>NC_141685.1:1346504195-1347186695 GCF_964263255.1 Lissotriton vulgaris | reverse complement strand
GTCTAAGTGAATGAATAACTGTTTTAATAGTGTATTTCTGAGTAAGTACATATGTTTTAAACTAGTACATATAACTTATGTGTGAATAACTCTATGGTTGAGTGTTGGTGTGTAACAGGATGATCAGGATGTATCAGTGTATAAGAACATATGATGACTGAATACATATATGAGTGACTGTATATAATATATGATTGACTGTATATATCTGTTGATGAATAAGTGGTTGTGTATATAGATCTTCGAATTACTAAATAGGTGTGTTTTAAGTGGCATTGGTATGGCTATTGTATTGAAATTGTTATTTTCTACTTTTTGAGTGTCTGTAATAAAGGTTATATTAGGGTGAGTGAAGGTCTGCCACTCTTCCACAAGGATGATGTCATCAGTGATGTCATTTGAGATGTCATTAGTGATGTCATGAGTGATGTCACTGACCATGTCATGAGTGATGTAATATGTGAAGTCATCAGCAGTGCATTGCGGGCGCGCGAGTTATAGTTAGCTGAAGTAACTATAACGGGGAATTTCATTGGTTTTATATGAGTAAAATGTCCAGCTAACTAGAACATGTCAAACCTATGGTTTTTTCAGTGAATTTCATAGTTTTTTTAAATGCTACTTCCTAACTATAACGTGTGTAAAACCTAGGGTTTTTTCAGTGAATTTCATAGGTTTTTCAAATGCTATTTCCTAACTATAACGTGTGTAAAACCTATGGTTTTTTCAGTGAATTTCATAGGTTTTTTGAATGCTAGTTCCTAAGTATGAAAGATATACCTGAAATAAATATCGACATACCAATCTTACGTGCACAACTGAGTGCACGCACCCACCTATTTATTTCATGAAAGCTTTCCAATTTAAACCTAATGAATTTCTTCATAGACCAATGAAAGAACTTATAGTACGTTAAGACACTGAACCTAGGCTTTTTTTTTTGTCATACAAACTTTTAATTAAATGGAGCCGAATTTTTTTTAATCGTTCGTGCGTGACTGATTGTACACACCTTAATATTTTTTTAACAAAATATAAAAGGTTTTATAATTTAATAATTGTATACTTAAATCGAGCTCTAAAAATATGTGAAATCCGTATGTGTTTGAATTCACTTCTTTTCACGTTTTTAAACTTCACTAAAGAACATCGCTACTTCCAAATCACGTTCGTAACTAGATAGTGTCACCGCCTACACGTCCTGAGAAGCGCATGTAAAGTCATGTGACTTGAAAACAACACTTGCAATTGGTTGTTGGTAGTTTCTATTCTGGAATTTACACGCAGCACTCCACCCACTTCCATCACTTTCTTTTCTACTCTCTTTAGAGAACAACGTCGAACATCTTCCCGAAGACTTTGCTGCAATGGCTACCGTTCCGCATTCATCTTCCGAATCTGAAGGAAATGAGCGACCACCTTTGACTAAAAAAACGGAGGCCACGCTATTACCATCAGAAGTGACCAGCACATCTTCTGCAGAACGACCTGTATTTCCATTGAGTGCTGAGATGGACTTGAAACCATATCTGGCGAACGTGCACATGAAATGCAAGAACTGTGGAAAACTTCTTGTATACGGAGAGCAAAGCTTTATTCTAATTAAAGACAAAATTGAGAGTCATAAATGCTCCAAGAAAAGTTAAATTTCTTCACTTTATTTGGATAGTATGACATACTGAAAAATGTCGTAGCAACTTTAAGAAATCAAAAGCATCATAACACTTGTTTCCCAAAAAAAAAAGTTCTTTTCAGAACTAACTCTTTGTACCAAAACGTGCTCCAAGAGCATATTAGCTGATATTTTCTCGCCGCTTTCTTTTAGTGCGCGACCGGGTGCGCGCACCCACCAATCGCATAGAGGCAGCGACACACGCATGTGAAGTCATGTGAGTTTAGAACAACACTTCCAATTGGTTCTTACTAGTTTCTATTCTGCAATTTACACGGAACACTCCACCCACTTCCCTGGAAAACCAGTTTATCGAAAAACTTTTAAAGCCTCCTCTTATGAAACATTCGACATCGTTCACATAGCAGTGTAGTAAATAGCACTATATACACTCCGTCCCTTAATTATAAGAGACTTATTACTATGTGAGAACAACTTTTGTTTTCACGCGATAATGTGAAATGCTGAGCCTGTTACAGAATTTTCTTTCACATATATGTTACTATTCTCCTTCGAGCACTAACACCATAGAAAATACCACCAATAGCGGTGATATTTTTTACACCGAGAACGGGCGATTTGTATCGCTTAGAGCCCTTGCTATCAAAGTTTTATTTCCTAAGTCTCTGATCTCCAACTGTGCAACGTGGCTCCCCTGTGTCGTAATGAGGTCCATAGACAAAAACTACAGGGCCAGCATTATACACATGCACAGAACCACAAAACCACAAGAGCCACCATGTTAATATATATCCTTAATATAATAAACCTCTGAGAATGGATACATATTTCCGTGGCACCCCATAACAGAAATTTGGCGTCCTCTGACTCTGCTCCATTACCAAACACCCTAACCCCCCGCCCCCCTCACTCTTCACTAAACTCCGCACTCCACCCCACCCGGACCCCCTATTACAAACCCCCAACCTACCCTCCCTGCCCAAGCCCACCATGAACCTCAAACCGCCCCTGGAAAACTTATAAGACACAGGATTACTAAAACTCAAAGAATAGGCAACAGGCAGATAATCTAAATAGTACATAAAGGCACATATTTTTTCCATAATACTATTGAAAAACATGTTATATTTTTTATAAATCTATCATGCATCTGACCCTCTAGAACCGCTTTCAAAACGTGAACTATAAACCTCTACATTTCATTTTCAAACCATACACTTTCTATTACATTATTTTTTTTTTTACAATTCATGTAATGTTACACACCTTTTCTAAAATACACCAGTCCCTGTTATTTATAAGGATTTATTTTCAGTCTTCATCAGTGACACTTTCTTAACATATAATGAAAATCACTAACTTTTTAAACGACAATGCTAACGCGGTAAAAATAACCCTCCATTTGCTTTCCTTTAAGAATGCAGACTATCTACCCCACCCATGCGTTTCTTGATATTTGCATTTGGCAGCGAATACCGACCTTGAATCGGAAGACATGAACAAGAGCTCCATTGTCACATTTAAAACTGAACGTAGCATCTGCTCACACACATATCTTTCACTTAGCTAACATTCACAGAAAACAGCATTGATGTAAAAAAAATTGACCTTGCTTTACAACTTGCTCAAATGACTCCCTTATTTTTTAACGCATCCTCCACTTCAAGAAAAGCTACTTTTTTGATAACTACTAAGCAATATTTAAGTGACTAGACTCCTAGAAAATTTATCAAGTCATTCTGCTCCTCTCCACTGCATAGCCGGCGACCTAATTCTGTGGAGTTGCTATACAACCGGCAGTGCTGCGCCGTTTCCTTTACCATCTTGGGAAATTCAAAATGGATGTCCCTCCTGCCTTCGCAAACGAGCCGGACCACTTAGAACTATTTCGACAGAGAATGCTTCTGTACTACGGCACCTTAGCACTCTCAACTTTGAATACTTCATATCGATTATCATTTCGATATTCGTATTTCACCTGTGTGCAGCCTGTATTTCATTGCCTGAGCTGTGATTTCACGTGGGCCCTGGATTTATGTCTCTGCAATTTGGTACCTCCTGAAGCGAATTACAATCACCTCATGAATCCGTTACTTGATCATGAACAGCTTTGTTACAACGGAGGGTTTATGGCCTTTGCAGCGATACAAGGAGTTCTGCGTCATTGGAATATATTCGCAGCGGCGCAAGATTTCCTAACAGAGAGCTACATCGAAAACCCACCGAGCTGCCCTATGATGGTAAAAGACGCTCCAATAATGACAGATCATGAATGCTCCTTTCATCTTCTCAATTGGATGGCTGACATGTTTTCAGATGATAACAGTGATTTCCTGTTAGAAGCTCTTGCTGCCTACTTTGCCTACACAATGGATGGTTAACTCTTTCCTAACAGAGAACTACATCGAAAACCCACCGAGCTGCCCTCTGATAATAAAAGAGGCTCCGATTTTAACAGATCATGAGTACTGCTTTACTCTTTTCCATTGGATAGCTGACATACTTTCAAATGATAAAAGTTATTTCCTGTTAGAAGCAGAAGCTACCTATTTTGCCTAAACAATGCTTCAATAACTCTTATACAAGCCATTGACGTCCTCATTTCCTTTTGCTTCCCTATATTCTTCACGTTCTTTTCCATATTTTCTTTTGAAGAACAGACCTATTGGCTTTACTAACAGTGGACATTATGATTTTGTGCTGGTTAAATTTTGGTCTTTTATGTGGACTACATTTGTTTCTTCAGCTACTCGATTTTCAACTTTATTTTTTTACAGTCTAATCTCAACAATTCTATTGCATATCTTATCTAAGGTTATTTCAAACGTACTCGATGCAAAACTCGCTAATATATGCTACATGTGCCCTAATTAATGTGTACATTTTAAACGAGTTTTTTATAACTGTAAACGCCATTTCGCATCTCAACTGCTTATTTCCGCCTCACACGCCTCTACTCCTTTAATTTCCTATAAAATTATGTTTTTAAAATACTTTACAGAAAAATATGTTCTTTCAACAATATTTCCATTATTACTTGTGCTGTATTTCAAATGCAATACTGCAACCTTCAAAAGATATCTCAATACAGTAGTTCTCCTCAATAGTGATTTGCGCAGCATCCAACAGATTACATACATGCACCTCTCACCATTTTATCGCTTTTGGCGCCTTTTTTTTCCCCTCACACACTGACATAACACAAACTTGATAGTGCTTCGCATGTAGACAGCTGATTGATAAAGTAATGATGTATAACCACTTGCATTTTCATATATCGTTCCCTAACTGAAAGGCCAGAAACCTTCTTCCATTTATTAAAATATGATATACTTCCTTATAAGAGTGTACAATGTTTTTTTCCAACTATATTCATTTTTCTTCAACTATAGCGTTTGTATTCCATGTACTACTGACAATACCAATTACTGTGTTTTTTGCAATTTCTGTACTCATATTACATAATGATTTGCCTTTAAAACAGTACATTTCTAAATAAACATTTCAAATATTCACGGTTTCTCTTTTAATCCATAATCTCAACTGAAATGATTTCATATTGAAAAACTATTCATGGGTTCCACATAACTTTAACTGTAGTCACTGAGGACCTTATTTATGAAGACCTTCCGCCGCCGGTGCCTCATTTTTTAAAATGAGAAAAAGTGACGCACCGGTGGCGCAAGGCCTTCGTAAATAAAGTCCTGAATGTTTTCTTTTCTCGACCTCACTTACTGATACTAGAACCTGCAAGCCAATTACGGCCCGTGAACTCTTTCTTAGTAGGTTGCGCACCGTACAGACAGTTATACCACTGTTAAAAAATTTTTTTTACTGTTACCAAGCACCGCCACAGTTCCGCTTCACTCAGAGTTAATCACTGCTCCCACGCTTCTACAGGCCAGACGCTATGTCGTATTTCTCTCCTTATCACCCTTTCATCTCCACAATAACAAACAGTTCTCCGCCTGCCACCACAGAACAGATGCAGAGGCACCAAAGAGTGAACCCATCACCAACTGCCATCTCCGGCTGTTTCCATGGTTACACCTCATTCTGCACCTTGCTGAAGGCACAGGTCAAAAGTTCATGTCTCAACATTCTACAGCAAACTAAGAAGACTGTTTTTCCTCCAGAAACACCTGCCAATCCACAGCTCTGTTGCATGTCTTTTTTTTTTCACACCCAATAGTACTTTTCGTTTAACATAAACATTAACATGCAACGTACTCTTCAATCTCCACTTATTACAATCAACCAATCATTTTTATTTTTTTAACCACACCCAGCCTCTTCCTTTTTCTTTATTTAGAATTTCAACTTCTAACTACCATTCCACTTCCAGAACCGATCGTAGGACGACTACAAATCCCTTGAAAATGAAGGTCTGGCTAATAGGACACAGTTATATTCACTGGAGTGAAAAATATGCAGTAAGCAGACGAATTTGCAACCTCGGCTTACCAAATGTACACATAACATGGATTGCCAAAAGAGGATTGAAATGTCACCAATTGATTCCATTGGTGAAAACTTTTATGCATCTCCCAGAACCAGACCTTATAATTGTGCACTGTGGTGGGAACGATCTAGGCACAATCACTGGGGTAGGTCTGGAAATGCTTCTAAAAGACACCTTTCGACAATTGATGACACTTTTTCCTCGATCTGCCTTGGTATATTCCAATATATGCCAAAGACAGAAATGGAATTGGTCCAAACAACATTGTGCACAATTTGAGAAAGCAAGGAGACATGTAAATAAATCTGTTTCTGTGTTCCTCAGAGATTATAGCAGGGGTTCTATTTACCACAACAACTTGCGATACCACATGCAAGACGTCTATAGGAGAGACGGTGTTCATTTCACGAATGAGGGAAACAGAATCTTCCTCTGCAACATCAGGCTCTGCATCGGTACTTACTTATAAATGCAGAAAACACTCAATTAACACAATGGCTCTTTTCAGAGCCACCTTATATCTAAGCACTCAAACTTCTGATTTATCTCCATTTTCACACTCTTGTAAATAGGTGTGCGCGACCGGGTGCGCGCACCCCGTATTTTTGTTCGGGAAAAAATATCTTTTCGCGTTTAAGGGCCTTACTGCACACCCCGAGAACCTACGCAGCAAGACAATCTCTACCTTCTCCCCTTTCCATGTTTCAACGCTTTGAAATGAACAATATATTTACTCGCAGTGACAAAATGGCGGACAAAACTTCCTGATTTCCTTCGAATCGAACGTTGACAGACGTCACGCAGCAAAAAAAAATTCCGCTCACGCGCAGCCGCTTGAATGCGCGCACGCGTGCGCGCCTATAGATATATAATTGACTTTAACTTTAATTCTCTCAACAACTACTGAACAGATTTACACCATTCCAAAAAAAGCGTAATCTGCGAACCGGACTCCACAGTTTTGCCAAATTTCTTATAAATCCATTCAGCCGTTCGACCTGTAGCAGAGTCTAAAGGTCCTATGGAAAATAACATGCAGAAAACACGTTTTGGGACCCCCCTTAAATCTCAGCCCCCACTTGACCAATCCCCCCCAAACTTTCAGGGAAGGAGCGCAGCAGACCGAGCCATCTTCTTTGAGAAATTCGCTAAGATTCTTCAACCAGAGCCAAAGTTATTCCAAATAGAATGTTGAGGATTTCCTATGGAAAACAATCCTAACTATAACTACCTACTGGCGACCGCCAGTAGGTAATATATATATGTGTATGTATATATATGTGTATGTATATATATGTGTATGTGTATATATATGTGTATGTATATATATGTGTTTTAGCAGGGCTCTCCTCACGATGGAGGAGAGAAGAATTGAGTCGCAACCTTCATCCGGTTTAAGGTATGTTAATTTATTCATTTAAAAGCCGCATTGTTCTTAGCTCAAATGCATTTCGCTCACTCCTGTGAGCTTCGTCAGCGAGAATAAGAAGAGGCGCCGCAGGTTCAGGACATCACAGCTCACCACAAGACCCTCAGTGTTCCGGTACTTCCGTTTTTAACCCCTTGTTGGGAACCAGTTTCAGCTGCTGTTTGGATTTGCTGCATGATGGGTCTTGTAGTTAGCTGTTGCCTTCGGTGCGTGTTTGCATGTAGATTTTCGCCTCCCATGCCTGCCGGAAAGACCCTTGAAAATGTCCTTTGCAACATCTTCTGGGACCCTGACCATAGTCCAGTCTATGGGGGCACCTCACACCCTTTCGTGTTTTACACGTTCCGCAGGTTGGTCCAATTTCGGGTGTGAATGGCGCTCTGATGGGCGGTGCGTTTCTCTTGGGCCGGACCTTAGCACCATGAATATTTTAGCAGGGCTCTCCTCACGATGAAGGAGAGAAGAATTGAGTCGCAACCTTCATCCGGTTTAAGGTATGTTAATTTATTCATTTAAAAGCGGCATTGTTCTTAGCTCAAATGCATTTCGCTCACTCCTGTGAGCTTCGTCAGCGAGAAGAAGAGGCGCCGCAGGTTCAGGACATCACAGCTCACCACAAGACCCTCAGTGTTCCGGTACTTCTGTTTTTAACCCCTTGTTGGGAACCAGTTTCAGCTGCTGTTTGGATTTGCTGCATGCTGGGTCTTGTAGTTAGCTGTTGCCTTCGGTGCGTGTTTGCATGTAGATTTTCGCCTCCCATGCCTGCCGGAAAGACCCTTGAAAATGTCCTTTGCAACATCTTCTGGGACCCTGACCATAGTCCAGTCTATGGGGGCACCTCACACCCTTTCGTGTTTTACACGTTCCGCAGGTTGGTCCAATTTCGGGTGTGAATGGCGCTCTGATGGGCGGTGCGTTTCTCTTGGGCCGGACCTTAGCACCATGAATATTTTAGCAGGGCTCTCCTCACGATGAAGGAGAGAAGAATTGAGTCGCAACCTTCATCCGGTTTAAGGTATGTTAATTTATTCATTTAAAAGCGGCATTGTTCTTAGCTCAAATGCATTTCGCTCACTCCTGTGAGCTTCGTCAGCGAGAAGAAGAGGCGCCGCAGGTTCAGGACATCACAGCTCACCACAAGACCCTCAGTGTTCCGGTACTTCTGTTTTTAACCCCTTGTTGGGAACCAGTTTCAGCTGCTGTTTGGATTTGCTGCATGCTGGGTCTTGTAGTTAGCTGTTGCCTTCGGTGCGTGTTTGCATGTAGATTTTCGCCTCCCATGCCTGCCGGAAAGACCCTTGAAAATGTCCTTTGCAACATCTTCTGGGACCCTGACCATAGTCCAGTCTATGGGGGCACCTCACACCCTTTCGTGTTTTACACGTTCCGCAGGTTGGTCCAATTTCGGGTGTGAATGGCGCTCTGATGGGCGGTGCGTTTCTCTTGGGCCGGACCTTGGCACCATGAATATGTGTATGTATATATATGTGTATGTATATATATGTGTATGTATATATATGTGTATGTATATATATGTGTATGTATATATATGTGTATGTATATATATGTGTATGTATATATATGTGTATGTATATATATATGTGTATGTATATATATATGTGTATGTATATATATGTGTATGTGTATGTATGTGTATGTGTATGTATGTGTATGTATGTGTATGTATATGTGTATGTATGTATATGTGTATGTATGTATATGTGTATGTATGTATATGCATATGTGTATGTATGTATATGCATATGTGTATGTATGTATATGCATATGTGTATGTATGTGTATGTATATGTGTATGTATGTATGTATGTATATGTGTATGTATGTATGTATATGTGTATGTATGTATGTATGTATATGTGTATGTATGTATGTATGTATATGTGTATGTATATGTGTATGTATATGTGTATGTATATATATATATATATATATATATATATATATATATATTTTGACTGCACCTCTGTAATAAAGGAAACAGAAGCCTACCTGGTCTGCGTCCGAGTTTCCTTTTGCTGGCTGGCGAAATCATTGCAGCGCAATTTGAAAGCGGGATACGTAATATATATATATATGTGTATGTATATGTATGTATGTTCCTGGCTCCGGTTCACGGACCTCTGGCTCTCTGCTCCAGGTGCATGACTCATCGACAGAGCTAAGTCGATAAATATTCCACAACCTTCTTACTCCAAGAAGAATTAGTACGCACTCACAATGCCCAATATATCCACGATTCCTTTATTTGCAGCAAGGCTTCTGGTTCAAAAGGAAATACCGACGCGTTTCGTTAGTCACCACTAACTGTGATCACTTGAAATGGGCCTGTGCTCTACTCCTGAATCGGTCTTTATCATTTCCACTTTGTCTCGCTCAAGCATTCTCTGTAGTATCTTCTTTCTCTTGTCATAGTCACAAAGTGATACCCTTCCTCAATGAAGATGGCAAGAGGAGGGCCGGGACCACCTTTGTAGGGGTGGGACTTCATTATGACAAGTCCCTGTATTGATATTGCTCAGGTTTTGACATATCACATTCAGGTGATACCCAACTATGCAGTTGGTATAGTCATTCTAGCTTCTGTCTTTATTGGGCAACTTCCTGTTAACGAATCTCCATTTGCCTTTAAAGAACTCTGTGCAGCTCCTTAAGCTGGTTACGGTACATTTATCAAACCTGACCTATTGGCCTGCTGAGATATTACAATTGTGTGTTCTTGAAATTACTCCATTTTAGCTTGGGTACGTATTGGGGATTAAGATTTTCCTTCCTTGCCTCTAGGTTATAATTCTCTATTCCATGGGCTGTTATGTCCATTACATCTTGCTAGGTTTCCTTTGAACAGTCAAAACTTGGCTCATAAAATCTTCGTCGTTGTCCTTTCAACTGTAGGTACTAAGATGCTTGCTTAGCGGTACCAAAAAACGAATAATGCTGTACACGCGCATTAAGAACTAATATTTAAATGTCACTGAGAGCACATGCGTTGAAGTGTTCTATTTCCGTTTGTAGAGAAGCCGCATGTGAGGCCTTGTGCATGTGATGCTTTTGAACCGTGAAAACAGAGGTGACTATGAAAAGGAGTGTAAAGTATAGCATGCTGACGTTTATAGAAATTAAGCCTAGCTATTGGAGCAGTTCCTCCCTCTGCTCAGAAAGTGTTTATGGGCCATCCAGCAATGGATGGCCACAATGTTCACAACATAAGGTTAGTAAAACCCAGCTGCTGGTGATTGACAACAACAGAGCCTGCAGGAATCGTGTGACTCACAGGTATGGCCTCTCCTCCTATGAACTAAGTGAAGTTGCTAGGGATCATTTCAGTGACTGGCCAAGACCCCAAGAAGCCACACATTAGTTGACGCAGCATTCCATTGTTCTTTTACTCACCATGCTACCCCAGTTTAGACCCAGCCATATGCAAATACGTCTTGACCCTGTGCCTCATGGGAACAGTCCAGACTGAACTGCCAAGCCAGGTCCTCCGTGGACCAGAAACACTGACTTCTGTATTATGCCAATAGTGCCCACCATTGTACTAGGGCCACAGTTGGGCCAAGGCTTGAAACCATGAGGGTCAAGGCAGAGACCATATATCAGTCATGACCATTATTACGCCAGGAACACGTAAATGTAGGCCAGTCATTCTCCCAGTATGTAAATGATGGTTGCCAGTATACCACAACTAGACCAAAAATACCCCAAATAGTCAAGCATGACCTTTATTATGCCATTGGCTGTACAAAACGGGGTGGGGATGGACGGAGCATCTGAATCAATCAAACACTCACACCCAGTCAAAAGATCTGGGTTTAATCCATCACCGTTCTTTAGCCCACTCTGCCACCCCAGTTCAGACATGGCTATATGCAGATCAGTCTGACCCTGTGCCTCATGGGAACAGTCCAGCCCGAACTGCCAAGCCATGTCTTCCCTGGACCGGAAACGAGCTTCCGAGGACCGGTTTCTGGCATTCCAGCCGTCTTCAGCCCGGCTTGCTTGAATCCAGTGGCAAAGTGAGCAAGGGACTCCCGTCTGAGCATACCCTGCCACACTTATGGCGGCCAAAAGCGGTACAAAAGGGGGTGGTGATGGACGGAGCATCTGAATCCACCCCCTTTTGTACCGCTTTATTATGCCATTGGCACTATTATGCCTGGAATGGGCACAATTATGTCGGAGATAACACCCTTATGATGGGGGCTAGCATAGACATTTGGTGGTCCTTGACACCAGGCGTAGCTTTCAAGAAGCAATAGTGTTTATTAGGGACGCACATAAATGCTGATGAGTCTCTTCATTTTCTCTGGTCTGAATCATGCCCTGTTCTCTTCAGGTCTTGAGCTGGTTATACATCCAACTGACACATTTTCACTCTGACTCCTGCAGTCCCACACTTTGGTGGGTCAGCACTCATTACTGCTCAAGCTACTACTGTCATATTTCATTCATGATCCACTGATCACACAAATGTTGTGACTGATAAAGCAGGGTTACAAGATGGTCAATCTCCTTGGGGCTTAGTTATATTGAGATTAGATACAGACTGTCAAGTGCAGGCCCTATAGGCCAATACTTTGTGTGTTTGAGTGTTTAGTTTAAGTTACTGCCATGGGTTTGGTTGGCTGTCACTTTTAGGATCTTGAGGTCAGCAGTTCTGCCTGCTTCAATAGGCGCCTACTCTCCGAATTTGATACTGGGCTTGGCTTCATCTCTGATAGCTACTTTGAAGGTACTGGCGAGCTACCAGTAGCTCCCGAGCTACTCGTTGGAGACCCCTGGTTTAGAGGCACGTTGTGTGAATCAAAGTAGAGATTTAAGTTGTGTATTGTTGGGAAATTGATGAATCTTGATGCTTGTATATGAGAGTAGAACGTCAAGTGGCTCCAGGTAGAGCATGATGGTGAGAGTGGACATTTTGGAACCCTGGAGACTCCGCAGGTGATGGTGATCTTTAGGGACTTGGAGGTGCTCCTGTGACCAAATTGGTGTTGGTTGGAAAGGTGGAAGTAGAACCAGTGAAGGACATTACCACTAAATCCCATCTTAGATTCCAAGGTTTGGATAAGGATGGTATGGTAGACTGTCAAAGGCAGCTAAGAGGTCGAGCAATATCAGGAGGTCCGCTTCATCTGTAGTCAAGAGGGCATTGTCTGCAAAGTGTAGGGTAGTGGTCTCCATGCTGACTAGTAGTCGTGCAGGGAATTTTTACCATTAATGTGATTTTGGAGTTGAGAGAGCCTGATTTTGTGATATTGCTGATGAATTGTAGCTATGCGATGGTCTGGTAGTTGTTGAGGTCATCCGGGTCTAGTGTATGTTTCTTTAGGAATTGAAGGAGCTAGCTAGTTTTAAGAGCTTTAATGGAAGAACATGGGTATGGCATCCTCTTATGGCTTTGAGAAAGTTAACTAATTTGGTGAGATGTGGTAAAGATAGGGCTTTGAAGGATGATCATTGCATGATTCTATGAAAAGGAGTGGGCGTAGGATAAGGAGCAGGCATGGTGTTGTCCATGTGTTGTTGGATCTTGTGTTTGTTCACTGAAGAAGAGATTGATAACATTGCATTTATTTATTGAGTGTGGAATAGGTGGGTCAGTGAGGTTTATGCTGTGCTTGATTGTTTTGGAAAGTGTTCTGCTTGTATATGTGGCGTCATTGATAGTATTGATACAGCACTGTGCTTTGGCTCATGTGATAAGCTGTTTAGAAAAATTCCAATGTCTAATGTCTGATGTGGAGTCGGCAGGGTAAGAGATAATTTTAAGCATTATTTTGTCAATGCAGAAGTCTTTGAAAGATCTGAAGGCTTGTTCTTCTCTTCTGCATTGACCTTCATTTGTTGGTAGGATTTGCAGCGGGAAATCCGGATGGCAAAGTGGTCTTTCCGGCCCGTAGTTAGGGTGGTTTGCATTGGATTGCTGAGTGTTACTATTGCTGAGTGTTAGTTTGGTGACATGATGTACCAAATTGAGTATGTCGATAAGATTGAGTGTGTGTGTATGTAATATATATACTGGGGCAAGGACTTCCGCTAGTGTGTCTGCAGCCAATCAACTCGTAGCTGCGGGTTGAAATTCATCTTCCCCTCAGTGGAACCCGTTGTGTGCAGGTGAATTCTACAAACATTAGGCATCTGAAGAAGGCACGCTATGCCGAAATGCATCATGCCGTTTGTTTCCTGTCAATAAAGGAGGTCCGTTTTAACTTACCTGTGTGGGCTGACGTCTTCTTGCTGGAGAGGTTCGTTTGATCGGATGTTTAGTGCGCTGCCACTCGCACTTGAAGCCCCCGCCCTGAAGTGCTCGGCGCACTGTGGTAACTCTTGGAAAGTCTCAATGTTCTTGGGAAGAGGCCGAGCCACCGCAGCTGACAGCGCATCGACAGGCCATTAACATTGGGAGATGACTGCATCGCGTCACCGCTGCCTACTAATGGAAGTGACACTGGTGCGCTGTTAGTATTGTTGGTAGGGTGTAGGTAAAGACAGATGACCCCCTCACACTACAATGACGACAATCCTGGGAGAGCTGCGGACACCGCCCACTGGGCAAGAACTTCCGCTAGTGTGTCTGCAGCCAATCAACTCGTAGCTGCGGGTTGAAATTCATCTTCCCCTCAGTGGAACCCGTTGTGTGCAGGTGAATTCTACAAACATTAGGCATCTGAAGAAGGCACGCTATGCCGAAATGCATCATGCCGTTTGTTTCCTGTCAATAAAGGAGGTCCGTTTTAACTTACCTGTGTGGGCTGACGTCTTCTTACTGGAGAGGTTAGTTTGTTCGGATATATATATATATATATATATATATATATATATATATATATGTATATGTATATGTATATATGTATATGTATATATGTATATGTATATGTATATATGTATATATTTTTTTTTTTAACTTCGGCTGTCTGGGAGATGGCCATCACCCATGAGGATGTAGTGGGGCCCCGAGAATTCATCAATAAAACCCTTTCCTAGGAGGCCTGTAAGTCAGGTGAACAGTGGTGTCCTATTTGCTGAAAATGAGCGAAATGGTATGTCAGCAGCTCCATGGATTACAGTGTTGCTTGCATGCCTAATATGTAGTACCCTAGGACTGATGCATGAAAATGAGGCTTCTTTCTTTCTTATGTGCGTGGTCCGTACGATGGAGACTGTAACCAGTGGGAAGAAGGAGGTCTAGAATTTGCGAGAATATGTGGGCACATCCTGTGTTGTAGTATGTGTGGCCGTAGACGCACATGCTCTGCATAGTCCTGCTATCTACTTTTGAGCTTGAACATTATAATTTAAGTCCGCATAAACTTTAAAGATATGCGGTCACTCCTCCCTTAATGTGAATTAGCACCAACTTTAACTTTTTTTTTTTTTTTTTTTTATATTGCCAACAGGTTAGGACAAGTTCAATAACCAATCTGAAATTGGCTTGTTCCTCAAGTTTTATTGGGTCTAACTGCTCTGCTCTTCAAGACTGATGTGACTGTTAACAATCTGCGCACGATTGATCTCTACTTGACTGTTCTTTCGATAGAGAGACTATTCTGCTACTACTGGTTGCTTCTTTTCGATGCCCTGTCAGGTGATACCCAGGTCCCTGACTCCGTCGGGTCTTCTTCGATCTCCATGGAGCTTACCTTGGAGAATGTTGACTTGAAGGGGGAGATGAAATGCACAGCTTTCCAGTTATGTCTAAACTGCAATGTAAAGTATATGTGGGCATTCTAGCACGACTTTTGCAAACTCTGCTGCTCTCCAGACCTTAAGACCTCTTGTGAGTGTTTCCTCTCCTTTTGGTGTAAGAAGACCTTGAAGTGCAGAAGGAAGAGCCATTGGTTGCACTTGAAAATGCAGCATGAAACATCCTCTAAGACTGCTTCGGGGATCAGGTCCCACTCTACATCAAGGAATAAGAGACAATCTTGAAAGAGGCCAAGCTCCAACCGCAGGGTGTAGAGCCTTGACTCACCCATTTCCTCTTGCCGAAAGGTCCCAAATCTCCCCTTTTGGAGCTGTATTTGATGCTGCGAGTGCCTTGGAGACCAAGCACTAAGTTGACGTTGAAATTGGAGGACTCCAATGCCCTGTTCTGGAGAGACTTACCGAAAAAATCTAGCCATACAGGAATGGCTGTTAATTCACCAGAAACCAGCAAGATCTCTGCTAAGCTGCTGCAGGGCCAAAATCTAGCCAGACAGGAATGGCTGTTAATTCAACAGAAACCTGCAAGATTTCTTCTAAGCTGCTGCTGGGAAATAGAGGTTAACTTTCAGGGAGGCGCTCGCCTTCATTGCATTACAACACCCAGTTCCCAAGAGGCTTAAAAACAAGGCCACACGTCCTTCTCCCCAACCTCTCCTGCCCAGGCAATCAACACCACCACAGATATTCTTGCTAACCTGTCAACCAGAATCTCCTGAGCGGTCCATTCTTATTAGACCCAGGCAGCCTTTACAGGGAGGGAGACCTTTACGATTGGCTTGCTGGGCAGGAGACAAGGGTGACCCTTGGGACGACTGAAACATCAAACCTACGGGTGATCAAGTTATCTCTTCCGGGTCATACCACTGCATATCATGCAGTTAGTCAGAGAGTGGCCCTCTACCATAAAGTTGATATGCATGTCCTATAGGATGAGGTTGGCTTTTTAGGTGGATACCTTCAAAGACTGAATTCACTGTCCAATTCCAGCCATGCTCAAGAGCATGTTCAAGTCACCCCTGACAACTTCAAAGACCCTGTCTGGGCTGAGATGATCACCCCATAGGTCGAAAAGAAATGTAAAGCTTCTCCCAAAGACCCTCGTTGAATTTGCATCCAGGTACTGCCAGACTTTCTGGTCGTACACACAGCCAGAAAGTGAGCTTCAGTCCATCAGGCAACTCGCATCTCCCTTCACCCCCAGAAGGAGATAATAAGCTCCTTAAAGCCAGCGGCAAGCATGTGGCAGTTGGTATTGCCTCTCAGCAGCATATTGCCAGTTCAGTTAGCTTGCTGTCTAGGTATGACCAGTTTTGTTGGGTGGAGATTGGGACTTTGGTGCAGCCACCTCCCTGAGACGTACAGAAAGAATGGAGAGGAACTAGTTACTCAGGTAAAGATTTCCATTTGAACGTCCCCTTCACGTTGAGGACACTACTTCTTTCATAAATATCAGTGTCCTGCACTGCTGCCACGAAGGGCTTCGTGTCGGGGGGTCAAATGAGAAACACCACTTCAACATACCCTTACCTGTCTTGGACAACAAGGGGATGAGATGTTGGAAAAAAATGACACCAAGATCATTAAGTCCAGGGGTGAACTGCAGTCCGCCCCATTGAGGGGCACCTTTTTGTAGACCACATTCCAGGGGGGCAGGATTAAGACCACACCCTTTAGCCAGGGGCAAGCAGTAGGCCTTTCACAAGTCCCAGATTGACAGAGGATACACAAAGGGTAGATACAGGGGCAACAATGGCAAGATCAGCGGTAAGATGGCACCTGTAAAGGAGCCTCCCCTCCCAAACACAGACTCTCCCACGCTAGGACCCTTCTCCCACTCTAGTCACACAACACCTGTTGAGGGTAAGACTTAAGATTTCTTCCCTTGCTGGGAGGAAATCCCACCATATCAATGAGTGCTAGCAGCAGTTCAGCAGGACTGCTGCTAAGACTTACACACCACGCCCCACCATTCCACCGCGCAGACACATCCCCTCAGCCACGACTGAGGATACAATACAGCTAGTCCACCCACACTAACGAGGCAAAGGCTGTAACTCGCTGTACTTCCTTGTTCCTAAGGATGGCTCCCTCTAGCCCATTTTGGACCTGAGGCTACGTGAGTCCGTACATCCTATCGGAGAACTTCCATATGACAATTTTGAAGGACTTCATCCTGTTGCTCCACCAAGGGGAATATATGATGGTGGTCAATCTCTTGGATGCCTGCTTCACATCCACCCTTCCCATCATCAGCAACTTTGGTTTGTGGTAGGTGGACAAGACTACCAAATCAGTGCCTCACTTTAAGTCCCCACTCCGCCATTGGTCTGTACTAAGTGCCATTCAGTGGTGCATGCTCTATTACGCAGAGTGATCACCCATATCTTCCCCTAACTCGACTGGGTGATCTAAATAATCAGTAGGCAATAATGTCTACCACACACTCTTGTGTCTCTAAACCTGCCCCAAAACCTAAGGTTTACCATTAATGTAAAGAAGTCTGACCTCCAGCCCCAAAGGATTCAGCCCTTTCTGCAGGGAAAGCCTATCCCAAACAGCAGAGGACAATTAGATTCTAATAGCTGATGCCACTTATCCAGTCTACTCCTCTGCCAACTGCAAGAACTGTAATGGCACTCTTGGGAAAGATGGCATCCTGCCTAGCTATTTTACTACATGCCAGATTCACATGCTCCAACATTGCCTTGCGAGGCAAGGTCACAAGCAGAGAGAGGTTCAGTTGAAAGATCTAGCTTTCTTAAAGGCCAGGACTGAACTTGCTGTGCAATAGTGGAACAGCAACAACATGTTGGTTACCTATTGGGATGGTCTAAGAAAGGCCTGCCACTGACACATCTTGTAAACACGAGTGTGCAGTGTACTGGGGCCCCTTATGACCAGGGTGATACATCTACCATCTATCACTCGGAGCTTTCTGCAAGCTTGTTTACGCAAGGTGGTCCTCATAAAGACAGACATCATGATAGCCATGTATTATATATTGAATCGGGGAAGTACCCACTGACCCTAGCTGTCTGCAGTCCCACAAAAGATATGACACTGCAATCTGCAACAAGATCATCTTCTAGAGAGGATTACTTATCTGGGGTTGACGACGACTCTCAGGACCTTGTTAAGCAAGTTGCATCAACATGAGTGGGAGCTCCACCTGCAAGCCCTCCACAGGCACTTCCAGCGATGGAGAACACAAGCTGTAAACCACTTTGTGGTCACAGAAAATGTGAAAGGCCAAATCTTCACCTCCAAGTGCCCATACCCACAATGCATGGGCAATCCATTATGATTGAGACTGATCTTTAATATGGAGGCAGGTGTCCATGACTCTCGTTTTGGTGGCCCCACATTGGTCCAGGCAGCCCTTGTACTCCATGCTCGTGGAGATGTCCATCGGGCTTTACGAAAGCTACCGATCTGATAGATCTTCTGGCACAACAATGTGGTCAAATCAGGTACCCAGCTCCCAAGCAGCTCAACCTAGGGATCTGGTGCCCGGCGTGTTAGAATTTGGCTGTCTAAACCTCCCTGAGGAGTGAATGCATACTGTTTAAGGCACGTAGGCCCACTATATATGCATGTTATGTAGTCAAGTTGGAGTGATTTGTCCATTACTGCCTCTCCAAGCTACTAAACTGCTTCATTGTCTAGGTTCAATATGTCATCTGTCAACTTTTACACTTCCAGAAAGCAAATCTTGCATTTATCCCAATATGAATCCACTAGTCCACTGTAGCGGTATACATGCAGAATAGGGGACACTCCTCTCGTTTGAATTTCAGGGGTCAAGATTTTCATGGAAGGACTCAAAAGTGTGAAACCCCCAAGAACACCTTCCACCCTGGTGTGCACTCTCAGCATAGTCTTTACAAGCCTTATGGGGTGGCCTTTTGGGTTTTTTTCACTTTTTAAACATGCATTTTATTTTCAGGTGGCCTGTCTGATAGTCCTACTTTTGTTCAGTTGCATCAGTGAGTTACAAGTGTTTACCATTCAGGAACCATCCATCAATTCATTAACCCCTTCGCTGCTCATGACGAGCTCAGCTCGTCATGAGGCACACTGGAGCTGTGCTTATGACGAGCTGAGCTCGTCCTGAAGAATGGGGATCAAGGATCTCCAGCACAGTAGGGGAATTGCCTTAGCAGCCAAGGTGTTAACTCTGGTACACAAGGCAGGTTAGTTCTCAGGAATAAATCTAAAATTACTACATGAGGCAGTTTCAGTTTTCCATATGAACCAAACTATGGAGCTTCCTGCATTCTGTCTACAGCCTGATTCTTTAGTGGAGAGGACATTGCACACCTTAAGCTTCACTTGAACACTCGTGTACTGCAAGGACTATGTCCTTATGCAGATCTTGCCAGCTGTTTTCAAAACCCAACAAATGTCACCCTATTTCCAAGTCCGACATTTGCAAGATGGATTGTCAAATGCAACCAAACCAGCTACGTCAAAACCAAATCTATACTCTCTTCACATCCCAGGGCACACACTACATGTAACAAGGTAAACACTGTTATTATTTTTTATTTTTTTAGTTCAGATCCCATTAGCAAACATTTGCACACCAGCTACCTGTTAGCCCCCACACACCTTCGCAAGAATTACTGTGGGGACACATCAACCCATCAGTAGGCTATGGTTGGCCAGATGCTGTCAAAAACAGTAGTATAAATATCTGCATCATCTGCCTCCTACCCAGCGCTTGAGACGAAACTTCTTTACAGTCAGTGCAGAGAATGTGTATCTACAGTTGACGTTAAGAATGGAAAATGTTCCTCTAAGCATCTGATCGTAGTATGTA
This sequence comes from Lissotriton vulgaris, assembly GCF_964263255.1. Classification (NCBI taxonomy): domain Eukaryota; kingdom Metazoa; phylum Chordata; class Amphibia; order Caudata; family Salamandridae; genus Lissotriton; species Lissotriton vulgaris. The sequence continues at coordinate 1,347,166,621 of NC_141685.1, read as the reverse complement.
GTGCTACAGATTCATGTGCACCCACCCTCCTCCCTGGAATCCCATAATAATGGCACATTTGCTTTCTCACTCTTTAGAATCTTACAATACAAATGGCACAACACAGTTGTCTTGCTATTACCTCCACTTTCACCTGTTGAGCGTAAAACAGTCTAAGGTAAAGTCAGAAACCATACTTATTGTGGAATAAGGTAGCAATCAGAGAACTTCTTGTGACTCTTCGCTTCTTTGAAGATAAATGAGTTGAAATGTCAGCGCCAAACATTAGGTGACAGGATTATTTAGAGCATGTGAATCTACAGCACCACACACTAGAAATAGATGATTACAGGTTATTTAACATTTCTCTTCAGTGATGAGGAGGGTGTCTAGTTTGTGATAGGTGATTAGGTCAGCGGTGCCTGATGTATAAAATACTGCAACGTGAGTTTTAATGAACATGAGTTGGATTGTGTGTATTCAATTTTGAGGGTGTGCGGTAGTGGGATGTGTACAGGGTTGAACATATGTGGTGTGAGGATGCTATAGAAGTGTGTGTCATCCAGGTCTGGGTGTGAATGTGGGTATTTTCTGTCTGGGGGTGCTTGGTGAGGCACATTTACACATTACCTTGCAAGTCCCAGTGGAACAGAAGTATGGGGATTTTGGCCCTTAAAGGGTCCAAACAGGCAATGCCCTAGTCTGTGTCAGCCCTTTGCTGGGGTTGCCCGGTTGGTGTGATGCCCTGAATAGTTGTTTGAAATAAGAAGAAAGGAAAACGTGATGTCACTTCCTGTGGAGATGGTAAAATGCGTTGTCACTTTCATTGCAGACAGCTGGTGGGGATTTAAGCCTGCTTGCCTAGCTTCTTCTTTGAAGAGGTTTTTGGCTGTAGATTAGTGGTGCCACTTCCTATGCAGGTAGATGTTATAATCTTAGTTCTGTACTTCCTCGTGCCCCCTGTCACCTCTCCTGCGCGAGAGCACCCATTGTCACCTTACCCCCTCCCATTGGTTCCCCAACGTTCCACCTTTCCTTCTGTTCCACTCCAACTGCCAAACTGCGATATGAGAGATAACCTTCCTGACCCACGCACCGCTTCAGGTGTGGGGCTGTTTATGATTAAAATTATTCTTGATTCCAACTGCTTGGTTCCTGAGATTTACTTTCAACAAGTGGCGACGAGGTAAAACTACAGACCCTCACCGCGGATTTCATGAATCTAAACTAATGATAAGAACCTTTAAAGGAGTTTAACCCGTGATACTGAAGGCCTGTCTTCCTACCTGAGTTTCGTCGGACTTCACGACGTTGTATCCTGAGCGACGTGAGTGTGTCCTCGGATCTTCTGACTCCTGTTGAATCATCGGTGTCATCCTTCCTCGTTGTGTTTCCCTGCCGTGACGCATCGGGGATCAAGGCATTTGTGTGTACTTTACACTGCACTTCCCTGGAGGTCAGCTGTTGTCCGGCGCCAAGGCACATTGTGTTCAGACTCGACGGAAGCTCTGAAGGTGACGATCTCTCCATGAACATTACCCTGGCATCGTGAAACAAGATACCGGGTGTGTGTGACTACACACTGCTTTTCAGCGGTGGTTAGCTGTTTCACGGCGGTGTATGAGACACCTGAGCACGCTGTGTTTTTGCGTGTGTTCCGATTCCTGGAGCAGCGTGTGGCTTTCTTTGAAGTGCGCAGTGACATTTCCTGTCAGCTGTTTTCGCGCCCTCAAGCGCCTTTCAGCTTCGTCATTCTGCGCATGCCTCTGCGTGTTCCACGTCACTGGAACGCAGCGTCTGGCGCCATCTTAGTGTTATTTTTCTTCGGAAATTGGGTGAGTTCGATTCCGACCCTGGCACGTTCACGGTGATGTGCACACCTATGAAAATAAACTAAAAGTATTTTTTTTTTACTCAAACGTTTCTCTGAAATTAAAACAATGACAAACAACATTAATGGAAACTGCAGTTTGTGCATTTACATATTATATTATATTAACTCCAGTGATGGTAAAGCTGATGCCCTCTGCTATTGAAGTATTCTCGTTGTGATGGAAGCTTAAGTTTGGGTAGTTGGTTAAATATTCATTTCACATGTATCCTAAGTTCTCCAATTGACATCATTTTCTTCTTTGTATGCTATTTCGAGGATCAAGAAATAGTGATAAGTGTGGAAGAACACCAGGGATTGTGTAACAACTGCAACGTGAAATTTCACTTTTGCTTTTAAAGCTAGAAACTTGTTTGCCTTCCTCCTTTCGCTTATTCGCAATGTGTGCTCTAATTTCTTTGAATCTTGCGCAGCCTCTGGCATTTCTACCCCTCAAAGGTGCTCCTTGTATGCCATGGAAGGAGTGGAAAAAGTATTTTACAAATGATATGGAAACTGTTGAGGATGAGGACTTCACTGCTAAAAAGAAACAGAAAGTGCTCTTGTACTGTTTAGGTCCAGGGGGTGTCAAGACTTACAACAACATTGAAAAAAAGTGAGAGAAGGCAACAATGTTCATCAACACGCTTTAGATGATCTAGATGCCCATTTTTTCACCTATTGTATGCGTTGCTGTTGACCGTTACAAATTTTCTAGAAGAAAACAGGGCAAAGATGAGAGCATTGATGATAGTTGCGGCCTTGAACAATTTGGCTTTAACCTGTAGTTTTGGTCAATTGCAAGAAGAATTTGTTTGTGATCAAATTATCATGCATGCGAGCAACCCTAATATCCAAGACAAACTCTGGGTTAACGGAGAATCTTCCTTAACCCCTTCCATGCTCATAACAAGGTCAGCTCGTCATGGGTGTTACCTGCGCTGTGCTTATGACGAGTTGACCCTGTCATGAACAATGGGAATTCAATAAGTTCAGCACAGGAGGGGAAAACCCCCTAGCAGCCAAGGTGTTAAAAGAAGTTGTTGCTCTGGTTAAAAAAGCAGAACTTACCGGCAGATGTGCCAAAGCAGTTTTGGATGAGCCAGTTGTTGTAAAAGCTATACATTCATCAAATGCTAACAAGCTAAGACAAAAGGTCAACAGTAAGGAAGTTGCGCATGATTATCACAAGAAAAGTGAACCTTACAAATCCAAACACAGAAGTGAGAAAGGTCACAGCACTAAATAAAAAGATCTCCCTGAACTCAAATGTTATCGATGTGGTTCTCCTAACCATTTAGCAGATTCCACGAAATGCCCTGCCAGACATCAGAAGTGCATGTCCTGTGGTTTGACAGGTCACGTTGCCAAGGCTTGCAATAGGGCATCCTTTAAACATCGCAAACATGTCAGACACATTCAAGAAGAGTGACTCTTCGGAAGAAAATTCAGAGTACTCAGACTCAGATAGCATCAACTACATGTTCTCCATTGAATATGACGTATTGGAACTCACACCCACTAAAAAAAAAGAAACCCAGGTGTGATGTGAAATTGGGTGGGGTAATTGTGAACTTAATGGCTGATTCTGGCTCCCCTTTCACAATCATCAATGAGAATGTATGGAAACAATTGCTCACGGACAAAATTGGAACATCGCTAGAAAAATCCAACATCATTGCTAGAAGTTACACTGGCAACAACATTGAATTTCTAGGAACACGTGAATTAGAATTCGAATTCAAAAACAGGAAAGCATGTTGTAAACTCTTTGTTGCTAAAAAGTGACCTTCGGTACTTGGTTGGAGCGATCAAGCCGATCTGGGAATAATCCTCAACCCAAACAGCGCAGACCCTGTTTTGTCTGTTGAGGAGTCATGCAAGAATACCATTCACAAAGATTTTCCTGAAGTGTTCTCCGGTAAAGTAGGTCTTCTTAACAGTTTTGAACATAAAATAGAACTGAAAGACTCGGCCGTTCCATTTATTCACAAGGTAAGACACTTACCGGTGTCGGTAAGAAATGATGTTCAAGTTGAACTGAATAGACTGGTCAAAGATGGAATAATTGAGGAGGTTGAGTCTGCGGAGTGGGTTTCTCCCTTGGTGGTGGTCAAACGTCCCAATGGGAAAATTAGACTGTGCATTGACCTTGGGGATCTTAACAAAAACATTATTGTTGATCAGTATCCGCTACCACGTATTTGTGAAATGTTCAATGCCACTAATGATATGTGTATATTCTCTATTATTGATTTAAAATCCGCGTATCACCAAATACCCCTACACGTGGACAGCAAGAAATACACCACATTCATTACCCCATTTGGTTGTTACCGTTACACCAGGGTACCGTTTGGGTTAGCCTCTGCCGCAGCGCTTTTCCAAAGGGTCATGACTTCCATCTTTGAGGGCGTTGTTGGCATCAGGTTCTTCCAAGACTATATCTTGGTCATGGGCAGCAATCAACTGGAACATGACACAGGCTTAAAGCAAGTTTTCAACAAACTAAAAATGCATGGTCTTACTGTTGAATTAGACCAATGTAAAATATCTCAGGACAAAGTGGTATATTTGGGGCACACTATTAGCCACAAGGGTATCAAACCAAAACAGGGTTTAGTAGATTCCATTCTCAATGCTCTCTGCCCATCCAGCAACGAGGATATTACAGCCTTTCTCGGATTAACTGAGTATTACTCCAAATTCATAAGAAATTTTTCTGAAAAAATGTACAGTCTAAGACCATTACTAAAAAATAAATCAAAATTTGAATGGTCCCCAGAATGTCAGAACACCTTTGAAACAATCAAAAAAGAAATTGGCGAAGCACCTTTCCTCAAAGGATTTGATCCCAGAGCTGAAATCTATGTAACAACTGATGCCAGCAACAAAGGATTGAGTACTGTATTAGCGCAGAAGGATAATTCAAACCAAGAATGGGTTGTGGCCTTTGCCTCAAGATCACTCACCCCTGCTAAGGAGACTTACTCCGAATAGAACGTGAGATGCTAGCCTGTTCATGGGCGCTCAATTACTTCAGAGCATACATATGGGGATACAATATACATCTTCGCACGGACCACAAGCCCTTAATTAAAATCTTATCTGCCTCTGGTTTGCAAAATGCTTCACCACGACTAAGTAAAATGTCAATCAAATTGTTGGACTACAACTACATAGCAGAATATTGGCCAGGTATCGAGAACAAAGTTGCAGATTTCCTTAGCAGACTACCCCTGCAACACAATGGAAATATGGATGCACTTGAGGATGATGAAAAAGTAGCTCTGCTCTTCAACACGGATTTTGAGGGAATCTCTGCAGGAGAATAGGAGAAACATATGTCTCAGGATTCAACACTTAAAGACTTATGTAAACTTGTCAACACCTTTTGGCCAGAGAAACGCCATCTTCATGACAATGTCAAAGTTTATTGGGAAATAAGAAATGAACTCAGCTGTGAAAATGGTGTGTTATATAGAATCGGAAAGGCCATAGCCCCATCACACTCTGAGACAAAATCCTAAAACTTTGCCACATAGGTCACCTTGGCATCACAAAGACAAAGCAAAGAGTCAGAACCGGTTATTGGTGGCCCGGTATTGACAAGCAAATTGAAATCCTGATAAGAAACTGTGTTGAATGCAGTGATTCGGATAAAACCCTTAAAACATCCAAAGTGTCCCTTTCTCCAATTCAACCCCCCCTAATGGCATGGGAAAAATTAGGCCTGGACATTGCTGGACCAATAGAAGGACACGAGGGAGGGATCAAGTACATTTTAGTGGTCATTGATCACTTCTCTAAATGGCCGGAAATAGAAATTGTTTCTGAAATAGACAGCTCAACAGTCATATCCTTCCTGGATAAATTGTTCTTAAGTGAAGGTCTACCCAAATTTGTTCTCACAGACAATGGTCCACAATTTTGCTCAATGGCGTTCAAATCATTCCTTGAAAGGAATTGTATCACCCACCACACTACCTCATTATACCATCCAGAAGGTAATGGCCTTACTGAACGTTTCAACCGTGTCCTGAAGGGACACATACAATTGTCAAGAAATGCTAACCTTAACTGGGAAGAAGTGTTCAAACTCATCTGGGCCTTCAGGATTTCTCCTTGTGCCAGCACCCGTAATGCCCCTTTTGTTCTCATGAGAAGTAGACAGCCCCTGAGTATTGACCTAGGATAGATGCCTACTTCAAAACAACTTGAGTGGTCACCAGATGTCATTAGGAATAACATAATCAAGGCGCAAAAATATTACAAAGAATGGTATGACACAAAACATGGCGCAAAAGAACACTCATTTAAGGTAGGGGATCTTGTGAAAGTTCGTTTAGGAAAAAAAGTAAGGAAAGGAGAAAGCAGATTCACCTCTCCTCTTCATATCGATGAACTTTATAACAACGCTGCAAGGCTCAGCGATGGGAAAGTGTGGCACATGAGTAGATTGGCCAAATGTCATCATGGAGGCAAAGTACCAAGTCAAATGTAACCTAATGTGTATTGCAAAGATTTGTGGGTTGATTATGATAAAGACTAGTTCTGAACATAGTTACATGCCCAGTAAGGAGACTTCACATGATCTCCCACCCGTCACTGACTTTGCTGATTGTCACTCATCAGACCAGTCTGTTGATATCAGTCCTCACACTCCGACACCAAAACGGAGTTGTTATGGCGACTCACTCTCTGACTCTGAAGTCATGTCTGACAGTCATAGCTTCAGTGGTAGGTCAGGCAGAACCAGTAATGACAAACACAATACGGTGGAGGGGGACCTAGGGGAGATTTAAAGACCGAGCTCTGGGTACTATCCCCGACAGAACCTATAAACAACAAAGGTACCAGAGGGTCTCAGGTAAATGTGCCCATTTACCTGAGACCCTCTGGTACCTTTGTTGTTTATTAGAACCAGTAATGATCCTCACTCCGACACCGAAAGTGTTCCTGATCCTCACCTTGTCACTGGGAGGTTTGGAAGAGCCATTCGTAAACCGAAACATTATGAAGACTTTGTGTTTGACTAAAGGTTCATAGTTTAACCCACATCACTGTTTGTTATACCACAGAATGTAGTTATCAGTCAAAACTCTCAAGAGAGGAAGATGTTATATCTTAGTTCTGTACTTCCTCGTGCCCCTTGTCACCTCTCCTGCGCGAGAGCACCCATTGTCACCTTACCCCCTCCCATTGGTTCCCCAACGTTCCACCTTTCCTTCTGTTCCACTCCAACTGCCAAACTGCGATATGAGAGATAACCTTCCTGACCCACGCACTGCTTCAGGTGTGGGGCTGTTTATGATTAAACTTATTCTTGATTCCAACTGCTTGTTCCTGAGATTTACTTTCAACAAGAAAAAGTGATGTCACTTCCTGTGGAGATGGTAAAATGCGTTGTCACTTTCATTGCAGACAGCTGGTGGGGATTTAAGCCTGCTTGTCTAGCTTCTTCTTTGAAGAGGTTTTTGGCTGTAGATTAGTGGTGCCACTTCCTATGCAGGTAGATGATGGGATACGCAGTGATGTAACTTCCTCTAGAGATGGATGATGAGGAATGAAGTCCTCTTGCCTGGCTTCTTCTTTTAAAGATGGTTTTGGCAGGAAACCAGTGACCGTTTCTGCGCATGTTCCTGATGGGGAAAAGCACTGAGGTCTCTTTCTGTGGAGATTGGTGACGGAAAATGCAGTGATATCCATTCTAGTGGAGATTGATGATGGAAAATGCTGTGATAAGACGTCCTGTACAGACTGATGACATGTGCAAAATGCACATCCTGGGTTATGCATGGATCCGTTTACATGGGTGCTGTTCCTGTACAGCATAAATAAAGAGATATTCTATTGTCCATGCATAAATAATAACTATTCTAGAAAACATTTATGATGAGATAGGTACACGTAAGATTTTGCCTCCTGGATGTTCTTGTTCTAAAACCTTTTGAGAGTATCTTGTGTTGTGACAGGATTGCAGTTTGTACTATTATTGCAGTTTGTTCAAGAAAATTAAGGCACTGGATTCTTGCACTTTTAGAATTGTAGAATATAATTATTCCAATGTTGGAAACCTGTACTTTCCCTGAACATTGATATGACTTAAGTCATCCACATGGAGAGGCCAATTTATGTGTGGACCTTCAACAAGTAGTACATGTACTGACCAGAGATGGGTCTAGTAGAAACCAAGAAAGGTCTGTATGAAAAATGCATGAATATTTGTTGTACTATAACATAACCAGGGTTAAAAAGCATTAATAAGGATTTTCCATCCAGATTATGGGTGTGGGAAGGTACATTTTAGGCTGCTGATGAGGCTTTAGCGGTGTGTGGAAGCTGTGATTAAAAAAAATTGGTCCAAATAAAGAACTTTCAGATAAAGTATTTTTGATCTGTGTAGTACTAAAAAGGGTCAAGTGTGCGGTGAGCGCGTGGTTAAAATAGAAATGTTTTCCTAAAGAACTTTATTTTTGGAAAGCTGCTAAGAACGTTGACGCACTAGCAGAATTTTGAGGAGTAGTGTACATCACCTGTGGTGTTACAGTAGAGCTCTGGGATGTAGTCCACGTGCAGCACAGTAATGATTAACAAAATAATGAGAAATGTATATTGGTGAGCCATCCTAGATAATGACACGGAGGAGTTGCTGCAAAGTTGTGAGCTGTGTTAAGCAGCTGTGTTTAGTGCATACTTGACATGCCAATGAGGAACATGGTTACTAGTCGGAGCACATCACATAGCTGCTTTTTTGTACGGTGTTAGGATGTTGTATCTGCCTCGGCAAGAAACTTGATTGGCCCAGTTGCTTATTCTTCAGGTAGAGCCAATGCAAAGCCTTTCGGCACCTACTACGGATGTGATATTTCTACCAGTCGCTTCTGTGGGAGACGGTGTGTTCCCATTGTTAGGGGAAATGGAGCCTATTTCCAAGAAAAGGAAGAATATTTTAGGGCTGATTGCTTCAAACAATAAAGGTTGGCACTCTACCAACCACAGGCAATTAATGTAATGTTGGAATAGTTAATCCGTTTTAAGAGAGAGCGTACAGGGATCTTAGAGTATGTAATGAGGACATGGGTTATGTTAAATGTCAACGTTTCTACATGTATCACAATTCCCCACAAAACGTTGAACGTTGTTGTGCAAATACTTTCTGGCAAGGAAGGTTGTCTAAGGGAGTCAGATTACACCAGCGAACTAGATCATTGTTTGGATAAATGATGCAGTTGATGGGGGTAAAAGAAAGCAATGGCGGAAGGGTGCAAAAAGTGAGGCTCCAACCGAAGCTGCTACCAGTTAAAGTTCTAACGTCGATAGTGGTAAGAGTATATAGACTTCGAAGAGATGAGTGTTTTTGATTGATGAATGAATAATGGTTTTCGTTTTCCTCTAATGGAATTACTGTCACTTCAAGATTTCATTTTATCTTCTTGTGTCTTAGCGTTTCTTTTCACTTTATCTGTTCAAGGGAAAAGGTGCTTATGATGACATAGCTGTACTCTCACATATTTCTAGTGGTCTTTTGTGTTCTCAATTCCCACCTCCAGTGCTCTCTTTTGCCTGCGTTTCTGTAATCACGTGCCTATCCCATGTCAAGTGTTAAGGTGATAGGTCTCCCAACTAGAAATAGGAAATATACACCTCTAATCCTGAGGAAATCTGCCAGCCTGTATTTGGTAAAAAGTCACTCACTGTTAAGTTCAGCCCCAGTGTTGTATCCCAGTTCTGCAACTCTCTCGTGCTCCCTGCGCGTGACGGTGACAATCCATCTCTCCTGCGCGAGAGTACCCATTGTCCCCTCTCCCTTCCCATTGTCCCCTCTCCCTTCCCATTGTCCCCTCTCCCTTCCCATTGGTCCCTCTCCCTTCCCATTGGTCCCTCTCCCTTCCCATTGGTCCCTCTCCCTTCCCATTGGTCCCTCAACATTCCACTCTCCCTCATGTCCCTCTCCAACTACCAACTGCCATTCTTGAGATTCCTTTCCTTACCTACGCACCGCACTAGGTGTGGGGCTGTTGATAATAAACTTATAATTGATTTTCACAATTCAGTCTCCTTCATCTACTTTCTACACCCAGTCCTACCAAGCGCCAGAAATGACTGTCGAATCTTCCTTCCTCAGACACCCTGCTCTTCGACTGTACATAGACGCTCATCTGTGCCTCTTTTGGAAAGAAGCAGTGCCGCAATACTTCACAAAGCCAACAGCACCAACACGTTAACACTTTTTTTCTGATCCAGAAAGAGAGCTGTCAAAACACAATCACAATTTATTCCTGCTTCTGTGCCCCGCAAGCCACATTTCCATGGAAACCTGCCTTTGTTTACACTGGAGGGCCTTCGTAGCTAGGTAACTGCCCTCTGAGCGATGTGCCCCTGGCCAATGGTAGCACAGGGATTTTAGCCCCACTTTCTCATACCACTGCTTCATTGCATTACGCTCTTTAGGTCTGAGCGTGTTTTTTGGAAGAGGGAGCATATGTTGTCTCTGTTGTATTTCAGATGTCTATATGTATCTAACTTAGGTGTGAATAGCGTTAGAAACTCTTATTTTTGTGTGTTCAATCTACGGTCCTACAGCCGGATCCACGGTTGTCAGATTTCATGAATAGGACACTCCCCTCATGGCTGCTCAATGAAGAGCCCTGCTTCTGGCATTGCAGAGGCGCTGCTAGAGGTGGTCTGCCAATGTGCACGTTACCAAGAGAGGTCCTACCTACGTTTGATAGACGAGAAATCCTGTAAAAACAAAGGCATGATTTAACAAGGCTAGTCGAGTTGTTTGCTGGTTGGCACCATCATTGTAAGGCAATGGGCTGCGCGCAGTGATGCATAAGGCCTAAGGGCACGGTACAGTGTGATTTGAAATTTTTGGACTTGTAGTTTTAATGAAATACCTTAACTTGTTCAAACAATTTGCTAGGCCATCGGGAAAACTTGAGTCCTGTATTGGACCTCTGTAAAAGGATTGATAACACTTTATCTATACCTAACAGGATTAATCTGGAGTGCTTTCAATTCTGAAGGCTTTATGTGTGGTATTAAAGCTCCATCAGAAACATTGTAGTCATTTCTAGATGCCACAGACGTTATTTGTCTGGTTCTTAATATCTCATCTTGCCATTGTTTCTTGTTCCATAAAGCTAATCTGTAGTGTTGTATTTCATTCTGCAAACCAGATCTCGACCGTCTTACAGTCCAGGTCTAGATCTTTATCTGGTCCGGCAAGACGCTGTTGACTTTTACCTGCTTATGCAGGCCAGATTGGTATCGATAAGGCTGATCCTGTAGCCGGATCTCCTTGGTTTTCTGGTTCTGCAGGCCAGATCTCAACAGATCTCTGATTCTGTATTCCAAATCTCAAATGTTAAGTCTAATTCTGTAGGTCATATCTTCGAGTACTGTCTGGCCTGCAATCAGATGTCAACCAGGGTGTGGTCCTTCAGGTCAGATCTCAACTTTTGTATGATCCTGCAAGCCAGATCTCGCTCATGAGGTTTTGTCCTTCATGCCAGATCTTGCTTGTGAGGTTTCATCCTTCAGGACAGATCTTGCGTGTGAGGTTCCGTCCTGAAGGCCAGATCTTGCTTGTGAGGTTTCATTCTGCAGGCCAGATCTCGCTTGTGAGGTTTCGTTCTGCAGGCCAGATCTCGCTTGTGAGGTTTCCTCCTGCAGGCAAGTTCTTGCTTGTGAGGTTTCCTCCTGCGGCCAGATCTCACTTTTGATGTTTTGTCCTGCAGGCCAGATATCTAAAGTGAGTTTTCATCCTGCTCTCAGCCGTTGTCTTATTCTGCAGCTGGCTCTTGATCTTTGATGTCTCGTCATGCAGACCAGGTCTTGAACGTGAGATCTCTGGCCATATACAGCGGATTGTCTTTTCTGTAGGCCAGAGCTCAGCTTTTGTCTCATTCAGATGTTTGCCTGTTATTCCCTGGGGGGGGATAAAAAAACAAATTGGAAACAATGCAGACATTGTTGGCTCGAATAGCACTTTATTTAAACCCTGGTTGTGAGGAATGAAGTTGCATAGACCGAACAGAAGTATGGAGAAGGCGCTATGGGGAGGAAGACTGTGATATATAATGGGAGCGAATGATGCACTCGATTCTGCATTTGCCAGCCCACGGTGGAGCTGCAGTAGCCCTGCATAAATCCCTCTGGCCCATTCCGCACTTGGACTGTGTTCGTTCCACTGTAAGTCTAATTCTTGTGGACTCATTTTGTGTTTCCCTTCTACTGTCCGCTCTTTGCAGGCTTGAGGCTTCGAAATCTTGTTTCCTCCGAAAGAGGCATCATTTCATAATACCTCCATGGGCACTGTAGCGTTCCTAAGATGGAGACTGTTAGACGGACCGGGAGGGTCGGCCGAGATTATGGGGAGAGGTCTCCAGGGAGAGCCGTCTCCAACGACTGTACAGATAAGTAACTTCCCCCCCACAGACGGACACCACACAAGATTGAAGGTTAACGAGACTTTATAGGCAATTCTTAGGTTACGTTGATATGATACAAGGAGGTCTGGACTCAGGGGTCCCCTCGGTTCTGATCTCTGGTTGAGGAAAAGGGGTAGCGGGACAGTCTTAGTTGCCAATGAGTAAAATAGCTCTCAATCCTCGAGCTCGGCGTGTTTGCTGATCGGGCCGTGGAGGAGCCAAGCCGGTCCCGAGATGGACGAAGGATGATCGACGGGCCGTGGAGAAGCCAAGCAGGTCCCGGGATGGATGACGGATGGTCGACGGGCCGTGGAGAAGCCAAGCAGGTCCCGATGCAGATGACGGTTACAACGGTCCGCGGCCTCGCCAGCAGATCCGGACGACGATGAAGGATGAAGGTTACGACGGCTGTGGCAGCGCCAACAGGCAGGACGATGGTGCACAGGACAGAGCTACGGCAGCGCCAGTAGTCCGTCCAGGATGAGTTCCTCTTTACGTCTCTCGACTCCAAGATACAACTGCCTTCCTGCTCTGGAGCTGCCCCAGTTATAGGGCTGGCGTGCTTTGATGTCCGGACCCTCGCACTTGGAGGTCGGGAGGTCCGGGATGAGGGAGTCCAGACACCCAGCAGGGGGGTGGAGCCAGCGCCCGGGGAGGCGATGGGCGAGCGGCACTGGCCGGGGGAGAGCCATCGACACCTCTTTCTCCCATTGACCTGCCAAGTAGCTCGCTCACCTCCTGGGTGGAGGGTGGTGCCGGAATGTCTGAGGCCGGGCTAGGCCCAGGGTTGAGGTCGATCGGGGGCCAGGCGGCGGCCTCGTGATGAGGTGTCCAAGATGGCGGCCCAGGCTGAGCGCATGGGTCGGCAGTGGATCGGGCCCATGAGGTGATCATGTTCGAGGGCAGGTGTCCCTGAGGGGACGTAGGACGTACAATGGTGGTGTGTGGTGCTTGCGTGACTGGGCTCGGGCCTGGTCGAGCCGGGGGAGAGCGGCCCGTCATGTGGCCTGTCCAACATGCGTCCCCCCCAGCTGAAGGCGGGGAGAGTTACCCATCCTCTTGGGGACTCTCTTCGTCGAGGCGGAAAAACCGGGACAGGCCATCCGCGTTGGCGTGGTCGGACCCAGGCCGGTGTTCAACCGTGAAGTCCATACCTTGCAAGGAGATGGACCAGCGTAGCAGTTTTGGGTTTTCCCCCCGCATATGCATCAACCACTGCAGGGGTCGGTGGTCAGTCTGCACCCGAAAGTGGGTGCCAAAAAGGTAGGGCCGGAGCTTCTTGAGGGCCCATACCACGGCGAAGGCTTCCCTTTCTATGGTGCTCCAGCGTTGTTCCCGTGGTAGGAGTCTCCGGCTGATGAAGGCCACCGGTTGATCAAGGCCTTCGGTGTTCACTTGGGACAGGACCGCCCCAATGCCCTGGTCGGAGGCGTCCGTCTGGACGACGAACTCCCGGCTGTAGTCTGGGGCCTGGAGCACAGGAGCGGAGCACATGGCGGCCTTTAACTGTTCGAATGCCGCTTGGCACTCTGGGGTCCAGTTCACTTTCTTGGGCTGATTTTTTGATGTGAGTTCGGTGAGAGGCCCCACGATGGTACCATAGTCTTTCACGAACCTTCGGTAGTAGCCCGTGAGGCCCAGGAAGGCTCGCACCTCAGTTTGAGTGATAGGGGGTTGCCAGTTCTGGATGGCGGCAATCTTCAGCTGTAGAGGGGCCACTAGGCCGCTTCCCACCTGGTGTCCGAGGTAGGTCACCGACCCTTGTCCAATTTGACATTTGCTGGCCTTGATCGTGAGGCCAGCTCGCTGAAGGGCTTGTAGTACTGCTTGGAGGTGGTGGAGGTGCTCGGTCCAATGGTGGCTGTACACAGCGATGTCGTCCAGGTAGGCGGCGCTGAACTCTTCGAGCCCCGCCAGGACCTGGTTGACGAGCCGTTGGAAAGTCGCTGGGGCATTTTTCATGCCGAAGGGCATGACCGTAAAATGATAGTGGCCATCGGGGGTGGAGAAGGCAGAACGTTCTTGTGCTCGGGATGTGAGGCCGATCTGCCAATAACCTGCCGTCAGGTCGAAGATGCTGAGGTAGCGGGCAGCGCCCATTCGGTCGACCAGTTCATCTGCCCGGGGGATGGGGTGTGCGTCCGTTCTGGTGACGTCATTCAGGCCCCGGTAGTCGACACAGAACCGGAGTTCTGGTGTGGTTCCGGGGGCGGCTGCTTTGGGGACCAGTACGACCGGGCTGGCCCATGGACTGTCTGAGGGCTCGATGACCCCGAGCGTGAGCATCTTAGCTACTTCCGCCTGGATGCAGGCCCGTACCCGATCAGGTACGCGGTAGGCCCGGTGGCGGATAGGAGGGCTGTCTCCGGTGTCCACATCGTGCACACACCAGGAAGTGACACCTGGGGTGAGGGAGAACAGACTGGCAAATCGTGATAGGAGGGCTTGGCACTCGTGGCGTTGTTCTCTGGTGAGGGTCTCCGAGAGTCGGACCCCATCCACGGAGCCGTCTTGCTCCTGGGTCCGCAAGAGGTCAGGGAGAGGTTCGGAGTCGTCTTCAACCCCATTGTCTGTGGCCATCAAGAGACTGAGTTCTGTTCGTGCAAAGTGGGGTTTCAGTCTGTTGGTGTGGAGGACTCGGAGCGGATTCCGGGCGGACTCCATATCGATCAGATAGGTGGCAGGACCCTTGCGCTCGATTACCTTGAAGGGTCCCGTCCATTTGTCTTGGAGAGCGCACGGTTCTGTGGGGGACATTACCCAGACCTGTTGCCCCGGCTCGAATTCAATAGATGAGGCGTTCTGGTCATACCATTTCTTCATGTCCTCTTGACTAGTCTCTAGGTTGGCTTTTGCTAGGTCTCTGAACCGTCGGGACTGGTTGCGGAGGGTGAGGAGGTACCGGAAGACATCGGGAGGACTCTTGGCCGGAGGCATCTCCCAGCCTTCTTTGATCAGGCTGAGTGGCCCCCGTACTGGGTGCCCATAGAGCAGCTCGAATGGGCTGAAGCCTAGGGACTTCTGTGGGACCTCCCGGTAGGCGAAGAGGAGGCACGGCAGCAGCACATCCCACTGGCGACGGAGGGGCTCTTCCAATCCCCCGATCATCCCTTTTAGCGTGCGATTGAACCGCTCAACAAGTCCGTTTCCTTGGGGGTGATAGGGGGTCGTGAAGCGGTAGGTGACCCCACACTGTTGCCAGAGGGACTTCATATATTTGGAAATAAAGTTTGTGCCCCTGTCACTGACGACTTCTCGGGGGAACCCCACACGGGAGAAGATCCCCATCAGGGCCCGGCCGACCACTGGGGCTGTCACGGTCCGGAGAGGAATAGCCTCAGGGTAGCGGGTGGCGTGGTCCACTAGTACCAGGATGAAGCGATGGCCTTGTCTTGTACGCGGGTCTAGGGGTCCCACAATGTCTATTCCGACCCTCTCAAATGGGGTCGTGACTACTGGAAAGGGTTGCAGGGGGGCCTTTAATTTGCGGCCGCTCTTCCCACTGGCTTGGCACGTGGGGCAAGATCGGCAATGCTGGTGCACATCGTTTCTCATTTTCGGCCAGAAGAAGTGGGTCACTAGGCGGCTGTAGGTTTTATCTTGTCCCAGGTGCCCTGCCAGGGGGACATCGTGGGCCAGATTTAGCAGGAAGTCTCTAAAGCGGAGGGGCACCACTAGTACTCGGTTGGCCCCCAGCTCGGCGATTCGTTGCTCGCTGTACAATAGGTCATTGTCCCAGTAGACCCAATGAGTTCCGGAGGTATCCCCTGCGCTTTGGGCGAGCGCTTGTTGTCGGAGTCCCTCAAGGGAGGGACAGGTCTTCTGCTCCTGACGAAATTGTTCTTGTGTGGGTCCCCCTTCTTGAGCCCACTGGTCAAGATTAGCAAGGTCGGAAGGTTGGGCAAGTTCGAGGGGGACACCATAGTCGGGGGTCTCGGCGGGGGCGACCGGGGGCGGTGGCGCCGGCCATTCTGGTTCTTCGGGGTGAGGGTTGGCACGGGCGGCCATGGACCGGGTGGTGACGCACGCCCAGTCTGGGACGCCCAACATCCCCAAGTGTTCTTTTCGCTCCACGGCTGCCCACGGGGAGCTTTCCAGGTCATTTCCGAGGAGGCAGTCCACGGGGGCGTCGTCTCGGACCGTTACCTTCAGCATGCCGGAGACCCCTCCCCACTCAAAGGGGACGCAGGCCATCCGACACAGACTCTCTGAGTTGTCGGCGGATCGCACAGGGCAGAGAATGTTCGGTAGATATTGTTCTGGGGTCACCAGATGACAGCGGACGGCTGTCACACTGGCCCCGGTGTCTCGAAGGGCTTCGGCCCGTTGTCCATTGATGCTCACCCATTGGCTGTACTTCTGGGTGTTAGCGGGTAGGGGGACCCGCGGGACCATGTCTCTTCCCCCTAAGCACGCGAGAGTCATGGCTGCTGGCTCCCACTCTTGATACTCTTGCTCGTCTGTTTCTTGTTCCTCGGAGATCTGTTCTTCCCCTAGTGCCGCGGCGGCCACCTGGCGGGGTCTTGGACTCTGATACTGCGGGCAGCTTGGGTCGTTTGCATAGTGGCCGACTCGTTGGCATCGGTGACATGTAACATTGGCTCTGTATCCCGGTCGCGCCGGGGTGCTGCCCCGGTTGGCCGGGGGGGTGGTGCTGGTAGTGGGGGCGGCCGGAGTGTTGTCTCTTCCTCGTCCTTGGCCCCCTCCTCCTCCTCTGGGTCGGGGGTGACCATTGTTGTTCCTGTTCTGCTCGTAGGACCCATTCCGGCCCACTCTGGTGATCTCCCACCGGTCAGCTTCGGCTGCGAGCTGCCGGGGATCGGTTAACTTGCTGTCGAGGAGGTGTTGGCGTAGTTCAATGAAGCAATTGTTGGACAGATGCTCCCATACCATCAGATTGAACAGCTGCTCGTAGGTCGTGACGTTGTTCCCTCTGATCCAGCCTTCGAAGGCTCTGCTAAAGTACGTTACATAGTCCACCCAAGTTGTACCTGGAATGCGTGTGCAGTCTCGGAACCGCTGACGGTACATCTCGGGCGTGAGGCCATAGCGGGTGAGGAGGGCCGCTTTCATATGGTCGTAGGAGGTCATCTGGTGGTCTGGGAGCTGTAACAGAGTATCGCGGCCCTCATTGAGGAATTTGCCCCATAGGCCGGCTCCCCAGTCGGCTCTATCGATCCGGTGCGCAGTCATCGCGATTTCATAGGCTTTAAACCATTGCTGGATGTCGTCTTCTCGAAAATATTCTCGGACCACATCCTTGGGGATGTGCACTTTTTTCTCCGTGGACCCTGGGGTGGACGGTCTGTCGGGCACCCCTAACTCTTTATTCTGTTTGCGCAGGTTGATCTCGGCTAGGTTCCGCTCGTGCTCGTACGTTAGTCTTTTTTCCTCGAGCTCCCTTTGCCTCTGTTTCTCCTCTCTTTCTTCTCGGAGGCGAAGGTGCTCTAAGTTTATTTTTTGCTCGGCCAATTTGAGTTCTATGTCCATCTTGAGTCGGGCCATTTCGAGTTCGTGTAGTCGGGCTTTTTCTCTTTCTTGGATCTCGTCTTGCGAGAGACTGGTTCTTTGCCCCTCAGGGCCCGTGCTGGTATTTTTCGCGGTGCTTTGCTCAGGGGCTTCGACATCCCCGGTCTCTGCCCAAGATTCTAGGGCATGCTTAAAATCGTCCTTGGTACTTAGTCCGGTGGTAGCGATACCTAGTTCGATGCAGAACTGCTTTAGTTCACGATGGCTGTATTCCTCGAGTTTTTCCATTTGGAACTTCTCAGTTGATCCGCTCTCTTTAGTCGACATTGTTGTTCGTTGTGGGGTGAGCTACTCTCTGTACGTTATGCGGTGATTCGGATCGCGCCGCTGGCCACCAATGTTAGACGGACCGGGAGGGTCGGCCGAGATTATGGGGAGAGGTCTCCAGGGAGAGCCGTCTCCAACGACTGTACAGATAAGTAACTTCCCCCCCCACAGACGGACACCACACAAGATTGAAGGTTAACAAGACTTTATAGGCAATTCTTAGGTTACGTTGATATGATACAAGGAGGTCTGGACTCAGGGGTCCCCTCGGTTCTGATCTCTGGTTGAGGAAAAGGGGTAGCGGGACAGTCTTAGTTGCCAATGAGTAAAATAGCTCTCAATCCTCGAGCTCGGCGTGTTTGCTGATCGGGCCGTGGAGGAGCCAAGCCGGTCCCGAGATGGACGAAGGATGATCGACGGGCCGTGGAGAAGCCAAGCAGGTCCCGGGATGGATGACGGATGGTCGACGGGCCGTGGAGAAGCCAAGCAGGTCCCGATGCAGATGACGGTTACAACGGTCCGCGGCCTCGCCAGCAGATCCGGACGACGATGAAGGATGAAGGTTACGACGGCTGTGGCAGCGCCAACAGGCAGGACGATGGTGCACAGGACAGAGCTACGGCAGCGCCAGTAGTCCGTCCAGGATGAGTTCCTCTTTACGTCTCTCGACTCCAAGATACAACTGCCTTCCTGCTCTGGAGCTGCCCCAGTTATAGGGCTGGCGTGCTTTGATGTCCGGACCCTCGCACTTGGAGGTCGGGAGGTCCGGGATGAGGGAGTCCAGACACCCAGCAGGGGGGTGGAGCCAGCGCCCGGGGAGGCGATGGGCGAGCGGCACTGGCCGGGGGAGAGCCATCGACACCTCTTTCTCCCATTGACCTGCCAAGTAGCTCGCTCACCTCCTGGGTGGAGGGTGGTGCCGGAATGTCTGAGGCCGGGCTAGGCCCAGGGTTGAGGTCGATCGGGGGCCAGGCGGCGGCCTCGTGATGAGGTGTCCAAGATGGCGGCCCAGGCTGAGCGCATGGGTCGGCAGTGGATCGGGCCCATGAGGTGATCATGTTCGAGGGCAGGTGTCCCTGAGGGGACGTAGGACGTACAATGGTGGTGTGTGGTGCTTGCGTGACTGGGCTCGGGCCTGGTCGAGCCGGGGGAGAGCGGCCCGTCATGTGGCCTGTCCAACAGAGACCTTGTGTTTGCTTAGGAGCAGAGCTGCTTTGAGCTTTCACAGTCCCCTGAAAGTCCTGTTCCTGTAAAAGCCGGCAGAGCCGGCGGGATTCAGTTGCTAATCAGTCGTTCCCTGACTGTCTTTTCACGCCCAACGGGCCTTATGTTCGACACAGCCAAGCAGTTTACCTCTGGTTAGACCTGCATCCCCTTCTGTTAGGAGCAACTAGTTCTTGCTGATTCGTGTCGGCTGGTTATGCGTATATCTTTATGCTGCCTCTTTGAAACCACTAAAAGGTTGTTCCTGCAGTCCACATACAAGGGAGTTCGGGAAATCTCCCCACGATTCACTCCTGCTCTCCGGGTTCAAGTTCAAAGTGCTGCACAGCGCTGATGCTCTAACGCGGCCGTGTTGGCAGGCAGGCAGGCAAACTGGTACTCCCATCCTCGCCGCTGCAGCATCAGCTGTTGCCTGGCAGCGGGAAGACGTGCCCTGCCCCCTTAAGAGCTTCCTGAATGGAGGCCGTTCCATTGATGTGTTGGACAGGCAGGACCGGGGCGGGGGGCTCTTTCTGCCATTGGTAGATCGCTCCGCTCTGACATCTTGCCCAACAGCTGGGCTGAGATCTGCCTGTCAGAGTAATTATTGCCTGGCTGGTAGCGGAGGAGGCGGACGCATCGCCCGCTCCCCCTCGTTTCATTCCATTCAGCAGTGCGGTCGAGGCTCGACGGAGCCAGAGTCGTGGCCGCATCCCCAGCCTCGCTGCTATGAGGGCGCCTTCAGTGCTGCGGACAAGCTGAGACCCCCTTCCCTGCAGGTAACCCACCCCACGTTTTGCGCTTCGGAACAAAAGGAAGCATCATTTTTGTGTTAGGATGTGTCCCCTTCCAGTCTTTTACGAACACAGGGCACTGGATTCTGCTGCCTGCTGTTTGCGACAAACGTGGTCGCCTGGTCACATAGTGAACAATATGTAGTTGGGTTGCGTGGATTGATCGGTGTTTGCGGTGGTAGCTTTGTGTGTGCATCTCTGTAGCGCTTTCAGTCTTCAGATGGGGTAATTGTCCCTTCGTGGAGGAGGATTTCCCATTAAACAAGGCTCATAGGTGGCCGGCAGGGCACCTGCCCAGCCGTCCATTGCCCACTCACCGACCCCTAACCTTCCCATGACGAACAGGTGGGTGTTTGCGCTGCTTGGCGGTCGCCTGTGGTGAAAGCGTTTGTGTTGTTGTTATTGTGATTCATTATTCATAGCACGCCGTGCAGCAGGAAGTATGCTTTCATTTCGGAGTCCTTCATTTTGCTATGCTGTTCTGGGTGATGTCAGTGATGAGTAGTAGCGCTTTTCCTTATAAATGTAGCGCTTGCTGCTGCAGAATGCCATGATGCGTCACTGTGAAGAACACGTGTTTGATACTTAAATATACTTATTTGATCGAGCTTGGAAGGATGAATGATAGATATGTCCCCACCAGTATTGGAACCCGACAGGTTGCAAAGTCTTATTAGAAGTGAGTGCATAAACAAAGTCTGTGTCCTCTGAGGGACCACACCCCTATTTGATATGCTCCTCTCCTGAAGACAGAGTTATTCAAGGTCCTGGCCAAACCCTGTTATGTGTGAGCAGCTGAGCAATATATTATTGGATGGGGCCCGTGGTAGTATATGTGCACCGCCCTCTTATTTTATTTACCACACTCTTTAAAAATGAAGTAAAAGCTATCCTCATGGCTAAATACACCTGAACTATTATCTTGATCACTGTTAGTACTCTGCACCGAACCATACTACATGTTTGACCCTTTTGATTATTTGTATTAACTGTCTTATTACTCACATGTTTGGCTTTGTAGCCACCTATTTGTACTACTTTGTAATCATGTTGGGCTTAGTTGCCACCTATTTGTACTAATTGACCTATTGATTTATCATTTTAACCATGCTCCCTCATGTACTTCTCTTTGTAAAGCGCTCTGATATCTGCAAGGATCTTGTCCGCGCTATATAAAACTTTAAAAATAAATAAATAAATAAAATTGATGTGCTGCTTCATTCACATTTTCTGCTCACTACCCCATACAGCATAAGGCAACGAATCAGCTCACTTCATCCATTTGTTAACTTCAAAGTGAGTGACGGAATGCTGTGTTTTCAGCATGAGCACATCCACAAACAAAATAGTTAACTTCAGAGCCTTGGCACTATGGAAAGGTGTGCTTTTTCAGAGTCCGCTATTGTTTTGAATTTAGCCATAGTTTCATATTGTCAACAACCCGGCAGCTCCCTCTATAATAACGTTTTACAAAAGCCATGACAAACAAGAATTTACAAAGCCGGAAGACTGGCGGCCAACACCAGACCTATTAGCTTTGCCAGTGCTTGGTGTATAATGCCTTCATATTCGTACCCCCCTGGGTTAACGATAACCAGTACTCCAGTGAGTCTCATCTTGCACACGAGATCCACAGGCCCAACCGGTTCCTTTCCTTCGGAGAAGAAACCCTTCGGCAGTGATTTTGGGCGTCCACTTGCCCTTTACAATTGTTTCCTGGGTGAAATGTGAGCCTGGTGTTTGACTTGATCTGCCAGCATGACTGAACGAGACCTTCATAGTGATATCTTAAGCAGAGTAGGCTCAAGGACTTTGATCTTAGGGTTACTGCTCCTGGAGAATGCCTTTGCCTGTCGCATGGCAGACTAAAAACACATTTTCCGTTGTTCCCCTTTGTTTCCAAAGCTTCTGTTCCATTCTTACTCTAAATGTACTGAGTTGTATTGTTTCTAGCACAAAATCCGGTAGTTTATTTGCTGGTCTGGTTGCTAACATCAAAAACAATTGTAAACTGCTACCCAACTCCCATGACAAGATTGTTGCAGTATGGTAGAAGTTCTGTGTTTGATGGTCAGCGGATTTAGTTCATTTGATAGGCTAGGCTTTAAGAGTATATATCATTACCTCCCAAGCCTATTGTGGCCTGGGTTCAGTTTAGATTACATTGAACCCCCACAAGTGTAGAGTAGGTCTTCTGTACAGCACTGACTTGTCACTGGTTACACTCAGACATACTCCCATCCCTGTCTATCTGTGTTAGAGGATTGCAGAACTGCCTCTGCCCTCTGGAATCCTCTCTCTCGAGTGGGTGTTGTACGGGACTTTACAGCACTGCACATGTGTTCAATCGCCAGTGTTTTCAGTCTGGTTACCTATCATTGGTTAGCTTGTACACCTTTGAATCTCACAGTGGCATGCTACACGGAGGCAAGAAACGTGTGCTAGGCATATACAGTGCTGGTTTCTGTTGTCATCTACAGCTGCAGGTCTGAACGGTAGCGTTGCAACTTGCTAAGCATTGGCTCCTGTGAATTACTTTCTTATAGTTCCCTGTGGGAGGCAGCTACATCCCAAAAGCTTTCTCTTTTTGAGATTGAACAGACTTAAAAAAAATTGTGTATTTCAGTGCTTTCAGACTTGAAGGTTCTTTCTTGACTTCACTTCCTACTGAAGGATAAGAAAGCTGGAGCGGTGGTTTGGTCTCTGCGTCATTCTAGCCATGTCAAAGGCCCTAGCCAGTCTGGAATCTCAACGGGACTCCAGACATGGGTCCACTGATGGCACAAAACATTTTTTTCAGTCCAAGCGAATCGTTCTCCATCGTCTGACTGGCATTCTATTTATCTGCCTTGATGGCCTATTTGCATGGCTGGCCTGCTTGATTATGTGCAGATTGTACAGTACTCCTCCGAGAAATTGTAAATGATTCCCAGACCTTGTGAAGTCTTATGGGCTATTGTGCCACTTCTACTTTATTCACTGGAAGTAATTGTTAGCACATTATGAGAGTTGCAGAAGGAGATTATGAAACCAAACGCCTGGGAAATTTCAAGACATGCTCTCATCCTGCACTAGAGAAGTACTTTATTTCTAGGACATGTGAAATGTTATAAAAAGCTCGAGGAGACATCATGGAGGCTGCTCCTAAAAACATTTTGGCTAGGCTTCCGTAACTGTAAGAGCATTGCTGTCTACGTCAAAATGTTGACTTGCTGAATGTACGTATGTGTGTATGTGTGTACACACACACGGTCTCTCTCTCTCTCGTCCCTGCCCCCCCCCCCCCCGGTTTAAAGGAGTGCAGCTCGAATGGGGAGAGTGCCCCTTCACGAAGTGAACCCTCCCACTGCTGTACAACTCTTCCCTACACTGCAGCCGCGCCTTCTGTTCCCCTCTGCAAGACCTTGACTGCTCAAAGGAGGAGAGTGGCGAGATTCTGGGATTGGTGACTTTTGAGATCTCCTTCTATTTGCTATTAAGTAGATCGTTCTCTGCCGCGCCAGATCCTCGGCACCCTGCCTCGCGAACCAGCTAGCTGGGGCTAAGGAGGAGTGCAAAGTATTTGAAAGTAGCATGACATCTGACTGTGCCAATGCATCAAAGTGCGCCAAATTAGGCAGTACTTGGCAGTTAAAGAAGCGTTAGGGCAAGAAGTTAGGGCATCCTTTTTCGAGAGACAAGTTAGCATGTCACCCAACTCTTCAGTGACTCTTTCGGCATAGTTAACTCGTTTCTGAGTTTTAGTTGCAATAATCATCCTGCGCAAGTGCCTCCGGAAATCTACAAGTCTCTGGCGGGAGTTTTAAAAAAATAGAAAAACTCTTTGCTCCTCTTCTTTATTAAACACCTGCTTGATTTTTCCTCCACTGGGTCAGAAGCTCAAGATGGTCTCTTAACAGATTGTGATTGTTTAACCCCTGATGAATCAAAATCGTTAACCTTGCCGATTAAATTGGGGTCCCCAAGGAACGACGCTTGTCCAGCGAGCAGTTTACATCTGAGCATTAATGGTTTGTTTATTTGGTTTGTTTCGCTTTGTTCGCCCTAAGTTGGCAGGGTATGCTCAGACGTGAGTCCCTTGCTCACTTGGCCACTGGATTCAAGATAGCCTGGCTGATGAGGATTATGAATCCGAAACCGGTCCCAGGATGCTGGTTTCCGGTCCAGGGAAGACAAGGCTTGGCAGTTCGGGTTGGACTGTTCCCACGAGGCACAGGGTCAGGCTGATTTGCATATGGCCATGTCTGAACTGGGGTGGCTGAGTGAGCTAAAGAATTATGATGGATTAAACCCAGATCAGTTGACTGGGGGTGAGTGTTTGATTTGCTCATTTGTCCATTATCCCCTTTTGTTTCGCATTAATGGTTTTGGCCCAGCATTAGCTGCTCCTCTCCGTGGCTTAGTGCTGCCAGCATAGAAACAAACAGTGATTCCTCCCTTCTGAAAACTAGCACTGGCAAAGCTAATAGGTCTCGCCTATGTGAAACCTATTGGCTTTGCTAATGCCTTTTAGGCATGTTGTACAGCAGCATGCCTAAAAGTAAAGTTTGAAAAAAAGCGCTATTACACAGCCAGTGCATAAGCAGAACGGACCAGGGTGGGTGTGGAAGAAGCTCTGGACAATGGGTAGGGGGGTGGTCATGAAAGAAGCAACATGGCTTGGACGAATAAAGAAAAAAGTACCTGAATCACAGCAAGCAGTGGATGGACACTAATCAAACTAAAGCAAGCCGCACTTCGTCCATACGCCAAATGGAAGAACAAGAAATAGCATCGGCAAATCTAGCCAATTAAGAGGCCGCAAATAAGAGTGACAATGAAGTCAACAAATGGTAAGCAGTGGGCGGGCCCCTTACAGTAAACAAAATGTCTTGCAGCGCATGCGCTGTCGTCCGGCGAGGCTTAAAAAAATTACTGCTGAATCAAGTATTTTGAGAAACTATAGTCCTGCTTAAAAACTTCTAGTTATCAAAATATTGGAAATGCATGTAAATAGTCTGTTTTCGCCCTTTGTGGCCCAGAGGCCAGCACTTGATCCTGCCCAGTCAGGCTCTTGTATTGCATAGAATCATCACTGGTTGCTTATGAGCTACTTTGATGACTGATGAGGGCAGCAAAGCACCATTCATTTTGCTTGATCACTCTGCATGCTTTCAATACCTTCTCTTATTAAATTGTGTTGAACCGACTTCAAGAGATTGGTATTAGGGAAAATTCACTGGACTCGCTTATCTCTTTTCTTGGTGAAAAGTCATGCAGTGAACATTTCTTGCCACTACTCTGATATTAGGTCAGTGCAGCAGGCAGGGAAACAGCCTCCACAGTGTTTCCTTTACCACGCAATGTCGGCTGGCTCTGTGGGTGGTCCTATGGAAAGGTGGTCGGTTGGCCCCCTGGGTTGTCGTGTGGAAATGTTGTTGGCTGGCCCTGGATATGGTCCCACGGAAATGATGTTGACTGGCCCCGGGGGGGGAAAAGGTGCTTTCAGCTGGCCCCTGTGGAAAATGACTGTTGGTCCCCATGGAAAAGGATGCTTTCAGCTGGTCCCATGCGAAGACTGGAAACTCCATCAATGCAACTTTTCCTAATGCTTTCTCAAGTCTTCCACTTAATGTTTATGGTTACTTGAACAGAGTAAAGAAGTTAAAGCACTGAATCCTTCTTGCTATTGCGAGTGGACGAGGCAGTATTACTGCTCTACTTCATCAGTCTGTAGGAGGTATTGATGTTGGAGAAACGAAGATGTGGTCCAGTGGCTCAGCTGATGGCTTGAGACCTGGGTTCTAATCCTAACTGCTGCACTTGTCTATATAGTTTATTATTCCAGACCAGTCCCAGGTCTCTGCCCATGAAATTGTGAAATGAAAATGTTTGAGATGCCAACTGATGTACAGCACTCTATTGTAGTCCCATGTAGGTTTTTGCTATATGAATACCAGTCCATTCATACAGCTGTGCCAAGAGTATGTGCACTGCCTTCTGAGTTCTTCAGTCCCTTATCTACCCACGTTTGACAGCCGGCTGCTGAGCTTTGAAGCCCACCTGACTGCTGGTCTTACTAGAGATTTAGTCCTCTCATTTGCATTTTTTCACTTGCCCTCTTTACTCGTTCACTGACCACTCTCTTTCCTGAGTCCATTGACAGACCAAATGTCAATCTATCTAGGATTTGTGTTGGTTGCAAATGTCAGAAATGGCACAAACGTGACATAATGGTTGGTCCCTCGACCTGCTGTGTAAATGAGGGTCTATAAATTTTAGCAGATGGACTTTCCATATGTCGTCACAGAACCATTCATTGCAGCTGCAGACATGTGGTGAAGCAGGTGTCTTTTTGGCAGTGGTATGTGGCTTACTTAGCAAGGACATGCTGCAGGAATTCACTGAAGACCTGGGTTTCTGCAGACTATACGGTGTCTTTATCTTTGCGAGTTGGGGTTTATATATTACTGTGTTAGGTTGCGACCAGTGGCCTGCTGTGCGCCGTATCTTAGATTAGGCTAGGCAGTGGTTATGCACGGTCCCAGGCAGCCAAGTAGCTAGAAACAATACGGATGACTTGTGTTGCAAGATAACATCTTGATAAGGTCAGGATTGTGGATGTTGGCAAGTGGTCCCATTCCCATACTGGCCAAAGTAAGCCAGTATTCTGCAGGCATTAACGGGCATTGGCCCTAGAAGTCGCAGAGGGCTTTGGGGCTATTGGGAGCGGTAGCTCGCAGTCCAATATTCTCGTATACTCTACTGTGACCCTCCCCAAGCCCAGCCATCCTTTTTGCTCCATTGGCCTGCTGGTCATTTTGTTGCGTCCACTTCTGTACCATTCTGAAGAGCAGGCCAGTACTCTGTGCTCACAGGCAGGCCAGTCCATCTCTGGACTCCAGCCAAGAGCAAGAAGGCCTTTTAGGCAGGGTTTTATGTGCAAGGTATTGCTGCACCCCACAAAAACGACCTAAACAAAGCCCCTGTATAGCTTTCTGGGTGATATTAGAGTATGTTTTGCTATTCTAGCATTATTTGGAAACAGCAGCACAGCATTTCGAGAAGTGCATCCGACATGCCCTGCTGGTGCAGGGCCACTTACCTTCCGGATGTAGAAGCACAAGCCCAAAGGTCATTCTAGCCCATCTCACGGCCCCGGAAAGGACTTATAAAATCCCTTTTTATTCCTCCTCTGCTTCCGGTGCTTATTGGAAGGGTTAACCTTCACCGCCCCCAGTACCCTAGTCTAAGGATGCCTCCTTGGGGGCGGCGTGGCGTTCCTGTCAGCTTTCCAGGAAACCCCTGTAGTGGTGGACATCCCTCATTCTCCGTTGCCGGGAGACCAGACTGACGTCAGAGGGTTGCAGTTCCCTGTCTGCAGGCCTCTGCCAAGAATAGCCCGTGTGACGCGTGAGCCGAGGCTTGCCCGTGCAGTGAATGGATCGACGCTGCCGCGGTGCACTCCCTTGCAGCAGATCACACCATGAGAGCGGGGCCGGAAGTGTCCTCCTAAGGCGTCGGTTCTGAGTGGGATCTCCCAACCGCGTCATGCTGAATGGGCAGTGCCTCCTCTTGGTTTGATCTCGAAGGGCTGCTCCCTAACGAGGTAAATCATTTCATGGCCTGTAACGTTCCTTTAGCCCGTGCTTCAATGTCTCGGGTGTGCCATTATTTCTTCCAAAGTTAGGCACAACATTATTGTGTCTTATTTGCCGTTTTATAGCGCCTTGCTGCCACTCATGTGACCGGACGCTGCATGCAGACCCTCCTGTTACGAGCTGAATAAGGGTATTTTCTGCATGGGTACAATATGCTGGCGTATAGTTATTAATATTTGTAAGGACCTCGTTTCTGTGGTATGGCGTTTAAATATTCTGTCTACAGCAGGCCCATTTCATGAGTTATGCTGACTAGTAGTTTCACTTTGGGGAAATCCCTCTCAAAAGACTGTGAAGATAAGGCAGTAAGTCACCAAAAAGACGTTTTATACCCCCAAAAAACTGCACTGTTGGCAGTTGATGTGGTATATCGTATCTGAATTGGCGATTTAGCAGTTAATATGGTTGCATTTTATTAGTGGATGTAGCAGACTGGTGGGAAGCTGGGTTAGTCAGTCCCTAACTGGGCATCCTGCCTTTGTGAACATTGAGTGGCTCGACATGTATGTAACCATTGCATTTTTATATGCATGAAAAATTATCTTGCTTACTGAATTTGAATGCGCAATTAATTAAATATTGTATTGCAATCTAAAGTGGTACATTTTGGCTATGGTAGTAGGACTGTGGGCTGTTTCATCACCGGCAGATGCGATGTCTGATGTTTTAATGAAATTGATTTGTTATTGCATATTTTCTGAACGGCATATCATTTGCTGACCCCTCCTCAGCGTTCTGAGACCGACATTGAGTGGGGGGCTCGATTGACTTGACTGTGCCCCAGCCCTTCTGCTCTCTTGCGTAAGCTCAATATTTCATATCAGGTCTGTCTTAAACCGTTTGTTTTTGCTGCTTTTAGTCGTGTTGAGCGGGTTTTTTTGGGGCCGGGGTGGGGAGAGGGGAGGGGAGAGGTCTTCAGATTTCATCGCAGTATTTTAAATGCATCTTGCGCTTCTGGAATGGGACTGCAAGCGGCACTTTGGTACGTTTCTGCCTCGCCTCGCTCACTTGTGATCACAAGTCGTTGCTGTGAATGAACATTCACACCGCCTTCAGTTTCGGCATCGCAAGTGTGATATGTCTTTCCGGTGTTATTTTTTGCATTCGTGCATATCACGAAAATGTTTTTTTCCCTCTATCGTTCTTTCTGGGGGACTTTTTGATCTGTTTTGAAGCCTAAAGGAAGGATAATGTATCATCACTTTCTACAGTGTGTTCATATTGTTTCGACTTGATCAAAATATAAGGAGGAATGTATCATATGACGGAATATGATCAACACTATTGGTTGAATTAAAACCATACATCAATTTAACCATTCATGGATGCTCCTTATGCTTTATTGATAAGTAACAATTGACTTTGCATTAAGGAGTGCTCGAGTTAATAACCTTACATGACTTAGGGCTTTTTGGAGTTCTTTCTGGTTGCTCACAATGTTCAATTCCTCTTAAGCGCAGTTTTCCTTTTGGCTATAATGCCGTTCCTTCGGAGAAAAGGCTGATATGAGGTGACTTGAACTAGAATTGCAGTGTGCCTTAACAATTGTCCTTTGCATGCCTGGATATGGACTAGAGATTTTAATAGTTAGGGTGCTACTCCGTGCTCCCTTTTAACCGATCTCCCTCGTTGATTGTTCTGCTCCTTTGTATTCTGTGGAACCCAAAGAAGGGCATGGCAAGTTACTTTTTCATTAAACCATTAGTTTTGGGGAATATATTTTAGGTAGTTTATATTTGTGCACGATTTGCATTGTTGTATGTCAGTGGCTTGAAGCTGGATTTTTCTCTTGTGGTTTGCCGATATAATTCATTGAACAAAAGCCTAACACACTGCATTCCTGCTGGACGCACTGAAGGTCGCAGGCGTGAAGATAACTCAGTCACAGCTCGCTGTTGAGCTCTGTGAGCAGGTTTTAATTTACAGTCATGGTGTGGCCAAACTTGTTTTCTTTGGCAGTTGATAAAATGATTTGCCTGTAGTTTTCCACTGTGACGCCGTTTTTTCACAACTCTTGATGCAGTGGTAAACTCCATCGAATCCGAAGTTACCATTTACCACATTCTTCATTTTAGAGCATCTGCAGTTTAGGACAGTGCCCATCAAATGAAGGGAGCCAAAAAGTTCTCAATCTCTTACAACTGGTAAACCATTTATATTCATGTTGAACCCCTACCCCTCCCCTCTTCTTGTATATACACAGTTATCTGTTTTGAATCTGTATTCAACAGGTTGATTTGAATCTCAATTTGGAGGCTTTTTTTCAAATAGTCTGGTTGGCATGGTCTCTGATGCACCTTATTGGCTCTGGAGAGAAGCTGCGTCTCTTAGAAGAGCGCTCAGTTAAAAAGGAGCTCAGATGCCATGCTAGTGATGAAGCCTAAGTAACTGTGCAGCAGGGCCACAGGCTTCTGGTTTATTCCCCTGGACATGGGTTCTGGACGGATTGCCTGAGAGCTAGCTCCCCAGCTTGGTGGCTTAGTCTTAAATCGCTCACAGATGTCCTGCCTAGCTAGATCTTGGGTGTGGGAGCATTATTACCTGAACTGTAAACTCAGAGGTTTGGGACTGCCATTAGCGGATAAGCAGATGCAGGGATCGCCTGCTTGACTCTCCTTTGGCTTTCAATAGGCATGAAATAAGGCTATGTCCAAATCTTGTTCAGATTCGAGTAGTCCTAAAAACGAGTTGAAAATAACGTGCCATTTTAGTTTTCCTAGATGAGACGCACATTAAGTGAGTTGATCAACTATGACACATTACAAACCTTTTTTTTTGCTTTGACTGTCGGATTACAGTCCTGCACTATTTGAGGACCGTTAAAGTAGAGTTATGAATACACAAGAGACAAACCTAATGACCGATGAGGATGCTATCAGTACCTTAAAGGACAGTACAGCATAGTTTTCCTTCAAGTAAACTGGTCGCCAAGTTCCTTTTTGTCCAGTATCGCCATCTCACTGTGCTGCACAGGAGCATACCTATGATGACACCCCGTGCACAGAATGAATCGGTCAGTGTTATCAAAGCTTGCTTTCCTGAGGTGCCTCCTTTTGTAACCCACAGGTTAACGTTTTTCACCAAGAAAAAAAACATAGATCAATGGTTGAGTTTCAATAATCACAGCAGATTTGAACTATCCATAAACCTAAGGAAGGTTATCAGCAATATAGACATATGCATTTATACGAATGAATGTTTTTATGCAATATTCCGACTAGGGGGTAGGGATGTTTGATCTTGTGCACTTTCACACACTTTTAACCTCTTCTGCTTCTAAATTGACGTACAGTCCTTTGAGAACCCGGATTCCAAAGAATGCTAAGTTTCAGTAGCCTGTGACGAAGAGAATTCGTCATACTACTGCTCCCACATTGGTAAGAATGACCCAGTATTACATCCCAGGTTTTGTTCTGCTTCAGGCTCTGGTGCACGAGGCAGTGTTCCTGCTCCACCGTTGTGCAGTGTGATGGGCACCTTTCCCTTCTGCTTCACAAATTCCCCATTGGCGACTAACTCCTTTACGCTGGTTGTTCCTTTATGTGCCTCACTACTACTGCCCCCGTTCCTGAGCCATCTGATATCCAGCCCACCCTGCTGTGGTTAAAACCAGTCTAATGGGTATTATCTATAACACGATCATTACCGCAGCAGCAAGGTTCTTATTCATATACAATTTTATTATTTATTTATAAAGTTTTGCAAATGACATGTTGTTGGTTGTGCTCTGCACATCAGAGCAGTCAGCTCAGCCCTTGATTACCGTATATGATTGAAAACCTGCGTATTTAAATAGGCCCCAGCCAGGACTGCACCGTCAGGTGTGAGGATGCCCTCCCAGGTGATATGTGCACTGTCCAAATACACAACATTGGGCAGACTCACTCCAACTTCACCCAGAAGGAACCTGAAAAAATGAGATTTCCTAAGAGCCCAAACCTTCTGTGAGAAGTTAGCCTGACATATGATGTCCACTAGTTCTAGTGGGCACCTTGCACCAGTCTAATCGACCCTTATTGATGGTGGTTGTAAAGTCAACCTTCTAGAAAGCTATCCTAGGGGTAGCAATGGCGAGCAGCCTTCAGGCTAAGACTTCGGAGAGTGAATTAAGCTAGTTGTTTTACCAATTGTAATCCCTTGAGTATCAAATGAAAGCACACCACACAAGGTATATATCTAATATATATGTAGTTATTCTAAACACTACCCCTCTGGACTCTTTGAGGTCAGAGGTAAAAGTACAATACAAGGATCTTAATTAGCATACGATAAGTTGCACAGTATACGTTTTGTCCAAGGGGCCTCACACACCATATACTAAAATAGTGGTATAAGCACCACGTGAGAAATAGAAAGCAGGCCTGGGGCATCACTGGGGCTACTCAGGACAACCAAAGGTTAGGATGTAGAAGGCCCACGGGAGACGCGTGCAGTGTCTAAACACAGCCGCGGGTTACCATTGACTTTCTATGGGAAACAAACAAGTTACAATTTTACAATTTAAGGACACTTCTAAATGAACTACGCTGGAACCCTTTTAGACTTGGACACTAGGAGGGCCAATACCCTCAATACTACCGGAGTACTCGTGTTACCTCGCCCACGGAAGCCGGGTGCATAGGTCTCTTTTGGTGTCTGGTTTCGTCGTCTATTTCAATGGAGATCTGCAAAGAAGTGCTGCAGGCAACCAGAGGAAAAGTGTCCGGGTGGATCCAAGGGTGGATCGAATATCGGAAGAACCTGAAAGCAGAGGAGACAGAGTCTGGGCCTCTTGCCAGTGACCGGGGTGGCGATAGAAAGATGCCACCAGATGTCGTGTGATTTCAGGTGAAAAGGTGAAGTTTATCTCTTAAGCCATGAGGACCAGGAGGCGTCCACGACGACCAGGAGCTGGATTCGAGCTGTCCCACGAAGGATCTTGTTGACTGCGGTGTCTATATCCGGATTGGACCTAACAAGCCTTGGCAAACGCAACCCACGCAGGATGTCGAGATGGGCTTCGGTGCAGACCAGCAAGGTCTGTGGAACTTCTCCTCTACAGGGAAGTTGGAGCAAACCTGGAGCAACCAGGAAAGCAAGTTAAAACAAAGGATTGTCTTCTTGGGGGCTCACGAGCCAATGGACTAGGTAACGCGAAGACGTGTTGAGCGGAAATGCACAAAGCGGGCCCACGGGCCACTCGTGGAGTGTGGGGCTTGGAGCTTCGGTGCAAAAGGTGCTCGGGTCTGGGGCTTCAAGCACCCCAATGCACAACTTCGGGATACCTCGGGAAGTCGATGCAGGTAGCAAAATGCAGGATGTCCAGGAGTTCCGGTGCCACGTCTCATGTGTCCGCCACGGTTCTCAGCTTTGCTGTGAGGGAAGGTCGAGTTAGATTTCTGGAAGTCCATGTCCTGTGTCGCAGATTCTTCTGGATCCGGCGGGAGCCTCGAAAATGCAGACCGGCAAAGATGCTATTGGTGACTGTTTGAACAGGGTGGTCACTCCTTGACCACAATGGAGATTTCTTCCGTCTTCCAGTCGATATGGAATGTCGAAGTTCCAGGATATATGTTGCAGAGTTTCGTTCAGGGTAATCTAAAGTCCTAGGGACTGGGGTTCTATACTTATAGTAAGATTAGGGGTTGGACTAACTCTAAGATCACTCCTATGGGTGGATCTGGGGTGGGGGTGGTTACACCCCTTACCCTTTGTCCAGTTCCACGCCAGAACTGGGGCGGAGTGCCCCAGCAACAGGTTTGAACGGGGGAAATGCATGGAGCACCTATTGTGCCCCAGGCAGTGTCTGGAAAGCATTCACTGAATGCAACCCTCCTGCCCCAATACACTAAAGCCTGTCTCAGGAGGTGGGTAAAGTTGCCTCCAAAGGAGTTTGTTTTGATATATCAATTAAATGACTTATGTAAATTAATTTACTGCAGGTAACTTAATTGTCCTGAACCAAGTTGATTAAAAAATCAAATGTATACATATATAACAACACTAAATAGACGTAACAATACTCAACATAAACAATAACCAATAGACATGTGTATAGGCAAAGTGTTAGATTTTATCAAATTTTAAATCAAAGCGGGAAAGTACAATACAAAAAAATTTATACACAGGAATACAGGACAAATGTATGAAAATAAATCACAAAATCTCTGTAGAGCCTGTTGTCTGCCTATCCAAAAATAGATGACTGAATTATCCTTTGGATCAAGCAGGAAGTCGACGTTTCGGTCTTGTCTGAGTAATTCTATAAGACCATCATCAGGACAGAAGAGTTATAATATTGTAACTCCCCAGAAACGAGGGGATCACAGAGGATCCAGTGCATTAGATTCAGTGGGCATCAAAAGGGTCGCTTCAAGTCAGATCTTAGTTTTATGACCGTCATTCACTATGGTCAGGGCGAGATAATTTGGAAAGATCGGACGAAACGAGGATTAATCTTAAAGGGTGTGACAGGGTGAATAAATTCCTCTCTTGACACGTTATTAAGTGCACACTCGTCTAACAAGATCGTAGTGCGTTTGTAGGTCGTCTCTAGTATCAAATCTGCGTGAATGTGGAATTGGAGCCGCGGGGAGTCAGTCGTCACTCTTGCTCGCTGAGTGACGACTGACTCCCCGCGGCTCCAATTCCACATTCACGCAGATTTGATACTAGAGACGACCTACAAACGCACTACGATCTTGTTAGACGAGTGTGCACTTAATAACGTGTCAAGAGAGGAATTTATTCACCCTGTCACACCCTTTAAGATTAATCCTCGTTTCGTCCGATCTTTCCAAATTATCTCGCCCTGACCATAGTGAATGACGGTCATAAAACTAAGATCTGACTTGAAGCGACCCTTTTGATGCCCACTGAATCTAATGCACTGGATCCTCTGTGATCCCCTCGTTTCTGGGGAGTTACAATATTATAACTCTTCTGTCCTGATGATGGTCTTATGGAATTACTCAGACAAGACCGAAACGTCGACTTCCTGCTTGATCCAAAGGATAATTCAGTCATCTATTTTTGGATAGGCAGACAACAGGCTCTACAGAGATTTTGTGATTTATTTTCATACATTTGTCCTGTATTCCTGTGTATAAATTTTTTTGTATTGTACTTTCCCGCTTTGATTTAAAATTTGATAAAATCTAACACTTTGCCTATACACATGTCTATTGGTTATTGTTTATGTTGAGTATTGTTACGTCTATTTAGTGTTGTTATATATGTATACATTTGATTTTTTAATCAACTTGGTTCAGGACAATTAAGTTACCTGCAGTAAATTAATTTACATAAGTCATTTAATTGATATATCAAAACAAACTCCTTTGGAGGCAACTTTACCCATCCCATTACGTTTCACCCAAGCCCCCAAAGGTTTACTGGGTTGCTCACTCTATTGACTATACTACTGTCTCAGGAGGTGCCAGCACCTCCCTGGACAGGAAACCTATTGTCCAGGCCTCCCCTGCTGGAGTTTCGTCTCTGTGGCAGCAGCAGCATCCATTTTGTGATGCTGGGGCTATGTTTAACTTTAACCGGGTAAACCAGTAACTACATGTCTTCTTCTAGAAGGGTGGAATGCTACCCCCTCGGGGGGTGGGGGGGTAGTATTCCAAAGTTTCACACCTTACGCGACATGTTTTGATAAAGCCAAACCAAAGTTAGCATTAACTGCTAGGAATATTATGCACTTAAGAATTTATGGTATGGCTATATCCTAGAACAGCTATAAGGAGATGGTTCCGTGGCTGCAGAGGGGCTCAGCTCAGGCTAGGGCACCCTCTCGCATAAAACCAAGCACTCTGCCTCCAGGATTGTCAAGGCCTGCCATAGGAGTAACTTATAGGTGTATATGGGTCTATATGTATATGTAGATATAGGTATACTGTATCTAAGTAAGGGGCGATTACACCACCTTACCCAGGCTGTGTGGACAGACCGGTGGTGTCAGTTTGGAAGGCAAGCCAGGGGTGGCACAATACATGCTGCAGCCCCTGGTAGGCCTAGGGTGCACCTATGCCCTGGGTACCTATGGTACACTATACAGGGGCTCACAAGGGTGACCCAGTAACCAATCTGGTATGTATCTAAAGTGCATGGTATCAATTTAGAGAGAGAACAGCTGGGCTGTGGGCCTGATTAGCAGGTCCACAGCCACACCAAAGGCGAAAAAACAGAGAATCACAGCAAAAAGTGGGGGTAACCATAGGAAGCAGACCCTACTCTCCTACACCTTCCAACTTGGAACAGTGACTTCTCACAGTAGTCCCCTAAATTCACTTTAGTGGTTAAGAGTATCTGACTGGACTTAAGAATATAAATGAATGAATGAATGATATTTATTGTTGGTTACTGAAAACCATTACATAAAACCAGAAATACAATAGTCATCACATTACAAAAGTTAAAATCCAGGAGATTTCAAACATAGTCTTAAATGGTTACTCCAAGAATGCAGGGATGCCAGAGAAAAGGTTCATGGGCGGCAAAGGACTCTGTGATCCGACCAGTAGAAGACATCAGCATTGCCCGTGCTTGGAAGATGAACTTCCCAAAGGCCGCCATGTGCATTACCGTGGACAGGGTGTAAAGGTGAAAAATCCCATCCTTTGCAGTGCGTAACCCAGAATGTCTAAGTAGTGGCCTAAGATAAAGACTGCGGGGCAACCGCAGGGCAGGGCAACAGAAGAGAAGATGTGCCAATGACTCCCGTTTATAGCTGCAGAGCCTGCATTCCTGTGCTCCTAGGCTGGCCTTGCCACACGGGTATAGTTCTTTAAGGGGCAATGGGTGTAATCTGTAAGCCAAGATCTTATGGAGGGCTGCCCTTCCCACTGCCTGCGAGAGATGCTGTTTAGGAGTGTGCAGGATGTGCGGAAAACACGGGGTCTCATGCAGGTCTTTTCTTCTCCTCAGGGACTCCAGGTCCAGTTCCCGTGACCGCGCACCCACTTGTTTTTTAATCGCGTTTTTGATGGCAGAATATGTAACATGTTAAGGATTCCAGGAGTCCATGGCAAGATTGAGATGGGCCTTAGCCACTTCAAGGGTGGCCGACCAAGCGTTGCCTGGCTCACTGAAAATGCATTTCAGGACTGCCTTCAGTGTGTTCTCTTGTGCCGCCGTTGTTAGAAAATAATATTTGCTTAAGGCTAAGAATATATATGTGGCATGGTAGTAATTTCATTTTCCCATCTGAAGAGAGTTTTTGTCCTGCACTCAAATCTGTATTTTTCAAGCACCCACTGCCCTGCGAAGCCCTCCTGCTAAACGTCATTGTAGCACAGAGGCCAATGAATTGCCGTTGAACTGGAGCCGCCAAGTTACGCTTGAGACTTACCTGTTGAAACAGCCAGAACATTAAGGACAGATGATCTATCTGGGTGGTAAACCTGAATACACTGATGACCAGTGCCCTACAGTTGACCCAGGAGTCCTGCGGGAACCTGTGTCTACGTACCCTTCTCCCTCTGAAAAAGCTTCTTTGAGACACTGGAACAGCACAACTTGTCCAGCTAATCTTGTATGGGTCCTTGGTCTTGACAGCCCCTTTTCTCCTGTGTGCTGTGTAAGTGTACTGCAGGGCTGGACCACAGCTAATAGTGTCCTATCCTCCCAAAGGCAGCGTTGGGCTCCATTGCTGGTACCCCTTTTGGTTCTGACCCTGTGCCCACCAACAGTAACTGCTTTAACGCTGTGAAAATGTTGAGGTTCACTGCACCCGGTTGTAGAGATTCAGGAGCTGGAGAGAGCCCTAGCCACAAAAAAATCTTGATAACTAAACATAAACCAAAGTTAAATCCTCCCCAAAGGCTGAAGCTCAAACACACTTATGGGGCCAGAATATTTTTTATGACCTGTAGAAGCAAAAAGACATGTCTTATTTCGTTGTCCTAACTTAGGTGTATAGCTCAGAACACAACAGTCCGCTGGCAATTTTCCCTCTTTGGTAGTCGCATGCCTCACTGTGGAGTTTTTCCCAGCTCAGGAACTCTTGGACAGTGGCACCAGAAAAGCCTAATTATGATTGAAAGAAATGAAGTTTGTATTCATAACTAACCAGTTGTCCAGAGCTTGTGTCAAGTCTTGACTGCAGCAGCAAGGTAGCGGAGGAAGTGCTGAAAAACGGGTTTGTGTCTAATGGGGACATTCACAAATGTGCTCACAACTTCCCACAGGTTCCCGTTGCAACCCATTTCTGTACCAGCTGCATGCGAAGGCCACAATCCAAGCAGGGTAACATTTTTTTAGCTATTACTGCCCCCATTTCTTATTGTTGTTAAGACTAACCAAGTGAAAGACAAATGAGACCTAGCACTAGTGTAAAGTATGTTATAATAATTTCGTCACGTATACATGAGGCTTCCAGCATTCACTGTCATTCATTCATTCAGTTAACTGTTATAGTAATCTGAATGTTGCTGTGCTATTTCTTACCGAAGTAATGCTTCTTACTGGATATTGTCCTTCTCTCACCTCCAGAGATGTAGGCCTCTAGTGCTGGACCTCAGCTACCACGTACTATTGTCCTCCTCATATACTCAGTACTGGCTTGGTTGGGAGAATAGTCCATATCCACTTTAACTCTTAGCACCTCCCTAAAGCAATAGGATCACTAAAATAGTCTAATAAAAATTATTTCAAAAATGTATGCGCTCCGCATAGAGTGTAAGGTGTCGACTACTAGTCCTTGTAATATAATAACTTAAGAGTGCTCCTGCTAGTGATTACTTGAGTGAACAAAAAGGTAAGCTCATACATACCCATAATATACCAATTTGTAGGTTTGATGTTTGTGTAAAATAGAATGTGGTTTCAGTATGTGAACATATCTTTCATGCCATTGGAGTCAAGTTAGCCTGGCTGATGATGGGTGATACCTCAAATCTGTTCTTGGATGCTTGCTTCCAGTTCAGGGAGGACCTGGCCTGGCAGTTTGGGCTGGACCTGCTCTCTCTCTCTGTGATAGAAAGGTTGTTAATTAGTTTAAGCACAGATAGCAGTGACTATGCTATATTCTTTCCAGTGCACCTGTTCTCCATCTCTTAGCCTGAACCTATAGAAGTCCTCCAGGTAGATCATAACTTCAGTTCAGTGATGGGGACAGTCTTGTATGAAATAATTACCTCCCAACCTACCATGTAAGAGTGATGCAATTCACTCTGCCTTCGGCCGCTTGCATCTATAAGGTCACAGAGCTCTTCATGATTTGCAGTATTCTTTCAATGTACAGTTGGGTGTACATATTTCCATATAAATTGGCTGTGCCATAACGGGTTGTTATACAGAAGTATGCTGCCCAGTACAGTGTCTTGAACTAACAGTTCTGCACAGTGTTACTGTCTTTCAAAGGTACTGAGCATTTTTCTTCTGCAAGCAGGTAATCCTTTGCAGAAAGCATTTGAAGTCAGTATGAAGATTGGGATGAACGAACTAGAAGATGAAGACCGATAGGCGAGAGAGCAGGTTGCCCCATCTCTGTGAGGGGCTGCAGACGTTGCCCTTGACATGTGCCAGGCAGGGCAACCTGGTTGCCCAGCCCGTATTTGACAGAGGCTTTGGGAATCAAGCAGGGTAGAGATATGGCGACCAGATCTTGCGAACCAAAAACCGGGACATTTGGGAGGAATAGAAGGAAGACTACAATTTTTTATCTACAGGATGGCGCAGAAAGACAGCTCTCATCAACATAGGATCACAGAAGATGCGTTAAGAAAATAAATAAAATGTAATTTCTACAACCATCATTATACCTATTAATTAAATTGCTTACTTACAGCAGCTGCTAAATAGTACAGCTTTAGAACACCCAAAAAAGTGTCTCACTGTTTTCAGTTGACCCCCTCTAAAAAACGGGACGCAAGTCAAAATTGCTGAAATCTGCCAGGGCAGCTGGTGAAAAACCAGGACTGTCCGGGCAAATCCAGGACGTCTGGTCACCCTAGGTAGAGGCAGTTTATGAGCAGGGCCACTGGAATTGTGCAATTGTGGAGCTGCAGTAATTTTCACATAATTGTAGATATGAAGCATTTGCCACGTAATCCGTCATATGCCGCATTATCTGCAGATTAACCAAAACAAATGTTTTGTTTGTAGCTCAAATGGTTGAAAAGTTAGTAAAACATGGCACCTTAGTTGCAGCACTGGCTCTACAAATCTGTGTTGGCATATTGTTTTTGCTTCCTTGATGACTTTTAGAGAAGACGTGCCTGTCGGTCTCGCTCGCTATATATGCCTGCTTCTTAATTGCTGTATTGAAATGCCTTCTTTCGCTCTTAAAACCAATAAAACAAATTTGAAATTAAAAAAGCAATGACATTTTGCGGAGTGGAAGGACCTTTGTAAATGTGGCCTAGTCAATTTTCTGTAGAATCCTGCTATATTTGGGTGTTAAACTTCTACTGAGGTACAACTAATGCCTAGACAGTGTTAACAAGCATTTGCAATGGAATAGGTCTCACATTTACAATAGTTTGAACTATTGGCATTGTGAATGACAATGATTGGGCTTTTATTAATGTGGGTATTTTTTTTAAAGATAAACAAAAGGCATTGTCATTTACAATGTCAATAGCTTAAACTCTCGCAAATGTGAGACCTACTGCATTGCAAATGCCAGGGCCCGTGCTATAAAGCCTACCCTACAGAGTAACACATGTAACAAGGAGTGTCGTCATAGGAGGTTACAAAATGAGACAAGCAGAACTAAGGAGGGACTACTAAGCCTTTTGTGCACCGCCACATCACTCGGGGGCACCGCCACATCACTCGGGGGCACCGCCACATCACTCGGGGGCACCGCCACATCACTCGGGGGCACCGCCACATCACTCGGGGGCACCGCCACATCACTCGGGGGCACCGCCACATCACTCGGGGGCACCGCCACATCACTCGGGGGCACCGCCACATCACTCGGGGGCACCACCACATCACTCGGGGGCACCACCACATCACTCTGGGACACCACCACATCACTCAGCCCAACCACATCACTCAGCCCCACAACAGCACTGTCCTTGCTTGCTACCAACAAGCATTGCCATAGCCAATTGGACTCGCATTAGGAAAGTGTAAGCTATTGGCTTTGTGAATAACAATGCTATTAATTTATATAGTTTTCAAAGCCATCACATTAAAAAAAATTGTCATTTACAATACCAATAGCTCACACTTTCCTAATGCGAGACCTATTGCATTGCAAATGCTTGTTAATTTTCACGTTTCATGCCTTTGAAGTGAATGACTTGGGCCCCAACCTTCTCTGTAAAGTTTACCCAGGTTTGAATAACCGGAACAGAGAGCTGGCATTCAGGGAAAGTTGCACAAATTAGCAGGTGAACTCACGAAGCCTGAATGTATTCCGACTGCTGCTGTGAAATATTCCCTTATTTCGCTGTGATCTTGTCAGCCGGTGTGTCTGTATTTCCGATTTCCGTCAAAGTGAGGATAGAAAGAACAGGAAGGAGGTCTTTGGTTTGGATGACCTGGTTTGTTGTGGGCAAGTGGTTCCTTCCAATAAAGTCTAACACCAAAATTACTATCATGCCGTTGCAAAAAATACTTTGTAGGAAGACGATATTTAATAGCAAGTGTTTTAGCAATTACACGACTCAATCAATGTTTATATTGGCAGTTTTTGCTCTGTGAACCCAGTATTTGGCTATCAGAAAAATTCTGTGTGCCGAATAATGCTGTATTGATAAATATCTACAGCTGACACGTAGAAAGGGATAAAACAGTTGATAGTGCAATTGGTAATTCCAAGAAGTGACTAAAAGCGGGGTTCTTTTTGGACTGTGAAAATAGATAATTTTCAAATTACCGAAGTGAAAAACTGATCGCACTATCCCCTAATGGGAGCCACCTTTGTATGTGAGATTTAGATTGGCTATTGTTTTTGCATGTGATCTTCTCCATAGACCTACGCACCCCAACAAGGGAATTGATACAAGCCTTTAGATGACTGTCCTTCCAGTTGTTTTTGTTTTCCCTCAACCGCTCCATTTACTTGATATTGCTATAGATAGAA
This sequence comes from Lissotriton vulgaris, assembly GCF_964263255.1. Taxonomy (NCBI): domain Eukaryota; kingdom Metazoa; phylum Chordata; class Amphibia; order Caudata; family Salamandridae; genus Lissotriton; species Lissotriton vulgaris. Next base: position 1,347,124,874 of record NC_141685.1, on the reverse strand, counting down.
CAAGCTGCAGTTTGAAATTTATTTTTTACTCTTCTGGTATTTTTCTTTCCTAGCAGCCATCGTTAAATGTTCTCCAAAGGTACCATGGAGATAATGCTGGGTTTTGACTTTATCATAGCATTGACTCAGTCTCCTTCACCAATTCCACAAATTTAGAGTTCATAATTTTTGGGTTGTGCTGCTTGTCTGGGTCCAACTATGCTAGCGATTAGGGGTGGCCCATCCTTCCTGGTTCGACTTCAAGCCTAAGCATTGCGAATGGCAAAAGTTCAGGAAAATATTTCAGATGGTTTGTTGCATTTCCACGATATTCTTTGTATGACCTACGCTACAAACATGGCCTGTAGTTCCCCCTCTATTCATACAATACTTTTTTTTTTATTGCTGCTAGCATAAAACGAGCCAAGGAAATGCTTAAATATTTTATAAAAATGCTACTATCGAGCTCCCACAAATGCATGTCAAGGTTTGTGTGCTTCATTGCAGTTAGAGATCCCTTTTCATAAATATAGTTGCAATATTTTTCAGAAGTTCCATAAAGCTAAATGTAATCAGACTTTTTTTTCTGGGGTACTGTGAGAAAGTGCCATCTTTCTTGCCTGGTATGCCCCCACTTTTTGCTGAATTGCTGATGTACTTTGACTGAGTGTGCCCTGGGTTCCTGCCAATCAGGTGCCCAGGGCCGGTGTTTCTTCCCTAAAACTGTGTTGAAGCTAAACCCCAATTGGCATCTCGGCCACATGTCGGCCCCTGGTAAATGGTACCCCAGGTACCCAGGGCATTGTGACCAGAGAAGACCCAGAGGGACTGCAGCACTTATTGTGCCACCCTTAGGGGACCTGCAACCTAACACCCACACACTGCCTTTGCAGGCTGAGTGTCCTGGTGCAGAACTAAACAAAGAGTCGACATGACACACATCCCTGTGTGCCATGCCTTCAAACCCACTGCCCTGTCATACATCAGTCACCCCTCTAGCTGGGTGCCCTATGCCAGTGGTGGGGGCACAGGTGCATGAGCCCCGTGCCCCTGCAGTACCCAGGGCCATTCCTGGGCACTGTAAGTGCAGTGATGCCATTAAGAGTATATGGTGCTGGGAGGTTGTCATTACGAACTCCACAGCACCATAATGGCTACACTGATGACTGACCAGTTTGATATCAAACTTCTCAGCACATTAAACCCACACTGATGCCAGTGTGGGATTTAATGTAAAATGCACTACAGAGGGCATCTTAGACTTGCCCCCTGAAACCTAACCTACAATCCACGTCTTGTCGGAGAGATGTTTCTGGACCCTGGGTGGAGAGCCTCCGCTCTCCTGGGCCTGTATCAATGCACATCCTGGGCGAGGTGCTGGGTCTCCTCCCCCAGGATGGGCAGGGATGAAGCTTCAAAGGCATACCTTCTTTGTGAGCTTCCCCAGGCCACTTGCTGTATTCAGCAACTGGCCCCCCACCAGTTCTGACTCCCACTCTGCGGGAAGACTAGCAGGAAACCCTACGTCAGGAATGGGGGTGTGCCTTCCTGTGCCAACTCCACCCCTCAGGTGGAGGAGGCGAGGTGAAGCATGACTCCGGGCTACCGCCATCTTGTGGAAGAGGAGCCCTACCCACTCACAGCTTGGCCCCTGCCCCCCCTCCCACAGGAGAGGAGCAGGTTAGGGGGTGTACCCACCCCAGGACAGGGACCTATTGGTCCCTACCCTCACCCTACCTGTAACGCCCCTAAATTTAGTATTTAGGGGCACCCTGAACCTTCCTTCCTTTGATCCCGATTTCAAACAAGATAGGACCAAGAAGAAGACCTGCTGTGCAGCTGCTAACAAGAGGACAACACCAACTGACTTGGCCCCAGCCCTACCGACCTGTTGATCCTTGAACCTGCTCCTGCTAAATCCCGGCGTCTCCTGCGGACAGCAACCTCAAAAACCCCGGAGGACCTGCCTGTCTTGACCCTCTTAGAGACTGGGACTCCCATGAGCAGTGGTTCTGCTCAAACAGCAAAACCCCTGGTGCGAGCCAGGGACCGCAAACCCAGCCCACTCTGCACCACCGAGCCCGGCCTGTGCCCAAGTGGGCAAAGACCCTGAGGACGTCCCCCCGGCGTTTCTGACCTGGAATCCAGTGCCCAAAGACCCTCCTCCATGACCCACACGACGCCTGAAGCCTCAGAACCAGGGACCCCCAACCGCGACTAGCAGAGGGTAAGGTTTCCTGATGCCAAAAGACACCCCTGCACCCAGCGCCCCCGGCCCCTTGTGCCCAACTCCCGGGTGCCTACCTATCCTCCAAGATCCCAACTTACCCCTCGAAGTGTTGGTCGCTCCAGAAGATCCTCCATCCCCGAGCCTGCAGCCTTTGTTCACTTTTCAAGATCGCCATTGATTAACATTGAGCGCCCGACTGCTCAAAAGCACCCAGCAGCCCGAGTGCCCCTGGCAGTGCAACCTTCGCCCTATCCTACTTCTCCATTTGCCCTGCGTAAGTGACTAGGAGCCCAGCTCCCACAGCCGCGTGGCCTGCTAGCCAGCAGCCACCAACCGAAGGCCCCCTGCCTCGCATTGGATAACAGTGGGCCTAACTACTTCTGCACCGGCAGCCCCTGTACCGCTGAGGGTGTACCAACTGTACCTACCTGACCCTGGGGGACCCCTGAGTCTATGCCCAGAAACTTAACTCTGCCAGTCGAGTACTTACCTAAAAGCTGTTAAAGGTTAACATTGACTGGTTTCACTTGGAAACTCTTCTAATTGTGGCGTTTTGGAACTTTAAAATATTCACCTAAAATCAGCCGAACAACGAATTCCGATTTACTCACCTGTTATTAGGAGAGACCTCAGTGCTGCATCTTTTAGCCCAGCACAAACACTGAAAAGTAATTTTAACCGTACTTCCCAGTAACCTGAATTTTCTTCGATAGGAAACCATTGACTGTTTTTCTGTGAAATTTCTTTTAAGTGTCGATGTCTGTAAACTACATATATTCTTTGAAAATCGTATCAACTACCAAAACGTAATTACTTACCTGTTTTAGATAGAGGTCCCAGTGCTGATACTAGGAGCCCAGCACTGGATTACAAAAGTAATGTAAGCATACCTTACCTGCAACTTGAATTTCCTTCTATAGGATAACATTGGTAATTTCACCTAGAAAAGTTTTTGTGTCAACTTTAAAAATACAATTATATTCCTTAAAAATCACTACTGTAACCAAAACGCTTTTACTTAACTGTTTACAGGACATGTCCCAGGACTGAATCTAGGATCCAGACTTGAGGTTAGACAAGTAATCTACTTAGTAACTCATTGCATATAACTAGAAATTCACATTGAGCTCAATGTTGCATTGTGTTTGAAATTGTGTTGCCTATTGCAACAAACTGTAACTATTAAATTCAAAAAGTCTATTGCTTGTTTGAAAAGTATTTAACTAAAGTAATTCATTCTGAGAAAGTATATTTTGATACCATGTTGGTTCTAAAATAAAATAACTATATCTTTTGATACAAAACAATTGGCCTAGAGTTCAGTTCTTGTGTGTGAGACCATTTGCTGACTGTGTACAACAAATGCTTTACACTGTCCTCTGATACTATCTTACTGCTCGACTAAGCTACCACTTTAGAGAATAAGGTTATATCTAACTTTAGCCTCTACCAAACCTCTGAGGACTCTATGCACACTGTACCTTAATGTGGTCCAATATATATAGAGCCACTTTCCTACAGGTACGTTTACTGACCAGGCAAACAAATGTTACCTACAAAGCAGAAGCATTTTATTTACAATATGGTCCTAGCTCCATGTCAGCTTTCTGCCACGAGCTAAGGAGGATATCTTGTTTAACATGCCCTAAACATAAACACATCATTGATGTATTTGGCCTGAGTACTCCTGTCATTCGAACAAAGCCTTCACCACCACCCATAAAAAATACACAACTCAGTTGAGTGGCAGCCGCAGGCCTCTGTTGCAGAATCTAAGAGACCTGAATTGTTCAGTATGGAGCTCAGAACCCATGACACAGAATTTGTTTTATTGAGTATATATGTTTACCACTTGTATACGCGATTTATAAGCATGTTATCCTGCAATATTTATTGTGCTCCTTTATGATTGCTGTGGTCAGCCGAATAAAGATTTGTTGATGATGATGTATACCACTGTGAGTAATAAATTAGAATGTTGGGGTAGCTATGCTCATGATAAACACTAGCCCAGTGTCTTGGAGATCCTTCATGCCTAAGAGAGCTCTGCATTATCTATGCACTTGCACAATGCATAGACAGGACCTTTGGTTTGTTTGTGACTTGGAATGCACATCTGTAGGTTTGGACCTAGAGCCACAAACCTTTGTAGCTTCATGAGTCTTATGCACTGTGCTCTTAGCAAATACAGGTGTAAATGTCTGAAGTAGTATATTTGCCAAATCATTTGTGGACCGTCATACATTAATGCCTTCAAACAAAAGTAAGCCTTTGAAGATGTACCATGTTACGTTTCCTCACAGACCCAAGAACCAGTTGTGCCCGTATTGACAAGTGTTCTCTCTCCATTACTTTGCATTTCCAGACCCATACAGTTTTTTTTTTTTGTTTTTTTTTGCAAGTCACCAGTGTTTTCGTGATTGGAGCAAGACATTCTCGAATATACAACATGCTAAGGTGTTTGATGTAGGACTTCCTCTCGTTTTAAAAGCGAGAATGTTGTAAGTTACATCTGAACAGTTAAAAACACATTTTAGCTGTTAATCGAACATAGTGATGAGGTTGCTGGTTGTAGAAACATGGGTGCTTACACTGTTGCTGTAGTGCAGTGGGGGCTTGTAACCTTTCTTGTACCTATGTGCAGCTTGTATAGTCGAGGTTCCCCACTTACTAGATTTCTGATCATAACCCTAATTTCCTTGAACATCTGTATCCCTTGGGAGCATCTCCCTTGGAACCCTGCAGCAAAACGGTAACAAGCTGCGACTTGCAAATTTTCACCTACTTGGGCAGTGCTATTTTTTTGTCCCCTTCGGAAAGCCACAAGAGACTTGCCAGAGTTTCTGAAAAAAGATTTTGCATGCGAAAAAGAAAGGTAAAAAAGGAAGCATGTCTAGTTGCTCTTAGTGATAGAGCCTGTTGCCATGGAGCCTTGTGCAAGATTGGCTGACCCATAGACCAATGAGAAGAGGTAACACGCTCTGCTCGTCATTTAACCTTGTATCGAGTGTATGTTCAATGTGTTCAAACACTAATGCCAAAACCATCGCTGGGAAACTGGGACACCAGAGCTGGTATTTATTTTAGGGATGGACTGAGCCCGTCTCGTTGCAGTCATCAATTTTTCCAGAGCTGAGAATACAACACCTCATCTGTGTGGGAAAGGTCACCGAGGAGAATATGCAGAGGCTTGAATCGTATTGCACTTATATATATCTACTAGATAATTTCCCAGTGGAACACACAGAACTAAGAAAAAAGAAATATCTTCCTATTTGTATTTTTTTTGTCTCTCCTTTTGCAGTTACATGCACTGAATTACGGATTTCAGCACGTTAAAATAGCAGATTTTTCTAGACAGTTATTTTTGATGTGCAATCATTTTGGTGTGTTCAATTGTAGTAGCCATCATCTAATCAGTTTTACGCACTTGTATTGTGGCACCTAGGAGTTTGGAAGTCACAATGTTCCCACCAGTGTGTGAGAATGTGCCTTACACTGAAACTGTGACTGAGAACACAGGACGGTGGTATTGTTCTTCTGCAACTGTAGGTTATAGATACTTTATGCTAAAGAAAAGGGATACATAACAACTTGGTATTGGTTAATCAGAACCTTTCATGGCAAGGCAAGGGTGTTATTCTTAACAAATGAGGCTGTCCTGTGGGATTTCTTGCCCGGCTTGTATTGAGTCCCTTCAAAATCAATCAAGGGGTGGGGAGGAAGAGCAAAATGTTTTTACGAGGTCTTAAACCCAAGCTCTTCCCTGCGGGTAGTTGAATGGGTATCAAGTAAGGGTTAGTTCCTCCTTTGACAAAGGGGGCTACTGGGGGTTGACCCTATTGGCAATAGTCCTGTTGCAGAAAGACCTGAAGGTCATATCTTAGTGCCCTCACACACCCTTTAGGGTGTCATGCTTCATCATTGGGCGCTCCTCGTCAGGCCGGCGCTGCAATGCCTGATGGGCCTGGGGGCACTTTGGAGCGAATCTTTTAGATCTGAGGACGCTGGATAGATGAGCGCAAGTGAGGGGGCTATCTAACCGTGTAGCTAGTGAAGTGAGTGAGTGCTGCCTAAAATATACTCCAGTATCTAACGTACTGTTTTAATAGAGATTTGATAACAGGTCTTCACTAAAAACAGTGGTGGTATCATGTGATCTACAAAGTACCAGGATAGCTCCTAGTGTGAAGTGGTCAACCTGTTTCGTGCCTCAAGTGCCCATGGACCGGGCAGCGCTTCGTCAGGACCAAAGGTTAGTGAGGTATGCCCCTGCCTGGGGCTATGGGTCTCCTTCTAATAGGGGATGACCCAACGAGGTTGAGCGGCTTATCCCGAAGTGTATGCCTGTCTAATGTTCCACCGCGTAAGAGGCAGAAAAATGCTCCTTAGGAAAACGGAGGGTCCTGGTCAGTTGGAGGGATACTTGAGGGTTGTCGGGATGCAGTGGTCTCGCCTACCCTCCTCCATTCCAGGAACACAGAGCATTTTTCTGCCTCTTACGAGGTGAAACAATAGACCGGCATACACTTAGGAGTAAGCTGTTCTTTTTCTATTTCTTTACATTTGAAGCAAATGCTGCACCCGCGCTTTAGCTTAAGATGTTTAAAGCTAAAGCATGGGTGCTGCAAGTGTAATAAAAGTAAAAAAATTGAAGAGAAAAGCGTGCAGCCGCCATTTGCTTACTTTTGTAGCAATGGTGGCACCCGCTTAGCTTTAAACCTCTTAACCCCTTCGCTGCAAGGTCCCCTTTCCCCCTGTGCAACACCTTTTTTTGGATATTTGGGAGTGGTTAACGCTTAGGCCCCTATACCTTTTTGTTCACATAAGGTATCCATGCCAAATTTGCGTTTTTCTTCCAACATCCTGAGGATTCTAAAGGTACCTTGGGTTTGTGGATTTACCCTGGAGGGGACTGATAAATTAGTCAAAATACAGCCACATTTTGTTTTTAGGGGAAAAATGGGGAAAATGTGCTACAGAAAACAGCATCTTGTTTATTCCCAGTAAATGGTATCAACAAATGATATGTGGTGCTAAAATCACCATCTTCCCAGCTTATAGGAACGGGCAGACTTTAGTCGGAAAACGATTTTTTTTCTACACAGTTTTGGCATTTTACTGGGACATAGCCTATTTTTTCTGTTTTTTCTGTTCTTGTTAGTGGTTGAAATGGGTGTGAAACCAATAATGGATCCTGGAAAGCTGTTCATTTCTGAAAAGAAGACAACATTCTGAATTTAGCAAGGGGTTATTAGTGTAGATCCTTCAAGGTTTTCTTATAGAAACTAACAGTTGAAATAAAACAATATTGAAATAGAGTTGAAAATAACAGCCATCTGTGCCTACATTTTCACTTGTAACTTCCTCCAACTATGCTAGATGTTTTAAAGCAATATACCGTTACGTCCGCTGGACCCTTCTAGTTGCGGAGCTATATCTGGCTTGCAGGATCACCAACAACCCGAGGCACCCAGAGCCAACAACTGAGTTGCACCTTACAATGGTTTTTCATTGTGTATCAGGTTTACAGCAATTCATTTGGTAAAATATGAAGAATGAAAAATAGGTATCAAGGAAACCTATGTATTTCCGAAATGGGAACGAGATAAGGAGTTTAGAAGCAGTGGTTATTTGCACATCTGACTTTGTGGACAGCCATATTAGCATATGAATTTGCGGGCCCTTTTCAAAATGTCTTCTTTTTTACACACTGCTGTCTTACATTTGGAAGGCAGAGATGCATAGAATGACACCAGATAAAAACATGTTTTCTACTATTCTGTGTTCCGCTAAGTCGCCCTATAAAAACTGTACCTCACTTGTGTGGGTAGGCCTAATGCCCACAACAGGAAATGGGTCAGAACGCAACATGGACACATTGCAAAAAAAGCTTTAGCTTACAGTGGAAAAATGTAATGTGCCTAGGTGTGGATTTTGATCCTTAGCTCAGCCAGCACCTAGAGAAACCTAGAAACTAGATATCCTGGGGAATCCAGGATGTGGTGCCCTGTGTGATTCTCACCGGGTTCTGTTGCCTAGAATCCCTTGCAAACCACACACTTTGTCAAAAAAAACATTTTCCTCACATTTCTGTGATGGAAAGTTCTGGAATCTGTGGAAAGCCACAAACCTCCACCCACCCCGAATTCCCCAAAGTCTCCTGATAAAAATGGTACCTCACTCGTGTGGGTGGGCCTAGTTTCCGTGACAGGAAACGGTCCAAAAACACAATGTGGAACATCACATTTGCCCACAGAAAACTGACCCTTTTTTTGTATTGTACCTAGCTGTAGATTTTGGGGCCTAGCTCAGTCGGCACCTAGGGAAATATAGCAAACCTGTAAATGTTTTAAAACTAGACAACCATGGGAATCCAGGATGGGGTGACTTTTGTGTCTCCCACCAGGTTTTGTTACCCAGAATCCTTTTCAAACCTCAAACTTTGTCAAAAACAAACGTTTTCCTCACATTTTTGTGATTGAAAGTTCTGGAATCTGCGGAGAGCCACAAACTTCATCCCACCCAGCATTCCCCCAAGTTCACTGATAAAAAAGGTATCTCACTTGTGTGGGTAGGCCTAGTGTGCGCAACAAGAAACTGCCCAAAACGCAATGTGGAGACTTCAAAATTATTGATCACAAAAAGACACATTTTTGCGAGGGAGTCGCCTGCGTTTTGGTCCCGGGCTTGGGGGCCATCTAGGGAAACCTACCAAACCCAGACATTTCTGAAAACCAGACACTAGATGGAGTCCAGGTAGGTGTGGCTTGTGTGGACCCCACAACGTTTTCTTAACCCAAATCCCCTTCAAACCTCAAATTTTGCTAAATAAATTACATTTTCCTCACATATCTGTATGGGAAAGATGTGTGATCACTGGGCCAACACAAATTTACTACCACCTAATATTCCCCCAGGTCTTCCGATAAAATGGTACCTCATTTGTTTGGGTTGGCCAAGTGCCCCGACGAGGAGGGGCTCAAAACTTATTGAGGAGACTAATCTATAACAAAACGACCTGGTTTTGAAGGAGTGGCACCTGCGTTTTTGTTCCCGGGCTCGGCGGCCATCTAGGGAAACTTACCAAACCCAGACATTTCTGAAAACTAGACCTCCGGTGGAGTCAAGGGATGTGTAGTTTGCGTGCATCCCCCAACGTTTTCTTATCTTATCCAGAATACCCTGCAAAGCTCAAATTTTGCTCCAAAAATCAAATTTTCCTCACATTTCTGTTTGGGATCATTATGCGGGCACGAATTCCCTACCACCCAGTGTTCCCCTTGGTCTCCCGATAAAAATGATACCTCACTTGTGTCATTGTCAAATGCAGAATCAGCATAAAAACGTATATAAAAAGAAAATATAGCATTTAGAGCTCGCCGCGCTATCTCCTTAATCTCTACGTTTTTGGCCTTTCCCCTGTCAGGGCTTTTGGCCCACCCACACAAGTGAGGTATCATTTCACTCGGAAGACCGAGGCGAATGCTAGGTGATAGGAAATTTGTGCCAGCATGGTGATCCCACACATAAATGTGGGAAACTTGTGATTTTCTTTTTTTTTTTAGCTAAATTTGAGCTTTACAGGTGATTCTGGGTAAGAAAACGTTGGGGGACCCACGCAAGCCACACATCCTTGGACTCCCCTGGGTGTTTAGTTTTCATAAATGATTGGGTTTGGTAGGTTTCCCTAGGTGTCTGCCAAGCCACGGACCAAAAAGGCAGGGTTCACCCTTTCGAAACCATGTCGTAGATCATTTTAATGTCTCCACAATATGTTTTTGGCCCTTCTCTGTAGCACTTGGCCCACTCGCACAAGTGAGGTAGCATTTTTCTAAGGAGACCTGGGGAAATGCGGGGTGGTTGAAAATTTGGGTGGGCTTGGTGACCCCACAACTTTCCCACACATAAATGTGAGGAAAATGTTTGTGTGTGCAAAATGTGACGTTTTTAGGGGATTCTTGGGTAAGAAACCCTTGGGGGATCCATGCAAGCCACACCTCCCTGGACTCCCCTAGGTGTCTAGTTTTCAGATCTGTCTGGGTTTGGTAGGTTTTCCTAGATAGCTGCCGAGTCTGTGACCAAAAACGCAGATGACCGCCTTACAAAACAAGGTAGTTTTGTTATCAATCTTTTTTGATGCTTTTACGTTTTGGGCCCTTCCTTCCCTGTAGCGGGTACTTGGCCTACCCACACAAGTGAGGTAGCATTTTTATTGTGGGACCTGGGGGAACTCTGGGTGGTAGGAAGTTTGTGTGGGCTCGGTGAGCCCACAACTTTTCCACACAGAAATGTGAGGAAAACGTGATTTTTTTTTTTTAAAGCTACAGTTGAGGTTTGTAGGGGTTTCTGGTTAAACCAACGTTGGGGGATCAGTGCAAGCCACACCACCTTGAACTAACCCCAGATGTCTAGTTTTCAGAAATATTTGGGTTTGGTAGGTTTCCTTAAATGCCCCCTGAGCCCGGGACAAAAAACGCAGCTGACCCCCTTGCAAAAACAGGTTGTTTTGTGATATATAAGGGGCACCTGCGTTTTTGGTCCTGGGTTTGGCGGCCATCTAGGGAAACCTACTACACCCACACATTTCTGAAAACTAGACACCTGGGGGAGTCCAGGGATATGTGGTTTGCATGGGTTTCGTACCCAGAAAGCCCTGCAAACCTCAAATTTCGCTAAAAATTCACATTTTCCTCATTTGTGTGGCAATGTTGTGAGATCACTGCGCTAGAACAAATTTTCCACCACTCGGTGTTCCCCTTCAGTCTCTTGATAAAAATGATATCTCAATTGTGTGGGTGCCCGAAACAGTCAGCTTGAAAACTTATGAAAAAAACCTACCCTTTTGGACCCACTTTGGTTCCCCTCAGTTTTTCATTTGACACGTTTTTTAGGTTCTCTCTTTTGGACACCCACAGAAGTGAGGTATCATTTTTTTATCAGGAGATCGAGAGGAACGCTGGGTGGTGAAAAATTTGGAAAATTTGTACCGGCCTAGTGATCACACATCTTTTCCACAGCGAAATGTGAGGAAAATCTGACTTTTTAGGTAAATATAAGGTTTGCAGGGGATTCTGGGGAATAAGATGCTGGAGGATCCATGAAAACCACACCGCCAGCCAAGCGACCGTCCACGCACACTGCCAGCCAAGCAACAGTCCACACACATCGCCTGCAAAATTCAGGTTCATTTTGGGCAGCCCCCCAACCCAACATATTCAAAACAAAAAATCCCTGGTGGCTTCATTGAGGAAGGTGTAACAATAAAGGGTATGGCTCACAATCGGTAAGGTTGAGAACTTTAAACCAGACAACAAACCAGATGCCAATACTGATCAACAATTTAAATCACTTCAAAGCCTTGTTAGAGAAAGTGGAAAAGGAGATCTTGGACTTTAAAGATTATACAATTAATCAAAACTTCTCGCTAGATACAGTTTATCCATTTCTGCAGGCAGATTTTTATACATAAGCAGATTCTCGGAGATACTTATCGGAAAATCAAGGCGATTCAAAAGGGGATGATGGACGGAGCGTTTGAGCAAATCAAACACCCACCCCCAGTCAACTGATTTGGGTTTAATCCATCACCATTCTTTAGCTCATTCTGCCACCCCAGTTCAGACATGGCCATATGCAAATCAGTCTGACCCTGTGCCTCATGGGAACAGTCCAGCCCGAACTGCCAAGCCATGGCTTCCCTGGACCGGAAACAAGCTTCCGAGGACCGGTTTCTGGCATTCCAGCCGTCTTCAGCCACTGGATTCAAGATAGCCTGGCTTTTGACTGGGTGTGAGTGTTTGATTGATTCAGATGCTCCGTCCATCACCACCCCCTTTTGTACCGTATCAGAAAATCAAAGCAGATCAAAAAATCTGTTTATTTCCTTTTCGGATACTTCATCCTCATCAGGAGGAGAGACAGACAGTGACGAAAGTCGTCCAAATAGAAATAGGAAATGGAATCCCCAACAACAGGGTTCTTTTTTAGGGAGAGGTCAGTCAAGACCAAGAGGGCAAGTCAGATACAACAACCAGCCCTGGGAGATTACCACAAGGAGACAGCACTACAAAAATTAGGTTAATCTCCCATCTTCAATTTGTCGAAAAGTGCTGACCTGCACAGAAGAAAGTATCCTTACTAAAGGACTCATTTGTTCCTACAAAGAAGACTGACTTTGTAAAAATGAAAACTGAATTTATTACATTTTGCTGCAAAATCCGGCTAAAAATTGTTTTTTTCCTGAAAATGAAACACCAGGAGCAATTGAAGTGACAGGACTACGGAAAAAATCCACCTTTTGTCCACCTGGTAATAAAATACCAAAGGAAGTGATTTTATCCAAAAAAACTGTCCTATCTGCCATTTCAGAAATGGAAAAAAGAACAAAATATATTAAACATAACATCTCAAAGGATCAACAAGAGGCACTGGTCTCACTAAAAAATGACTCCTCTGTGATTATTAAACAGGCGGATAAAGGGGGTTCAATTGTTGTGTGGGGAACAGCTGAGTATACCAATGAGGTTTTGAAACAATTGAATGACCCAGAATGTTATAAGAAAATCCCTAAAGATCCGACTACAGAGCTTCAAGGCCACCTGCTTGCCATCCTGAAAGAGGCCTTTGAACAAGGATTTCTGGGCCCGAAAGAATATAATTTTTTGCAGAATAAACATCCAAGGGCCCCAGTATTTTACGTATTACCAAAGATCCACAAGAACGAGATAAACCCACCAGGGAGACCGATTGTCTCTTGGTGCGAGTCCTTGATTGAGCCAATTTCCAAATATATGGATTGTTTTTTTAAAGAATTTATGGGCAATGTAATCTCTTACCTTCAAGATACAACAGATTTGATTACCAAACTGGAGAGGGTGCCGTTTGAAAGTGACAAAGATCTAATGGTGACCCTTGACGTCACCTCATTATACACCCAAATTCCACAGGGTGAAGCAGTGGCAGTGCTTACTCATTTTTGGGGAAAAAAGAGAGAAACCTGTTAGAGTTCCAACACAATTTATTGTTGATTTGGCTTCCTTTGCCCTCAAGAAGAACTATTTTACATTCGGGAATGAGTTATTTTTCCAGACAAAAGGTGTGGCGATGGTGTCCTTTTGCCCCAGAACTAGAGTGGTGTTCATGTCGATGCACACGAAGACACATTTGTATAGAACAATCATCCATTTTCTCAATACATAACAACTTGGCTTCATTTCATTGACGATATTTTTCTGGTGTGGACAGGGGGATTAGAGCAACTTATGATTTTTTACAACTGGCTCAACTTAAAAACATCGGATATTAAATTCAGCATTTCCCATTCAGCCCACAAAATATCTTTTCTGGATGTAGAAGTATATCCGGCTGAAGGTGGTCTGGTGACAACTCTGCCTTATTCCTGTCTGTAGATTTTTTGTACACTCTTATTTTCTAGTAACCATCCAAGAAGTTTGAGAGAACTTGCCGTACTGGCAGTTTTTAAGGATTCGCTAAAATTGTTTTCACAAGGATGAATACAATTTGCATGCCAATAACTTGGTTGAGAAACGGGATTGCGGTTATCCCAAGAAATTGGTCAAATCGGCAATGAAACATGCATTGTGGTCTCCTAGAGAGACACTTCTTGAGAGAGGAGAAAAATAATCAATGCAACGTCAAGTATGTATTACTACTTTTTGTCCAAACTCCAACAACCTCAAAAAAGTGATCAATCAGAATCGTCACTTGATTATGAGTTTTCAACTGCCCCTCTGTTTGCTTTCAAAAAAAGAAAGCAGCATATCCAATTATGTAGTGAGAGCGTCAGTCAAGAAAGATCCCAAACCAACATTAAGGGAATTAAGGGGCCTGACACCAGTTATAGGACACCATAAATGTGGCACATGTTTGTTGCGACCAAACAGTGGAAGGGTCCCTATTCTCACATAAGGGCATACATTGGAAACATGAGGCATTTACTAATTGTGAGACAAAATACGTGGTTTATGGAATAACATGCCCATGCGAGATGTTATATATTGGGAAAACAAATCAGGAGATACGTTGGAGGATTTCCCAACATAAATCCCGGATTAGGAGAAATGTTGAAACGGCGCCCCTGGTGAATCATTGGAATAAAACATTTCATACGGAAACAGATCTGCAGTGGACGATAATCTCTAAGGTTGAACGAGACCCTCGAGGGGGCGATATGGGACTGAAATTGTCTCAAAGAGAGGCCATGCTTATTGTGAAATTCGACACGGCCGTGTCGGGTCATAATGAAATACCAGAATTATATAAACTATGAATACAGTTTGTTTGTGTATTTAGATGCCCCGGCTAGGTGCTGCTGGGTTTCCTAACATGGTCTGTTAACCACTAATATTTCTCCATTCCAATCGGGTCCCAGGTATTGATGACTACATTACCACTGCCCCCCTTCCCCCATGAATTTCAGAACCTTAGTTGTAAAGTCTGGCATGGTCTAGGGCTCACTCATTCACAAGTAACACGCTCGTAACACGTGTGTCTAGTTAGTTTTTTTTTTTTTTCACAACCAATTTTATTGAGCAAATGAGCATCACGAATGTGGCATCTCCATACACCAAAAACACCACCACAATATCAATATAGTAATTACATAGGCAGCAAGTGATAGAGCAGACTCAGAATAGGCTCAGTATAGAAATTCCCCCGCACCCTACCCTAACCCGCAACACTACCCCCCTCCCGCTCCAAACACCCCCCCCCCAACCCCCCCTACCACACGTGTATAGAAAGCAACATAGAGAACAAAAAAGAAGAAAATAAAAACAGGCGGGTGTAATGCCACCAGGGCTTTGCGTCTTCAGGCCAAGATTGTCTCTGCGATTAAATGTCTTCCTCCAGCTCCGCCGGGGGGTCCAAGGACAGACCACGGTAGTCGGCCCAACGCTTCCAGATTTTGTAGTGTTTGCGCGGGCATCCCCTCGCTTCAAAGATCGGCCTCTCCAGACCCATAAAATAATCCAGCCCAGCCTTCCATGGTGTCTAGTTAGTTTTGCACTACGATCACATACAGAAGACAACATATCAATCTGCCTGCATGCTTGTTCAAACATTTGTGATTTATCCTGTGAATCAATACAGGGTCCAGCTGGCACATATGAATATTTGTCGGGGACTTCATTTCCCAGAATGCCCAGATTTACGGGAACACTTACGAGCAACAGAGTTGCCTACTCTTTAAGTGGAAGATACGAGGGTTCGATCGACTGGAGAAGTACTCAGGGTTTTAAAAGTGCAGGTCACATGCATCCTCAATAAGTGTTTTAACACGGGAACACGCTTATAGGTCCATTCACTTGATCCTTCTTGTAAACCAGTGCCGGTTTTTAGCAGTTAGTTTTGAAGAAAATTTGGTCGGGACTACACCACCCAGAACGTCTAGGACTCATGGGCGTATTTACGAGCAACACTCCCAACGCTCGTGAATCCAGTGTTAAGAGTCTTTGGAGAAGGGAATGCCGCCCGAGTAACGGTAAGCCGGTGGGTTCCCACGGAGGTTGTGGCATGTGAAACTTGGGTTTAACAGCGTGGTAACTGGAGGTCTCGTTTTTCCGATTAGTTGTCGCGGAGTAGTTTGGTCATATGGCAGCAAGCTTAAATCGCAGAGCTTAACGGAGACGGTTCACAAAAAGCTCCGGGTGGCGCAGGAGGTACGTCTATGTGACTAGGGGATTAATAAGAGGAAGTGTTCTTCTCAAATACATGAGCGTAGTTAAGCTTTTCATTCATCTTCTGTTTACGATAAGGACGCCGCTGGCATCCGGTTAATCATAATCATTTTTTGGAGCTAATTAAGCACAGTTTGTTTTGAGATTTACCAAGTAAGTTGAAGGAGAAATTCCAATGTCTTAAAAAATTAAGCATACTCACAAATGAACGACATGACAAACTTTTGTTTGGTCTTTTTTTCCTTCTTCCACTTCCATTAGAGTTACTTCTTACAGCCCAGCTTTGAAATGTTGACCTTTTGGGTACTTCAGAATAGGTAAAGGCAGCTCAAGTGGGTAATGAGGTGTGAACGCTAAGTGACTTGATTAGGCAACAGTCAAACTCTTCCCTCTTTTTAGTTTTTTTACTGTGGTGTTTGGTCCTGATGAGAACCCCATAAACAAGGGGGTTTGAAACGCGTAGACCCTGGTTTTTGTGTTGTTGCCAAACATTTGTCTTGTATATTAGTCTTGGTTGTATTGTGCTCATCTAATGAAAGCATTTCATTCAATTTAAATTATTGTGAATATTGTATAGCGTGCACAAGAAATTTGGAGGTCAACCAGTTTTGTTTGGCATATGGGGTGTGTTATAGGTACTGTAAGTGTATCACATTTTGCCCCAAGGATGATTATTAAGTGTGGTGTATGTGGAGATTGATTGGCATTGTATTTAGGTGTTTGAATGTAAGCAGAGTGATTTTTTTCTTGGTTATTTTACACACAATTTATTTAGGTCTATCACATGTATTAGATTGTTCCCTTTGAGATACAAAAATATCAAAACAATATGTGCTATTGAAATAAAAGCTGCTAATGAGCTTACGGGTGCATTGCTTTATGGTTCTTGCGCCCTTTTTTTCCAAGTGATTTAAATTGTTGATCAGTATTGGCATCTGGTTTGTTGTCTGGTTCATTGAGGAAGAGCATTATGTGAACACCTGCCCTATCACTGCTTGCACACGAGCAGTGCATGCACTTTGGCCGCCTCTGCCTTTGCCAGAGGCTCAATCAGTGTATGTCATGTCTGACCTGCCTGCACTGGACTGTGGAGAGGCAGACTACTGGATAATGCTGAATGGGACTAACGTTAGTAAGCTTACTATTGTACACGGGTTTGCTTCCTATGATTGCATGGGCCGCATTGTCTTCTGTGCTAGTCCGACAGCTGCCTTAGCAAACCTGCCTTATTCATGGTGGTTGTTATCCCAGAGTTAACTCAAATGGCCAGGAAGGGTGATGTACATACTTCTTCTTAATCACCAAGTATCAGATTGGCCCTGGATGAAATTCCCTTCCTTTTGGCCCTTTTCCAAGACCCAGTTTTGTCGTGGCTACTACTGACTGTCACAGGGGGGCCTGCATTCCTAGGTCAGTCAGTAGGTACTTTATTCGGTTAAGATTATTAACCATAAAAGTGTACAAAATACAAAGTTCATTTACATTAAAATAACAATAAAATTTAAGGTAAAAATACATCAGTTTTCCTTACAATCAGACAATACAAAGTTGGTAGGAGTGATATCCTTGTTCTATCAGAGTAACATATATGGGCCAAGGGGTAGGTTCTAGTAATTATAAGGGGGTTACTGCTGGTAACTAGTTGGTACAGGACCCCTCCTGCCCCCCCGGTGGTATCCCTCAACGCTCCACCTAGTGATTGGCGAATTTGCAGTTCTTGGGTAAAAATCGCCCAATTCAAGTGTTGATATAGGCCCATCTCCTATTTGTGGCTCCCAGCTTTGTAGATAAGGAACGACCAAGTTGTCCCGGAAGTTGACAATGACCAGGTCTCCCGGTATGTTCTTGGGACGGGAGACTATCCACCCCACCCTTCTGACATTTAGGATTGTCCCGTTAATGTTGGATGGAAGCGGTCTATTTTTTGTCAGCCAAAACTGGACTTTGTTTTTGAGGTCCTGCTGACCTTCAATCTTCCCCGTAGCGAGCGCAGGCACATACGTAGGGTGCTGCCTCTGGTGGTAAATTTATGGATCTATTACTCACGGCTAGCCCCTCAGAACATTTGCCTGCTTTCGACCACCCGGCTCTGGGAACAGAACTATGGGCCATTGTCAGTTCATTGGCTACCTCCTTGTTTTTAATAACTGATAGTACAGGATCAGATGGGTTATTCTGGGCAATTTTGCTGTGTGCCGTCGTGTCAGGTATTTTTGAGGCAGCAATTCTCTGAGGTTGCTTGATTGACTTAGTTGGCTTGGTATTGTCGTCTATTGTTGAGAGCTTTTCCCCAATTCTCTCTCACCTTTCGATAAGCGGGGATAATAGGGTTTTTACCAATTCTTCAAAGTGGGCCAACAAAATAGATGGTAAAAGGGATATAGGGGTTTCCAGTATTTGACCTGCTTTCGGTGTCTCGGGGGTGGTGGTGGCAGTAACCAAGGAGGGGTTTAAGGTTGTTTTTCGGTATTTCGATGGTTTCCCCTTATATTTCATACCTTTTCGTTTTATGCTCTGGGTGAGAACCTGTGGATGTGCTAACCCCTGAGTGGTAATTTTATCTGTTAAGACTGGGATTTCCAGTGGACTTTTATTAAGTTGATAGGGATTCCTAATCTGAGGGGTTCCAATACCCGTAGGGCATGTTGTGGAACTGGGTCGTTCAATTCCCTGTTCAATGGAGATATACCTGGTATTACAAATGGCGTTTAATTTCCTCTGTAATAAAGAGTTCGGCGAGTCAATTAAAATTGGAGGGGATCGTTTGCTGCCTGTGGTGTCTTTAGGGAGGCTATGTTCTATTGATTCAAAAGCCGATGTTACCCTAGGTAAATATAGGTCCAGTGTCCCCTTAAGTAAGCCTCCTTGAGAGGCAGATTGTTTGGCTGGCCCTTTAGAGGTCATGATGCGACAAGCTAATGACCCAAATGCACACACCTTGTGTGAGAGCAATGGATATCTAGGATGACTAAGGAAAACTAAGGGTCTACAGAAGAAATAAACAGGAACATTCGTCGGTAGGCTCTGGATGGTTGGTCTCTAATTAACCATATAGTTCATGTCTTTAGTCCCAAGAGACCAACCAAGAGGGGTGCACCAACCCAACCTCTTCTGGCCTCTGAGGGCCACAGAGGGCCCGCCCTTTGCCCGGGCTTCGCTCGGCGTCCCGCGAAGCGGAGCAGAGCGCTGTTTATGGGCGCCTCCTGGAGCTTGCGGTGCGTGTGAAAGCAGCGCCGCCGCTGAGGCATCCGGGAGTTGCAGTCCCAGGGCGGCGGCGCTATCCCAGCAGGTGGTGACTCGTGGCGGCAACACTGGAGGACTTCCCTCGTCCCTCAGCTCAGGTAAGTGTGCATTCCTAGGTGCTCTAGACCACACTCGGCTGTGTGTGTGTGTGTGCACGCGCTTGAACTGGATCCGTGGGCTGCGGCGTAGGGAGTGGTTAAACAATTACATTTACCTAGAACAGTGTATTATCCTCCAATATTGGAGGTGCCTCCAGACCCACTACAGCCAGCACTTTTGTAGTTCTTGAGACTTATAATTTAACGCCCATTTGGATTCCTGTCTACTCCGACATCAAAGATATTAATCTTTCATCTTCTCCCTACATATTAAAGTTTTTTCATTCTCGACTTGGTTATGGAAATTTCCTTCAAATTGTAGTTATAAAGCACTGTCCAGAGCCAGCAATCACTTTATATTGCTTTTTTCTTGCTTCATCTGTTTGAAGCTGGAAATATCATGCTGGTACATATCAAAACACCCTTCAATGACTTCCTGTCCAAATGAAGATTTATTCTAAGTTGACTGCTTCTGTTCACATGTGACTGTGTGATTCTGAGTCAGAATGTATGTCCAGCATCTAGTAGAGCGTACGTACGCTATTGATTTCTTCCGGTAACATAATTGACATAGGAGGCGCATACCTGAGTACTTAATCCCCAGCTCCCCCAACTGTTCACTGGTCTTTCCTGAGATGATCTTTCTGCGAGATTACAATCTGTCCTATTCTTGGTGCCCTTAAGATATCCTCACTCGGGTATTCAAGCAGAGGGCCAAATAAGGCCATGGGGACTATCATTGAACAAGGACACCCCACCACCTCCAGACCAACTTTCCCATGCAGAGGAAGGCTCCCATTGCTGCAGCACTTGGACAACCTGCCACAGACGTGCAACCATATAAACAACTTTAGAGATCCACTTGGATCAAAGGGCCAAGAACCAGGTGTTTAAGCATCGGAAGAACAGGGGTCTTGTAGGTAGTTACTGACGGTGAGGTTACTTTACCCAGCTAACCTGCACCTTCACCTGTTTGATCAGGAGAAAAACGAGCACCCTGATACCCATGCAGGCAGCCTCACCTACACTCCAAGCTACCCAAGCCTAGTGATACTGGAGGGCAGCGAGACAGAAGAAATGCCTACAAAGCACGCCTGAACCCATCAGGAAAGTTAGACTGACTCTGGGACAAGCATGCATTGGACTGCAAGGCTCTCAGCGAGGCCTGGCCGCTGCAGTGGAACAAGGAGACCTGCACGTAGAGTAGAAAGCACAGGTGCAAGGAGGATACCAGCACTGAAACTCACAGCCGAGCCCGACAGAGGGACGGGCACTGATGTCCTCTGTGTCCCCACTGAGGCACTGAAACTCCGAGTCGAGCCTGACAGAAAAGCAGGCACAGATGTCCTCTGTGTCCCACCACTGAGGCAGTGAAACTCCCAGCCAAGCACAGAGGGACGGGCGCAGATGTCCTCTGTGTCCCACCACTGAGGCAGTGAAAGTCACAGCCAAGCACAGAGGGACGGGCGCAGATGTCCTCTGTGTCTCACCACTGAGGCACTAAAACACTGAGCCGTGCCAGACAGAATAGCGGGCGCAGATGTCCTCTGTCTCATTACTGAGGCACTGAAACTCCCAGCCGAGCCCGACAGAGGGACGGGCACAGATATCCTCTGTGTCCCACCACTGAGGCACTGAAACTCAGAGCCGACCCCCCCCAGAGGGACTGGCGCAGATGTCCTCTGTGTCCACCACTGAGGCTGAAACTCACAGCCGAGCCCCAAAGAGGGACGGGCGCAGATGTCCTCTGTGTCCACCACTGAGGCACTGAAAAAGTGGAAAGTGAAAAATTCTTTATTGTATAGTTAATAAAAACCATTACAACGACATGCTATATTAGTTAAAAAAAGAAAAAAAATATGTACTTATTAAAAGAAAAAGGTGCTTTGAGTACTCATATTAAAACACCATTGATAAAAGAGGAAAGAACATTGGCGGTTCTGTAAGTCCAAAAGATTCTTATACTCGTTCAAAAACTAATGAAAATATAGTTTAAAAAATTCCAAGAGTTCTAATTTGTATGATGTTTTCTTTTGTTTTCAAAATTATTAGCATACTTGATTGCTCTACAAATAAATTGAGGGTCCACTGAGTCCAGCATTTGTAGGATCGCTGACTGGCATGTGCGAATTCCTTTTTCCTTATATTTTGCCTTTAGTAAGCATCGGCGTTCACTATCCAATGCTGAACAAATGCAAATCAGGTGGATCATATCTTGCACAGCGGCACCACATAAGTTGCAACCCTTTAGACCTGATGTTCTCCAGCCAGGTTGGTCCGCATTTGTGGGTAAATTTCCCATACGTAGATTTAAATATTTGTTTGAGGTGTGATGGAAAGGCAAGCCCGAAATAGGCTGCGGGTGCCAGCTTTTTGTAAGAATGTAATACCATCCATGCGTGTGATCGATGTCTCAGGGTTGCTTTATCATCGTTCAAGGAATGCATGTTGGCTTCCTTTTTTGTTACCTTCTTAAATGAGTATAAAGGTATCTTCCTATTCCACAATGATGCCAGCTCTGTAATTTCAAGGGAAGATTTTAGGTACTTCGCATACTTAGAGTTGGGATTATTTTGGATGGCTTCCCAATTTGCAAAGTTGATTTCGGTTTCACCGTTCAACCAGATGCCATACCAAAATTTGACTGTCTCGTAATTTTTGTGCAATGTTTGTAACTGAAAGCCAAATTCGAGCTGTACCTGCGCGGGAGAGGCATCACATGGTACTCTAAATATGCGTTTGTAGACTCTTACTTGGATTTTATCTAAGAGTAGAGCACTCCTTCCGCAATGTAACACGCTACCGTAGGGTTTTGTTGGAATTATCTTGGTTTTGATGACTGTTAAAAGGGGGAGTGAACAGGGGGCCTTTTAGCTGCTTGGATAAAGTGCTGATTGCATGTAGTAGGGCTGACCCTTTCTTCTCTATGGCGTCAAAGTGCGTGCAAAAGGTGAACCGTCTGTCCAAAAGTATCCCCAGGTACTTGTAGCTTTCTACTACTTCCAGTTTCTTATTGTTTGTGAAATTTGACTGTTTTATACGGCGCTGGGTTATTATCATGACCTTAGTTTTCTTGATGTTTATTTCCAAGAGATTCTGTTCAGTGTAATCCTCCAGGTCCTGCATGAGGCGTTGCAATCCTATTTTTGTGTGACTAAGGAGTACGACGTCATCGGCGTAGGAAAGGTGTGTGAGGGGCAATGTTCCTAGCCGTGGAGGATGTGCGTTGACCCCATCTAGCCTTGATGACAAATTGGCCATGAATAAGTTGAACAAATGAGGGGCCAAGACACAGCCTTGCTTTAGTCCTGCGCACGTACAGATTTTCTGTGTGAGCCGATGGCCGTTGTCAATCTTTGCCTGCATCCAGGTATTGGTGTATAGTTCCATTATTGGAATTAAGATCGCGTTTGGAAGACCCTGCTGCTTTAGTTTGGCCCAGAGTAACTGTCGGCATACGCGGTCAAATGCCGCCTTGAAATCCACGAAGCATAGCTATAGAATTTGATGATTTTGCAGGCTTTTCTCGGCTATCAGGCTTATTGCTGTGGCGTTCACCATGGTACCTGTACCGCGGCGGAACCCGGACTGATTCACGGGAATTTTGTTGTTGTCATCTGACCATTTTGTAAGGTCAGCTAATACCAATGAGGCATAGTATTTGGCCTCGGCGTCAATGAGCGCTATTAGGCGGTAATTAGCAGGGTGTTTCCGATCACCGCTTTTGTATATTGGGTTGATGACTGCCCCTCTCCAGCTTTCTGGGATCCGACTGGTGATGTGTGTTGTCCGGAACAGTTTATTGAAATTGCTGGCCCAGTAATGGGGATCTACTTTATAAATTGCCTGGGGAACGCCATTTGGTCCTGATGCGCTGTCTTGCCTGCTTTTCTTTATTATTTGTAATATATCTAGATCATCAAATATTCGTGGTATATCGTCTGGACCTTTCTGTTTGTTGTACGTGATGTTTGTCAAATCAGAGGCTGTTGTCAACTGTGTCTCAGCGTTAGAGGTTTTAAATACTGAGACTACTTTTGATGGTGAATATATCCTGGAATTTATTGAAAAGGTGTCATGTAGATGCTGTACCCATGGTTTCTGTGATGCATGTCGTGCTTATAGCATTTGCGGGTCTATTTAGAGAGTTTACCTGCAGCCAGAATGCTCTGGAGTCGTTTTTTTTACGTTATATAATATTTTTGCCCAGAAGGCGGTAACCTTATTTTTTTTCTCAATCCAGATTGGTTTCTTATGATTTCTTGATGAAACGGACATCCTGCCATAGCTTGGAATGCGGACTGTGACCTTGTACTCTCCTCACCGACTGCTGTAAACTCCTTCTCAAAGAGCGAGTTGTCTGGCTGAGGTGGTTACAGTTTTGTTTGTTGGGCCTTGTTTTGACGTTGGTTCCGGTCTTTGGTAATTTGTTCGTGAAGTCAGTCCATGTTTCAACTGTCAATTTGTTGCCCGTGGAGAGCCTTTGCATTGGGTTCTTTGCATCTAGTGCTATTTGCGGTAGTGTTGCGCTCGTCCACCTTAAGCGTTTCAGATTTATTGTTGATGTTTCCCCTGCTAGTATTGGGGCATGTAGATGTTTTGGTGGAGTTAAATTAATTTTTGCAGCGTGAATCTTTCTGGATTCACTATGCTGTGCATATTCCGCAATCTGGTGGTTGGGTCCGGAATCGTAGTCTTTTTTTCTCCTTTTTTTTTTTCTTTTTTTCGTAGCCCAGGTGGGCGGCGACGTCCCACCTTCTGGTGTACCTTCGGTGACGTCGGTATGCTTCCGGCGGAAGCTACCACCCTTGGGCGCCATCTTCAGATTCTTTTTTCTGCCTTTGGGTCTGGATCGTCGCGTGAAGCTCCAGAAGTTTTGGAGGAAAAAAGGAGGAAATACAACTACTATTTGACGGTAAAGACCGGAAAAGATTGGGAGAAGAAGACCATCAGAGAGGTGACGACGAAGAAAGAAGAACATCGAGATCTTCGACGTCCTTGGAGGAATGCGCACACAGGGTAACCCCCGAGCGCAGGGATGTACAAGACTCCATTTAAATTCTGCAAAAACTGCCACCACTAGTTCGCGCAGAAGGACCAGCACCCGGTCTGCAACCTCTGCCTGCCTATCGACCACGAGAGCAGAGACTGCAACGCCTGCTCCGTCTTCAAGCCAAAGACCCTCCGAGTTCGAGAGAAGCAGAGGATAGCTCATCACACGATGCAGGGCAAGGGCCAGGCCCCGACGCTTTACGAACTGGGCCTCTCTTCCGACGACGACATCGCGGAAGGTCCAGATGACTTCACGGTCTCAGAAACCGATAAGAAAACACCTGACAAGGTAGGAGAGTCTACGACCCCGAAAACTCCCACAGGGCCTCGAAAGCCAGAGGCAGACTCTCGAAAGGCAGAGTCCAAAGCCTCGAAAGGAGCACCGGCGCCGAAAAGTTCGAGGCCGAAGCTGCATCCTCCGAAAAAGAGCCCAACGGATCCTTCGGGAAGGACTCCCGGAGGCCGAAGACCGGCGAAAATCAAAGGTCGTCAAAGCAAGCCTCCGAAAAAGGGTCTTCGACTTCGAAGGAAAAGGAGCTGAAGAAAGCTTAGACGTCGCCGCCGAAGAGAGCAGCCGAAACGCTAGACGACGACCAGGCCGCGGAGATGCTGAGAAAGAAAAGAAGGCTTGAGGCCGAAATGGAGAACATCCTCCGGAGAAAGAAAGACTTTGATGAAAGAATGAGAAGTTACAAGATCCCCTCAAGGCCGGCAACGTCCGTCGCTGAGGTGACAGAGCAGGAGGAGTTATACGTCGAAGAGCCGCCGAAAACTCCGGAGCTCTCGGAGCACGAAGAGGAAGAGGACCTCTATTATACAGAAGGTGATTACGGGGATCAGCAGTCAAGCTACGGCTCAGGTTCCTCGACGGCCCAAGACCAGGATTGGCAGGACATCGAGGCCGAAAACCCGGAGGAGGCTGTGGAGACATATCCTTCGAGGCCTTCGCCACCGGATGACATCGGGGCATACAACGAGGTCGTCAGGAAGGCAGCAGCAGCTTATGGGGTTAAGCTAGAGGAGGAGAAGCCAAAAGCAGATTTCCTGCTGGAAACATTGCTCCCCACACAGACAAGAAGCCAATTCCTTCCCATGCTGAAAAGTATCACAGACCAGGGGAAGGAAGCCTTCAAGGACCCGGCTACATGCAGATCAGTGACGCAGAGGACGGAAAAGAAATACAAATTCTCCTCCCAGGACCCGGCTTACATCAAGGGGTCCGTCACGGCAGATTCAATAATCGCTGCGACGGCCAGAAGGGCCAACATCCCAACAACATCTGGGCCTCCACCTGACCAGGAAAGCAGGAGGATGGACCTAACAGGCAGGAAAATAGAGAGAAACGCCGCAACGCACTGGTGGCGGGTGAACTCGAACGCCCTCCTAAACAGACATAAATGCCAACATTGGGATGAGATGGGGCAATTGCTCAAGCACCTCCTGGAACAAAATCGTGAGAGGGCATCACACCTTGTGGAAGAAGGGAAAAGCTTTGCTAACT
The DNA here is from genome assembly GCF_964263255.1 of Lissotriton vulgaris. Lineage (NCBI taxonomy): Eukaryota > Metazoa > Chordata > Amphibia > Caudata > Salamandridae > Lissotriton > Lissotriton vulgaris. The sequence continues at coordinate 1,347,099,071 of NC_141685.1, read as the reverse complement.
CATGCCTTAAGACAGCCTTGGATGGGGCTGAAACATCCAGCAGACTGATGGCTATAGGCATCACAGAGAGAAGGCAAGCCTGGCTCAGGATCTCAGGCTTCAAAGCTGAGGTTCAGAACAACATCCTGAACACACCCTTCAATGGTGAAACACTGTTCGGAGCCCCAGTTGATGAGCAGCTCACACAACTGAAGGACAACGAGACGGCAAGGTCCATGGGGGCCCTGCAATTCAGGGGGATGAGAAGGGGCACTCCTACGCGGAGGCCAAACGGCAGAGGTGGAAACCAGCGAGGAGAATCACACCAGGCGTTCCACCAAGGACAGCAGAGTGACAACCAAAGTCACCAGGGACAGCAGAGGCAAAACTGGAACTACCAGAACAGGGGCCAGTCCTTTCGATCAAGAGGAAACGGACGAGGACAGAGAAGATGAGGCGGTGAACAACCCCCCTCTAAGTGACTGCACACGAGAAAAGGTGCTCACCCACCCGAACCTTCCGGGGGAAGAGCCCGGAAAAACAAAGAGGAGAGGGCTACACGGACAAGACACAAAAGAACATGTAACTCCGGTAGAAGGCAGGCTAAGATTTTTTCTCCAGGAGTGGAGAAAAATCACCACAGACAAGTGGATACTGAACATCATGCAGTTCGGATACTGCATAGAGCTGCTAAAGTATCCACCAAACAGAAAGCCAAAGAGAAGAGAGCACTCAGGAACAGAGCTGCGATTTCTCCAAGAGGAAGCTCAAGAACTCCTCCTCAAAGAGGCCATCGAAACAGTCCCATTCAAAGAACGGAATAGAAGAGTGTACTCCAACTACTTCCTGGTACCAAAAGTGGACGAAAGCCTAAGACCCATCCTGGACCTACGGTTCCTAAACAAATATGTAAAGACCCAAAAATTCAAGATGATTACCCTACAAGAGGTCATCCCACAGATAAAGGCCGGGGACTTTCTTTACTATGCATTTTGGGTGGGCGTATATATTGATGAGGATAACTGTTCCAATACCGGCCTGAGGTCCCATTTCAAGTTTAATTATTTGCATATCAGCAGTGGATGCGGATAATTGAGAGGACTTTATATTGAGTGCGGTGGAGATATAAACCGACAGGCCCCCTTTTGCTCGCCCGAAGTGCTCGGTTCGAGTAGCACTAACATGAAAACCTATTCTACCTGGAACGTCAACTGGAGCTACTAGCCATGTTTCTTGTAGTGCATTGATTTCATAGGTGTCCCAAGAATCCGTTTTTCTTTTGTCAGTTACAATGTCTTTTGCACCAGCGATATTCCAGGATAGAATTTTTACGGGGCTTAGATCAATTTTGCCCTCCTGGGTTTTATTTCAGCATTTTCTTATTGCACGATTTGGTTTAGGAAAGTATTCGGGTTTCATGTTATCCGCACCCCTGGCACCTTGTAATAAGTGTGTTGATCGTCTTGCCAGTAAACTGTTCTCTCTTGCAGTGTGTTTCATTAAGAGGAGACGGATAACCTGGTATTACCTCTGCCTTCAAGGTGATTCCCAATTCTTCGAATTTAGAACAGAGGGACAGGGGCAGATGTCCTCTGTGTCCCACCACTGAGGCACTGAAACTCACAGCCGAGCCCCACAGAGGGACGGGGACAGATGTCCTCTGTGCCCCGCCACTGAGGCACTGAAACTCACAGCCGAGCCCGACAGAAAAGCGGGCGCAGATGTCCTCTGTGTCTCACCACTGAGGCACTGAAACTCACAGCCGAGCCCCACAGAGGGACGGGGACAGATGTCCTCTGTGTCCTACCACTGAGGCACTGAAACTCACAGCCGAGCCCCACAGAGGGACGGGGACAGATGCCCTCTGTGTCCTACCACTGAGGCACTGAAACTCACAGCCGAGCCCCACAGAGGGACGGGGACAGATGTCCTCTGTGTCTCACCACTGAGGCACGGAAACTCACAGCCGAGCACAGAGGGACGGGCGCAGTTGCCCTCTGTGTCCCACCACTGACCTGATCTTTGACTTCAGGCCCACAGTTTTGATGGGGAAGCCGCCCACTGTAAACTGGTACCTTCATCTGAGATTGGAAGACATGCACACCAGGATGATGACACTCGGACACTGTCGGAGTGTGGCACCTCGCCTATGGTGTGCTCCTTCCCGCCATCCTGTGGTCGTTCCTCCCCCCCCCCCCCCCCACCCCTTGTATTTAGCCTAGCCATTGAGTTCTGAGCAACCTGTGCACCCTTTCTCCCGTTCTTTCCAGTTTCTCCCTTTTGTTACATCTCCTGCCTTTCCTCTTATGTTTCCAGCTTTCCTCTCATCTATCCATTATGGCCCCTTCTAGCGGCTGCCTCCCAATTGTTCTATCTACGTGCCGCACCATTTAATGTGTTCCCTGACTCTGCGCCTCTCTGTTCCTCCGTTGCTTCGCCTCTCTGTGCCCTAGTTGCTTCGCCTCTCTGTGCCTTCGTTGCTTCGCCCTCCTTTCGCCGTTCTCCGTTCTACCTCCTGCTTTCTGTCGGCTCGGATCTCCGCCCCCCTCCGCAGCCTCCCACGCTGTCCTGGAGGACTGAAGCTGATTCATTCATACAAAAACACCTTCTGGAAAATCTTTAATGAAACAATGTGAAAGAGAGCGCGCCGCAGTGCCGGGGCAGAAGGAAAGCGAGGCATGCAGACTGTGGGGCCCAGCATGTCCTGGTGCACGTAGACTGACCGCACATACACATGACTAGTGCATGTGCACTCTGGAGAGCGTCGCATCTAACCATTGACAAAATGTCATTGACAAAATGTGAAATACACACATGCAAACCACCGCATCTGGGTGAAAAAGGAAGGGAATCTCGGTATCGAATCAGGAACCGATTCGCTCACTGACCGACCGCGTCATGCATGTAATCTTACACCATTTTTGACCCAAGTATTTGCCTTTTCCCTGGTCTGTTGGGACATATTGTTGATTGAAGTCGTCAGAAGCTGGGGATGCACTGGGAATTAGGACACTGCCCTAAGATGTCAAACGGTCTTAACTGGCAGCGCAAAAATGAGGGCTGCCTTGTGCGTTTTGTTAGCTCAGGCCACAGAATTAGTGTGCGCACAAGGTTATCCGTGCGAATAGGATGACCGACGTTTTGTCGTCTGCCCGTACACTTGATGTTAGTATGTGCACATATCACGAGAATCCCGTGTTTAGGATGGAGAGGTAGGGACCTGCAACATTAATCCAAACCCAAACTTGCCTTCTCTGTGTTATGCTCAAGTGTCGAGCCCTTCTGAATCTGTTTGTGTTTGGAGGGTTAGAGTGCTTGCTGTCTGTCTTGTGACTGTTTTTTTTTGTCTGTATGATTTTGTTGCACCATTCCTACCTAAAAGATGGTGGTCTTGTTTTCTGTTAGCATTCGTCTGTAGGATATCGAAGATAGGTAAGCTCTGTGGTGCACTAGACCGTGAGATGTGTTGGTCTATGTGAAATGGCTTACCAGGATGGCACGTTGTGAACAGGGCCGGACTGGGAACCAAAAACGGCCACAGCAAAGTGCTCAGCTGGCCCCCGGGAGGGAGGTCTGAGCTCTTTGCCAGGGCCGATTTTCGGCCAATTTTGTTGCAGGTCCGATTTTGCAGCTATGCTGCATAAACGGCCCTGTAACAAAAACGGCCCCCAGGGGCCCAAAACCAGTCCTCACCCTTGCGGCGCAGCGGGGGATTGTCCGGTGCCCGCAACGGCCAGTCCGGCCCTGGTTGTGAAGGTGTGGTTTGGTGAGATGGTGTGGTGTTTGTGACAGGTGCTCAGTTGTGTGTTACTGTACTTTGATGTAAATTGTATTTATATAGTGCTTACTACCCCTTACAGCGCTTTGCAGGGAGTAGCACGCTACTCTGGAAACCAAGATTAGAGGTTAATAGTAGACTAGTCATTTTCTTTGTAAATTAGTTGTGTTAGGTTTGTACACTTGATTTCTTGTGTGTTTAGTACAGTTTAAGACACGTTCTGGCCTCAATGGTACAGTATTAAACTTGTCAGTCAGTCAATCTTTATTCGGGTACCACAGTACCCATAAAAGCACAATATAAAATGCATTACCTACATATTAAAATTTTAACTGGTCAAATAGTCTAAATACATTCATTATACAGAACATAAGTGATTTAGTGCAAAATTTAGGATTATCATAGAACAAAACTATTTACATTACTCTCAGTCTTCAACCATGGATCTGCGTGCCCTTACTGCCGTTTTTAGGAAAGTGCAAGTGCGAAAAATAAGGTCCTCATCATCTAAAGTTAACATGGAAGTTTAAGACACGTTCTGGCCTCAATAGTACATTTTTAAACTTGTTCACTTCTTACCTCCAGCACCGAATGCAACAAATCAAAATCAACTCCTGCCTCTCGAATCCTACTCCTGTCTCTCTTGGTGTCCCGCAGGGCTCAATACTATCCCCCTCTCTCTTCAACCTCTTCATGGAACCCCTTATTATCATCTTGAAACAAGCTAGGATCAATTATCACCTTTACACTGATTACACGCAACTCTACTACAAAATAAAATCACACAGCGCCATCCTTCATCTTAACATCACATTGAGTAAGATTCAATCCTGGTTTTATTCCAACTATTTAAAATTGAACCCCAAAAAAACAGAAATCATTCCATTCTCCCCAAAAGTAACCACTTCCCTATCCAAGGCTGGATCACTGACCTCAAAGCTGTAAACTGTCTGCTCACTCTATCCTTCTCCGGTAATTCCCTATGTTTCACCCTGGACAAAGATCTGTCACTGACGGACCAGATCAATAACTCAGCCAAAGGAGTTTTTTACACACTTACACACTTAAAAAAAAAATCTAACTTTTTATTTCATCTGACGACTTCAAATCGGTCGTTCAATCACTAGTCCTCTCTAAACTGGACTACGGGAATGCTATACTCACCGGGACCCCAAAAACTCCCCTTGCCCCCCTCAGATCAGTACTTAACATGGCAGCCTGGATTATAACAGACTGCAAACCCCATGAACCCATCACACCTGCCCTCAAGTCCCTTAACTGGCTCCCCATCGAAGGTAGATGCATGTTAAAGACCGCCTGATTCACCCACAAAGCACTTCACTCTCAATCCCCTGACTATTTAGACAACAAACTCACGAGAGCAGGAAGTGCTAGACCGATGAAAAGCTCCAATGCTCTTCTTGTACCTCTGTTACTAAAAACTAAATCTACCCAGACTCGCTCTATATCAGGTGATGCTTCCAGCATCTGGAACGCCCTCCAAAGGGACCTACTTTCAGTCTATCGTTTTAATTGGCTCCTGTCCCTGTCCTTTTGTAAATGGTAGCTTGTCATTAGGCTTAGTAGTCCCTCCCTACTACCACCGTGTCTCTTCTTTGTAACCTCCTGTGAGAACACCCCCTGTTACAAGTTCTGTTAAGCCATACGTTTTAATTACAGCCTCAAGGCACTATTTTCTAAAGGCCTTCAGACAGGACACTCACTTGGTCCTAAACTAGGTTGGCAGTGATTACTTTACTCGCTAGCAAATCTCCGATTTATATTAGACCTTCTATACATTTCTCTTCATCACCTCCACATTGATTATTATGAATTAGGTTATACTCTTTTTGTCACATTTCAAAGCTACTAATTGTATATATGGACATAGCTATTTGAATGTACTCGTGGTACTGTCTTGCATGCAATGCAATATGGGCAGTGTGGATTTACCATATCTTCTGCAGGGTACAGTACCATATGTAACCAAAAGCTTGATGCCCACTAGAGACTTCTAGGAGCAACTTGTGGTACTGCACCTAGAAATGCAGTGCGGGGGCCTTGCTCACTAGGGACCTCTAGGACCAGCTTGCAGCACTGCACCTAGACAAGCACTGCTTGTGCCTTGCTCACTTGGGACCTCTAGGAGCAGCTCGCTGTACTGAACCTTGACATGCAGTACTCGTACCTTGCTCACCAGGGACCTGTAGGAGCAGCTTGTGGTACTACACTTCGACATGCAGTGCTGGTACCTTGCTCACTAGGGACCTCTAGGAACAGCTTGCATTACTGCACTGAAACATACAATGCTGGCTCCTGGCTCACTACACAAGCATTTGCAATGCACTAGGTCTTGCATTATTGAAAGTATGAGCTATTAGCAACACCAATACCTCAAACTATCAGTAATGCGAGACCTATTGCATTTGCAAATGCTCGTTATCTTTATCTTACGATTACCTTGTTCTTCTGTACAGCGCTCTGTTACCGCTGGCTTTAACCTAGCCAGCACTTTATGTCCCCTACACTGTTAATTGTTTGGACCTCATTTCAGAAATTCCATCAAGTTCCTACAAATGTTTCTTTGTATATAATAATGTGTGTTCCTCTGTTACACTTTCATTTCCCTTATTGTTAATTGCATGTACCCATTTGATCCAATTGATTATTGCCTTGCTCTTGATTCTGTAAAGCGCTCGGATGCCCATGGGTCTAGCTAGCGCTATATAAAACCTTTAAAATACAATAAGAGTAGGAATAGCATGATATAAATGGGTTGGAAAGGGAAAGTAGTACATTGATTTTGTAAGCAGAGGTCTTTTGTGCCTGCTAGTTTGGTGACTGCTAAAAGAGGGGAAAGTTTGAGGAAGATGTTTGGGGTTGCTTGTTTCTGGTTCAGGAAAGACCTGGCTTGGCAGTTCAGACTATACTGTTCCTATGAGGAACAGGGTCAAGACTGATGTGAATATGGCTTGGTCTGAACTGAAGTGGTGATGTGATTTAAAGAATGATGGATTCAACCGAGATCTGTGATTGTGGGTGAGTGTCTGAATTGTTTCAGCGCTCTGTCCATCATCTTCTTGTGTTTGCTTTGTTCGTCCTGGGTATGTCCAGTGAGTCCCATGCTCACTTTGCCACTGGATTCAAGCTAGCCTGGCTAATGAGGAGTGTTAACCCGAAACCAGTCCCAGGATGCAAGTTTCTGGTCCACGGAAGTCTTGGCTTGGCAGTTTGGGCTGGACTGTTTCCATAAGGAACAGGGTTAAGACTGATTTGCATATAGCTGGGTCTGAACTGGGGTGGCGAAGTGAGCTGAAGAACAAAGGTGTATTCAGCCCAGATTGAAAATTGACTGGTGGTGAGTGTCTGAAAAGTTTCAGCGCTCGGTTTATCATCTCCTTGTGTATGCTTTAGGGTTTCATAGTAGTCAGTAAGGTTAGAGAGGAGTCTGAGAGGAGGGATAGGAAAAAGGTTGTAGGAGGATTTTGTTGGAGGATTTTGTTTTGTTTCTGTATTGTGTGTGGAGTATGGTGTGCGATGAGAGTAGCATGTGGATGTACGATGTGATGCAGTGTGTTAAATTTGAAGGGGCTAAAACTATATTGGTCATTGCCCAACTTGGTGGAGTGAAGAGCACTGACCTTGTCAAGCCTGTTTCTTTTTGGTATACAATTCAATAGTCATTGACATTTTAAAACTAATAAAAGTAAAAATGCTATGTCTAAAGTTGATGTGCAAAAATTAACAACCTCCCTCCCCACTCCCCCCCCCCCCCCCCCAAAAAAAAACAGGAAATGAAATTTGACCAAAGCAGCGCTTTTGCACACCAGCCTTACTCATCATTGAAGGCAACTACTTTAATGGCACATGTACCCAAGAGAAAACTATCCCTCTGAAAGTAATAAAAAACACACATGCTTGGGTGGTTAGTGGTTGTAATGCAATATTACAGATCACACCTTATTAGTTTAGTAGCTACATTTGGTGAGACAACTAGCTTCCCTGGCACAGTATGCATAGTATGGATTGTAAACACGAAGGGCTTTTAGAGTTTGGTGGCTTGCCACTGCTGTGCTGACAGGAGGTCTGCAAAGCCCGTAGTAAGCCCACCTTCTGGATTCCAAGTGTAATCCATGGTAGGCGGGTGGGTGGTGCTGCGGCAGTGGGCTGTTAGGCTCATAGGAGAGCCTTAACAGCAGAGCGCCACAGTGCCTGCAGCACGTTCCTGCATTGTGTGGCATGAATGCCACACCGAACAGGAACTGGGGGTGCAATCCCAGACGCAGTGCAATTCCAGGTGGGGCACAACATGTGTCCCCCTGCATGCACCCCCCCAGGCCCTGAAGCAAGGGGGTGGGCCTGTTTGGGCCACCTTACTTCCATTTCCGCCACCCTTTTCAGGGCGGGCTCACTGCTCCGAAAAGGGCAGGTAAAATGAGTCTGAATATGCTTGGTGGTGCTGCAGCGGCACTGCCAGCATATTACTGACCATTTCCAGACCACGGGTGCAGTGAGATCCTTGATTCCACCGGAGCTGGCGGTCTCATGGCGATCTAACCACCACACACATGGCGGGCGGACCGCTAGTATGGCAGTGGTTGGACGGCCACCATGAGTAAAACGGTCCACAGTCGTAATAAGGCCCTAAATACCATGCTTGTGGGTGCCCTTAAACAGCCTTTGTAAAAGTGAGATTTCTACCAGTCTCACTGGTGCAAGGACATCCTTAGTCTATGGGTTCACAAAATGAGGATCAACACTGGAGTGGAATAAAACACAAGTTTATTACATCTCATGAGCGGGCTCCATCAGGGAACTGACTAGCATGGTTTCAAACCTGGTATTTACACAAATTTGGTACAGTAAGACTAGCACTAAAACCCCTTTGTCATTGTTACATAATGCTTACACAACCCCTTTGTATAATTCTTAGATGCTAAACTGTTGAGTCCTGATCTACCCCCTCCCATGTCACTTTCATAGATAGGGTAGAGGCTTGGTGGGCTTGTAGATAGGACTATCTGCGTGCCTGGGGCCTTTCGGCAGGGCAGGGCATCTACTCTGGCATGTAAGAATTATAAGAACAACCAGCTTTTAGTGAACATGTAACTTCTGACTTTGCAAAAAGTCCACACAGAAACACAAAATGGGGGCTGGTAGATAAAATGGCTGAAAGTGGAGGTTAAGTGAACAGAATACATTTTTTAACGTTTAACATTCTCTCCTTTTAGCCTCTGCTAAATACATTTGGACTAATTAAAAATACATTTCAGGCACATAAAAACTTTGCGAATATAGAAAACATCAAAGAATAATAAACCAAGTCAATGTTATATTGTAACAGCTGAGGTTGCTCTATCTTCATCGTTTAAGCTTCTTGTATCTATTTTCATAAAATCATCTATTTGTTGCTGAAGCATAAGTTGCTTATTAACACCATGAATATTCGTTTTCTTAGGGATACAGGGCATGCATAAAGAAGTACAGAGGGGGCATATAATAGGCATACACTGAATACAAAGGCAACAACGTCGAATAGCGCCTTAAATACAGGCCGCTATAATAAGTAATTTTCAACCCCATTGCATAACAATGCCCCAGAACCGACTAGACCAGTTCCATGTTCCAGTGTCTTGGTGTATTTCAGTCGCTATCTTATGTAACTTGGAGATAGCCTGACAAACGGAAGGTGCGTTGTCCGGTATATAAACGCAACAACTGGCACCTAAAATTCGGCATGCCCCTCTGCAAGGATAACATCTAGAACCTTCTGGTTCTATAAAACTACAAGTCTTGCTACCTGGAGTTCCTCAGTGATGTTACCTAAGGTTGCTGTGGTTTGATTAACTACTGCTTCAACAACTCTTGTGAGTTTTCGTATTTTCCTGCTATTGAGAGGCGGACCAACGTAAGAAAAGATACCCAAGTTCATATCTACGTACTCCTTTAATGAGGTGTCAGTTTGGTCCAACGCGTTGATATCTATCATTCTCTTAGCCCTAACTAGTAAAGAACTGTGAGGCAACACTCTAGTTCTGTGGTAAGAGGCTGGAGCTAAATAAACAGAAGGGAGGAGGAAAGATACATAACATAATCCTGACCATCCTTGCGGTAGATAGAAATAACCCTTATTTCCACAAATAAAATATGTATGATGGGATGCTGAAAAACTACTGTGATTTGGACCAGTTATAATAAATACCTAGCCCCCTGAAACTAAAAAACACCAGGAGCATCCCTTCCAGATCCTGGTTCAACACGGACATTAACATTGAAAGGAGGCCACAGAGCGTCAATGAAGGAAAAATCCCTCAATGAGCCTTCATGATCAACTCTAAGTAGCCCGAAGGAAATACAAAAAGCACATCATCAACGAAAAAAACACCTTTTTCTGCCCGCTCTGGACAACGCGAACAACGAACCCAAGGAACTCCTTAACCTCATCAGGCAACAAACGTCTAAGACCTCAGCAACCCCAATCCAGGTTTTCAAAGACCTGTGTGACAAATTCGTCATCTTCTTCAACGAAAGTCACCAAGATTGAGTTATCACTAGACATCGACCTCAATCCCTCCTGCAAAAACCCAACTACAACAATCTAATCCAACACACTCAAGCTCCCCATGGAATCCTGGAAATCCTTTAATCCCGTACTCTAAGATGAGATTCTCAAACTGATCTCTTCCTCCAAGCCCGCATCCCACGTTCTCGATTCTGTTCCCTCCCAATTGACCAAAAAGCTGAAACACTCCTTTGCCCCACTCTGGTGCGAAATCATAAACAGCTCCTTGAAAACCGGCATCATAACAGACTGCCTCAAAGTCGGCCAAGTCACACCTCTATTGAAAAAGCCAGGCCTAGACTCCAACGATCTGAACAACTTCAGATCTGTCTCCAATCTCACCTTTCTATCCAAAATCCTTGAAAAATGCGTTCTCCATCAATTGACCCAATACATGGACAACCTCAACCTGCTAGATCCCCACCAATCGGACTTCAGTAAAGGCTGCAGCACCGAAACCGCGATCCTTAACATCGTGGATAAACCAGAAAAGATTTATTTACTGTCACATTTGTCCTCGTTGCCATTTCTTTGCTGTAGAGTTTAAAAAAAGTAAATGTACAAGTTAAAAGCCAAACTCTGGTTTGCAGGACTCTGTTCCTCATGACTGCACCCCCTTTCTACTGTCACGCCTTGACCACCAATGTATGAGTTTGCACCTCCATAAGGTCCCCGAAGTGGGTTCTTGGTGACTTGGCCAAAAAGTGCATGTGATTCTAAGGTCAGCACCCACTGGAAAAAAGCCAAACAGAACCATTTATTTACCTAACTCCTCAAATTCTAACAGCACCATATGTAAAGGGATGCACTCCTATTTGTACAAGATGACCCTTGAAATTATTTGAAATATAATTTTCTAAGATGTTGAATATGTTGCAAGGTTGCATTCAATATTCAAGAAGAGTATTTCTTTAATATTTGGAAGTGTTTCCCTTTAATACAAAATATTTAGAAAGTATTTATTAAGTGAGTAGTTTTAAACATGAACTGAGAAGCCTATCACATAACAGAGGCAGCTACACTTCTGTGGATGTAATGCACAAAAAATAAATATATGCGGTCTACAATACTTTCATCCTGGGTTGTGTACCCAAATGTTGCTAGTTTTTTTCATTTTTATATAGGGTGAACTCGACGTAAGGGCACTGGAGCTCCTTGCAAGAGCACCAGTTGCTTTAAACAAAGACTTATTAAGATTTCTTTTTAAGATCTGGGGAGTTTAAGTGAAATGCAGAGCTTGGAAATATTTTCCCTTGGGAGTTAACACTGTGTCTGTTCTCCCCCAGTCTCAATGAGAGAGCAGAGAAAGTTGTACATTTCAGACCGCATGTTAGGGTTACCTATATTATAATACAAGTCTTACCATAGAGCCGCCTCTGGGTTTACTTTTCTGAATGGCCTTAAAGTATAGTTTGATCGCAGCCTCTCACCCAGGGACATTAGGTTAAATACGACTTGCTGGATGGAAATCAGTGTATATTATTTATGCCAATTCAGAAGCTTTTCACTGGCCCGGGAAAAAGAAATTGCCTGGATTCGATCCTCTCGCTTGTTTCAAAGTCTGCAGCGATTCCATTACACCACGTTGCCTTTGCATGACCTTTGAAGGCTCCTAACCTTAAGAGTACACAGCAAGTGCAGAAGCTGTGAGCACTTTAATCTGTAGCGTGTCTGTGGCAGAATAGCTGCTCTTCGTCTGATCTCGTAAATGCGCTGCCACTGCTCTTCACATTTTGCCCATGTATGTTTACATTTGTGGTTAAAGAACGGACTTATGGCATTGTGTGCGCTTTGCAAGTGTGTGCGCGCTGGAAGAAGGCCTTGTGCGTGCACGTGCACACCCGCGCACGTTAGTGGGAACTATGGCACAGGGTATACCATGGCAAGACCATCAAACGGTTAAAAAAACATAAGAATGACAGCAAATTTTCCAGGAACACCCCCTAGTTATCCACAGGGCCCGACTCGGTGCGCAAGGTCTATATGCACAGATCCACTGCGGTGGCTTCCGACAAAGGGCCTCTGCCAGACTGTTGGGCTACTTGCTATGTAGTCGTCTAGGAGTGGTGACATCCCATTGTTTCAGTGGTCGCTCCTGTTGTCCCATCCCATCATTCACTGAAGTCTCTGGACTCTCTTGAAAGGGACCCAGGATCTCCTATGCCTTTTCTGGGATTCGTACAGTGTGATAGCAATTGTCCAGCTGGAACTACAGGCCGAAGGGTAAGACTCATCGGAATCTGATCTGCTCCCTACACAACTCCACTGTTACCATGCCCAAGAATAAGTTCAGGCCCCTACAAGTTACTGCCAGTCCTCCAGGAGGCCTCACCAAACCACAAAAGGGTCAGCTGGCAGCCCACAGAGCCCAGGTCTTTCCTGTAGCCTCAGAGAGGCAGCCCTCCTAATCAGTCGACCCAGGTCTCCAGTGCCAGATAGAACAGATCAGAACTTCAAATGTTTAAGCGGCTCCTGCTGTGTCCCTTAGGTGGCCATTTCAGGATGTCCCAGCAGACCTCACTGCTCCTGGCTACTACACCACTCTAGGAGAGGCCTCACTCTTGTGCCATGGCTTCCGATACAGGTTCCAATATGGCAGCTGTCAATCCAGCCCCACCGGGAGTGCGGGCCGACTGCAGTTGTCTTGCGGCTCCACGGAGGATCTGATAGGCGCTCATCAGGGGCCCTGAAGGATGGGGATCACGTAGCCACTCACCTCACTGATGTCACGGCTCAGGGGAGCAGCAGTAGGCAGATTATGGAGGCAGTGAGTGGGAGCTCATCACTTGGACGCCATGCTCTTCCGGCAGTAGACCACACCCCCCATTGTGAGAATCTTAGAGGCATGTTGACGTTTTTCTCTCCTATGCTTTGCAGTGCAGCCTATTGGACAGCAGTGACACACATTCCTTTTCCTTTTAAAAAGATTTGTGAAAGATTTTCTATGTCACTATATCTGTGACAAAATGCTAAGTATTTGACTTTTATTTTAAATGACCATTAAATGAGATTTGGCCATTTTTTGCCTTTCTTTAGGCTGCAAACATAAATCTAATGTACTGTTGTACAGAGGTATGTATACATATATCAATCAATCAGTACATTTGTAGAGCGCACAGCTCACCCGTGAGGGTCTCAAGGCGCTGGGGGTGCTGCTACTGCTCGAACAGCCATGTCTTGAGGAGTCTCATGAAGGCCAGCAAGGGCTGGCTCTGTCGTAGACAGATGGGTAGGGTGTTCCAGGTTTTTGCGGCGAGGTGAGAGAACGATCTGCCGCAGCTGGCGTTCGCTCGACGGATGCGGGGGACTGTGGCGAGGTCAGCGGAGCGAAGCTTGCGGTTCAGGGTGTAGAAGGTGAGACGTTCGTTGAGGTACGCTGGTCCGGTGTTGTGGAGAGTTGTGAGCATGGGTAAGGAGCTTGAAGGGGATTCTCTTGTTGACGGGAAGCCAGTTTAGGTCTCTCAGGTGGGCTCTGATGTGGCGGGGGCGGGGGATGTCGAGGATGATGCGTGCAGAGGCGTTCTGTATGCGTTGTAGTAGTTTCTGGAGTATAGTTTAAAAGTGATCTGGGATCCCTGCTCGTGGGCTGGACTATTCATTGCTTACGACTTTGATGATTTCCCTGGAAGAGAACTAGGATTACAGGCAAATAACTTTTCCTTCTAAAATTATGTTTGATGGCCACAACATTGTTTTTACCAAAATTGGCATGATGCATCTGACATCCATGAAGCTTGTCCTACGTGCAGCTGCTGGTTTCATCAGACGTCATGGACAGATTTATGGAGGCAGATCACCTACGAGATGTTTATCAGATAAGTTTCAAAAAGCCTTCAGAAAATAATCTGCAACAAGAAACTCATTGTTGTCCGGAGACTGGCCCATGCATCAATATGGGATTATACTTTATCCTTCAGTCTACACAGACCTTGCACACTATTAGGCTACCTTTACCCCTCCAAAGTTTATTGAATTTAGTTGCATCTTCTGACATTGGCACTAACTCCCTTTCCTACCACAACTCTTTTCAACTGTACAGCTGTCCTAAGGGATCAAATCAAGAGACTAATTGAAACAAGCATTGGAAATGCAATAGGTCTCGCACCATTAGAGTTAGTGCTTTTAGAATTGTTTATGGGTTTTTTTGTAAATGTTTAGCATTTTTGTTTCCTGTAGCCAATGCGAAAGTATTACAAATAAAAAAAGCCATAAACATTTCTAAAAGCTCTAACTGAAATGGTCTGAGAACTATTGCACTGTGTGAGGGTGAGGGTGAGTGAGGGTGAGTGAGGGTGAGTGAGGGTGAGTGAGGGTGAGTGAGGGTGAGTGAGGGTGAGTGAGGGTGAGTGAGGGTGAGTGAGGGTGAGTGAGGTGTTGAGGGTGAGTGAGGGTGAGTGAGGGTGAGGGGTTTTGGGTGAGTGAGGGTGAGGGGGAGTAGTTGAGGCTGAGTGAGGGTGAGAGAGTGAGGGTGAGTGAGGGTGAGTGAGGGGTTGAGGGTGAGTGAGGGGTTGAGGGTGAGTGAGGGGTTGAGGGTGAGGGGTTGAGGGTGAGGGGTTGAGGGTGAGTGAGGGTGAGGGGTTGAGGGTGAGTGAGGATGAGGGGTTGAGGGTGAGTGAGGATGAGTGAGGGGTTGAGGGTGAGTGAGGATGAGTGAGGGGTTGAGGGTGAGTGAGGATGAGTGAGAGTGAGGGTGAGTGAGGGGTTGAGGGTGAGGGGTTGAGGGTGAGTGAGGGTGAGTGAGGGTGAGGGGGAGGGGTTGAGGGTGAGTGAGGGTGAGGGGGAGGGGTCGAGGGGGAGGGGTTGAGGGTGAGTGAGGGTGAGGGGTTGAGGGTGAGTGGGTGAGGGTGAGGGGTTGAGGGTGAGTGAGTGAGGGTGAGGGGTTGAGGGTGAGTGAGGTTGAGGGTGAGGGGTTGAGGGTGAGTGAGGTTGAGGGTGGTTGAGTGAGGATGAGTGAGGTTGAGGGTGAGGGGTTGAGGGTGAGTGAGGTTGAGGGTGGTTGAGTGAGGATGAGTGAGAGTGAGGGTGAGTGAGGGGTTGAGGGTGAGGGGTTGAGGGTGAGGGGTTGAGGGTGAGGGGTTGAGGGTGAGTGAGTGAGGGTGAGGGGTTGAGGGTGAGTGAGGTGGTCAACATATGAGGTCTGAGCGTAGAGTACTCAGTGAACTGAGAGGCATGAATAGGCGGCGGGCACTGGAGTGGGGAGACAGTGCTCAGAGCGAGGTCATGGTAACAGCTGAACGTGTCACGTCGACCTCCCCTTGCCTTGTCTTCCCAGCGGTTTGCAAAGGAAATGCTTTGAGAGTTGGACACCGACTGAGCAGGGACACATTTTCAATCGATTCCACGTCCTTCTGCCGTGTGATCTGACCTTACACTGCAGCTGCGGGCGAGAATCCGGCAGTCGACACACGTGGACCATAGTCGATCACAGGAGGCAGCCTTGAATTATGCGCGTCATTTCCCTTCGCGGAACACTCATTGCACTTCATAGTTTTAAAGAGTGCGGAGTGGGTCTCGAATGGCAAAAGAGCGCAGCAGCGGAGTACCGGACAGTCCAAAACGAATGACGCGCGTCAAAGGAGGAGCCGGGGCCGGGGCCGGATGCACAAAGCTATTTACCAAGAGTAGCAGAAACTTCAACCTGCTAATTAGGAGTTGGTGAGCAGTAACACAGTGTACTTTTTACTACTCACTCACTACTAAACGTAGAACTATCTTTACGAGTCACAGAAGCTAAAGTGGAAAAAGAACGGTAAGCTCTTTAGGACTGCAAAGCATAACGGAAGAAAGTCAGTGTGTTCAGACAGGCACAGTGGCCATCCCGGTTTACAACCAGAGATCTTCGCCAACACCTACCGCACCAAGCACAGAGCCAAGGACGTGAAGACGAACCTCTCTGAAGGGCAGCTAGACATGCTGGACACGGACATGGACACATCAGGGGGCGGGTTCAGGGTCGACGGAAACTGAGGCGGGGAGTGAAGGATAGAGGGGGCTTCCACATGTATGTGGGCAACGGAGCCTTATAGATCAGTGCAGTGGATGAAGTGAACAACATCCTGTACGCAGTATGAAGAGGGGGAAGTGGGGATTTAAAAAAAAATGCGACACGGCGGGCAGGGGAGGGGGCGGAGCGGGTAAAATAAACAAACAAGACGGAGGGAAGAGAGGGGAGGGGGGAGGAGAAATGCGACACGGCGGGAAGGGGAGGGGGCGGAGCGGGTAAAATAAACAAACAAGACGGAGGGAAGAGAGGGGAGGGGGGAGGAGAAATGCGACACGGCGGAAAGGGGAGGGGGCGGAGCGGGTAAAACAAGACGGACGTGCACGCGCTTTTAAGCTCAATGCGCATGCGCATTGAGCTTAAAAGTCACGGGCACTGCAAGGAATCGCCACGATTCCTTGCAGTGGATAAAGAGTGGATAAGCCCCCATAGTCTCGCTTGCTCGATGCGCATGCGCATCGACAGGCGAGACCTAAAAATGATGTCCAAAAGACTCTAAACTTAAATTACATCAAGAAACTCAAACATCCATTTATACAAGGCAACGTGCAACTAAAATATTAAAAGCTTAAAATAAAGAATGGAATTCAATAATTGTTGTACCGCAGCAGTTTAATCCACACGCCTATACATCAAAGCCAACTATCTCACAGGCAGCAACAGATGAGGGAAATTATTTGCCAACTGTCTCAAAGCAAAGGGGTTATATCCATCACAAACCCTGAGTGAAATGTAAAATTCAGAGATGTATCTGAATTTGTTAGTAGCATCAACTCGCAAGAAAAACACCTAGACTGAATAGACTTCCATCTGACTCTTATCAAACATTCCAAGATGCCATGGTTTCGAGACTTCCTGTCATGATCAATCATTTAATCCACTCAGAAAGCCCAAAAGGCTCCTTTACTTATGAAACCGCATGGTATTTCAAAAACGACTTCTGCCTGATCTCACTTGTCAACTAAGATGGTAAAATCCTAGCTAAAATACTTGCCATAAAATTAGAACCATAACTTACCCACCCTGATCAATGGGGCTTCTTAAAGAACAGATTTTCAGGTCCCAACATACGACTCGTAACTAATATAATTTTAGTCACAGAGTTCATCAATGGCAACATCTGTGTGGTAATGCTCTAAAGGCAGAGAAAGGCCATGAAAGAGTAGAATAGTCATTTCGTTTTAAAGCTCTTGAGTGGTACGGTCTCCCCCCAAAATATACCAGTTTTATGAGGACACCCTCTAACTCCATGTGCTGCAGTCCTGGTCATTGGCCACCTATGAACGAAATTCAGTCTACAAAGGAGAGTTGGAGAAGGATGGCCAGCATTCCCTCCCCAAAGTATCCTGGCTTTTGAACGTCATCAGAGAATCAAACGCCCAAATGATCAAGAGCATAAAAAATATGTCTTACCAACACAAAGTCTCCGCATAAGCCAATGACCTACTTAAGCTAATAAACAACCCACTCAAATTTTTACCTGCCTTTGTAGACTATATCAACGCCTATGCCACCTCGTCTGCATTTCAACTGATGGAAGATAAAACAAAATAGTATCGTTGACCAACCTCTGCTTCAAGGGTCTATTCCACAACTGTCAAATCAATGATCCAATTTATAAATACAATATATCTAAGAATTCCCTCACTTGGCATATTGACATGCACATCAATTTAAACCAGCGATAATCTTGAGATATCAAGGATAAAACCTTCTCACCCATTTTCTTCTGAGACATTAATCAAAATGTCAACTGTTTTTATGGAAACCATACCAGAATTGCAATCAACAAAGTTTAACTTGGGGGAGGAGCTACGCTAGCAAACAAGATGACCGCGTGAGCTCCCGGCTCGCTGATCCTGCCAGACGATCCTGTCATTTATCCTGATTTTGCGCCCTGCCTCCGTGTGTATGAACCGAACTACAGCTCAATGGTGCAATTCCGAGATTTCTACCGGTTTGGTGGACGAAGTTACTTCGTGTGGCAGTTTGCGGCCTAGACCAGCTTGGAAACCGGGGTCTCGAGTACTGGCTCAGCCAGGTCACAGTTGAACAACATCGGCTGTAGTCGTGGGACAGGGTCCAGTCTACCGAAGTGGAAGTATTTTTGGATCGAAGTTGACGGCGATTGGCCGAGTTGGTAACATCGAAGGAGGGGTGACGATGCACAACTGAAGCGGTGGGCGGGGGTCCCTGGCCCGGTCTGGCCCCGCCGGTGTTCGCTGGGTTGGGATCTTCGCCTGCGGTAGCTGAGTCCGGATTGATTGAACCGATCGATAAGTCCCCCTCTGCCGTTGTCCGTTCCACATCTATCTGTTCCCCCCCGGGGAGACCGGGCTCTTTGGGGACGTGAACATGACTGAGACCGACCGAGGAGTGGTGGAACAGACTGAGAGTGACCTGTCTCCATGAACTGTGCTGGCAGCCATTGGGTCACTTCATGATCGTGTTGAAGCCCGCATTCACAAAATGATGGAGCGTGCGTCTGCAATCGGGCGGAGTGGACCGGACCCTAATCCACTACGAGAAATGAAACGACTCGAGACCCCCAAGATGGCCACGTCGTTGGAAGAAGCAGACCCCGTATTGTGGGAGGTGTCTGAGCCTCTGACCAATGTTTTGGTCGATGGAAGCGTGCTCGATGCTGTAAATGGATTGTCTGGCCTGCGATAGTTGCCGATTAAGCAAGACCTGCTAGGTGCTCCCTTTCCGGAGTCTTTTGATGGGAACTGTTGTTGGCTTGAAATCTCGTCTCTCCCCCGTATATCAGCACCACTAAGATGGCGGACGAAACTAAGTTGGGAGTCCATGATGGCGAGGAGAGTTTTTGGACTTGATGGTGTTCTCAGCGCTTTCATCTCTCTACTACATCTCGATTTGAACTTTGATACATCTTTTTCGTGTTCTGACTATCCTGCGGAGGCGACAATTTGTCCGGAAGGGGCTTGCACGTCTGATCGGACGGGTCAAGGATGAGACTGAGTGACTGGGTTTAGCATCGAGTCTTGCTGGACATGGGGCTTACTATCATGATGCGTTCGGGAGGTTGGGCGGTGTTTAAAGTTTCCCCGGTTGCGCTACGTATATGCGGCTTAATAGACTTCTTGACCTTAATTTGTGGATTCTTGGTTCTGGCGGGGAGAAGGGGGGGACCGGGGGCATGTATGAATATGCCCTCCTCCACTTTCTCTTTCTATCTTTAGAAGTTAGTTAGTTGGGGCGACAGGCACACTGCTAGTTGGGGTTAGGCAATAGCCATATGCAGGTGTGCGGGGTGGGGGGATGGGTTTTTTATTTTTGTCTTTGGTTTTTGTTCTATGGTTTCTTTTTCTTCACTCTATCTTTATATTTCTTTAAGTATAGTTGGTGGAATATCCTGACTCCATTGTCTTCTAATACCTGGTGATCATGCTTCCGTTATTATTATTATTTTTTTTTGGGTATACAGGCTCTGAGGACTTGCGCTTAATGTTGATCGTATATTGTACTATTGCACATCCTGCTTCTCAAACGTAAGCGTAGGTGTTAAAAAGGGGTTCCAAAGACAACCAGTAACCAAAGACCCTTTTTTGTTGCCCGGCGGTATCGCCTCTATGACCCACCAATGTTAATCAATGAAGAAGCAGGCGCTGGAGACTGGAAGGCAGGAAACGAGGATTTTATTCTCTCCGGAGGAGAACACATCAATTCAGACAGCAAGTATCGTCACGAGGTGCTCTAACCACATCTCTGAGGCCTGGCCTCTTATACTAGGGTTTATGACCTTTATTGCACATAACACATTCTCGCAACACGTTGATAGTTGAAAGAACATCCTCGGAATCTCCCCTTCAGGCCCGTTCCCACATACATTTACAGTTGGATTCCCCACCCCGGTCACAACAGGTGATGGTTGCCGCACAGCAGGGCATTCCGCCGATTCACGGAATGCATGGGGTTGATCGGATCTCATAGGGTGGGGGCTTTGATCGGTTCGAGGGTCTTTTGATGGGGAGGGGGAAGCTTCCTACTGTACGGGGTAATAAACAGTATCCGCAGGGCCAGGTGGCGGCCTGGGAACGAGGAAGACAAACGGGGACACAGGAAAAGGGGGTTTGCATCAAAGGGATCTGTGGCCATGAAAGGAATGAGGGGAGGTGTCGCGCTGGGAACAGGATGGGATTCTGTGTTAAAGCTGCGCTGAAGGGGGGTTTATGACCCAAGGCATGAGAGAGCGGGGGTTGCCAATGTGCGGGGGGGATGCTTGCGAGGTTAAGAGAGAGAGAGACGCGCTGGCTATCAGCGAGGGGCAGGGAGGCCATGGTGTTCAAAATGGCTGCCGCTTACGCGCACGAATGGGCTTGAAAAGGGGGCAAGATGGCGCCGATAATGTTCACCAAGTTTGTATTTATTTTCCACAGTGGCGTCTCGACGGTTTTTGCATTGCTCGTATATATCCTGTTTTAATGCCTGTTCACCTCATTATTGTACCGGAATGTATGGAACCAAATATGTCTATTTCTTTTTCTGTTTTGAAAATAATAAAAAAGATTTACCAAAAAAAAATCAACGTTTAACTTCCAAAACAAAATGGAGTCAATTTTGCGGGCCATAACATTTATCAAGACCCCTTTAGAATAGGGTGCGCATAGTTCCATCTTTCACTTACCACCTAATTTAAAACTGTTCCATGGGTTAAGCTAGAATGTTCACCCATGCACATGCCTGTTCCTCTACATATCCGTTCCCACTATCTGCTGAAATATAGAAATCAACATTTAATCTGTTACCAGTACCGTGTTTAACAAGTATACTTACATTCTTAGAGTTTGAAAGCAAATGGATGGACATGTCAGTTAATTCAACAACACTGTAAATATGACTCTCCAGAAATCCTAGAAATCCTTCGGGTGAAAAAAGATATCGTCACATCAGTCAATATTTCGACATTAAAAACCTTATCACGGTCCAAGTTTTCAAAACCAAATACCTTCTTGACCAGTTTCTCATCTACTTCATCAAGTCAGTCCTACGGAAAACCCTCCGCATTACCATCTCAAACATTTCGCAGGACATCCTTCTCAATCCACTTTGATCGCCTTCCTCCAGCTAGCAATCTATGAACTTCCATCATCTAAAAAAAAAAAATCTTTTTTAAATCAACCCAAATCATGTAATGCAACACAACTTGAAAAGTTGACTGATTTGTTAAATATGAATAAATGCACAGGAAAAAAATATTTGGAACAGTGCGATATTGGCTAATTCAGAGGTTATCACACAACCTTTTTTTAGGCCACTCCCAGCCCTTTGTTCACTGGTCAAACTTCACAAAGTAGGTTTCTTCATTACAACCTATGTTAATGTTGTCAAGAACCAGGCACCATAATGAACACTTAATATGCTCTGCTGATATATTGCCAGTTATTGGACAGATAAATCCCTGACCATAACTGAACAATTGGTCTCCAATTTACGCGAGACGAATTCCATTCCAAATGCTTGGCAACTTGGCACCACAGACAATGGGAGGGAGGGCGGGGGGGTTGCCAGAAGACACGGACAACAGGAGGGTGGGGGGGTGCGGGGGGGGGAAGGCACAGACAATGGGAGGGCGTGGTTAGAGAAGGAGAGGAGAAGGCACAGACAACTGGGAGAGAGGGAGGGAGGGAAAAAGAAGGCACGAACAACGTGAGTTAGGGCTGGGGGAAGGGGAGAAGGCACCACAACGGGAATCCAGGCTGTTTCCAAAGTGAAAGCTGGCATGGCTGCTAAATGTAAGCGAAGCATGTTGTCTGCCTAATGGAGAAACGTAATAAAGAAAAATTAGTACACGTCCTGTGTAACAATCAAGTAAAGGGGCCAGTAGCCATGGGAGGATACAAATCACAACATGGCTGTACTAAGGAGGGACTAACAAGCCTCATAATGAATCAGAAGACAGCATTTACAAAGGACAAACACACAAGCCAATGAAAAATAAGGGCGGTGAGTGGGAGGGGCTTCTCTTCATACTGAACTACCACAGCTCTTTGCGGAGCAGCAGTTGCGCGCTGGCTCACGATCGACCTAAAAAATGACTCCTTCAGATATTAGATGACTAATCGGCATGGAACTAACACTACTATATCTACTAATTACTGTTGCCAGACTACAAATGACCTTGAGGTGGAAATTATACCCATTGGTGAAAGGCCATAGATGGCGGACTCGGATACAATTTTTTTTCTCCTTTAAACAATGTTGTTTTCCCTGGTTATATACCGAAGCATGAATAAACCACAGGTGAACCCACAAACCAAGTCACTACACCAAGTTCCTTAATCTCTTAAATGCTGAGTTTGTGAGCTTCTCATCCCCTCACTATGGGCATAGCAAACCTCTGGTGCTCACACCATAGGGGATTCCTTTTTGGAGCCCCCCACATCAGTCTTTTGGAGAAGAGCTTCCACAGGAGTCTGGGGCTTTTATTTTGTGAATGATTATCGATGCGGTTGGCATACGGATGTCATCACTGTAGGCAGTGAAAGTCAAAGGAGTTGTTGGGCTCATTTTCTTTACCATGTTCCTTATGCTCTGGATCATAGCTCAGCCCTTGAGCACAGAGTAAAACGGAAGAGGTATCCTTCCAAATGTGAAATTGCCCTGTGCAATGATACTTCTCCCTACTTTATCCTTTCTCAGGAAGGGCCCTAGGAGAGCAATGCCAGTGCAGCAATCCCCCCCCCCCCCCCAACCACGTGGGAGTTTAAATGTAGATCGAGCGCACCACCAGGCATAGATATTTCTCCCCCCACCAACATGGTCCCCTGACTCTCTTTCTGCCTCCCTTTTGAAGGAGTGCTGTGCTGGGAGGTAGGTTGTAGGCCTATCTCTAATATGCCCCTCCCTGGAATGCGGAAAGTCCTCTACATACCAGGGCTGATTCTTTTTAGGTCGAGGTAATATCCGGTCTTCCGAAGGCAGAACCGGAAGTACCGAGATTTAATGATTCTCAGAGTGGACGATTTGTCCCGCCTCTGTTTTTGCCTCTCTCCCATTGGCTGGCTTCCTAAATGGAGGCCAGCCATTGGAAGAGAGAGCTGTCCCTCCGAATAGGCTCCGTCCTTTTCAGATTTGGAGGTGTGTTCGGTGTTCTTCTTTCCACTTTTAGGCCACGCCCATTCTGAGAACACCGAACACGCCCCCAATCCGAAAAATTTGGAACCTTCCGTCCGCCATTATTTGGTTTGTCTTAATATGAGGATGGTCTTGCTGTTCGTGGCTCCCGCCCCCTCCCGCTGCTCGTGGCTCCCGCTGTCCCCCCTCCCGCCCCCTCCCGCTGTTCGTGGCTCCCGCTGTCCCCTCTCCCGCTGTTCGTGGCTTCCTCTGTCCCCCCTCCCGCCTTTTGTGGCTCCCGCTGTCCTCCCTCCCGCCCCCTCCTGCTGTTCGTGTCTGTCCGTGTCCTCTGTGAAGGTGCCCAAAACATACTTTGGATAAGGGCTAGCAATCACTTGTGCAGTATTTACACTGGCCCAGGGGTGTGAGGGGACCTCTGAACCGCAAACGTTGCTTTATTTTTCAAACGAACTGTAGATGGGGCGCTGCACTTGTTGAAACTTAAAGTTGGACTGAAATCCATTCGGGGTCAATCCAACAGCGATAGTCAGTCTTCACTTTAAAACAAACGGGCATCTTCAGTTTTTGTCTCCTCTCTTGTCCTTCTTCTGTATCTAGCATCAACTCTTCCCCCTTACAATATATTTATAGTCCGTCCTTAGTGTCTTTGCCCATACCCTTCCCCTGTGTGCCCGCCCTAGTCCCTCTTCGGTGTCCCTGACTACCCCGCCCCTTTGTGTGCCCTAGCTGTCAGCGCCAGCAAGTGCTTCGGAAGGTCTGGCTGTTTCCGCTGTTCTTCCCTATGGCGCTCAGCCGGCGCCTCTGGGTGCGCATTGCCTATGCGTCGATGGGGGCACTGATCAGAGTTTCTGCCTTCCTGGCATGGAACGTGGCTTTTGGACAGCCCTGGACGGCGGCCATGGGGGGTCTTTCAGGTAGGAAGTGTCGGGTTGAAAAAGAAAAGTAGGACATAAGGTACAGTAGGGAAGGGCCATGTCATGGCTACAGTTGCGGAGGAGAGGGTCGCAACAATATGGGGAGGGGTTTTATCAGGTAATGTGGGGTTCTAATGTCCTGGGAGATATCAGTGCTAATATTTAGCGGTCCCATGCAGTATGGGAATTCTTCAGGTACAGTTGGCCAGGCTTTTAGATCTGCAGAAACGTTTGTTCTTCAACGCCACAGGCGAGGAAGACAGCTTAAAACAGAGGCTCTGCCAGGTACATTAGCATGAGCGAGGGTCGGAGGCCAGTACTACATGAATGTGGCGGTGAGATAGTAAACAAAAGTGTGCCAGGTGTGGGGAAGCGGTGATCACAGAATGTGGACTTTCAGGTGCAGCAAGGGTGAATGGAGATTGTTCCAGGTACAGGTAGGGAAGGGAGCAGCATTCGAGAAACGGTTTGTGTCAAGTGCCACAGGTTTATGTGGCCCAAATTGGAATAAGCAGGGCGCTCTACCGGGCATTTATGTGTAATTTTGCAATTTTATATAGCGTGGACATGATCCGAAGGCTTCAGAGCGCTTTACAACAGTAGCAGGGTACCTGAGTTACAGCGAGTTAGTTATGCGAGCTTGCAAATCTCTTGAACATTTTATAACCAGCTCCACTTAAAGATTTACTAAGTGCAGAATGCTGTTGAGTGCAGAATGCTCTGTTGAGTGCAGAATGCTCTGTTGAGTGCAGAATGCTCTGTTGAGTGCAGAATGCTCTGTTGAGTGCAGAATGCTCTGTTGAGTGCAGAATGCTCTGTTGAGTGCAGAATGCTCTGTTGAGTGCAGAATGCTCTGTTGAGTGCAGAATGCTCTGTTGAGTGCAGAATGCTCTGTTGAGTGCAGAATGCTCTGTTGAGTGCAGAATGCTCTGTTGAGTGCAGAATGCTCTGTTGAGTGCAGAATGCTCTGTTGAGTGCAGAATGCTCTGTTGAGTGCAGAATGCTCTGTTGAGTGCAGAAAGCGCTGTTGAGTGCAGAGGGCAGAGTGACTGTTCCAGAGAGAGCAGGGTATGTTTGTGCGCTTACACGGTGCACTGACACACAGAAGCTAAAACAAAGAACAGCGGAACACATGTCTTGTTACACAAGGTTCCAAAACACAAAGGTAGGTTACACTATACTTAATTCCACAAAACTCACGCTATATACAGCTGAAAAATAGCACAAGGCGAGGATAATGAAATTCAACAGTACTGCGAAAGCATGGCTTACATTACAAAGTCTTGCAGTTGCCCATTGTAAATTACACTGCCATTTATTTAACGATTAAGCTATTGGCAATGTAAATGACAATGCCATTTATTTATGATTTAAAGAAAAAAAAATGTCATGAGCAATGCCAATAGCTCTACCTTCAATGATGCCGAGACCATTGCATTGTAAATGCTTGTTTTTAAATATAACTTAGATGATTGCGGGGACAGTCCTGGCTTCGAGCTGTACCCTTAGTCCTAAAGGGGAAATTGTCTTTCTGACTACGAAACGCTACTTCATTTACGTTTTAGACCCTAATTTATTTCCCTGTTGTCCATTGTGGCTTTACTTACTCCGTTATTAGTATTTTTTTTTAAATATTGGCATGCTTCAAACGTATTTTACTAAATGTCGTCTCTGTGTACTGGTGTCTAAAGTTGCAAAATAGATCATCAAAATATTTTATTTTCCAAGTTGCAGTTTCTTGTGTAAATTTTAAAACCAAAAATCACCTATTTTTCATTCAAACTTAGGCATACATTTGCGTTTAACCAGGGAGCGATCTGGGAACAAAATAAGTAGCTTGAATTACTATATTTTGCATACATTTACAAATTTTTGTTTATTTTGGCCGCAATGTTAGTAGTGCACTCTAAGCTCGCATATCCCTGCATCAACCTAATAATATAGGGGTTCACATCAATGAAGCATAGACACAAGCTTGAACAACTTGCACATATAGATAGAAACCTTGCCTTGGTTGGGCAGTCAGTCCTCTTTCACAGATCCGTACTGTTATACTGGAAGACAATGGGTCTTAAGTACCTACAAATAAACATGAAAACTGGTTGTCCTTGAGCCCTAACAATATGTCCTGGGCGTGGGAGATAGTCATTCTACACACCTGCGGCATCTAGTGTGATTGCTTCCCGTTAAATGCTTCGTATTTGCGAACACATACTAGGACTGCTTTCCGTTAACTAAGATGCTAAATGTTTGCCATTCTCAATTTTCAATTCTCTTTCCAACGTTATATTATTTGTGGACATTGCAGTGTAACTCCCCGGAAGGGTCCTTTACTTGGCTGTGGGAGGGAGGAACTGGACTGGTGCAGGTAGCAGCTCGGAGGCGTCGCGCGCTGTGACCTTGTGGTGCAGGCGCTTGCCGTCGGGCTTCGTGCGTCACAGGGAATCCCTCCTCTGGGCAGCCCCCAGTGATGTCAGTGCCGGCGCTGAGGCTGCTGCTGCTGCTGAGGAAGCTGCCTGGGGACGCAGTCTCGACTGATGCTGGGGAGGAAGCGCTGTTCGGAAGGTGGTCTACCTCCACCGTGGGCGGTGGTGGCATCCCTGGACCAGTTCTCTTTGGTAACAGTAAGGCGACCCGACCAGAACGCCAGGGGTGGAGAGGGAGGGGTTGGAACATCGCGCACGTGACCGCTCTGGGTGGATGCACAGCTGCTGTCTGCCTGACGTTGCGTGTTGGTTTCTGTTTGTTATCCCCGAGGTGCAGCTCATACATTGGGAGTGGTATTGTATTGCAGCATATAAATAGAGCTTGCTTCCAGCTTCTTCTCGTTCACCTACTGCTTTGCAGCCAGTTCAAAAGCAGCGACTACTGGCCCGTCTAAGTATTGACCTGCAGTTGTCGTTTATGTGGAAGGCGTTTCTAAAATGGGTACTCGGTTGTGCTCATTCGTTTTAGCTTGCATGTTAATTGGCGCAGTAAGCCCTTCGAAGTATTAGCTGCCAGAAGCCAGACTTCACTGCAACACTGTCTGCATGCAGGAAGCAACAGTTACATGTAAATAAAGACTGCTTCGTGGGGAGGGGGGGTGTGGGGAGGTGGGGTGGAGGGGGGGGGGGGGGGGGTGCGGCTAGGAGAAAAGCTGCCGTTGTGTCGTTGCACCAGTTGGTTTTGGGTTGAGTTTAGTTCACTCTGTTCTGCGTTTATTTTGGTTTCCATTTCAGCTAAATTATCCCCCCCCCCCCTTCCAAATGGTTCTTGGTTTACCCATACCCCCTTTTCTTCCCTCCTGTACGATTTGTAATCCTCCACCAAATGCATGACGGCTGTCATGGAGCTTGGTTAAGTAGTTCTATTTGGCTTATCTTTAAAAAACCTGTGTAGTTCACACCGTGGATGAGGCTCATTAGCGAAGGTACCCATAGGGCTTTTCAAAATTTCTTGTGTTCATTGGCAGAAGTGAGATGGGTTCAATCAATCAATCAGGAGTTTGTTAAAGCGCAACTACTCACCCGTAAGGGTCTCAAGGCGCTAGGGGTGGGGGTGGGGGGGAGGGGGGGGTGCAGGTTTCATTCCATCAAGGAGGGGGTCTGTCGAAGAGCTAGGTTTTGAGGTTTCTTGCGAAGATGGGGAGCGATGTCTGTCTGAGGTGGAGCGGAAGGGCGTTCCATGCTTTGGCCGCGAGGAAGGAGGAGCGGCCTCCCGATCTGGTCTTTTTGGTGCAGGGGACCTCGGCGTAGGAGAGCTGGGCTGATCGTAGGGTCCTTTGGGGTGCGTGGAATGTGAGCCGGCTGTTCAGGTATGCTGGTCCGGTGCCGTGGAGGGCCTTGTGTGCGTGGGTGAGCATCTTAAAGGTGATTCTCGCCTCGACGGGGAGCCAGTGCAGTGTGCACAGGTGCTGGGAGATGTGGCAGTGTTTTGGCAGGTTGAGGACCAGTCTTGCGGCGGCGTTCTGGATGTTCTGTAGCTTGCGGATGAGGTTTTTGTTTATTCCGGCGTAGAGTGCGTTGCCGTAGTCGAGTCTGCTGGTGACCAGGGCGTGAGTGACTGTCTTTCCGTGTTCGAGGGGGATCCATTTGAAGGTCTTACGAAGGAGGCGGAGGGTGTGGAAGCAGGAAGATGAGACAGAGTTGATCTGGCGGTCCATTTTGAGCTCGGAGTCCAGGATGATTCCCAGGTTGCGTGCGTGGTCTGTGGGGGTTGGCAGGTTTCCGAGGGCGGTGGGCCACCAGGTGTCGCTCCAGGCATCGGGGTTTAAGCCCATGATGAGTACTTCTGTTTTGTTGGTGTTTAGTTGTAGGCAGCTGTTTTTCATCCATTTGGCGACGGCTTCCATGCCTTCTCGAAAGTTGCGTCTGGCGGTGTTGGGCTCGTTGGATAGGGAGAGGATGAGCTGGGTGTCGTCTGCGTATGACACGATGTTGAGTCCGTAGATTCTGACGATGGGGGCAAGTGGAGCCATGTAGACGTTTAAGAGCGTCGGGCTGAGGGAGGAGCCATGGGGGACTCCGCAGGTGGTAGGTGTGGGGTTTGAGAGGAAAGGGGGGAGCCTGACCCTTTGCGTCCTGCTGGAGAGGAAGGAGCAGATCCAGTCGAGGGCCTTGTCCTGGATTCCTGCGTCGTAGAGTCTGCGTATTAGGGTGCGGTGGGAGACTGTGTCGAACGCCGCTGATAGGTCTAGGAGGATGAGGGCTACTGTTTCTCCTTTGTCCAGTAGGGTGCGGATGTCGTCTGTTGCGGCGAGGAGGGCGGTTTCCGTACTGTGGTTTTTTCTGAAGCCGGATTAGGAGGAGTCGAGGATGTTGTGTTCTTCAATGAATGTGGCGAGTTGGCTGTTGATGGCTTTCTCGATGACTTTCGCTGGGAAAGGGAGCAGGGAGATGGGTCTGTAGTTTTTGAGGTCGGTGGGGTCCGCTGGGGGTTTCTTCAGGAGGGGGTTGACCTCGGCGTGTTTCCAGTCGTCTGGGAACGAGGCGGTCGCCAGGGAGCGGTTGATGGTGTGGCAGAGCATGGGTGCGATGGTGTTAGCGGCTCTGTTGAAGATGTGGTGGGGGCAGGGGTCCGTGGGGGCCCCTGAGTGGATTGACTTCATTGTCTTCAGTGTGTCTTTGGTGGTGAGGGCTGTCCAGTCATCAATCGCTGGTTTCCGGGTGTCTGGGGTGGTTGGTGAGGGTTCAGTGTGTTGGTTGTCTTCGTCAAAGTTGTCGTAGATGCTCTTGATTTTGTGGTGGAAAAAGGTGCTGAGTTTGTCGCAGAGGTCTTGTGAGGGAGGGATGTTGGTAGACTCGCTGGTGGGTTGGGCGAACTCCTTGATGATGCTGAAGAGTTCCTTGCTGTTGTGTGCGTGGGTGGAGATTCTGTCTTCAATCGCTTTTTTCCTCGTTTCTCTGATGAGATGATGGTGAGCGTTGGTGGCGGCTCTGAAGTTGTTGTGGGCTTCTGTGGATTTGGTGTTTCTCCAGGCCTTTTCGAGGCGGCGGCATGTGCGCCTGGACTCTCGAAGTTCGGTGGTAAACCATCTGGCTTTCTTGGCACGGGTATTGTTGTTTTTCTTGAGGGGGGCTATGGTGTTGGTGCTGTCCGAGATCCATCTATGCAGGGTTCGGGCTGCGGTGTTGGGGTCGTCGTTTTCCGCGATGGTTGGGGTGGAGTTGTTGAGTGAGGAGATGAGCTGGTCGTCGGTGATTTTGGTCCAGTTTCTTTGTGGAAGCAGGTGCTGGTGTCTGTGGATGGTGGGTGTTCTGAAGGTGAAGTGGATGCAACGATGGTCGGTCCATGGGAGTTCGGTGGTGTGTGGCTGAAGGTGATGGAGTTTCCTGTAGTGAAGAGGGGGTCGAGGGTGTGTCCTGCTGAGTGCGTGGGCTCAGTCACGATCTGGCAGAGTCCAATGTTGTGGAGGTTGTCCAGGAGGCATGTGGTGTTGGGGTCTAGTTGATTGTCGAGGTGGAAGTTGAGGTCTCCCAGCAGGGTGTAGTTGGTGGATTCGATGGCCTGCGGGGAGATAATGTCCGTGATGGAGTTGGCGAAGGGTCCGCGGGGTCCAGGGGGTCGGTAGATGAGGGCTCCTCGGAGGGCGGCAGTGGGGCTGGCCAGTATCTTGAAGTGAAGGTGTTCCATCAGTTCTGTGGACTCGTCAGGGAGTGTGCTCAGACGAAGGCTGGATTTGTGGACTATGGCGATTCCTCCTCCTGGGTGGGTGGGGCGGTCCTTCCTGTAGATCGATGGCAAGGTGTATGGAGTCTTTAAGCTCTGGATTGGAAAAATATGGTGGGTTTTTGCAAGTGAGACCTATTGGGCCCCATCACATGCATGTTACTCTCCAAGCAAAGAAAGGGCACTGCCATTAAGGTACGAGCAGGGTAGTAAGGAGAGCTTAAAGGCATATGATTTTGATATTGGCAGATGGTTTAATGGAGTTTTGCATTGCCTTATGTACACAATCACTAACCAGTGCACAACATATCTATGGGAAAGGGCAACATCTGCTTAGGAATGTTTGCACTGCAACATTAACCTAATCCATGTAACAATGGGGTATGTATTCCAAACATGCTAAATCGACAGTAATACTGGCACTCATTTGGGGTTTTCAATTAATGTTCATCACTCCTGGGATGGGGCGGTCATATGGAAGAGGTGGAGATCAGAGTTCTCTGGTCTCCGGCAGAATCCAGGCTCCACATCAACTTCCTGGAGTTCCGAGTGATTTGTTTGGCATTGAAAGCCTTACTTCCTTCAGTCAAGAGAAAGCTGGTTCAAGTGTAAACAGGCAACACCACTGTTGTGTGGTACTGCAACAAACCGGGCAGGGTAATCCGGCTGTCCTTCGGGAGGGTCTTCTGTCGCAGTAGCATGAGAGGGTCCTCCACCCGAACCTGCCAACTCTGTTCTTGCTTGTGTGGAAATTGACTAGTGGCAGTTGATAGAATTCACCCTTCCTCCCGAAGTTTGCAATGTTATCTTGGCGGCAAGGTGGCCCGCTACCAAGACTCTGTACGCCTGCCAGTGGAATACATTTGTAAAATTTTGAACAGAAATGTCTGTTGATCCTCTTTCTGTTTCACTGTGTCAAGTTTTGCTTTTTATTTTGACCCTTGCCCAGCGTGGCTCTGCACTGGGCCACCTTGAAGGGTACCTTTTGGACCAATCTTTACTTTAATTTCACATGTTTTTTTTAATGATTTTTTTTAGAAGGTTTAAAAAAAACCTTTTTATTCATCTTAAGGCATTCTAGCTTTAGATGCCAGCATTTCGTTTTTACTTCTTGTCACTTTTGCACTTTTAATTCCTGCCGGATAAGTTTGCAAAAATTAATAAATGAAAATTGCTCTTCTGCTGCTTTGAGTGTTCGAGGCATACGGGCTGCAGATCCCACACTAGTGCATAGATCGCCATCTGGTGCTGGGCCCGGATAATCACACTTTGTTGTCCTGGAAGCATCTTTGTATGGTAGATGACTCTTGCTCTGGAGCATAGTGCGCATGGGCATAGACTTAATCTTCAGAGTGTTTTTTTTCCACCATCAGGCTCGGATGTGTTTGTCGCTTTGTCCCGTTACCGATCTCCTTTCGACGCCCATTCCTTGATTTCTACCGTCTATCGTTTTCAATCGGGATTTCCTTCATACAGGCGTTGAAAAAGCCTGCACTTCTCGATACTGGCAATCGTCGGGGCAGTTGGGCCCAACTGCGCCTTTGGGCCTCCGGCTCATGGAAAGAACAGCCTTCAAGAAGTGCCTTCAGTGTGGACACAAATTCCCCCACACTGATCTACAAGAGGTGTGCAATCTGTGCTTGTCCCCAGAGCATGATAGACGAGATTGCCAGGCCTGCACTTCGTTCCGGTCCAAGAAGACTATCCGGGACCATTGAGCTCAAAGAGTCATGGCACAATCCTCTTCATCGATTCAGAAAAGGGGGGTGGTGATGGACAGAGTCCCCGGAAGCTTGTTTCCTTTCCAGTAAAAGAATTGGCTTGGTAGTTTGGTCTGCCATGTTCCCATGATGCACTGGGCCAGGGACAGACTAATGTGCATGTAGCCAGGTTCTGAGCTGGGATGGTGCAGTGAGCTAAAAACCGGTGATGGATCAAGCCCGGATCTGTTGACTGGGTAGGAGTGCTCTGCTTAATTCAGATACTCTGTCCATCACCACCCCCTTTTTTATTTAACAATCCTCTTCATCGGCACTAGACATCATCGTTGAGGAGACTCCAGTCGATCTGGATTCCAAAGAACAACAGCAGGAAAACTTTGTCGTTTCCGAAGCAGAGGTTTCAGCTTCCGGAGCCGAAGAGCAACAAGACGATGACGATCCCCTTCCAGCTGGCCAACAGGTCGTGAGTTCAAATGTCGACCCTCTAAACACCCCCATACCTGGCCAGGCTTCGGTTCCACCTCCACCTTCGGGCCCAGGTGCACACCGATCACAAACTTCCAACGTCCCTCCTTTGGGCCCGGCGACGAAGACTCCCAAAGAGCCTCTTGGCGACTCGGGCTCGAGTCAGCCTGTCGTCCCGACAAACAGAAAGTCCTTAAACTGAAACTAACTCCAGCACTGAAGCAAACTTCGGTACCCAAATCGGTCGAGCCTAAAACAAGCTCCGCACCAAAACCAATTTCAACACCGAAAACTATCGAACCAAAGCCAACTCCGGTACTAAAACCAGTTTAACCAAAGTCCACTTCAGCACCGAAAAACACTTAGGCACCGAAAAACACTTAGGCACCTAAAGCTGTCGACCTGAAACCCGCTTCGGAACCAAGAACTCCAAATTCGAAAACATCCGATCCAAACAAAAAACACGAGCCAAAGAAAGCTTCTGACCACAAGTCTTCGGAAACAAAACCAAAATCTGTTCCAAAGACTGTAATAGACACTGCTAAACCCTCTAAACAACTCTGCCCCAAGCAACACAAGTCGGTGCCGAAAAAGGATGCTCTCAAAGAAGAGATATTCCATCCAGATCCAAAACAAGACTCCTCTTATCCCTCCAAAGACTGGACATGTTATTACTGTGCCTGCTAAAAGGAAACAGGACCCTCCCCCCACACCTCCAGTCCCTCTCAAAAAACATGATCTGACTTCTCCTATAAGGGTACCTTCACCACTTCCAGAGGTACCAGACCTTGACATTTCCCCTGCACATTCACCATTCATTTCACACAGCCCTGATCCAGCAGACGACGATGAGGATGATTACTCGGGGGGGGGGGGGGGGGGGATAGAAGATAAGCAACCCTTAGATGACCCATATAATATTCCTGGACCATCATATGATCCTTGGGAAGATTATAATGCACCAGATGCCCCAGATCTGCTACAAGATGACGCATACCCTTCTAGGCAATCTCCTTCAGATGACACTATAGGGTTCACATAACTCATTCATAGAGCAGCAGCCTTTCATGGGGTCGATCTACACACTGATCCAGATGACGCCTTCCTTATGGACACATTATTACCATCGCATAAAACCACAACCATTTTACCAATACTTAAAGGGGTTGTAAAACACACACCGGAGATATTTAAAGACCCCGTCAGAGCTAGGGTTATTAATCCCAGGTTGTAGAAAAAGTATTTAGCCACTCCAACTGACCCAGCCTATATCAAAGGCCAGCTGCCATTAGACTTGTTAGTAGTCTCAAACGCCAGGAAAAGAGCTAATTCTCAGACATCAGGGGATGCTCCACCCCCTGATAAAGAGTCCAAACTTTTAGATGCTTCAGGTAAACACACAACGTCTCAGACAGCCAACGTCTAGAGAATTACCAACACCCAAGCTCTGTTGGCAAGTTATGATAGGGCTCCTTATTAACCAAACCAAGTCACATCTCCAACCATCCCTGTCTCAACAGTAGCTGGGTGCCACAATAGATACCTCCAAAGCACCTGCATCCCCCAATCCAGCAAGAATACAAAGTATGAAGCTCTTATACAAAAATTCCAACCGGAGCGTTCACTACCAGCTCGAGTGTTCATGCAACTAATTTGAATGATGGCGTCTTGCATCTTCATAGTACCGCACGCAAGACTCCAATGCGCCCCCTGCAAGAGTGCTTAGCAAGCCAATGGAACCAGGCTCAAGGTCAATTAACAGATCAGGTGGTGGTGGAAGGCCGGACCCATCGGTCTCTGCAGTGGTGGAACACCAAAAACCTTTCCAAAGGACGGCCGTTTATAGAGCCAGTTCCGCAGGTGGTGATAACCATGGACGCATTCCTCACCGGCTGGGGAGCTCATTTGGCACAGCACACAGTACAAGGCAGGTGGACACCGCAACAAAAGCAACTCCACAAACTATCTGCAGTTGCTAGCCATTTCTCTAAAGTCATTTCAACATTACCTATCAGGCAAAGCTGTCTTAGTCCGCACCGACAATGACAGCCATGTACTACATCCAAAAACAGGGAGGAACACACTCCTTACAGCTCTCCTGGCTGGCGCAGAGCTTATGGAGGTGGGCCATTCCTCAAAAAATCTTCCTATTAGCAGAACATCTACCAGGAGTTCACAATCAGGTTGCGGATCTGTTGAGTCAGACAACAGATTTACGAGTGGGAACTTCATCCACAAGTTCTTCAACCTTTCTTTCAACAGTGGGGGCAGCCA
Source organism: Lissotriton vulgaris (assembly GCF_964263255.1). Classification (NCBI taxonomy): domain Eukaryota; kingdom Metazoa; phylum Chordata; class Amphibia; order Caudata; family Salamandridae; genus Lissotriton; species Lissotriton vulgaris. The sequence continues at coordinate 1,347,064,129 of NC_141685.1, read as the reverse complement.
GAAATAGATCTGTTAGCCACACACCTCAACTCCAAATACCCAAGCTTGGCCGTCAGGTATCCACACCCATTGTCCAAAGGCAATGCAATATGGATGAGTTGGTCAGACAGATTTGCGTACGCCTTTCCGCCTCTCCCACTCATTCCGTTAGTGGTGCGTAAGTTACAGCAACACTCCCTCACATTAATTCCCATTGCACCAACATGGACAAGGCAACCGTGGTACACCACACTACTAGAACTCTGTGGTACCACATCAGAAACTAAAACTCTCTCCATACCTGCTAACACAGATCCATTGAGAGATCATGCATCCAGACCCCATGCAGCTCAACCTAGCGATTTTGCTCTTGAGGTCTTAGAATTCGGATATCATTCTCCCGCCTGATTGCATGAATGTTATCAAAGAAGCTAGATGTCCCACCACTAGGGCATGCTATGCAGCCAAGTGGAAAAGGTTGGTTATATATTGCACCAATAACATTAACCCACTAGATGTTTCCATTCAAAACAACATATGCTACTTGCTCCATCTACAAAGATGCAGTTTAGCATACTCCTCAGTCAGGTTACATCTTGCTGCTATTGTAGCTTACCTTCAAAACAGACAGCATCTGTCATTATTCAGAGTTCCTACCATCAAAGCCTTCATGGAAGGCCTCAAAAGAATTATTCCTCCCATGGTACCACCCTCCCCTGCATGGAATCTAAACATTGTTCTCACTAGGCTTATGGGTCCTCCATGTGAACCCTTGCATAAGTGTGACTTACAATTTCTTTCATGGAAAGTTGCTTTTTTATAGTGGCTATTACTTCACCCAGAAGAGTAAGTGAGATCCAGGCATTAACAATTCAAGAACCATTCTTACAACTCCATCACAACAAAGTGGTTCTAAGGACAAATCCCAAATTCATTCCAAAAGTAATTTCACCATTCCATCTCAATCCGTCTATTGAGTTGCCAGTATTCTTCTCCCAACCTCAAACAGTTGCTGAAAGTGCTCTCCATACATTAGATGTCAAAAGAGCTCTCCTCTACTATATTGATAGGACAAAGCCATTTCGTAAAACAAAACCGCTTTTTGTGTCCTTTTCTCCTCCACATAAAGGTAATCCCATCTCAGAAACTGGGATTGCAAGGTGGATTGTTAAATCCATTCAAATTTGCTACCAGAAATCAATATGAACTCTATCCATTACCCCTAGGGCTCGATCCACCCGTAAACTAGGGGCACCTATGGCATTTTTAGGGAACATTCCCTTAGATAACTGCAAAGCAGCTACATGGTCTACACCGCACACATTCACAAGCACTACTGTGTAGATGTGCAAGCAAAACAATAAGCTAGTGTGGGCCAGGCTGTACTCAAAACACTATTCCAAACCATACTGGTACTCTCCTCTAAGAGAGAGAACTGGTATGCAATCAATGCACTAGTGTGTGATCTGCAGCCCATATGCCTAAAACGGAAAATGCTACTTACCGGTATGCATCTGTTCTTGGCATGTAGGGCTACACCCGCCCACCCCACCTCCCCGGCTACCTTTATCTGTTCCAGTAATATCTTAATTAGATACTCTATACATGGACATCTTTCTGTTCTCGCACAATACCATCATTTCCCCTAATGGCGAAAAACAATCTGAAGATGGAGTCGATGCCCATGCGCACTATGCTCCAGAGGAGGTTCATCTACCAAACAAAGACTCTTCCAGGACAATTACAAAGTGTAATCACCCGGGCCCACCACCAAATGGTGATCTATGCACTAGTGTGTGAATCTGCAGCCCTACATGTCAAGAACAGATGCAATCTAAGTAGCATTTTCCTTTTTGGTTTTGCCAGTGCTTGATTATTCATTATCCTCCACTCCGATTATTCATTGCCAGTGTTTACATTTCAAGGCAGGCATGACAGGCTTCATGGAAGAGACTGTTTCATTGGGCTCTGAAAATGCTAAATGACAAAGTGAAATGTTACTTAGTGAATTGCCTTATTCTAATGTGTTGTATGAAGGTTGTTTTTGCAAAATGCTTGCATGCCTCTCGCTCAACCAGTCTTGATACTTGTAATTCCACACAGTGGTCATTAGTCGCTTCTTACGTCACCAAATATCTTGGCATGAATTCAGAAACAATATTCGTCAAGTCATGTAATAAAGGATTCATCACAAAACAGGGGCATGAATGCACTTTGTTCTTATTGAGGATTGGGCACAGGTGTATGTTAAGGGCAGTATTTTGTCGAAATGGTAAGGAGGGTACAGTTATGCACTTTTCCGTAGTCCTTAATGGTAAAGAGCTTCTTCAGGTGTGTTTCCATTCCGGTATTGTTCCCTTGTTGATGACTTTGTATTCTGCCTAAGGTGAAATGCAGGAAACTGGGTTTCTGTGCCAGACACCAACTTAGTGATCCAGTGTCCATTTTTCATCCTTGGCCCATACGACTATCATTGCCACTTCACTCCTTGTCAGCATGTCACGGTTTTTACTTTTCAGTTTCTTTTGCACATAATTATCTGGTGCCTTAGGGCCATATGTATGAAGCTATTTTCGATTCGCAAAGGCCGAAATTCGCCGAATTTCGGCCTTTGCGAATCGGAAACGGCCATTTTTGCACATTTGCAATGTATGAAAAAGTAGCAAAATAAGGAATTGCAAAAATTTGCGATTCCTTATTTTGCTATAGCATTTAAGGAATCACAATTTTGCGATTCCTTAATTGCTATATAAGAAGCTTTTTTCTCTTGCGAATTTGGTTTAAGGAATCGCAATTTACCACCAACTGAAAGTTGGTGGTAAATTGCGATTCCTTTTCAATAAGCACAAATTGGCATTTTTCATTGTGGCATGTGACGCACATGCATGCCCTTAGGGCATGTATGTGCGCCATATGCGCACACATGTCATTTTCAGGGGTGCAGCAGGGTGTTCTTGAGACACCCCCTGCACCCTTGAAAATTCGCTAAATTTGCGATTAGCAAATAGCGATTAGCAAATTTCCCCTTCATTCCTATGGGCCTCCTGGCCCATAGAAATGAATGGGAAGTATTCCTTATTTGCGAATTCGCAATTTGCGAATTCGCAAACAAGGAATAGTAAGGAATCGCTAAAATTCCTAGATTACCTACATACATACCGTTTTGCGAATTCTAAATAGCGATTCCTTAAGATTCTCTAATTAAAATTCGCAAAACGGAAGTATGATACATATGGCCCTTAATCTATTTAGCTCAGTGGAAGCAAGCTCAGACTTCGTTTCCAAAAATGTATTAAGTTGTCAAACATAACCTTATAACTAAAAACATCCTATTCTGTCAGCATATATAGAAGGCTACAAGCCGATTTGCACCTTTTACTCACTGATAAAAATTTTGATGAGTCTGACTGAAATCTAGCTGCGAGTTGTTTGCTCTGTACTGATATATTCAATCTCTTAGGATTCTCTTGTAAGCAGATCACCTTCTGGATGTTCTCACAAGCCGCCCAGTTAGAAAGTTAAGGAATCAGTTGGTAGCATGCAGATCAACTGCAAGAGCTCCTTAACTAAACATTACAGGGCTTATCTTTACGTTTTTTGTTTTGTTAAAAGGTTGGGGGTTCTGGATGACAGATTTTTCTACGTGTAGTCTTTTTTCAAGGTCTTAATTACTTTAGGCGAACTGCCTTTTGGGCAAAATAGGGTGATTGTTTAGAGGAAGGAGTTATGAACAGTGAAGAAGTGTGAAATGGAATAAAAAGCCAAAATACCCAACCATTGAGCATTTTGAGGACAATGTCATATTTTTGTTGGGGCTCAGTGAAGAGCAGAACACTGAATGTAAAACATACTGATGGGAGCCAAGGACAATTGATTTTCGTTGTGATTCAACTGTTGAGCTAATGCACATTTGTCCATCAGTTTTTCGAAGGAAGTGCATGTTTATGAATAAGATATATTTTAGATTGAGTCTTTGTGTGAAAGAAGTGGCCAATCTATTCTATTTTTAGGTGTCTGTCAATTTATGCTGCTGGAAAGAGGTATGCATGGTGAAAAGAGTTTGGGAATTATGAGATGTTAAGCTTTGGCCTGCTATAACAGATTCACAGAATAAAGTGGTGGGCCTTAAGTAGTCTGTGATTTGGAGATAGGTGGGAACGTCTAAAGGATGTGAGTGAAAATAATTTCAAGCTAAGAGGAGACTGGATTGTAGGTAGTGAGATGTTAACCCAGCATTCCGAACCATTGAAATTGGTCTATAAATCAAGGGAATGATGTGCAGAGATGGTGCAGGAATTGTGAATTCCTTACCTACTTGGCCTGTGTAGTGCAGTTGCTGCTCTCTTCTTGTTTATTGCTTGTGGCTTGTAAAGTCCGCCTTATATATGCAGGGGCCAGGGTGAATCTCTTGCTAGCAATGGGTCAAATACTTCTCTTATCTCTAGTTCAGGAATTGTTGAAGACTAATTTTGTTATTATGGACTTTCATTCATGGTGACTGCTTTCGACCTTTATTTAAATATTTTAAAAAGTTACAAAAATATGAATGACTATAGATTCTAAGCCTTTTCTAAGTTTTATTTTCCAGGCAGAATCCTGTATTTCAGGATCACATCATGAATAGCAAGTCCTTCAATGTCTAGTATCAAGATCAGAGATTGCACCTTCCACTTTCAGTTCAGAACTGCACATTTTATGTGGATAAGAGTGAGGGAAGAATCAGTCCTCCAAGCCACAGACTACAGGTTTGCAACGTGTCATGAGCCATGGTCATATTATTTGACTAGAACATTAGTCTTAAACCTTCATCTCCCCACCACACACCCAGGACACGTTAAAATCAAGCACCAAGATCAGTGAAAATCTGTCTTTATTGGGTTTTAGTGCTGGAGACCTAAAGAAAGACTGTTGAATCCTAGAATCAATTTTCCAGAAATCACCAACAACATAAGCCCTCAAACACTTAAGTCCGAAGATGACTTTCCTTTAAAGAAATAATCTTTTTATTCATAATGACCCGTTAGGTTAATGCCAACAAACGCATAATAACCTCATATTAATACCCCTGGGGTAGAAACCTGGAGACCACACAACAGTCTTTGAAACATTTTCCGAGTGGTTGTATGGGCTTCAAAGCCAATATATCGCAGCAGGTATCTGACAAACATTGGGTGCATGCAACACACTATTGATAAAGTACCGCAAATAGACAGCTTTGGCAGTTGCCGAATCTGCCACAACCCCTGTAGGGCATCTCCTGCCTTCTAGCCCAAACCTAAAGAAAAATTCAACCTGGTAATATGCACAGGTGCTAGAAAATACTTCCTCCCCACCATAACACCAATATTTGCTGAGCACCAGTTACAGCCTTCATAAGCTGTTCCTTAGAAACAGGCGAAGTAGTGACTACAGTAACGGTCTCTGATGAGCTACTTCTCAAAACATGTGACTGATTAATCCTAAGCACCACTACCCCAGTTGCGCGGCTCACCCGGTTCGCCAAAATCCAAAAGAACATTGTTTCTATGGTGGCTTGAAGTAGGACAGTGGCAATGAGGATCCTAGATGAATACACATCCGGTATCTGTTCCAAAACAGGACAAATATGGCTTGCTCTATGCCTCCGATGACTTCCTGATGTGGCAGACACAGTATCATTCAGCATGGTGCTCATCCCTGACCCCTCTCCTGCCCTTTGTAGAGTGGACCACTTTACTCTTCTACAGAATTTTCAATCAGTAGCACATTTCAAGTGACTCTTTAGCGTTACTTGTTGAATATATTAAAAAAGTAAGACTTTGGTACTGGTTTTATCAACCCCCCCCCCCCACCCCTCCCCCCCCACACGTCCACTACCACCAAGCTGGTACACCTTAGATCCTCAGAGACTTGCCTTTCCGTATTGCATAACAGCCCAGATCGTACTCATTACTTCCATACACAATACGCAGATATCCGTACGTGTGTCTCAGGTAGGGTGGTCTGCTTTCTTACCTTCCTGTACGTTAAAAAAAAAGCAGACTAGGCTGTTAAAAATAATGGAAGGGTGGCAGCCCGAATCACATGAGAAAAATGGCAATTCATACATTCAATTCAATTCAATTCCTTTATTATGTTTTGGAACTCTGAGGAGATCCACATAAAAATCATACACAATACAAAACCCATTCAATGCAAAATAGACATCTACAATGTTTACAAAAATACTGAGTAATCAAATTTCACCAACTACAAAAGTCATCAATAAATAGCTAAAAAACATTTTAAAAAGTTAAAAATATTAAAACAGAAGATTTCATTTGGGGGATTATACAGTGCAAGTAAGAGAGTTAGCATTTAAAATACCCAATTGCAGACATATATATATCTCAACCACTTACGCCGAAATGGGTGCAATATAGGGCATATGAAGAGAACGAGCAAGCAATCCTGGGTGGACAAGTTGCAAAAATTACAAATTGCAGGAGTACCATACCATTGTGCCAATACATTGTTTAATGGCAACAAATCCTGTCTTAGGAGAAACCAAAATCGCCGAATGCCATGTGGTAAATTCCAGGCGACATAGGGTTGGATAGCTTTCCTCATATAAGAGTCAGTAAGATGGTTAGCTCCCTTCTTAGAGTAAATAGCCTTCTTGTCCATTTTAAAGCTAAGATCCCAGGATGCCTCTTTCAGAAGTGACTTTAATTGTGCAGCAGAAATAATAAAGAGTGCTCTCTTCCAATTGAAGAAGGGCCACCGCCTTTCTGAAATTCTTAACCATTTGCGAGTACTCCTTTAAGCTGCCCAACAGTTCAATCTTCATAAGATCTCTTAATGAACCCTTTTCTCCTCTAGCCAAACTAGCCACCCACCGTACTACCGCTGCTAAGCCCTGCACCCAGCTACTGCGAAGGCCATATTCAAGTCTGCAGGCGGCTGCTGAGCAAGCAGTGTTAAGAGAAGATATAGATCTTAACAACTTCCCTTCTATAGAATGTAAGAAATTCCATTGCCTTAAATCAACCAGTTCCATTCCATACAAAAGGGAAGATGGGATTTTTGCCCTAAAGACTTCCAGTAGGCAATTGAAATGTCTTCTCCCCGTGGCTGAATATAAAGCAGTCAAGCCTTTTCCCTGGGACAAAGCTTTGCGGGAGTTTTTATCAGTGTGGGGTTTGTCACTCAAATTATTGGAAATGATTTTTCCTAGAAAGACATATGTCTTTACCACCTCCAATTTGTGGCCACCAGCTGACCAAACAAAGTTCTTATACTTTAACTTTTTTCTCCCTGCAATACACATAATTTTGCTTTTTGTTGCATTTATCCTCAAGAAGTGGGCTTCGGAAAAAAGATCTAGTGCACGAAGACGATTGGCCAACCCTTTAGGTGTTAAATCTAATATTATAATGTCATCTGCATATAACAAACAGGAAATAGTGGTTCCCCCTACAACCGGGGCTATACCGTCACTTGAGGAGAGAGATGCAGGGAGATCCGCAATATACAGCGAAAAGAGCAGTGGAGCAAGGAGACAACCCTGTTTTAATCCATTAATTGATGGAATAACTCGTGATAACCCCCTTACTCCACCTTGCAGGACACGACACCATGTATTGGTATGTAAAACCTGCACCAGGTCGAGCAAGTGAGGAGGCATGCCCATTGTGGATAGCTTTCTCCACAGCAAAGCGCGATCCACCTTATCAAATGCTGTGGAGAAGTCTATGAATGCTGCATACACAAAACCCCCACGGGCCTTTACATATTTATCAGAAATGATCTGTAGTGCGGTAAGATTATCTAAGGTGCCGTGCCCTTTACGGAATCCAGTCTGTTCTAGGGGTAATATGTGGTTTGCATCAACCCAATCATTAATTAAGGATAGCAAACATTTGGTAAAAACTTTTCCAATTGCGTCAAGGAGGGCTATTTGACGATAGTTCTTCGGAATATCCCTATCGCCCTTCTTAAATAGTGGCACTAGTATGCTCCCTTTCCAAGAAGAAGGGACAATTTTCTTCATGAAGCAAAAACAGAAAACAGTATTTTGCTCCATAAAACTGGCTCCTGTTTCAGGACAGATATCGGGAGTTCATCAGGTCCCATGGCTCCTGAAGTACGCATGTCCTTAATCGCCTGTTCAATAGTTTTTTCTGAACGGGGCTCTATTGTGGAATCAAGCTCAATACTAAGGTCCCTAAGCTCAACCGACTGCCCATTCAAAGCGTATAAGGTGGAGATATAATTGACCCATGACGATTCAGGGATGGGAATTGGGAGGGGACCAACTCTTGCACCGCAACCCTCCCCAATAAAAGACCAAAACTTTCTAACTTTGCCATGAACCACTGCCTCCCGTAGACTTATCCATAGGGAATCTTCTTTTTCTTTTTTTATCTTTTTCTTAATCCTACTTCTCCTTTTTAAGCGATCAATTTTATGGAGTCTTTCAATTGATCTGCACAAGTATTGCTCCCGCACTAGCTTATTTATTTCCTTATTGAGGAGAATAATCGATCTTGGGAGAAGAATCTTTTTTGGTGCCAAATTTGATTTTTTAACATCCAGAATGATCTTCTCCATAAGATCCTCAAAATGGATTAATTCAAAGCCTTTCCAGTTGTTTAACTCTAATATAGTTTTATTCAAGATACGCCCCAGGCCCTTTATGGCTTTAAAGTCCCAGAAACAACTACCAGACTTCTTATGAATATTGACCGCCTCACCATTAAGTGACCAAGGGTCAGATTTAGGAGGGTGTATTGAAAGGGTTAAAGTTATCAACATATGATCACTAAATATGTTCTCTGAGACTACCAGATCTCTCAATAAAGAGAAGGAGCAATGGTCTATAATTACATAATCCAAAACGGACTCACTTGTGCTGGATTTGTGGGTATAATTTGCTGGAACATCAGAAGGGAGCCTACCATTCACTATTAGACCCTCCGTAAGAAACAATTCTTCCAGCAGGATTTTCCCTCTTTTATTGGTTTTAATTTTGTCAGGGAAGAGGGCTTGAGGAATCAGAAAAGCTTCCTCTTTAGGCTTATTTCTAAAAAGCTCTAAGCTGAAATTAGAAACTCTGCAATTGAAATCCCCCACTAACAGAACCAGGGGAGTAAGTATTGCCTCCTTAATCTTTTTAATAAAAATAAAAACCTGCTTTAGTACACTACTGTAACAATCATCAGGGGGAATATAAGCTTTTATTATAACCAGTGGGTTTTTATTTTCCCCATTGCCAAAGCTACTAAATGTAACCGCCTGAAAAAGGTTACTCTGATCCACATAATGGGAATAGTTCCACTTTATTCTATTAGAAAGGAGGCACGCAATTCCACCTTTTGCATGCCCTCTCTTCGAAGGGGAGGCTGCGACCTCAAGAACAAAATAGTCCTTCCCCACGTCCATTCTGTGTATACACCAGGTCTCTTGGATACAAATCACATCAGGGTTCAGCGAGAAAAGATACTGTAATTTTTCAGGACTATTGTTGATCCCTGCAGCATTCCAAGAAAGAATTTTTAAGCAGCTGCTAAAGATGGGAAAATAGCTTAGGGTTATCTTTTGATTTACTTAAGGCCCCAGGAAGCCAATCCCATTGTTGGTTATCCTCTCTTGGGATGCTGTAAATTTTTTGCGGGGCAGGAATTACATGGGACACTAGCCGTTTAGTTTTTGATACGCAAATCTTTAAATCCTCAAAAGAGAAAGGGTAACCTGATTGACTAGGTCGATTTTCACAAAATCTATCCCCACAATTCGCCAAAACAGGTAACACATCAATTCCTCGACTTTGAACATTTTCAGCTTGATTCAAAATGAGGTTCACTATTAATTTGGAATAGAACGTTACCCTAATGTATGATATATTATCGATTCTTAACAAAGAGACCAAATCAATATCATTTGATTGAATTAGTTTTAGGCTCTCTATATCTCTAAAACATTTAAGTAACAATGTTCTATTTAATGCCAGATCGTAGTCAAACAGTAAAAAGTCTAGGATCAGTGTATCTACAGAATCTCCCAAAATGTTTCTAAGAGGTTCTTGCGAACAAGCTGTACCTTCAACCCGGGAATGGAAAATAGGCGCAGCGGGATTGAGGACCACTGAGGCAGAAGGGCCTGACTTGGTCACTTCTGTTTTAGGAAAGAGAATCGTAGATTTCCCCACATCACGGGAGGTCCTCCTGTAGACAAAATAGAGCAATTAGGGAGAATTTTATTGCAATCTGGTACTTGGATATCAGGGATACAAGTGTTAGACTCCTGTTTCGAGACCCCCATTAACTGACTCTTCCGTACTAGGCAGATCATTTGGCTGAACTTGAGAATCCTCAAATATTATTTGTCTCAGCCTTTTTTTCTTATGTATGCGGATTGGTTTTTCTTTTTCCCTCTACACCTTTTGTGTTTGCCTATTATCACTTTTTCTCATTCATCTGTCTTCATCAATTCATACATGTATCAACAGTTTTCAAAACACTATAGGAATATAATCTGAGAAATAAACATTAGGCACAATGGCTATAAAATAAAAATCCTCCGTTAGTCCCGCCCTACATACTCAACAAAATTAAACGGTTATTCTGGCTTCCCACACTTTCTAAATAAAAGCACCCCTCGTCAAAACCAGGGTCTGTAACCTTGGTACATTATGTGAGGCAGATGTCCACCTCTACACCGAAACAGTTGTCAAATCTACTTTCTACCAAAAGAAGCTCCGCAAACCCTTCACTTCTTTTTTTAATTTTTTTTTATTATTTCCATCATAATTATATTTAAAACTCTGTGCCTCATCTTCAAATACACGGATATGTACTTTGTGAAGAAAATCAGTGGCTACCAATTACTACCTCTTTTCTGAGCCACCCGTCTGCTGTTTACTAGGAGCAAATGTAGAGATGTGTTTTTGATTTGCTGGTTTATGCTTCCGGAATGACATCCCTCAAAATATCTGCTCTTCAGCAAACCTTTTGAGTCTCAGGCTACAACACACCTATTTTTCACCACCTCTGATAGCGATACTGAATATGGCATTTCAATCGGGTAGCACCTACGACTGCAACAGAAGAAATGTATGTGATAAAAAAAACAATGACATTACATTTGCACTTATGCATCATTTAAGGTTGTTGTTGATAGAATACTGAACATGTGGAAGGCAAATGTATTAATCCTATAGGAGCTCCATGTAACCCTCTCATTTAAATATCATTCCATGGAATGGAAATGCTAAAGCTGTTACCCTCGCATAATAACGAATGCTCTTGATGCTCACAAAAGCACATGGAGGGTACGCAATGCTACACAAAAAAAATCTAGCAGTTCAGTAATGGCTAGGAAAGACAATTTGGAAGATGTCTTTAGCTTGGATTAGTTGTGTATGACCCAGTCGGACAAATTTAGGTGGGTACACCAAGTAAAAATAAAGGGTCCCTCACAATATCACATACATCTAAGGACATTCTACTCTTCCAGAAGAACACTTACTCGTGTTCCATTTCCCTGACCTTAGAAGCCTATCGAGCGCAGGCATTAAGCACTGCATTGTATGGTGCTGAAGTTTGGGGTTACAGGGATTTATTTTTTTGGGTAAGTTCTTTTTATTTGATTTTGATTGAAAATATGCGAAGGACAACACCATTATCAATTGAGGTTTACATAAGAGCTTATACATGCAGTTGGATACATTACCATATTGGTTGTTGACTTTTTTACAGTCTAATGTTCTGCATTCTCTGGTAGAGGATGTAGCTTCAATTTCTTTATTGCAGCTGTATCTGATCTCTGTCCCTGGCATTGATAAATGTAAGAGTCAATAATGCAGTGGGTAGTATACTTTGACTGAACTGGGGAGTTGAATCAAACTGGGACTTAAAACTGTGTATGGAGAGCTGGAGAGTATTAAATGTGGTAGAGCATTACTGAAAATTCTAGTTTGTGGTTATGTTGAGAGGGCATCAAGTGGGTGTTCTGTTGTATGCTTGAAAGTGTGTAAGAGTTTTGGCCACTGCATGGAGATGCTGCGTTTACGGATGCCTCGGACTTCCTCAAGTCGTAGTGCATCTTCCTTAGATGCCCCCCATTTCGCAAATGCTTCTTTCCAGGAGGCTAAATGGGGTCCTGACTCTGACGGAGGCAGAGACCCCCCCTGTTCTGCGGCCAAAAGGGATTTTAAAGTTTTGGCCATGATTCATCTGAAATTTCCTTAATTCAGGTTGCCCACATAATCTGTTAGTTTAATTAGACTCTACTCACTGGATTTGATTGTGGTCCTTATCCAGCGCTTACTACGTCCGTGAAACTTGGAGAACCTTGGTATGGCAGCTGGAAGCCTCTTCACAGCTTTATTCAGTCTGTTTTTTAACTCTTCGTATCCCCGACATTAATGACGTTATGACATCTTGACCCTGCCTGAGGTTTTGCATCTGCATTGCCGCAGTAACCGAATTCTGTGTATACGCATGAGTATATTGTGACAAGGAGCCCCTCACAACACATTATAAATAAATGTCTATGACTTATGGATTGTATCTGACCACCCAGTGAATTGTATCTTCTACGCCCTGACGAAGAAACTGTTGGCAAAAGTTCCACTCTGAAACGTTCGTCGGCGTGGTTTGTTATTTTAAAATGATTTATGAATTGCATGTTTTGTAACTTTTTTTTGTATAAAGTTTGTTGTGTGTATTGTCTTTTTCATTTGAGCGAAGTATGGTATGTTTGGGGTTTGTGTGTTGTGTGGCGTCATATTCTTGCATATCGTGTGTCATGTTGTTGTGGGGCTGTTCTACTTGTATTGTGCAATAATAGCGAGCGAGTGTGGGAGGTTCCCACACTAGTTCCTGTGGGAGCTCCTGTGAGGGCAAAAATGCCCTTTAGTTTTGTCTTTATAGTGATCAAGTTCAGAATCAGATCAGTTCATCATATGTTTATTCATAGACGTCATATATTGCGATCATATTGACTCCAATGGTATTATCCAAGGTTTAACAAGTGAAAATACTTCAAAATTGAGAAATCCCTATGCGTTTCGGGACAAAAGTCCCTTCATCAGGGTACTTAGGATGATCTGTAAGGAAACAAACACTGTTTCAGGAAATGGACCAGGCCCTAGGTTAGAAAATAAAAGAATAGAATGTGTGACTCAAAACCGTGAGAGAAAAATAAAAGAAAAACGAGAGTGAAACCATGTGTTGTGGTGCATTACAACGCGGTGCTGAATGGTTGAAACGAAGTGGCAATAGGGAGAAAGCATAGTGCAAAAGTAAAGGCTCTGTGAAGTGGACATTCAGTAGCGAACAGGGAAATAAAACTGTGCGGAATGAGCAGATGTCCGATTATAGATCCAAAAGAATCACCGAAGTGTGTATAGGTTTTAACTAACGGTAACATGTGAAAAGTAAACCCGTAAGTAGAATATGGATTCTCACCAGTGTTTCAGAGTGACCGCGTCCTGTATCGGTGCTGGAAAGGTCGATACACGGAAGTGAAAGGGTACGTCTTGAAGACGTCAAGTAAACAGAGAAAACAGACTACAAAAGTTGCGGTGAACTGGTATCGTAGTGACTACGGTAAAACCCCCCGGAAGAACCGGGAAGGTGTCAAATGAAAGTTGAGGTGCACGCTAGGGGGAAAATAAATGACAGTAAAAAAATGTACATTAAAGGCATGTTGAATACAAAACATTAATAAACAGGACACACAAAGTGTCAGCCATCTTGGATAGGGGACACACAAGGAAACTAATAATGGAAAAAATAGGGTAAAAACGAAGGTGAAGTGAATCGAAATGGGGAAAAGGAAAGACATAAGTTTTGAAGTACGCATTATAATGAAATGTAGGAGAAAAAATATAAATGAAAGTATAAACAAAAATGTTCCTCTCAAAGTTCTAAGAAAATACTCAGCCTGAAACAAAGGAAAGTACTAGAGTAGAAAAGTGGGAAAACCATAATCGAAAAAGGAAAAAGAAAAATGAGGATGAAAAAATGAGGGTGGAAAGAATGAATTCAAAGAATTGGCAGTAGAACGAAGACAGACAGAATGTCAGAAACAATTTTAAAGGAAGCAACTATATTCAATACGTTCATTGAGTCCTTTTGGTTGGCACGAGTCCAACTCCTTTATCCAAAAGAGTTCACGTTGTAGTAATTTTTTTCGATTGTTAATGCCAGGTCTCGTCGGGACAACCTTCAGAACAAGGAATCTTAACTGGCTGATGTTGTGCTGAGATGAAGTAAAATGTGCAGCTAGGGGAGATTTTAAAGTCTTGTTTCTTATAGTACTTTTATGCTGGGTCAGACAAACTTTAATTTTCCTTTCAGTCTTGCCGACATATGGTAAGCCACAAGGGCACTTCAGTAAGTAAACCAAGTTGATGGAATCGCAAGTGGCGTTGGTTCTTAGTTTGATCTGTTTGCCAGACAAAGGATGGTTGATGAAATTGCCTCTAATGATGTTGTTGCAGTGGCTGCAATTGTGACATGGTCTGGTCCCAGAGAGAACTGTGTGTGGTGGTCTGGGTTTGCGTTCCAGCAAATTTCTTACGTTGTACGCTCTTTGGTAGGCGAACAAAGGGGTGCAGTTAAATATTCCGCCGAAGTCTGGTTCAGATTGGATCATCTACCAATTGCTTAAAATGATCTTCTTGATAGACAAACTTCTAGAAGAGTATCTGGACACAAATACTGGTCTTTCACTGCTGGTGATGTTGGTGCGAGGGGTCAATAGGCCGTTTCTGTTTTTAGATGTGATGCGGTCTCGAGCAGCTTCCAGAGTGAATTCAGGGTATTTTCTCTCCCTGTATTTTTGTAGAATGTGCTCTTCAGTTTGACGATATTTTTTTAGTTTGTACACCAGCTGTCACCCCACCCCCTTGAAGAAACACTTACTCTTTTCTCAACTAATGAGGGCCAAAAGGATTTGCTCTGAACCTGAAGAATATTGTCAAACTGAAGAGAACATTCTGCAAAAATACAGGGAGAGAAAATACCCTGAATTCACTCTGGAATCTGCTCGAGACCGCATCACATAAAAAAACAGAAACAGCCTATTGACCCCTCGCACCAACATCACCAACAGTGAACGGCAAGTATTTGTGTCCAGATACTCTTCTATAAGTTTGTCTATCAAGAAGATCATTTTAAGCAATTGGCAGATGATCCAATCTGAACCAGACTTCGGCGAAATATTTAACTGCACCCCTTTGTTCGCCTACCAAAGAGCGAACAACTTAAAAAATTTGCTGGAACGCAAACCCAGACCACCAGACAGTTTTCTCTGGGACCAGACCATGTCACAATTGCAGCCACTGCAACAACATCATTAGAGGCAATTTCATCAACCATCCTTTGTCTGGCAAACAGATCAAACTAAGAACCAACGCCACTTGCGAATCCATCAACTTGGTTTACTTACTGAAGTGCCCTTGTGGCTTACCATATGTCGGCAAGACTGAAAGGAAAATTAAAGTTTGTCTGACCGAGCATAAAAGTACTATAAGAAACAAGACTTTAAAATCTCCCCTAGCTGCACATTTTACTTCATCTCAGCACAACATCAGCCAGTTAAGATTCCTTGTTCTGGAGGTTGTCCCGACGAGACCTGGCATTAACAATCGAAAAACATTACTACAATGTGAACTCTTTTGGATAAAGAAGTTGGACTCGTGCCAACCAAAAGGACTCAAAGAACGTATTGAATATAGTTGCTTCCTTTAAAATTGTTTCTGACATTCTGTCTGTCTTCGTTCTACTGCCAATTCTTTGAATTCATTCTTTCCACCCTCATTATTTTTTCATCCTCATTTTTCTATTTCCTTTTTCTATTATGGTTTTCCCACTTTTCTACTCTAGTACTTTCCTTTATGTTTCAGGCTGAGTATTTTCTTAGAACTTTGAGAGGAACATTTTTAGGTTTCGCTGGGGGGCGGAGCCGTTAGGCTCCTCCTCCAGCGAAATCTGTAGTTTCTAGTATGGGTGACTTTAACCCGCCTCTCTGCTTCATTGGCTAGCTCCATAAATGGAGGCTAGCCATTGGAACAGAGAGGCGTCCGTCAATGCCGGACCAGACACGGGGGCGTTCCCGAGATTCTTTGGCTTTTGCCGACGTCACGCGACGCCGGGAACGCCCCCGTGTCTGGTCCGGCCGGGCCGTGTTTGCTGCTGTCCTGCCTTGTGTCCCTCCTCCCGCCGTCCCCACGTTTCCCTCCTCCCTCCCGACGTCCGTGTCCTTTCCCGCCCCCCTCGTCCTCTCCCGCCCCCCTCGTCCTCTCCCGCCCGCCCCCCTCGTCCTCTCCGAGGTTTTTTCTTCGGCCGGCCGGCCAATCCTAGCGCGGCCGGCCGGAAGTGCCCGCCCCCCCGCCGCCCAGGGGAAGAAGGAAGACGGCGGCCCACAAGAAGTATGGCGGCCCACGCGGGGCTCCCGTGGCCTGCCTGGAGGGAGCCCCGGAAGAAGCGGAGGACGTTGCCGGGCAAGTGTTGCCGAGTAGGACAGCTGCAGCCCCGCGCCTCCGCCCACGGTGAGTGCTGTGTTGCTCGGGTGTTGCGTGGCTCCGCACGCAGGGTGCACACGCCTGGAAAAAATCAGGATTCGCAGATGATACAACAGTGCACCAACCTATTTCGCTGGCTTTTTAATTGAATGTTGATTTTAAAGTCAAGAAAGGACCGCATGCAGGCGTATGCGCAGGCTCACAGCTGCTGTCTCGCTGGGGATGTTGAATCTAAAGAGGTGAAACCAAAATCCTCCCACAGTCGCCTGGACCGTCCTGGGCGCTGGGAAAATGAAACCAACTGCGGTTCCTCTCCACCCTGGGTCCCGTGCCTCTGCACGTGCTTCAAGATTGATAACGACACCCTGACATGAAATGCAGAATAAGGCACTTAAGTAAGTCGGTTGACTTGCATAGCCAGCACGCTCCCCCTGAACATTGTTTCAGCAGCACTGCTGGTACAGAGCAGCCTCTTCAATGGCTGGAGCTCTGGTCTCCCGAGCAGCAGGCCGCAGGCCTCTAGTGAGAGTGAACTCTGAGTACCCCACCCCCACCCCCGCCCTCAGGCCCAGTGCGGGGCAGCAAGCCCCTAAGGTAAACTATAAACCTGCCCCTCAGGGGCAGCAGGCCCTGTGACACCCTGCGCAGCAGCTGCCTGTCCCTAGCGACCTGCGGCTCTGGAGAAAGAAGCATGTCCCCAGGGACCCCCCCCCCCTCCTCCTTGCCCCACCCTAGTCACGAAGCTGCCTGCCCCGGTGACCTGGAGGGGCTCGGTGTCTGCAGCGTGTGTCTGGTGTCTGCAGCATCAGCCCCCTCGTGGCGGTGAACGGTGCTCTCCAGAGGCAGGAGCAGCAGGCTAGTGACGGGGACCTCACCGAAGCCCCTATCCCGCCACTGCCTGCCCCCTGGAGGAGCAGCAGGCCTCTAGCTTGAGAGAACGCTGCCAACCCCTCTCCAACTACAGCCGTGCCGAAGCAGCTGTCCCCTAGCGACAGGGACCTCTGCCACCCTACCCTCGCCACCACCCCCCCTTTGCAGGAGCAGCTGCCCCCTAGCGACAGGGACCTCAGGGGCAGCAGGCCCTGTGACACCCTGCGCAGCAGCTGCCTGTCCCTAGCGACCTGCGGCTCTGGAGAAAGAAGCATGTCCCCAGGGACCCCTCCTCCTTGCCCCACCCTAGTCACGAAGCTGCCTGCCCCGGTGACCTGGAGGGGCTCGGTGTCTGCAGCGTGTGTCTGGTGTCTGCAGCATCAGCCCCCTCGTGGCGGTGAACGGTGCTCTCCAGAGGCAGGAGCAGCGGGCTAGTGACGGGGACCTCACCGAAGCCCCTATCCCGCCACTGCCTGCCCCCTGGAGGAGCAGCAGGCCTCTAGCTTGAGAGAACGCTGCCAACCCCTCTCCAACTACAGCCGTGCCGAAGCAGCTGTCCCCTAGCGACAGGGACCTCTGCCACCCTACCCTCGCCACCACCCCCCCTTTGCAGGAGCAGCTGCCCCCTAGCGACAGGGACCTCTGCCAACCCACCCTCGCCACCAACACCACCCCGTGGAGGAGCAGCATGCCCCCTAGTGACAGGGACCTCTGCCAACCAACCCTCGCCACCATCAGCATGCCCCCTAGTGACAGGGACCTCTGCCAACCAACCCTCGCCACCATCAGCATGCCCACTAGTGACAGGGACCTCTGCCACCCTACCCTCGCCACCATCACCACCTCGTGCAGGAGCAGCATGCCCCCTAGTGACAGGGACCACTGCCAACCAACCCCCGCCACCATCAGCATGCCCCCTAGTGACAGGGACCTCTGCCAACCAACCCTCGCCACCATCAGCATGCCCACTAGTGACAGGGACCTCTGCCACCCTACCCTCGCCACCATCACCACCTCGTGCAGGAGCAGCATGCCCCCTAGTGACAGGAACCTCTGCCACCCTACCCTCGCCACCATCACCACCCCGTGCAGGATCAGCATGCCCCCTAGTGACAGGGACCTCTGCCAACCAACCCTCGCCACCATCAGCATGCCCCCTAGTGACAGGGACCTCTGCCAACCAACCCTCGCCACCATCAGCATGCCCACTAGTGACGGGGACCTCTGCCACCCTACCCTCGCCACCATCACCACCCCGTGCAGGAGCAGCATGCCCCCTAGTGACAGGAACCTCTGCCACCTTACCCTCGCCACCATCACCACCCCGTGCAGGAGCAGCATGCCCCCTAGTGACAGGGACCTCTGCCAACCAACCCTCGCCACCATCAGCATGCCCCCTAGTGACAGGGACCTCTGCCACCCTACCCTCGCCACCATCACCACCCCGTGCAGGAGCAGCATGCCCCCTAGTGACAGGAACCTCTGCCAACCTACCCTCGCCACCCCCCCCCCCCCCCCCCCCCCCCCCCCTTGCAGGAGCAGCTGCCCCCTAGCGACAGGGACCTCTGCCACCCTACCCTCGCCACCATCACCACCCCGTTCAGGATATGGTTCATAGATGAGTTAACCGTTTGAATGAAAGATAGCCTTAGGGTATGGGCAAGATTGTTTTTGATTAGGGAATAAAGAATACAGGTTCATGTTTGGGAGTATGATAAGGACAAAGGCTTGGGTCTGGTCAGTGTTGAGATAAACATCTATTAACATATAAGGTCTGAGTAATAATTGGTCCAGAATAAGGGTTTGAGTGACGTTACTGTGAAAATAAGGGGGAGGGTAGTGTCATGGTTATGATAATCCAAAGGGCGGATTATGTTGGGTCAGGTTTAGGATTTGATGAAGGGTTAATAAAGTTGGGTAACCTCGCAGTATGGTCCCTGTAGGTGAGGTTCAGGTCAGCATTAAGGTTTAAGTATGTTTATGATGTAGAGTCGGATCAAGGCTAGAGTGCGTGCATATGTACCTGGTATTTATGTAGCGCAAACCTAGCCAAAACAAAGGCAGCAGAATGATGCACAGTGTGAAAGGCCAGGTTATGGTAAACAAGTGTTAGGAGAGGTGGCTAGTTTGTGGACTGTTAATGCATTGTGATTTAGTGTTTTGAAAGAGTTGGAGTAAGGTTTGACAGAAGTATGGTTTGGTTTTAGAAAATATTTTGGGACATATCTTTTAAAATATTTACAATTTGTGGTGTTTTTAAAAAGAATCTGTGATGTCTTTGAACGCAAACTATAAACCAAATAATTTTCTACGACATGTCAGTGCAGAGTACGACAGGAGCTGTGGGTTCTTAGAAATTGGTTTGAATTGAGAAAAATAGGCACATAGGTGATGGTAAGTTCTATCACGAAGTAAGTTTGAATTGTGATGTACAGGTATGAGTAATGTCAATTTTTCACTTTTTTGCACTTTCTGCTACAGGGTGACGTTTCCCTAGTGCTGAAAGTAGTTCTTACTGTTAGCCAGTTGTGGTAATTTGTGACTTGGGAATGATGAAAATCACCTGTTGTCTACTGAGATTCAAACTTGTGTACGACAGATTGATGCATCAGAGGCTTAAATCCACTGAACTGTACTATTTGTCTAAAAGAGGAACAATTAGCTGGGTTATTTATCTGTATGTAGCGCGTTATCCTTTTTCTGTACTCTTCCTGGAATAGTTAAACCTGTTTTACAAAAAATGAAAGATTTAATACATTTTTTTCTTCCAGACACTATAGGGAATAGTCTTTTTCTTTATGTTGCTGTTTAAAGGCATAATTTTGTAGTCGCGTAGATGGATTTTTATATGAAAGTTCAGTCGAATAATTAAATTCCTCTGTTTCAATACACAAAATACGTGTCTCTAGAAATCCAAATTTGTAATCATTTTGAGTGGCACTTTGCCGGAGATTTATCCCCTGTAGCCTCGAATTCTGAATCTGAATAGTTGTCAATTTACCTCCTTCTCCTGTTTCTCCTACCTTCGCATTGGGTTCCCTCAACTTGCAACTTTTACTATCCCCTCACCCCTTCCTGTAAAATCTTCGGTAGTGGTGGTTAGTTGGTCTCCTTCATTTCATGCCGTCAGCCTGAATTTTCTGTGTATTGTGGTAATATGGATACCTTTTCTGCTGCTCAGAGCTTTGTGCTAGTTCCTTCAACAATTTCTTCCCAACTCCTGTCAACTTCCAGTGAGAGCAGCATAATAAAGTATAGGCGGCAAGTAGTGTATGGATAGACATGTATTCTATACCTTGGATCATGAGGATAATTCTGTGCTGTTGTGCCGTTCGGAAATTGTGTGACTTCATAAATTTCTCAAGTCTCTAGCCTAGTTGACACTGCAAAGAATTTGTGCATATATGCACTGTTGTACCAGTGCGTAATCTGTGTTCCCTGCATTCCATGACGATTACCCAACCGTGAGGTACAGTGTGTAGTTTATTCAACAACAGAGTGTCTGCATAAATGAAGTAATCAGTGGGGTGAGTCGATCATCTTGGCGTATTATTTGCATAGTCCTCAAGAAATTGAAATGGTCCGTTTTCAGAGCGTTTTCCAAAATATCGTTTGCTTTTGCATGTAGTTCGTAGTTCCTATTTAATGTGTGTGTGATATCAGACCACTATTCGGATTTTATGAACCGTAAGATATTTCTATGCATAGAAAACGACCTTGTAGCTCGAATGTGACACGCGCCTTTCGGTTTCGGCAAGTAGTGTATGGATAGACATGTATTCTATACCTTGGATCATGAGGATAATTCTGTGCTGTTGTGCCGTTCGGAAATTGTGTGACTTCATAAATTTCTCAAGTCTCTAGCCTAGTTGACACTGCAAAGAATTTGTGCATATATGCACTGTTGTACCAGTGCGTAATCTGTGTTCCCTGCATTCCATGACGATTACCCAACCGTGAGGTACAGTGTGTAGTTTATTCAACAACAGAGTGTCTGCATAAATGAAGTAATCAGTGGGGTGAGTCGATCATCTTGGCGTATTATTTGCATAGTCCTCAAGAAATTGAAATGGTCCGTTTTCAGAGCGTTTTCCAAAATATCGTTTGCTTTTGCATGTAGTTCGTAGTTCCTATTTAAAGTGTGTGTGATATCAGACCACTATTCGGATTTTATGAACCGTAAGATATTTCTATGCATAGAAAACGACCTTGTAGCTCGAATGTGACACGCGCCTTTCGTTTTCTGGTGATAGGTTAGTGATGTCTACGGTTTTCTGTGCATTATATAGTTCTGCTCCATAGCTCATAAAAAGGTTGCCAGGAGTGTTTTTTCCTGATTTCGATCTCTTGGGAGCTGCCATGGTGTTTGTCCTTTCTGTTTGGCCCAAGGCTAGTAGAGCTTGTCGTTTGAATGCTTTTGCTTTTATGGATGATGGTAGCTAATTGTATGTCCAGTTAATTATTAATCTTGCGTGTGTGTGTGGGAGGCTCTGTGTGGTGTGTTTGCGGGGGGCTCTTGTGTGTGTGTGTGTGGGGGGCTCTTGTGTGTGTGTGTGTGTGGGGGGCTCTTGTGTGTGTGTGTGTGGGGGGCTCTTGTGTGGTGTGTGTGTGGGGGGCTCTTGTGTGGTGTGTGTGGGGGGGGCTCTTGTGTGGGTGTGTGTGTGCAAATGCAATACGTCTTGCATTTGCGACAGAGTAAGCTATTGGCATTGTAAATGAGAATGCCATTTTTCATATGGTATGTGTGTGAAAACTCTGCTTCTGTGCCACCCCTGACCTCTGTGTGGGGCTCTTTGCGTGTGTGTGGGGCTCTTTGCGTGTGTGTGGGGCTCTTTGCGTGTGTGTGGGGCTCTTTGCGTGTGTGTGGGGCTCTTTGCGTGTGTGTGGGGCTCTTTGCGTGTGTGTGTGTGTGTGTGTGGGGGCTCTTGCGTGTGTGTGGGGGCTCTTGCGTATGTGTGTGGGGGGCTCTTGCGTGTGTGTGTGTTTGTGTGGGGGGCTCTTGCGTGTGTGTGTGGGGGGCTCTGTGTGGTGTGTTTGCGGGGGGCTCTTGTGTGTGTGGGGGGCTCTTGTGTGGTGTGTGTGGGGGGCTCTTGTGTGTGTGTGTGTGTGGGGGGCTCTTGTGTGGGTGTGTGTGTGCAAATGCAATACGTCTTGCATTTGCGACAGAGTAAGCTATTGGCATTGTAAATGAGAATGCCATTTATTTATCTGTTTTCAAAACCAACACATAAATAAAAAGTTTGTCATTTACAAAACCAATAGCTCAAACTTTTCCGAAGGCGAAACCGTTGCATTGTAAATGCTTGTTGTTTATACTTTCATTTATATTTTTTCTCCTACATTTCAATATAATAAGTACTTCAAAACTTATATGACTTTCCTTTTCCCCATTTCGATTCACTTCACCTTCGTTTTCACCCTATTTGTTCCATTATTAGTTTCCTTGTGTGTCCCCTATCCAAGATGGCTGACACTTTGTGTGTCCTGTTTGTTAATGTTTTGTATTCAACATGCCTTTAATGTACATTTTTTTACTGTCATTTATTTTCCCCCTAGCGTGCACCTCAACTTTCATTTGACACCTTCCCAGTTCTTCTGGGGGGTTTTACCGTAGTCACTACGATACCCATTGTTCACCGCAACTTTTGTAGTCTGTTTTCTCTGTTTACTTGACGTCTTCAAGACGTACCCTTTCACTTCCGTGTATCGACCTTTCCAGCACCTGATACAGGACGCGGTCACTCTGAAACACTGGTGAGAATCCATATTCGACTTAATGGTTTACTTTTATTTTTCGCATGTTACCGTTAGTTAAAACCTATACACACTTCGGTGATTCTTTTGGTGTCTATAATCGGGCATCTGCTCATTCCGCACAGTTTTATTTCCCTGTTCGCTACTGAATGTCCACTTCACAGAGCCTTCACCTCTGCACTATGCTTTCTCCCTATTGCCACTTCGTTTCAACCATTCAGCACCGCGTTGTAATGCACCACAACACATGGTTTCACACTCGTTTTTCTTTTATTTTTCTCTCACGGTTTTGAGTCAAACATTCTATAATTTTATTTTCTAACCTAGGGGCCTGGTCCATTTCCTGAAACAGTGTTTGTTTCCTTACAGATCATCCTAAGTCCCCTGATGAAGGGACTTTTGTCTCGAAATGCATAGGGATTTCTCAATTTTGAAGTATTTTCACTTGTTAAACCTTGGATAATACCATTGGAGTCAATATGATCGCAATATATGTTGTCGATGAATAAACATATGATGAACTGGTCTGATTCTGAACTTGATCACTATAAAGACAAAACTAAAGGGCATTTTTGGCCTCACAGGAGCTCCCACAGGAACTAGTGTGGGAACCTCCCAAACTAGCTCGCTATTATTGTACAATAAGAGTCCCTCACTAGCCAGAAGGGACAATTCCTGAGGCGCCCAGAAACGATCCTCAACTTCTGTTCGAGATTACCTATTTGAACTTCCACCATACTCCAGGTGAACCACTCCACCTCTTGTTTTTCTACTTGTATTGTGAACAGTGAAGAATTTTACACAAATTAATTTATATATAGAATTATAAAAAAGTTTTTTTTGAGAAAATAAAACCGGAAAAAAAATATTGGCTTGTGGGACAAAGATGTTGTTTCTAATGTAGGATGTACCACTGATGTATTAATTCATAGGGAGAGGTTTGTCGTTATTATTCCTTGATTTTCCCTGCCCTCCTCTCCCTATATTCAGAAACCCAGGGACCCTCTATTGTTTCTGGCCCTGCCAGGTTTCTACAGTGCATGGTGATGCTCCGTTTGGCTAGTAGGCGAGCCAAAGACGTAAACCTAGTTTTGACTTTGTGTTTGCGATGCTTGAATATGCGCAATGCGCTGGCTTCCCATGTTGAAGTATCTATGAGCCCTGTTACCTCATGCAGTGTGGTGTTAATTATATTCCAGCAAGTATGTAGCATTGGGCAGCTCCAGAACACGTTGGGAGAGGTCACACTAGGTTTTTTTGCATCTTGGGCATGAGAATTGTGTGCTGGGATAATATAGAGGAAGATTTTCTGGCGTCAAATATGCTCGATGTAAGATAAAATACTGTATGTTTTGAATCCGTAGTTTCGGGATACTTTTTTGGGATACCGTAATGCCTGTTTACATTTTTGTCATGAAGTTCATCCTTCCATTTTTCAGGCAGGGGCGAGTGTTACTGCATTGAGTTTGTGGATCGCTTTGTATATTCATGTCACTATGTGACATCCTGGGTCCTTTTTCAAGATGGGGAAAACAGAACAAGGTGGCTGGACAGGAAAATTACCAGAACAATTTCCAGCCACGCAGTCAATATGTACCACGTGACCACAGGGTTTGAATCCCAAAATGAATTTATTTTCTTTATGACTGAAGTTATCAAAGTTTCAAACACACAAGCACGAACAAAAAACTATTACGGCAGTGGATTCATGTGTACAATATCTACAAATATACAAGTTTACAAATGTACAATATTTACAACAATGAATCAAGCAAAACAAGTAAGCATGACACACCAAAAACAATGAAAAAAATTCAGTGATCAAAATAAATTGCAATTATATACAGTGCAAAATTAGTGCATGAAGCAAATGTGCGACCAGTCCATAGGACTATGAAACCAAGGGACAGGCGGAGTAGGTGGAATGAAGTGCCTGCCTGTCTACCAAAACCCGTGGTTGAATATTTGTATCGGGTTGCACAACTAGGATCCAAAGTAATGAGATGAATTCTATCCTAGAGGCACCCTTTGAGATTGCCACAGGGTGGAAGTGTCGACGTGTTTCGAACCAGGGTGTTATAGGTTCTCTTCAGGACAGGGACTGGGAACAGTGAGTCTGTAAAGATATACGGAGTTGGTGTCAGGATTGTATATCATAGTACTGTAACAGTTAGCTCTGGCTCCACAAAAAGGGAAAAACAATTACCTGCACGAGGGCATAGGAATTGCCGTGGTGTCGGTAAATCTCAAAGGACAGTCAATTCTGAAACAACACATACAAGAATTGGGCTTAGCGCGATGGCAAACCGGGAGTTCTGGGATAATAAAAGCGATGGTGCAAAGCCATAGAAAATTTGTGAATCATACCTGGAGTTCACACTGGGGTAAACTGAAGATGTAATGCCCGCCAAGCGGTGCACAATCAGGGTTGAGGACAGCTCACATTTTGCAGCGCATGGGTTAGAAGCTTAGAAAAACCACAAGAGAAGAATTCCCAAAATTAACGAAACTTTAACAAGTGTATGGGCTCACCAGTCACAAACACGGACCCAGGGGGAAGAGTCCTACCTGAATTCACAGCTGGCAGGTAGAGGAGCCTTATCGCAGAACCAAATTCAAGCCGGCAGGCGGTTTTTTAATTAATTAAACCGAGACCTGTAGCAAAGAGAGTGGATACTTTTTTAGCAACGAACTCATAGGTAAATGCCGAACGCTAAAGGCACAGGGACTCGCGCACCATGTGCGCGAAACACTTACTCGTGTGAGAAGAATCACTCCGTCATTTCGGAAAGAAGCTCAATCTGTCGGTAAAGCGCGGCGCTCTGCGGGGGTACTAAAAAAACCGCCGGGTCAGGAGGCTAGTGGGTGTGTCTAGTGGAGGGCTCCTGGAGGATGCTGGTAGATGTAGTTAGAGTGTACCATGCTCATGTTTGTACACGCATAGAGAGTTTTAAAGTTTTGAAAACGTGTGGCATTTACCGTAATTAACAGAAAATGTCAAAGTTAAACAACAAAGCTGGAAAAACTTCGGTCTCATACGTGGATAGATGATCTACACAGAGACATTGCTATTTTCATTGATGGTTCGTCTCGAGGAATTTAGGAACCCCCGGGTCAGGAGGCTATTGGGTGTGTCTGGTGGAGGGCTCCTAAAGGATGCTGAAAGATATATTTTGAAGGCTCATAGTGATGCAAACAGTGAGAATTGTAATGGTTGGAAAACATGTGGCATTTAACATAATGAACCGAATACATCAAGATCAATAACAGAGAACCAGAAAAAATTTGGTCTCATTCGTGGTCACATGGTCTACACAGAGACATGTTGTTATCATAGAAGGTTCAAAGGCATTTAGTGAGCATATTTACAACATCATTCTGGAACATTGAAACGGAACATATTCACAAATCAGGTAACCAAAGACTCTCTAATCCCATCCCCGGTTGGATCATCGCGCCAAGAAAGGAAGGTTGACAGACAAACCGGGATTTGAAATAAGAATGTAAAAAAGCAGTTCAGAGTTGCAACACAGCCAAGCTCAGCCGGAAGGATCGAAATCAGTTCATAAGCTGGTAATTTCAGACATTTCATTCAAACCGGAGTTGGATGTATCAAACTTCAATATGAGGTACGCCTCTTTCTGAGACAGGCGGACATCGGGGTCACCATTGCCACCCCTGATGACCGCTAGCACCGTCCATCTTATGTCATGACTGGAGTGTTTTTGTTGTAAAAAATGAGAGACCAGGGGGGCTGTCATGTTTTTGTTATTAATTCTTGAACGGTGTTGAATGATTCTCTGACGGACCTCCTGCGTGGTTTTGCCGATGTACAGCAAGTTGCACGGGCATTGTATGGCATACAACATTGGTCTGTGTAGACCATGTGACCACGAATGAGACCGAATTTTTTCTGGTTCTGTGTTATTGATCTTGATGTATTCGGTTCATTATGTTAAATGCCACATGTTTTCCAACCATTACAATTCTCACTGTTTGCATCACTATGAGCCTTCAAAATATATCTTTCAGCATCCTTTAGGAGCCCTCCACCAGACACACCCAATAGCCTCCTGACCCGGGGATTCCTAAATTCCTCGAGACGAACCATCAATGAAAATAGCAATGTCTCTGTGTAGATCATCTATCCACGTATGAGACCGAAGTTTTTCCAGCTTTGTTGTTTAACTTTGACATTTTCTGTTAATTACGGTAAATGCCACACGTTTTCAAAACTTTAAAACTCTCTATGCGTGTACAAACATGAGCATGGTACACTCTAACTACATCT
Source organism: Lissotriton vulgaris (assembly GCF_964263255.1). Classification (NCBI taxonomy): domain Eukaryota; kingdom Metazoa; phylum Chordata; class Amphibia; order Caudata; family Salamandridae; genus Lissotriton; species Lissotriton vulgaris. Next base: position 1,347,036,743 of record NC_141685.1, on the reverse strand, counting down.
ACCAGCATCCTCCAGGAGCCCTCCACTAGACACACCCACTAGCCTCCTGACCCGGCGTTTTTTTTAGTACCCCCGCAGAGCGCCGCGCTTTACCGACAGATTGAGCTTCTTTCCGAAATGACGGAGTGATTCTTCTCACACGAGTAAGTGTTTCGCGCACATGGTGCGCGCGTCCCTGTGCCTTTAGCGTTCGGCATTTACCCATGAGTTCGTTGCTAAAAAAGTATCCACTCTCTTTGCTACAGGTCTCGGTTTAATTAATTAAAAAACCGCCTGCCGGCTTGAATTTGGTTCTGCGATAAGGCTCCTCTACCTGCCAGCTGTGAATTCAGGTAGGACTCTTCTCCCCTGGGTCCGTGTTTGTGACTGGTGAGCCCATACACTTGTTAAAGTTTCGTTAATTTTGGGAATTCTTCTCTTGTGGTTTTTCCCAGCTTCTAACCCATGCGCTGCAAAATGTGAGCTGTCCTCAACCCTGATTGTGCACCGCTTGGCGGGCATTACATCTTCAGTTTACCCCAGTGTGAACTCCAGGTATGATTCACAAATTTTCTATGGCTTTGCACCATCGCTTTTATTATCCCAGAACTCCCGGTTTGCCATAGCGCTAAGCCCAATTCTTGTATGTGTTGTTTCAGAATTGACTGTCCTTTGAGATTTACCGACACCACGGCAATTCCTATGCCCTCGTGCAGGTAATTGTTTTTCCCTTTTTGTGGAGCCAGAGCTAACTGTTACAGTGCTATGATATACAATCCTGACACCAACTCCGTATATCTTTACAGACTCACTGTTCCCAGTCCCTGTCCTGAAGAGAACCTATAACACCCTGGTTCGAAACGCGTCGACACTTCCACCCTGTGGCAATCTCAAAGGGTGCCTCTAGGATAGAATTCATCTCATTACTTTGGATCCTAGTTGTGCAACCCGATACAAATATTCAACCACGGGTTTTGGTAGACGGGCAGGCACTTCATTCCACCTACTCCGCCTGTCCCTTGGTTTCATAGTCCTATGGACTGGTCGCACATTTGCTTCATGCACTAATTTTGCACTGTACATAATTGCAATTTATTTTGATCACTGAATTTTTTTCATTGTTTTTGGTGTGTCATGCTTACTTGTTTTGCTTGATTCATTGTTGTAAATATTGTACATTTGTAAACTTGTATATTTGTAGATATTGTACACATGAATCCACTGCCGTAATAGTTTTTTGTTCGTGCTTGTGTGTTTGAAACTTAGATAACTTCAGTCATAAAGAAAATAAATTCATTTTGGGATTCAAACCCTGTGGTCACGTGGTACATATTGACTGCGTGGCTGGAAATTGTTCTGGTAATTTTCCTGTCCAGCCACCATGTTCTCTTTTCCCTTTTGCTGAGATCCGGGCTGGGCAGACGTAGGATCCAAAACCTTTACTGTTCCTTTTTCAAGATAGCATGGAGGACTGGGTGTGTTGCCGGGTCGCTATCTGATATATTCCAGGCTCCGCGGCAATCCATCATCAGCCATGAGGAACTGACCTCTAGGAAGGTGGGTATCGGCTGTCTGTTCTAAAAATGAGAGCAGGTGTCCATCTGCAAACAGCGATCCTGCCTCCGTGAGTTAGTGATCTGTCAAGGTTTGTAGGGCCCTTGCAGTCTTGTGGTTGCGATCTCTTGGAAGACCTACTAGTGGCAAAAGAGGGAATAAAGTGGGGTCGTCCGTGACATCTGGTGTATGCATTTCATGCAGGTGAGCGCCACTGTCACTTGCAATGGATACGTTGACGCAGGTTTGGATACTGGTAGCAGCACTCGTCTGATTGCTGGAGTGAATATTGGCCTAATGCTTGTGTGGGTCTCTCCTAATGAGCGTTCTGCTGTCCATCAGGATATTCACTGTAGGTGGGTTGCTAGGCAGTAAGCTTCGAATGAATGATCTCCCAGCCTGCCCCGGTACACTGGTAGGTACATTTTGGCCAGGGCTACCAGTATACGACCCTCACCCCTTATTAGGGTGCTGAGAAAGGTGTCTAGTTCCTTTAAGAAAGATCGGAGAGGGACTGTTGGGAGATTAGCAAAAAGGTAGAGCAGTCGTGGGACAAGAACCATTTAGCCACTGCTATTCTTCTGATAAGGGTTAGGGTTTTTCAGAAACTGACAGAGGAGCGAATGCCTGTCAGTACTTTTCGGTCGGTACACTCGTAGGCATCTTGTGGGGAGTGATACAGGTGTGCACCTAAATACTGTGGTGCCTGTACACTCCATGCAAGGTCGACTCCTCCGACCCGCACCATTTGTGGAGCGAGGTCAACATGTAGCGGATATATTGTGAACTTGGCCCAGTTGACCTTTAGACTGGCTACTGTCTCAAAGTCCGGCAGGGTGGCAAAGATCGGAATGAGGTCGGAGGTGATGTCCTGTATGTATAGGAGCAGATCTGCATATATTGATACGCTATGTGCAGTTCCTGCCAGCGGGATGCCCCATTGCTCGCCCTCTTGAAGACGGACTGCCAGTGGTTCCATTGCCAGGGCGAAGAGCAGTGGGAAGAGTGGGCATACTTGGCTTGTGCCCCTTGACATTATAAAAGAGGATGGCACATGCCGTCCTAGCCTGACTGAATGTCGGCCTTGTGTATATTAGTTTAGTGTATGCTCGTAATCGTGGCCCACTCCCACCTTTCGGAACACATCAAATACGTATGGCCATGACGGTGTATCGAAGGCCTTTTCGAGGTCTAAGACCAGGCACTCAGCCCTGGGAATCGGGCCTGAACCTGATCATGTCCATGAAACAGCCGCCAAATGTGGGAGGTATCTCTTCCCGGGACGAATCCGCATTGGTCTGGGTGTATTAGTGTTGGAAGAATCGAGGTGTAATGCTCTGCTAATATTTTGCCAAAGATTTTGTAATCTGCGGCGAACAGGGCACTGGGTCGAAATGAGCCCAGATGGTGGGGGTCTCGTTCTGGTTTTTGGAATGAGACCATTAATGATTCCCGGAGAGGATTGTGGGGGTACACCTTCTTGAAGTGCTGTTTTATACATTTTCTATCCGTTGTGGAACTAACAGTGTGGAGAATGTGCAGTGGAATTCTAGTGATAGGCCTTCGAGACCTGGGGCTTTATTTGTGGCCAGGTTTTGTATTGCTTGCGTCACTTCTGTTGAGGTAATTTTACGTCTAGAGTGTTTTTATCATTTGCTGCTATGCATGGCAGCAGGTGCGCATCATCTAGGAATCGGTCTATTGCCTCTGCGTCTGTCAAGTCAGGGGCTGTGTATAGAGATGCAGAATACTTGTGAAATGCATGCATTATGTCTGCCTGGGATTGGTCTTGTGTGCTTGTGATGGTGTTCACTTCGGTTATCGGGTGAGGAGCAGTGTCTTGTTTGATGTGCCATTCTAGCAGTGTGCCTGCTCTATCTCCTCTATGCACTCTGACAGCGTGCGCTCTAAAATTGTATCTCCTGAGGTCTGCAAGCAACTCTGCATACGCGGTGTTTGTGTCTGCTACCTGCACCAGTGTCGCTTCATTTGTATCTGCTGATTGTATCATTGTTGCTAATTTCCGTTCCTCTTCTAGTATGTGCCGCTCTAGGGTTTATCGTACCCCGGAGATGTGTTGGATACATGTCCCTCCAATCACCACCTTGAACGCATCCCATTCTGTTGCTCTAGTGGATTTTGTTTTGTTGTTTTCACTTAAGTAGTTCTGAATGTGTTTTTTTACTCTTGCTTAAACACCTGGTCCTCCAGACATTCGAGTGGTAGGCGCCAGGTAGGGACCTGGGATGGGGTGGCTGCCATCCTAGAGTTAGCGTGTGTGCGTCCTGATCAGATAGGACCCTACCCGACCCAGGTACTCTGTCTCCTGGGCCATGGGGATAATGTGTGAGGAGCTTAAGAAATGGTCAAGGGGGACTCTGAGGTCATGTGGTATAGAGTGAAATGAGTATAGTCTGGTATTGAGATATTTACTGCACCATGCATCTGTCAGTGTTCAGTGATCTATCCATGTGTTAAACCGCTTCATTTGCGCTATGGCCAGGGAGGCCGGGTGGGATTTGTCTAGTGAGACTGCGTACAGTTATAGTCTCCTCCCAGGGCATTGTAGTGTATTGGGGTAGTGTGCTGAAAGGGAGTCCCAATATTTCCCCTTCTCCGTGTTTGGCACGTAAATACTGCCCAACAGAAGCGGTTGGCCATCTAGGAGCCCCTCCAGCAGTGTAAAGTGGCCTTCCGCAACAATCGTTCTAGATAGTTCCTGGAACTAAACCCCTGGTCGCAGTCAAATGAGTGCTCACCGTGCAAACACACAGTATGTAGTTGTGCAAATGTACCTCGTCAGCGCTTGCGTAATTTGTATAGCTCTCCTGTCGTTAAATGCGTTTCCTGTTGCATCACAAACTGCGCATTGTGTTGTACACTGCATATTTCTTGCGTGCAGTGTGTATCTCTCGCACATTAAGTGTGAGGATATTAATATCACAGTTTCACACCATGATTTGTTTTGAATGTTATGACTTGGGTGTCACGATGAGACGTTGGGTAGGGTTGTTGTATGTGCACCTCTCTGGGTTCAGTCTTGATGCCAACCTTGGGTTTATTTCGCTTATCCAACTGAGAACATACATTCAGTGTATTAGTAGGTGACGAAATGAGGGATGTTAACTGGGGTGGGAGGTATTCCCAATACTGGGGACCTACCGCAACAGGCGGTACATCCAAACTTTGCATGCCACTTTGTTGTGGGGTCTAGTTGGCCGTGCATCTACGCGGTCTCAGTGGGTGGCATTTGTAGGATTTATGTATGTGGAGGAGCCTGTCGGTGGCCTGGCATGTGCCGTGCTGGTTCATGCACTACATTATTTCACAGTCATCTGTTAAGTGAAATAGATACATGGTTAGTAATAATTACAGTTCATATCACCCTGTCTGGTGTCTGCGGCGTCACCAATGGTGAGGTCCCAGAGTCTGTTTGGATACAGTGTCATCACTACCCTCTTCTGATGTGAAGATATGGGGGCCTCTGTTGTAATGTGTTGCTGGTGAGGCTGGTCCTATTTCCGCTGCTGCCTGTTGGGCTTTACTGCGCACAGCAATAATTTGCTTTAGGTCCGGGGATCCTGTAAGTTGGGAGCGGGCCACAGATTTGGAGCACCTGTTTTGTCTTTTGGGGCAACGTGATTCTTCATTATTTGAGGACGTTGAGTGTTTTTTTGCGCTTGGGTGAATTTGACAGTTTCGATCCTCCCAGTCATGGGCTGCCTCGGAATCGGTAAAAAATGTGGAGGACCCATAAATAAATAAATAAATTGCGCATGATTTGAGGCGTGCTGGAAATAGCAGTGAATATTGTATTCCTTATTGGCATAGGTTGTGTTTCAATTTGATAAATGAGGATCGTGGGCGTTGCACTGCTCGGGAATAGTCTGGGAAGAACATTATGTATTTCTTTATTTGGGTGTGCCCATGTTGTCTGGCTGTTTTTAAGAAAACAAGGGGGACTCAGCGGGTAGCTATGAACCATGGGTATCAATTGAGTTTTTTAGGAACAAGGGTTCTTAGCTTTTTTTAAAAATAGAACAGATATTATATAAAACACAATAGTAACTGCAGAGCTGCTTTGCGTTGTAGTTGGCATCAGGGAACCTGTGTGGGAGCGAAGCTTCCTCATTCTGTGCGAAGTTGGGTGTGTCCTTTTGCGGGCCCACCGATTGGTTTGCCTTTAACTGAGACTTATCCGCTCTTTGTGCTTTAGTTGGGCCTTAACGACAATGGGATGGAAAGGGGTTTTCGCTGCATTGACTATACTGCCCGGGGCCACACCTCGATGTTGATGCTGAATGGCGCGCTTCCCAATGCCTGTCTTTGTTTGCGTAACTCTGGATGCAGTGTTAGCTTTCCTCCCGATACCGATTCTGTTCTCGTGGTCTCTGTAGGTTGGGAGGGAAGGGCTGTGCACCTATTACTGTAGGCAGGTTTTCTGAGTGCTCACTGTTTGGTGCTCGCTCCGACTTGTGGCAACGCTGTGCGGTGTATTGTTTAGTGATCACTCTTTACTATTTGGCGCTCGCTCTGGTTTGTGGCGGTGGTACGCAGTTTGCTATGTAGTTATGTCCCGTGCCTTGGATTGATGCGTGGCGTGACGCAACTGGTGGGCGGGAAGGACTATACCTTTATCACTGCAGGCAAGCCTTGTGGGTATTCACTAATCACTGTATGATGCTCGTTCCTATTTGTGATAGCGCTATGAAGTTTTTTATGTAGTGTTCACTGCTCACTGTTAGGCACTCGTTCTGATTTGTGGTGGTACTATTCAACTTATTGTGTAGTTGTGTCCCTTGCCTTAAATTAGTGCATGGCGCAATGTAGCTGGTGGGGGAGGGGGGGTGTCTCACTTAGTGGAGAAAAGGAAGGAAGAGCAATCAAAGTCAGCAGCAACAACAGGAGTCTGTGGCAAATGTAAAGGGGAATACTCATATAACTTAATAGTTAAAACAACAAAAACATCTCCTTCTCAAACAAAGGAAACTGCAACCCAAACCGGAAAGAGTTCAATTACGGATCCCAAGGGTAAACAGGATTCTAACCCTATTTACTCTTAGAAACCTTTTTAAGAAGGAAACCAAACTAGTGTCTCCCCAACAGCCCGTAGTTTTTTATCCAATCTTCACAAAAAGAAAATTTCACTCCACCTTGAACAGCCCTGTAACATCCAACCTCATATCAACCGCTGAGATTGCGCTGTCAAATAACGATTCCCAGGCCTTAAAAAGCGCTAACGACAAAAGAAATGAAAAGCTGATTAAATCAAAAAGGAGAAAGGCGCAAAGAAGAATTAAGAGAAAGAAAGCCCGTCAAATGAGAATACCGGCCAACTCTCCCCCTTTACTGGAAACAGAGGAAAGCTCAGAAATACCACAGACCAAGAAGATAAAGGAGCAGAATTTGCCGGAAAAAAACTCAAGGAGACAACTCTGAACAATCGAGTAAATTAAATCCTTAGGCAAAACATTTTTTACCAACAGGACATGGTCTAAGAAGCCCAGAGGTAAGAGACCCCAAAAGGAACTCTCTCCACACAGAAAAAGGATCTGCAAACAGTGGTGACCAGGTCTAATTTTCTGGAAATCATAGACCTATTCCCGTCTGACGAAACCGCGGCCGAATTATCAGTTTGCTACAAAAAATTCGGCCGCTACAATCTCTAGCACGTAACGAAATAAAACTAGTCATGTTTCCAGAAGAATCAAAAATGTCTATTGCGATTGTTGAATTTTGGTCTCCAGTAATCCCGGGAATCATACTGCAGGAGAGTGACACTTTACACAAATACAGCTATGACCTGGCCCCAGTATTAAAATACGAATCTCAAAAAAGACCTATACCAGATGAGGCTCCCAAAAGGCTTGGAATCAACCATTCACTTAACATCACCACCAATTCGCTAGATCATGCCACAGAAAATATATTTATATCCATAAAGAACGGCAATAGACAAATCTGGAGTAAGAAAGCTCCCAGTGTTGAAACTGCAAAGAGAGATTATTCCTGGTCCTGAAACTCCGAAACCCTGAACAGCAACAAACAAACTAAGGATAATAAGTCCTCTGTTTAGCACAGGTTTGAAGATTTCCTCTTGGAATCTTGCGGGCATAACTAAAGAAAAACTGGCTGAAATAACAAAAGATTCTCCAGCAATAGTGGCCCTCCAAGAAACTTGGTCTACACAAAACCTCAATCTAGAGAAATATTTCATATATGACATTCCTGCAGAACAGGTCGACCGGGGACACGCGAAAGGCGGGATAGCGATCTTATTAAATGAAGATTACAAATAGGCACAAGAAGTAATTCCAACTAACTCAAAGAACCATCAATGTATCAAAATCAAGTGCGAGACCAGTCCTCCTGAAACTTTAAAAGAAATATTAATTTATAACATATATATCCCCCCCCCGGAGCAAAAATGGACGCACTTACTATAGAAATCTTAAAAGACATAGAACAAACAATAGAAAATCAGGATTATCCTTCGCTTTTCATCATGGGAGATCTTAATGGGAAAATCTCTAATGAGTTAATATCGAAATAGGCAAATTGGCTAACCGATGAGGCACTGAGAATCTCTATTCCACTATTTCCAAAAGAAAACAAGGCGGATAAAAGAGGGAAGATCCTAATAGCATCGCTACCTATTTTAAACGGAACAATACTAAATGGCAATGTAGAAGGAGACATACCTGCCTCAAATACAAGACAGGGAAACTGTAATCCTTAACTACTGGAGTACATGATCTGTAGCTATGATCTACACAAATCAGTTTTACAACTTAAAATTAACTTTGCCGATGGTAGTGATCATGCGAAACTACAGCTAACTACAGAGTGGAAAGCACAACAGTCCCAGTCAAATCAAATTATGTATAGCTGTAGTACTGTCCTGGTAAACCCAACTCAAAGACGGATCCACTGGAACTCTGCTACTCTCATCAAACTAATTTCTATAATTGACTCAACACAACTCTTACAAAGAATACACTCAGCAAATCCGATAACAAACGTTGAAATTGTGATAAAAAAATTAACACAAAAATTACAGGAAAAGCTGATCCAACCGCCAAATAAACAAAACAAAAGTTAGCTACTAATACAACTTACCTAAACAAACTGGTACGAGCACAATTTTTAGAAAAGTCACCAGATAGACAGATAGAAATCAACAAACTGAAAAATCAACGCAGGAGAGAAAGAGAAAAAAACAAGAGAATAACCCAAGATAAAAATTGGGTAGATCTGCAAATAGCAGCGAAACAAAATAACCAACGTGCATATTGGAACATAATTGCGAAAGAAATAGGCACGAAAAAAGTATTACAATCTATCCCGGTGCCTCCATAAGAATGGGAAATATATCTGGCCAATTTATATAAATTAAACACTACTGTAGAAAAGAGTTATCATCCTGCTAGGAACTCGGAAATAAAATCCTCAGACTGTGAAGTTACTAGTCCACTCTCTATTGAGCTACATATAAGAAAGGCAAGATCAACCGGAGCAACAGGCCCGGACCAAATACCGATCAAGGTCCTCCAATGCAATCCCAAAGAATGGAGTAAGATGCTATTTCCCCTTTTTAACTACATTTTCAGAACTGGAGATATTCCCAAGTCTTGGAAGGGGAGCATTATAATACCCATACATAAAAAGGGCACAAGGTTGTATCCTGGTAATTATAGACAGATAGCACTTTTGGACGCAACAGGAAAGATTTTTACAGCTACAGTATTAGACCATCTAAAAGATTGGGCCTTTTCTTCGGGACGGATCCCTTTATACCAGGCTGGATTTAGATCAAAGCATTCAGTCACCGACAATATCGCTGTTCTTCAAACCATCTTAGATAAATATGTTACAATAAAATCTCTGGTTATATATGCTGCTTTTATCGACTTTACCACCGCATTCGATAGAGTAGACAGAGCAACACTATGGAGAAAACTCTATGATATGGGTATCCCGGACAATCTACTACATATATTAACAGTATTACATACAGATACCTGGTGCCAAGTCCAAATGGGGATGGAAAAGGGACTTACTAGTGCAATCCCGACCCCAAATGGCCTTAGGCAAGGATGTCTCCTCGCTCCTTTACTCTTTTCCCTTTATCTCAGTGACTTGCCTCAACGTTTTCAACAGATATGTAATTTTCCACCAAAAATTGCTTCTCATAAAATACATACTTTATTATATGCGGATGATGTCATTATTTTAGATCAAACTCCATTCGGTTTGCAAAGAAGCCTTGAGGCCCTCCACAATTATACAGAGGAAAATTATTTAATACCAAACATCTCAAACTAAAATAGTACCGTTCTCTGGAAGAAAAAGGGAGTACTAAATTTATCTGGTCACTAGGGGGAAAAACGGTGGAAGTGGTAAAAGAATACACTTACTTAGGAAGAATATTTACCAAGTCCTTACAAAATAAGTCCCATACTTTGCATTTAACCCGGAAATCGGATGTCCATGTGGGAGCACTGTTACAGCTATACGCTGCATCTGGACAAAGACATCTCTCTGCAATGCTTAAGGTATGTAGTGCCAAAATTCCACCAGTACTGTCATACGCACTCGAGCACATACCAATAAGCCAATGGTCCTTTCTAGACTTAAAAGAAGGGGAGATCCTGCGAAAAATTATGAAGTTATCTCAATCGGTTCCAGTGCAAGCGCTCCGCCTCGAGCTGTCACTGACTAGCTCCTATGCCCGAGGAATCGCAAATATCATCAGGTGGGCATATAATCTCCTACATGCTGAAGAAGGAACGCTTCGATACCTGTTAAAAACGGAGACATTCGGACGTGAACCATCGAACTATATATTTTCTAAAAATATTCTATCTGCTTTTAAGCTATCAGAGGTTAACATGGAGCTGTTACTGTCTTGGTCTCCTGCCCAGTTGAAACTCTTTCTAAAGCACTTTACTACAAGACTAAGTTTTGACCTCGACTCTCAACATTGTCTTAAACTGTTATTATATAAAAATATTTCTGAAACTATAGAGTATAAGAAACCTCAACAATATATAAACTTAAACCTGTACCACGGGGTCAGGAGATCGATTGTTTTACTTCGATTCGGAATACTTCCTGTAAAAACTATCACATCTAGGTGGTATCCAAAAGAAAACCCTATTTGTAATTTATGTAATAGTGAGGAGCAGGATTTGGAACATCTATTATCTATTTACACAAATGCGTTAGTGGTAGAAGCAAGGAAAAGATTTTTACGACCAGTTTATTCACAATGTAGAATTAATTCAGTACAGGAATTGATTATTTTATGTAAAGTTCCGCCAAACGAATTTGTATGTCACAATTTTTACAACCATTTTTAAACTTATATTAGAATGAAATTTTCTAACAAAATTGTGTAAATTTGAATATTGTGTATTTAATATTTGTGGTTCTCAGTGGAGATCCAAATCAAATACAATAAACTTGAAACTTGTGTCTCACTTCCAGTGTCCTTTGAGTGTTTTCTGTTAGCAATTGTTTGAGCTAGGCCCCCCACCCTCCTTCAATCACTCACCCGGCATCACCGGTTGTGGCAAGCTGCTCCGGGTGACACGGGTGCTTCTTCCCTTGTTCCATGTTGTTTCTGCCTCGTTCCTGCTGGGCAGCATGCGCAGTTCCGCGGCACCTGGGGGTGGGGCCGCCACATCTCACGTTGATCCGCCGGCCGTCCTCTCCTCACCAGGGTCCCCGCGATCACCTCTCCGGGTACGTTCTTCCACTACCTAGTCTCTTTCTGTGAGTATGGGGAGGTGTATCTCCCGGCGACTGTTACGCAGCAATCGGGCTCATCTCCTTCCTGCTGGTGCCGCCATGTTGAGGCCGCACTTTCGTCAGAATGAGCGCTGCGATTCTCGGCTCCGTGACTTTTGGATTGATTAGTTGATGCGTTGTTGTCTCCGCTGGTGCATCAGGTCTGGATGGGTCAATTTGAGGCTCCTCCTGTGCAGATAACGGGCGAGAGTTACGTGCCGGCTCACAGACCCTCAGCCTGACATGTCTGCCATCTTGGCTGGCTTGGCCACGCCCCCCCTCTAGGTTACAGTGGTACCATGAGGTTCGCAGTGATGAACACATTTGTCAGATCATTGCTCTCGGTGCCTGTAAGTCCCCCCCCCCCCCCCCCCCCTCTCCCCCCTTTCCCACCTTATTTTGACACAGGAATAAAAAGAGACTCTGATCTGGCGCACTTAAAACCACTACTATTCTGGATCCGTATCTGGACTTCTCCGGAATTAGCTGAACATAGAGACTCCTTGAGTGACACCAGGAATATGAATCGTGCCTTGAAGTTTCCCTGGTTAAGGTTTGTTTGTGACTGGTGCAATGAATTGGGTTTGATCAGAATGTGGGATTCGCTTGAATTACTTTGCAAGGCAGACAAGCAGGTCTCAAAATCGACCTACTGGTGTCAAGAAATCATATCCAGGGCCACTCTGGGCCACCTTACCGAGCAGTTCTTTGCATTTAAACCTACTCCTGCTTTTGAAAGCTATTTGGACAGTAACACCACCGTTGGGCAAGAGTTTGTTTTTTAGATTTAGAACAGGCTGTTTGCCCCTTCAATCGTTCAGCAAAAATTGGAATAAAATGTCCTTGTCGGATTCATGTCCAGTTTGTGGCATGAATTCTGAGACTCTTGACCATATTATGTTGTATGTCCTGAATAATGTGGTATGCACAGACGATGGCTGCACCCTATCTGTTTGTCCATGGAGGTGCTGCATTTTAGAGAGGTGAAACTGATATTGACGACTGACTCATCTGGCCAGTTTGTTTTTTCCCAGGGTCGTTTCTTCAATATTTGGATAAAGCAGGAGAAGTTTCTAAAATCATTGTAAATTTAAGCATCTTAGTTTGTGGGTTATCCTATGGAAACCATTTTAAGTATTTGTGCATTATTTACAGAATTGTGTTTATACAGTTAATATTTATTGGCCAATTCTCTTTAAAAAACACTTTTCCGAACATTGCACTTATAATAGATCCCAAGTTTTATATATGTTGGAATTTGGGGTTAATGTTAATAATGTAGGCATTGCAGAGATAAGATTATCAATTTGATATTTCAACAGAAACCACTGTAATGAAATTGCATTGCATGAGGTGTGCTGGGATTAAGTTTTATGACTTCATTTTATGATCTGTTATATTTATGCATCAAGATTATTGAATGTTGCGAAATCTGTTCTTTGTAACACATGGATGTTTTGTACCTTTGATGGTTATGAAACCGAATAAAGAATCTCTGACTTTTAAAGCATCTAGCATATCCCGAGATGTGTTCCTAGGGCAATAGAAATAAAATTGTGAAGCTGTCCACAAACTGTCACTCCTCTCTCTTAACCAGTTACATTGTCCTGGTTATATTGGTAGAGGTCGGATCTCCTATTTGGCCTCATTCAGCTTATAATGAGAGCTAACTGAGTGGTTAACATGATTGCTGCTGGTTGTGCTGGCCATCCTATTCAGAAGTTAATTTGTTCTCTTTGGGGGCTTTCGAAATATATGAACTGTCCTTGGCAATTTGCCTGGCTTGTAAAAAGCAGTTGATTTTAATTTTAAGCAGTCTGGTGTCTAAAGACCTCTTGTTGGTCCATATTGGAAACCTACAGTGGGCTTAGAGCCTAGCCCATTGCTTAACATTGTTTGGCTTTCTTGTCTATTTGCTTACTTCTTATTCAGTGGTTTTGCGTCCTATTCTTGTCTCTCCCCTGGAGCACATCTTCTTTATTATTCTTTTGATTATACTCTGTGTATCCTTCTATTGCTCGCATTCAGGGAACACATTTTTTTCCCCCAGCAATTCTTTCCTCACCATGCTCTACATCTTGCTTCTCTCTCTTCTCTCATTCCTGCTTGAGTGGCTTGGTTTATTATTCTTTGATGTATCTTTTATTTTACTGTCCTATGGTTCTCCCCCTTGATCTGTTGCTGCCTCCATTTACTCCACCAGCCGCCTCCCCATCTTGAAGAAAAAGAAAAGGGAGTGCTTAGTAGTTCAGCTGCAATTTGCTGCCAGGTTGCTTCTCTATAATAGAAGGGCTTATTGGAGCACTTTCTGTGTTTTATTTACTGTTCAAAGATGTCCGCTGCAATCTTGGGGTAGTGAATAGAATCGAAACAAAATGGCCAGTGTATTATTACTCACACACATACCCATGCTGTTTGACAGTGCTTTTTAGGTTGAGCCCGGGCAGCGCATGCGCTGCTCTGCAAGGCATACTATAGTCAGATAGGGACTTGAAGCGCCTACCCACTCCCTACCCACTCCCTACCCATATTTCTCATTGGCTTTTGTCATTGCCCACTGTAAACTGTGGCTGCTCATTGGTCAAAAGGCTTAGTAGTCCCTCCTTAGTGCCGCCATGTCCCATTTTGTAACCTACCATGGTAACACCCCCTGTTACATGTGTTGTTACTCTGTAGGCTTTAATTACAGTCTCCGAGCGCGATCTTCTCAAATAGCTTTCACCTGCCTGCAACAGCAGGCAGGAAACGCACTCTCCTAACTCTTTTTTTTAACGAACAATGCAATGGGTCTCGGGTTTGTGAGCGTTTTAAGCTATTGGCATTGTAAATGACAATGCCTTTTATTTATCTGTTTTAAAAACAACACATAAATAAAAGGCATTGTCATTTACAATGCCAATAGCTTAAACTCTCACAAATGCAAGACCTATTGCATTGCCAATGCTTGTTATTTTTGTGCCAGTAGTAGCATAGGCAGTGAATATTTTTTTGCCAATCTGCAAAAGAGAGTTATTGGCTTTGCCAGGTTAAATATGATTACCCTTTTCCTACCTTACTTATATCTGATAGGCTTACGTTTTAAAAAACTAGTCATTAAGATGTTTGAAGTCATGTACTACGTGTTCAGCAAAGTGAGCAAGCCTGTTTAGTGGCTCCTTATTTCATAGTCTGACAACCACAGCTCTTGGTGAGTCCAATATATTTCACTAACCAAGAGAAGAGAGAGATTTTTTTTTCAACACATTGTATGTCTATGATAATCTTCGCTTACATAGAGATCTCACTGCATGGAATGCTAGTGTAAAATGCATATTGAAAGTCCTGTGTAACCCGCTTTCCTATGAGCGATGTTGATGCTTGTAAAACTACTTGGAAGCGATTAAGTTGTGTAGTTTTTCCTACACACACAAATTAAACCTGCAAGCATAAGCATAGGTTTTGGCCTAGGCAGAGACATTTAATTTGTCCTCAGACACCGCTTTCCCTTAACCAGTCACATCTGTCATAACCATATCAGCGAATGTCATCTTTCCCAGTTAGCATCATTCAGCTTGTAGTGAGAGCTAAATGAATGTCTAACAGTCGCTGTTAGCCAGGCATGTAGCATCTATTGAACAAGTATATACACCACCTCCTCATTTCAGAGTCTGACAACCACAGCTCTGGACAGGTCCAACATATTTTACTCACCAAGAGCAGAGACAAGCTTTTTTTAAATAAATCTCTTTATTGGGTTTTGCACAGCTGTTTCATCAGTAACACAACGTACAATTTGTAAATGAACCATTACACTACAGCATTCATCCTCCGGTTAACATCGTTAATTAATGTTCGTAGTCATAAATAAGGCATTTGTGTACATACAGGGTAAGTCACAACGTAGTATAGAATCAGATAACATCAACAGTTGGATGTTCACGTAAATATTCTGTGAGATATTTCCAGTAGTCGCGAGGTCTCGATCTGGCGGGCAGCTCCTCTTCATAAGTGCGCAATGTGTCTTGGCAGTATGTCATATCAGCAAGCCTGTGTTTAATAGAGGGTACATTTTTACTGTCCCAGCACATGGATATCCTGCGTTTAGCTAGTAGTAGTGCCACCATACAAAACTTGCGTTTCAAAGCTCGCACATTCGATAACAATCCCAGTAAACAACCTTTAAAAGTACATGCTAAAGGTATCCCCACCATTTCAGCTAATATTGCAGTGACCTGTTCCCAATAAACATGTATTTTTACACAGTTCCACGCTAAATGGAGAAAATCAGCACAGTCATAGCCAGATCGTGCACAGTTTGTTTCCGTACACAGACCATATTTCTAGAGCTTCGCGAGCGTGTAGTATGTTTGATGTAAATATTTGACGTGGATTAGCCTAAGGTTACCGTTAGGTGTCAGTAATTGGGTCAGTGTGCAAGATGTGAACCACTCAACTTCTGTTAGAGGATCCTCCAAGAATACATTCCATCTAGCCATGGCTTTTTGACTATTGTAGCCTATTTCGTCCTGTGCGATCGTGTATAGTCTGGATACCAAATGTGTAGTATTAGATGACGTGATCAGAAGTTGTAATGTGTTTAGTTGTGCAGGTTTGTTGAAAAAAGTCTGGTACAATTTCTTAACGGCTCCTCTTAACCTATGGTAATTGAATTGGAACAGGAGTGATTGATTTTGAATGTACGATAGTTCTTGCGTCGTATTAAAAATACCATTAGTGTAGAAGTCCCCCATAGTGACTATTCCCACCAGTCGCAGTAGTCCCATCCCTACCTCCTCATTCGCTACTGATATCTCAGGATGATGGTGTAGTGGGAGAGCTGGAGCGTACACAGGTAGTTTACTCGCCATGTGTCCCAGTTTGCGCCTTGCCTGTGCTGTGGTATCAATGGTGTTAATGTCACGATCATGCAGTGGTGGTCTGTTATACGTGATAATCGCATCTAAGGGGACTGGATGAGCATCACCCTCTTCCACCGCCGTGTGCGTTAAGTAGGGAATGGTGTGATACCAGTCTGGGCATATTGTGACTGTGCGCATAGGTAATAGAGTAAAAAGTCTGGCACATTCAGCCCACCTTTAGAGTATGGCAGTGTTAGCGTGCGTAATTCGATACGTGCCTGTTTGCTGGCCCATATTAACCGCAGTACAACCGTTGTAATCTTTTTAAAAACCTCCCGCAGCGAACAAATAGGGATGTTATTAGATAAATAAAGCAATTTTGGCAAGACCACCATTTTAACAATTTCAATGCGGTCTGCTAGGGATAGTGGCAGTTGTATCCATCTATTTACCTCGTCTTCTATTGAGGATATCACCCGCCCATAGTTAGTGCGAATGACCAGTTCTGGATCTCTGTGATACCACACACCTAGGTATTTGATAGGGTCATTTTGCCATACCAATGGAAAGTCTATATCATGAGGTGTAGTGGAGTCCGTGAGCGGTATAATGGAGGACTTGTCCCAATTTATCTGTAACCCAGAATGCCCCCCAAAATGAATGTATTCACGTAATAAGGATGCAAGATATCGCTCAGGATCTCTGACATAGAGCCCCATATCATCTGCATATAGTGATATATGCAGTGGGCTTCCTGGAAACTGTAGGGCTGAGGGGTGATGGAGTTGCCTGATTTTACAGGTCAAGGGTTCGAGAGCGATGGCAAATAATGAGGGGGATAGGGGGCAGCCTTGTCTTGTCCCGCGTTCAACAGGAAAGGCATCTGAAATATATCCGTTTATGCGGACCCTAGCCACCGGCTTGGTATATAGGAGTTTCACCCATTGGATAAACATCGGAGGAAGCCCATTCTCTGAAGGACCGCAATTAGATCAGTCCATTCGATGGAATCAAAAGCCTTAGCGGCATCCAACATGACCGCCACCGCTTTAGTATTTGCGGTCAGGTAGTGGGAGAGGGCAAATAACGTCCTGGTGTTATGTGACGTGGAGCTGGAGGGTATGAATCCGGATTGGTCAGGGAGGAGTAAATTTGTCATGAGGTTGTAATCGCGTAGCTAGTATTTTGGCTAAAATTTTGGAGTCAACATTTATTAGCGACAATGGCCTATAAGAGTCGCATTTGTCCGGATCTTTCGCGGGTTTCAGTAGCATTATTATCACTGCTTCCCGCAGGGTTGAGGGTAAGACGCCGTTGTCAAATGCTGCACCAAACATTTCTACCAGGCGGGGTGCTATCCTATCTACGTACGCTTTGTAAAATTCGCCCGTGAACCCGTCCGGACCCGGGTCTTTACCATTGGTTAGGGATTTGATAGTGTATGTTACTTCCTCTACAGTGATCGGAAGGGATAGGTATGCCCTTTGTGTATCAGAGAGCCACGCAATGGCTACATTCTCCAGATAAGTGAAGATATCAGCCGTTGATGTGGTGGGTTGTGCTGTATACAGTGTGTTATAAGTTCTCACAAAGCCATTCAATATCCCTTGTGTATCTGTGTATAGATTACCTCCCTTGTCTTTTATTTGCGAGACTGTTTGCTGTTTGTGGCCCTCACATATTCTGGCCGCCAATGCTCTTCCCGGCCTCCCACCTTCTCCGAATCTCCTAGCAGTGGGGCGTTTATGTATGCATTTAACCTCGTCCTGAGCGAATGATTGATATTCTGTGAGGGTTTGTTGAATGTCACCTAATATGGTCATGTACTGTGTGTTGTTATATGCAGTTTCTAGTTCTTTGAGCCGCGCCTCACAGCGTGTAAGTTGTGCCCGTATGTTCCGCAATATCCCAGTCGAGGTGCTTATGCAAATTCCTCGTATTGTCGTTTTAAAAGCCTCCGAAAGCATGCATGGGTCGTCTGTGGAGCCTTCGTTGTTTGAGAAATAATCTTTAAATGCTTTGGCTATAGTGTCCTCATACTGAGTCAGTGAGTGCTGTGGCATTAAATCTCCAGCTGTATGGCGGGGGTGTGTAATGTGGAATCTGAAGGGTCAATATTACAGGGTTATGATCTGACAATGTTTTCGGTAAATGCTTCACATCCGTGGCCCATTCCGACCGCAGCCAGTAATCAATGCGGGACCAGCTATTGTAAGCCGCGGAGGGTTGGGTGGCCTCTTTTTTTCTTTGGCTTTTTAACTCTCCAAATGTCATATAGCTGCAAGTCAGCCATTATGTCCAATATCTTTGCTCGCGCTCTGTTATGACCTGTCCAGGATATCGCTCAAGGCTAAATTGAAGTCTCCTCCCCAAAACAGAGTCCTGTCTAGTTCATCCTGTAATTGCTGCCATATTTCGTGGAAGAATTCCGGGGCGTCTATGTTGGGGCCAAGTGTATTAAGTAGTGCCACCCGTTGCCCTCATAGTATTCTCTTCAGCAATACATATCGTCCTTCTTTATCAATAATCGCGCCCTTCATTCGGAGATTTGTGCCCCTTTTGACCAAAATGGATACTCCCCTAGAATAAGAGGAATACGCAGAGTGATGTATTGTTTCCGCCCATCGTGTGCCTACATTTTTAGATGCGTGTGGAGCCATTTGGGTCTCTTGTAACATTATATTATCGACATGCCACCTATCTATACATGCAAATATCTGTCGTATTTTTTTGGGGTTCGTGAAGCCCCGAATATTCCACGCGATTATGTTCAGCGTTGTGTTACTGGGCATGTTGGAGGCCATATCCAATTGTTGTGTGACAATAATTGGCGTATGACAGTGTGGTCCTCCACTGCCGAGAATAGTTTTTCCGCTTCATCTAGCCTCTCGCCTTGTCTGTCCATTTTCGCCGCCCTGTTATCCATACGGCAAGTTAAGTGGCTCAGTTTGCCGTTGATGTCCTGGAGGCTAGTTTGAATCGCTTTTAATATGGCTTACATACTGTTCTCCGTGGCGCCCTTCCATACCGGTCTCGCCGTCGGCTGCATTTGTGGGGCCGCGTACCGATCTACGCGGTTCAAAAGTGAGGTTTGGCTGTTGATTTTCTGTTTTTCCCATTGTCGCTTAAGTGGGGATAGCTTGTTTAATGGTATTTGTCGAATCTGACTGAAGTCTTGAGCTGCGGTTATTTCCACCTTCTCGCGCTTCTTCCTCAGCACGCCGCCTTTGCCACTTGTGCTACCGCAGTAGTCGCCCCAACATTTGTTGTCTGTGGTCCGTATGAGCAGCGTAGTCACCAGTAGATGTACAGGGGTTCAGAGGTGGATGCCAGCCCACATCAGTGGATATTATCCGCGTGGTCCAATACCCCGTAATTTCGTCGGTAGCACAGACGTGTCCTGCAATAGAAGTGGCAATCCGCAGTGTGGGTTTTTTGCGGGATCGGTCTTAGCACCCGTACAGGATGACCTCCCCAGTTCAAATGGACCTGTGTTCCCGCCTGTGCAGCGATATCAGCAGTCAGTAATATGCGTTGTTATCCCTCTTGCGCAAACAGCAAACCTGCCTGCTTGCATTCGTAGAAAGTGGCATATAATTAAGCAGACGTTCTCGACACTTGCATTCTTCACCTTCGCATGTATGGGGGTCTCTGTGCAGTCTACCAGCACGGGACATCAGTACCAGTGTGGGTGCATCAGCTTGATCTTTTGTGACGTCATTTCACCATTATCCACAGTATGCAACAGGTTACAGCGCTCGTTAAGGGGTCGCCATTGTAATCATGTCTCTCCGCGCTACAGGTGACATTCATGCAGACCCATGAGTCTTCCTCCAGTGATTATATTCCCAGGTCATGATCGGTCAGAGCAGCTGAGGTTCAAACCCACCGATGTGGTGGTCGTGCATTCCGTGCGCACTTCGCGGTTGTTTTACGCTATGCATCTGGGGGTAGCCATCTTAGGACAGTTCTCTGCCGTTTTCGCGCCTAATTAGTACAGCGCTCTAAAATGCCTCAAAGTGTTCTTATGTTGGGGATGTGCCGGCTTTCCGTCATTTCGCAGTATCGCTACATTCACAGACTGCAATCTGGCCCAGTAGCAGAGTTTGCAGCGCGGGGAGCTGTGCATTAATACAGCGCAATGGCCGCCATCTTACCAGCTTTCAGCCCGGACGTCCCAGCAGTCTATATCGGCATTTTTCTCCGTTTTTGAGCCAATATTACCACACTATGGCTGCATCATCAGTTGCCTGGGGTGTTCCGATCGGCAATTCTGCCTGTAGATCCACAGGCACTGCCTTAAACGCGGCAATTTAGTCCGATCATTATTCCATCTGGCGGAGCTGCCTCATTAGCCAGCCATCCCGCAGTGTGCCCTCTAGCGCCTCAGAGACCGGCTTTTTTCAATTCTCAGTCTGCTGATTAAGAACACCCTTCTAGTCTTTCTGAGTAGACGAAAAGCTCATTTCCTATAATTCTTTCTTTTTATATTTATTTTGCAGGTAGATCAGGATTAAAATACATCCTTAAAGTATTGTACCGTTTAGAACTATTGCACAGGTCTCTTTATCAAATGTAGAAACATGGAGATTTGGAGCTTTCTCATGCATAATGTAGGTTATACATTTTGAACTGAGATTACTGAATAGAAGCATAATTTCTTCTCATCATTTTTCTAACTCTTCTAGCCTTGTTAGAATGTTATTCATTCTGTAGTTTAATGGGCTGCAAAATAAAGTTTGCATTGTGTCCTTCATTGTCTAGGTCTCCTCTGATTGCCCTCAATGATGCTGACGATGTCCAACAGTAACACTACGCAAGAAACGCTGGAGATCATGAAGGAGTCTGAGAAGAGGCTAGTAGAGGAGTCTGTAAACAAAAGCAAGTGCTTGTCCAGGTCACCGAGCAAGGAAGAGGTGGAGAAGGAGACTGATGAGTCCTATTCGAGGCAAGAATCCCAGGTAAGACCATGCGTTGAACAGTGGTAACAGGATTTAGGAAACTGGTGACTTCTTCAAACAGTTTGGATGTCGGTCATGCCTGCCGCTCCAGAATAAGAACAACCTGCTAGAGACCTCGAACACTCCATTGTGGTGGATAGCCCAATATGTCCCTTAGTTATTATCTGGCACTCTGAATCCTATGGCATTCTTCTTTCCTGACCACCTTCTGAATATTCCCGGATTAAGAGTGGGTGTGAATCACTGAAATAGCCTAACTGTAAAATGCTCAGAATGGCACACAACTCTACTTTAGCCTAAAGTAGAGTTGGGTTCCATTCTGAGCACTTTGTAGCAGGTAAAAACTTGTAGACTGGACACTACAACTGCTAGAGCAGCAGGCATTTAAATCAGGTGTCCATTAAAGAGATGGTGCTGCAGGTTGGCACCAGCCATCGGGTTGTACCTATTTTGCAGAAATGCAGCTGTTCGATTATAGGGTTGATGAAATGAAAGAAGGTGCTTATAAAGCGCATGACTGTCACCCTATGGGTATCCTGGCACTTGATGTCGAGATGATTGTCGTATTTGAATTCAGAACAAATGCAGGAAATGTCTGACCATGCCATGGGTGCAAGCTCTGTGCGCTCGCCCCACCTGTGGCAGACCAGATTATTGTCCCATATATAAATCTGACGCATTACCTGCACGTCTCTGTTTGTATTCGCACCAGATGTAGGTGCAAGGGCTGTGATTGATGCGTTAGTTGCACTCGTTTCAGTGTGGCTAGCGAACCTATGTTTGAACTAGTTCTGGATGGCTGAGCTTAAGGCATTAGCTGCACTTGTTGACTGCTCTTGTTTCAATGTAGAGGCTCTGTGTTCGAACTGTGTCCATGAGCTGTGGGGGTACTTTAGCTGCAGACATTGTGTTTGAACTTGATGCCAGTACAAGAGTAGTTCTCGTTGCTTTCATGGTGCAGGTTTCAGGACAGATGAAAGTTCTGTGTTTGAATTTGGTGCTTGTATAAGTACTATGCTCAGTGTATTATCGCACTTCTTTCAGTAAGATTAGATTTCCTATATCTGACCTTGTTGCTAGCAGAAGGCCCCCTCCTTGATGCAGTAGCTGCAATTTGAGTTACATTGGTTCGGCACGCATAGAGGCCCGTGTTTGAATTTGGAGCTGGTTTGGGAGCTCTGCTGTGTGCATTAGCTCCACTGCCCCCCCGTAGAAAAGAGGCCCTATGTTTGATCCTGATGGGGTTTTACTAGTGTTGTTGTCCGTGTCCTAGCAGCACATTTTGAAGTATAGATATAAATCATCAGTTTGAACTTCGTGCAGGTGGTTTAGCTGCACATGTTTCAGTACAGATTTAGGCTTTAAGTTTGACCTTGGTTCTTTTTTCAAAGCTGTGCATGGTGCTTCACCTGCTCTTATTTCAGTACAGCTACACGCCCTGTGTTGACATTTGGTGACTGGACGTGGGCTGTGTTCTAATTTAACGTCACATGATAGCACTAAATTTCAGTATAGGGTGGCTTAGTAGGAGGTCTGAGTGCGATACATTAGCTGCATTTCTTGGTTTTGTTTATTACATCAGAATACAGCCTCTCTAGTATGAGCTAGGAGCTTGCGCAGATGTTATGTTCGGCGTATTGCTCGTTTTAGCGTGTATAGTAGCCCGATAATTCATAACTGTAGATTATTTCTATCGCTATGGCCCACCGTTGGTACAAGGGCCTGTGTACGTATTTCATTCAATAAAAGTATTGCACTGTTTTTTATGTGTGTGTGTGGGTGTGTATATATATATATATATATATATATATATATATATATATATATATATATATATATATATATATATATATATATATATATATACACATATTCTTATTTTTGTCTATTACTCCCCCCCCCCCCCTTTTTGTTGATAGTATTATTTTAACGTTTCTGTTCTTTCTTTCTCTCTCCCCCTCTTCTCACAATTGGCGCAGAGGCGGACACCAAATCACAGCCATGCCAGGAAAAGAGCCAAGGTACAGACTCTCTCCTCGTCCCCCTCTGTTGTTGTTTTTTTCCCTCTTCCATGCCCTGCTTTCTGTGCGCAGCTGAGCTGCTCAGGATGGCTCACTGCATACAAGGAGGTGATGCGCTGGCACCTCTGCCACCCCCGCCTCCTCTTTTTGTTGGATCCTGCATTTCCAATTAGCGCTGTCACGCTGTTTTAATGTCAGAGTGGTTACGAAGTCTTACAGGGGGGTGTAGTCATAAGCCAGCAACATAGGCCAAAACAAAAAAAATCTAAGAAAAAGCACTTTATGCATGCTTTTTACATACAATGTATCCATGCTATTTTTAGATGTTTTCTGGCTAATTTTTGGGGCTTTTCGGCAAACTGTGATTAATGAAAGTCATGAGGCCACGTGAAAAATGTCATGTTTGAATATCTGAAGTTTTTTAAATATAAACCAGGGGTCTCCAAACCGGTCCTGGAGGGCCGGATCCATACCAGAGTTTTGGGATATCCCCATTGAGATGCATGTAGTTATTTTAAAAATCTGGCATGCATCCGGCCCTCCAGGACCGGTTTGGAGACCCCTGATATAAACGGTTGCTTCCTCTTTCTAACCCCGCACGAACTCCTCCCGCCCAAAAAAAGGTAGCGATCCCTAAACTCAGTCATCTTAAAACCGAGTCCATTTTAGAGTGCCTCCACAGAAAGGTACAAAGCTGGGACTTTTTACTTTGCATTCTTTAACTCAAATGATGTAGCTTGGCATTGTTCTCAAACAAATTTTAGTTTAATAGATGCTGCAGGCAAAGCATTCTAAAGCTGCAGAGACTTCTTGGTACGTGAATTGCTGGCCCCATGAGCTTGGGGCTCAGGACCTTGTTCTTGGTTGTTTGAAAGCAACTTTTGCAAGAGGCTGACTTAGGTTCATTCATATAACCACTAAATTCACTGGAATCAAACACCTTGACAGAATGCTTCTTCAGGGATGTCCATTGATAATCATAAGAACTGTGCAGTCCTCCCCATGAATTAGATTCCACATCAAAGATTACAAAAGTGTACATTAGTACAATTTTCTTCTAGAAAAACCTTTTGTAAATAATAAAACTGTATTTTAGCACAACATAATTTATGCTATAATGACTAGTCTTCCAATATTTCCTTTTTAAAAAAAAGAAGCCAATTTTAATTGAAAATAACCGCTCAACTTCTAAAAGTAACAAGAAAAAACTTTAAGAAACCTTTTTAAAGAAAATGGAAAAGCATGACAATTTTGCTAAGTAGGCTGCAGCTTGAAAAGGTTGGAAAACTGACACTGCTCCTTTATTACATCTCCTTCCGCCAGTATCCCATCATGGTCTTTCACTGGCAGTTTCCCCAGTTCTTTGTTTTAGCTCCTGTCTTCAGGTTACTGGAGCACAGATCGTGGCCTTTTTTTGGCTTCTTTCTTAGGAAAGACCTTACTTAGTTGTCTTCCTTTGACACTTCTTCAGCCAGTGTTTTTTTTTTTTGGATTTTTGACAAGACTTTTTCTTTTTGACTCAAAAAAATGAACTTTTATTTATTTTATTTATTACGTGTTTTGTATAGCGCAAACATGACCCCGTAGGGTATCAGAGCGCTTCACAGTTTAGGACATGGTAACTTTTCTGGTACAGAGTTCTGTATAGCATTTAAAATATTCTAGTCCAGTTCAAAATTGTCACAGCTACATCTTTTGATAACTGCTTTAGTACGTTCGCAGGCTGTAAGACTAGTGGGACCATGCCCTCAAGGGAAGCAAGACCCTGTAAGGACAAATCACATTAGCTCATGGTAAAAAGCGCTTGTGTCCTTGAGCGAGAGTTCTTGGGCAAGCCATGTGTGGATGCTCTGTAATGTTTACAGTAGGAATCTACTCATTAAGAAGATTTTGACAAGTGACTATACTTTGGCGGTAAGTAAACTACATCAGAACTTCACCTTCTGTGTATCCTTTGCATCCAGATCCCAATCTTCCAAGGAAGTGTGAATTCCGCTGGAGCAAGTCAAAAAGAAATATGAAGGACAGAGAAAATCAGACTTGACCACAATGAGGAACCTCCAGAAATGCCAGGAATCGCTGTTTGCAATTCCATTGAGTATGGAGAAGAGACTTCTAGCTTAGCTCTGACCATGGTCTTTGAAGTCCCCCCTTACCCCATTCAAGAGTTACACCATCGACGTCAAAGCACACAGCATTGAGCATTACCTTTTGTCTGCTTTATGGCTAAAGAAGCTGAAGTCCAGAAGGCTGCCTCCAATCTCATACTCCATGTTTCAAGGTGTAGTCTCTCATTTAGAGAAATCTCAACTTTGATTGTACTTTCGGATCTGTATTTCTCACAAAGATCTTGACCTTCGAGGCACTCCAACTCCTTCAAGGAGGGTCCACTCTCTGACTCTGACTATGCCTCTGCAGGATTTCGTTCCTATACAGTCCTTGAAACCTGTCCTTCCTCCTCTTCCTCTTTGATCACTTCTTCCTCCTCAAGCTCACATGGATCCTGTAAAACCTTTGTGATGAAGGTCTTGTTCTCGTTGTAGATATGGGACACGTTGATCTCCTGTCTCTTTACATTATCATATGAGATCCCTCATTCTTGAACGTCACTTCCAGTACAAGATCTCACAAGACATGTGTCCCTTGGTTTCTAGGACTATATCCATTTCAGCATCCTACATTAAGAAATAATCACCAACACACTCAGTCTCCCTTCCAGCCAAAATATCTGCTGGATGTATTAACACCTTCCATGTAGCCCTAGTCCGATAAGCAGCTAAACTGAAAATCCCCATATGTGCAATACCTTCAGAGATGTGGCCATATTTGAAACATGTACTCTGAAGTCGTTATTTTGCCGTCTGCTTCCATTAGGGCCAGACTGCCTGCAAACAGCTATTCCTAGTGAACCACTATTCCTAGTCTCTGCATCAGCGAAGTCTGTTTCATCATCTTGTTGTAAATGAATCTCGGACCCTAGTATAAATTTCCCGATTCATGCCCTTATTAAGGTATACTTTATCATTCCCTTATATAGGCATATAAATCATTGCCATATTTGGCCTAAACCATACAGCCCAAATACGGCATGGATACTTCCACTAAGCTCCAAGAATTAACAACGTTTCCTTGGAAAAACCCGCCTTCAGCAGCCTGGGACTTCCACCCTGCTTGAATATTAAGTTCTTCTAGAACTCCCGGCGTTTTCCAAGAAATGAGCCTTTGAGTGACGTTATTAAGTCCAAACATGCGTCAAACTCGGCACCTTCAAAGTATAAATATGCTTTGATTTGCCTAAACAAACACACTGTGGTTTGGAGCAGATCGACTATCTACTTGACTGACGCCCTGCTGCAGCAAGTGCCGAAGGAAGCCGACCCTCCAGCAGACACACTGCGAGACTGTCATTTCTCCTGCCGAGAAATCCAGCTCCAGTGTTTCCAGGCTACCGTTGCGGGTATCTGGGAAATCGAGTCCTGAGAACGAGATGCAAGAACTCTTTCATTCTAGAACAAAGGTAAGGAGCTGATTAGACCTCTTAAAGAATTATTGGAATCCGATTCCTGGCAGAGAACTCCTAGACTTAAACTCCTCCTCTTATACTCCCTCCCTCTTACCAGACTTAGATTAGGTACGCCGGGTAGGCGTATTCTAGAAGCACCAGTTGAGTATTTTAGTCATCCTTTTATCACTGTATGTATTTGATGTATTTTATACATTTTATGCACTTTATGGCTTAGAAATCATATCGTGCGTTTACAGTACTACTTTATAATACTGTTCGTATTATATGCATTGTACTTCATAGTAAGCTTTACTATTATAGCAGTTCATTTTCAATGCTTGAGAAAGAAGACTGTTCAATAAATACTTTTTTTATTGAAAACGCTAGTCTCTCTATTTCTCTTGCACCTCTGGTGAAACTAAGCAGGCACGATTGACTGAGTGAAATAGTTATCTATTGTTTCAGCGACTCTAGAGATTTGATTTCTTATTCTTGGGAAACAAAGTTGTCATGTTTTATGCGGTTGTCAGAAACGAATCCCTTCTTGTTTATTCGAGAAAGTTTCTAGTGACCTCTGAGCTAGCTGGCACTCACAAATAAGTCTAATATAGCCGGTAGAGACCTAGTAGACCTCAGTCCTACGTCTAAGCTACAGGATATATTATTCCAAGGCGCAGAGCCTATTGGGAATATAGGAACTACACTACATGGCGACCTACGTTTGGTAAGGCGATAATTTAACGCTAGATACTAGAGCAACTCAGTTGTGCGTTTCACACAGACCCCTCTTTCCCGTAAAAACTCCAATAGACGTCTGGAGTGGGTGAAAGGGCATAATATCAGCCTAAACTAAGTAGGACGAGAATCCTATGTATTAATTTTTGGTTTAGTCAACATTGAAGGATACAGTGTTCCAAAATATTGTGCATCTAATCTTTGTTTCCTTGAAAATTGTTTTTAGTAAATAAAAATATCGGAGAGTGACGACGAAAGGGAGAGAGCTAGAATAGCAGCTCAAGCAGTCTTAAATG
This sequence comes from Lissotriton vulgaris, assembly GCF_964263255.1. Classification (NCBI taxonomy): domain Eukaryota; kingdom Metazoa; phylum Chordata; class Amphibia; order Caudata; family Salamandridae; genus Lissotriton; species Lissotriton vulgaris. The sequence continues at coordinate 1,347,009,062 of NC_141685.1, read as the reverse complement.
ACACAGCTCTCCAACAAAATGACCCGGATGCTATATACATCCCGGCAAATATAAGGAAAACCATAACTATAAAACTTACAGAAAATGGGGTATCATCAAGAGGTGGTAAAGTTATATTTGTGATAGAGGCACATGAATATCGGCAGACAAAGGTATTATATTCATGGATTACTTTTCCACAAGCAAATCTAGTAACACGGGAGTTCCACTACTACAAAGCAGAGGAACCTCCAGCTGAATATGTTCCTTTCGGGGACGTTGAAATTCCACTAACTTACCAAGAGCATCAGCTCTGGTTTAATGGCGCCCTAAAACATCAAAATCACATTACCAGGCTCGGTCCACTAGGTAGACCAGGAGCTACATGGACGGTTTTAGCCAGCTATACACCACATCCTGACATTGAAGAAATGTCAGATAGAGAACTTTAGATCAGCTAAAACAATTAACAAAAGCATATAGACAATCAGTTCAATTGACAGTCCAACCTGCTACCAGAAGTTAAGAAACCGATATAGCAGACCAACCTTATGAACTTGCTAGAATTATTGAAAAATCATATGAAGAATTAGGTATAGATAGTTTGTGTGGAAAACCATTGAAGCCCCAACTAACTGAAAATCCTGAAAAAAACATTTATGAAGAATAATCTCACTACTCCAAAGAAGAAATCGATGTATCGGGCCTCAGCTAGACCCACTAGTACAAGGGGTTCGCCCTTCTCAGCACAAGTCCTCAGACCATTAGGAAGAACTTGAAACGGAAACTAGAATACAAAAGTAATGTTTATAAGACCTCATGAGGAGTGGTATTACGATTCAAACAGCACCCTTCGGCATTGCAAGAAGTAGCACCCCGAGCTAAGAAAACGTGGTTTATTGATATCCACACAGGGGATCAAAAGAAGGCGGTACAAACACAAGAGCACAGTTTATGTACATATAAGGTAATATCGAGAGGCACAATCGATCAGTGGGAGGAGCTATAGGTTTTGAGACTAATACACAAGAACTCTTTTGTGAAGCTTATCACTAACAGATGTGGACCCCTCAAGATATGTGCAGAAGCGGGGGTTGCTAAATATAACTTGTTGCCGGGCAGATTTCAAGCGCCGTGAACAGAAAGATAGGACAAAGCACATGGTGGACACAAGGCAGCGTGCAGCAAACAAAATGGCTGCCGGGAATACAAAATGGAGTCCGCTAAATGTCAAGTTAACAGCTAAAACTAAGATGTCTTCTGCTAATGCTTAATCTAGTCGCTGTCAAATTACTTCAGACGACCCTTTCAGCATTACCTGAAGACATTCGCCTTTCTAGGATAATCTAAATACTCATCTTGTATATCTATTCGCATCATATCGGCCACTTCCTTATCTAATGTGTTGTGCTTTCATTTTCACAATATTCTCTTTAGTTGGCATACAAGTAGTAATACACATGGAGCACATCATTGGGCCACAGTGAATACACATACAACAGGTAAAAATCACTGCAATTGCGATACATAGAACAATAGTTTCCAACCCCAAGCAGTGACTAGAGCCCAAAACCATCCAGAAAAGGACCAAGTACCATTCTTTGCGTGAATATCTGTAGCTATCTTATGTAATTTAAAAATTGTATCATACACTGAAGGCAAGTTGTCGGGTATATAAACGCAACAACTGGTACCGATAATTTTACATGCTCCTCCTCGATCTGCTAACATCACGTCAAGGACCATCCGATTTTGTAACGCTACAATTCTTGCAACCTGTAACTCTTCAGTGATATTCCCTAGTGCTATTGCAGTCTGATTAGTGACAGCTTCTACCACTCTAGTTAACCTTCTTACTTTTCTTCTTTTCAGTGCAGCGCCCACAAAAGAAAACCATCCCAAATTAAAATCAACGTATTGCTGTAAACTAGTGTCTGTTTGATCCACTTCATCAGTGCTTATGGTTCTTTTGCTCCTGTTCAATGAAACATTCTGATAATTTAAAATCTCGATGGTATGATGCAGGTGCCAAGAAAACAGGTGGTAATAGAAAAGATACATAACATACACCTGACCAGCCAACTGGTAATTGATGATATCCATTACTGCCACATACTAAATATGTATTATGTGAAGCTAAAAATGAACTATTATTCGCTCCATCTATATTTAATACTGTAATACATTCACTCACTCCGACTGGAATTCGTCCAGTATTTTGTTCACATAAGTCTGCTTTAGTCTTTGTTACAGAAATTACAAAAGGTTCATTTTTGGCAGTCTCTTGTCTGGGTGAAGACATATGGCGTAGAGAAATTGTCCGGTCGATATTCTTCCCATTCCCATATAGTTCCACTGGCTTGGGGATACCCATTTTTGTCCTGATAACATTCTTTATTCAAACGGAAAAGAAGTCCTACTGTACGTTTCCTAGTCGAGAAAAGCAAACTGTATCAGGCTCGACAAGAGCCATTGTGCGAAAAGGGAAGTGGGATAAAAGGGTTTCCTCCTTTCTTTTGATGCGCTGGAATCATACCACATATCCAACAATTAGTGGTATTGGTAGCACTATGTGTATGGTGCAGCATCTGAACAAACATATTATTAAGGTAGGATTGGCGGTGTTTCTGTCCGTGATATGGAAGAGTAAAATGCTGGTGCTCTTCTCGGGCGGGAGTAGTAGCAACAAATAATTCACGAGCAGGGATCATCACTTCAATAGACCAAGTGATCACCGCTATAATTTTCAAAGTAGCAAAGAACCCTATAACACCGAAAATTTTCTTTTTATTCACTTTAGCAGCAAAATCAACTTTTTCAAAAAAATAAAATGAGAAAACACAAAAAGAAAAAACTAAAATAATTCTAAGAGCTCTTCTCCCGTGGGTAGACGTTGTCACTACACTAGGCAGGGCTGATCTCACCCCCCCCCCCCCCCCCCCCCTTTGTCATATCGGCATTCCGTTTCCACAACCCAGGGCGGTTGCTCAACCTGTCTCTTTCAAAACTGCAGATTCTTTTCTCGGCCTCAAGTTGTATCGCGATGCTCCAGGAATCGTCTGGTTCGCGAAGAACTCCGCAGATTCGTCAGGTGATAAAGCGTGGCCTTTCTCCGTAGTCAGGATCTCTCGATGATCGGTCAGCACAGCAGGTTTCACCAAGGTCGACAATACCTTGCGACAATGGGTACTATGCACTTAATTTTTCTTGTTGGTGACTCGAACCGCTGTTCTCGTGGCGAGGAGCACCTGCTCTGGTCCACGCCACCTCGGCTCCAAGCTGCTTGACCTCTCAAACGACCTGATCATTACATAATCACCAAGTCGGAGGTTATGGCCTTCACCAGTAGATCTCTCAGGGAGTGCTTCTCGAACCTGTTGATGAATAGAAACCAAGCTGTCAGTTAATTGTGCCAAATAGTCATTCATTAAGACACAAGGTACATCACATATAGAACTCGGTTTCGGAACTCCCCAGACATTCATAGGCCTTCCAAACACCACCTCATAGGGGGTGAGGCCTGTTCGAGAGTGTGGCACTGATCTAATAGACAACAATGCCAAAGGCAACGCATCTGGCCAAGTCAAATATGTAGAAGCCTGTATCTTCGCTATTTTCAGCTTCAGAGTAGCATTATACCTTTCCACCAATCCTGCTGATTGTGGGTGGAACACTGCATGGAACTTCTGGTTGATTCCTAATCCCTTAAGGACATACTTGATAACTTCCCCAACAAAGTGAGGTCCGTTTTCGTTCAATAGGAGTTTGCAAACACCAAATCTAGGGAAGAATTCCTTCAGCAACACTTTAGCTGTAGTAATGGCAGTATTATCCTTCGTGGGGTACGCTTCAATCCATTTACTGAAAGCACAAACCACCACTAGAACATACTTCAGATTATTACAACGCTCAAGTTGGATATAGTCCATTTGCAGGACTTCAAAAGGCAGTCGGTTAGCAAATCCTCCAGCTGGAGTTCGAGTCCCCTTTCCTGGATTATATTGCAAACCAATCAAACAGGACTGTACTACTCTTTTAGCTGTGCTAGCAATTTCTGAATGCTCCCAAACTTGCGTAAGCAATTTCGTTATTGCTAAAGCTCCAACATGTGCTAGCCCATGTGCCATCTGAACCATAGGTTGTACAAAGGCTATAGGCAGCTTCCACCTATCCATCTGCTTGTTCCGCCAACAACCCTCGTCATCCAACTCTCCCTCTTCAGACCATTGTTCACGTTCCTTTTCAGAAGCAGATTTCTGTATCTCTCGTACTTCCTGCCTTGCATCATGCCAACGCTCAGCTTGTGACTTCACTACATACATGGAAGTAGTGTTTATCTGCGTCGCAGTTTCACGTGCCACGTGATCTGCAAAGGCATTACCTTGTCCAATCTTGTCTGTCACTTTCTTGTGTGCACTACACTTAACAATGGCTATTTTCTTTGGTTATGTCAATGCAGTCAAAAGATTATGCACTAAGTCTCCGTGCACTATCTGCATTCCATGAGATGTAAGAAAGCCTCCTTACTTCAAGAGTAGGCCTAAATCGTGCGCCACTCCAAAGGCATAGCGGCTATCTGTGTAGATATTCACACATAGGTCTGCACTAAGCTCACATGCTCGTGTCAAAGCTAGCAGTTCAGCTGCTTGAGCCGATTTCTGTGGTATGCGAGCTGTCTCCACTATTGTTTCAAGCGTGGTGATTGCATACACGGCTGAGGTCGTACCATCCAGTAATTTCAAACAAGACCCATCAACCCACAATTCACCATCTACATCTGAAAGGGGCGTTTCCTGTAAATCAATTCGACCCTTTGTCTGTTCCTCAGTCAAGAATATACAATCATGTGTTTCTTGTGACTGAGACGGAGTCGCAGGATACGGTAACAAAGTAGCTGGGTTTAAAGTTGCACATCTCTTCAGTGTAATATGAGGAGCTAGCAATGTCAATTCATATCCTGTCAGACGAGCACTAGTTAAGTGCTGCGTCTTTGTCTGATTTAAAAGGGCATCAACCGCATGGGGTACCAATACTAACAACTTATGCGACAAAACTATCCCTTCACTCTGTCGTATTGACACAGCTGTTGCTGCAACTGAGCGAAAACATCCAGTCAACGCTCGGGCTACTGGATCAAGAACTGCTGAAATATATGCACAGGGACGTTGCTTATCGCCATGTAACTGGATAAAACTGACAATGCGCATCCATCTTTCTCATGTACATAAAGTGTAAAAGGCATCATATAATCTGGTGTACCCAACACTGGTGCTGAACAAAGGGCTTGTCGTAACTGCCGAAAAGTAGTTTCACATTCATTTGACCAAGGGAGGGGCACTGGAGCGTCTTTTGTCAAAAGTGCTAACAAAGGTTTAACAATGTATGAAAACCCCAAAATCCATTGTCAACAAAAGGAAGTAAGACCAAGAAATGCACGCACTCCTTTATGTGTGGTAGGTACTGGAGTATCTAAAATTGCTTGTATACGATCTGATGTCAATGCGTGTCCCTCCTTAGACAAAAGGTAACCTAAGTAGGTTACCTTTGGTCTACAATATTGCAATTTCTTTCGTGATACTTTATGATGATGGGATGCAAGAAATGAAAGCAAAGATAGACCATTTTTCACACTGTTCCGGAGTATCGGCTGCCAACAAGATATCAACATATTGTATGAGAGCCACACCTTCAGGTAAAGCAAAGGAATCAAGCTCTGTTTTCAATGCCTGACTGTAAATACCCGGGCTCTTGGTGTAGCCTTGAGGAATTCTACAAAATCTATACGATCTCTAAGGTCTATAATGAAACTGTAAACTCTAGTATCAGTGTCCTTTTTTAGTATCTGAAGAATCGGGCTGTTACAGACATTAAATGGAACTTCCTCAACAACTCCCACCTGAATAAGATCATGCACAATTCATGAGTGCTTCCTCACCCTCCTGTGAAATTCTGTATTGAGGCAATCGTTGTAACACAGCTCCCTCCTTGACAATAATGTGTACTGGTGAGATGACCATTTGGCCCACATCAGTGTCCGAGGTGGCACGCAAAGATTTAGGGAGTCCAGCTAAAGCAGTATCCTCTTTAACAAGACAAGCTCTTTCAGGTACAGAATAATTATCGTTCAAAATGACACGCACCCCTTCGGGAGAGCATCGTATTGTAGCTCTGAAATACTTGAGCATATCAAGACCCACAATGTTGTCTGGTGTGTTTGGGGAAAGCAAAAACGGACATGGAGCACTAAATTTATCAACATGAAATGCAATTTGTTGTGATAGTGGGCTAAGGGAAGGTGTTCCATCGAAACCTATCGAAGTAATAGTTAAGCCAGACAGGGGAGCCCTTGGAACCAATTGTTTAGACAAAGCGCTACGAATAGCTCCTGTATCAACCAGAAACCAATCAGTAGAACCCAAAACATGTGCTGTAACATAGGGACCCGTCTGATCTACTGGAACTTCAACTGATTCCTTACCCCATCCTAGGCAATCCTATGCATGAGCTGAATTTTAAAGATCGGGTTGCACATAATCAGACATTTGATACTGGTTACTTTTATCAAAGGTATTAAACCTATCCTGTGCTCGTGCATTGGCATCAAATCGAGCACGATAATTCACATGTTCGAGGCATATGGGCTGCAGATGGTACATTATGAATAGATCGCCATCTGGTGTTGGGCTCAGATGATAGCACTTGTTTTTCTCTTGGAGAGTCTTTTGTATCTTGGTGACTCCTCCTTTGGTTGCTAGTGCGCATGGGCATCGGCTCCATCCTTAGATTGTTTTTTTCCGCCATCGGGTTCGGATGAGGATTGAAGCGCTCCTGATCGACTTCGGAAAGAAGTGACTTTTCGGCACGTATTCCCTTTCCAATTCGACGGTATTGTTATCGAACGCGATTTCATTTCCATTCCGACGCGTTTCGACTCCAACATCGAAGAAAAAACTTTGATCTACGTCGACGAACAGGAGACCTTTCTCGACGTGGTCAAGCCCGGAGTCCATGGAAAGGACTCCATTTAAGAAATGTCCAACGTGTGGTGGTAAGTTCCCACACAAGGACCTACACGAGGTGTGCAACCTCTGCCTATCGCCTGAACACGAATCCAGGGACTGCGAAGCCTCCGCAGCATTCTCCTCCAAGTCGACGATTAGAAACCGTCGAGCTCGAAGACACGAGGTTTCCAGAATGCAGTCGGAGGCGATCCCGGAGCTGTTCGAAGACCAGCACCTCGATGAAGAAGAGGATCATGAAGAACAGTCGGGGTCTGAAGGGGACGAGTCGGATGTCGAGGAACTCGACGTGCAACAAAGCGTGAGTGATGACGTTCCCTTACCAAAAAACCGATCCCGTGTGGTAACGACCCCGCCTTCGAGCCCGGTCAAACCGCAGAAGAAAGTTTCCGACGCCCCGCCTTCGGGCCCGGCAACGAAACCGAAACTGAAACCGAAACTCTCGGTCTCCCACCATGTCTGATCCGAGAAGCGGTCGACATCGACTTTGACATCGAAGCATTCCATGTCGAAACCGAAACATGCTTCGACGTCGAAGACTCACTCGACACCGAAAAAATCGGAATCTAGCAAATCCTCGGTGCCGAAAACACCGAACATTGACGAACGGAAGCAAAGGCACCTTTCGGAACCAAAAGCTTCGGTACCGACACAGGAGCAGCAAACCGATCCGAAACAAAAGATTTTGTTTATCGATCCACAGACTGGCAAAGTAGTGACGAAGAAGAGGAAGAATGAACAGATAGAAGACAAATCTCTTCCTTCTAAAAAGAGAACAATGGGGACAAATACAACTCCTCCTACTTCTCCTCGACCTAGAGTCACACCCTCTTCTCCTATTCCTCACACTATGCCAACTATTCCTCCACCTTCTACACCAAAACCATCTACACCTCAGTCAGATGTAGACAGTGATACAGGGGAGGGTGAACCTCATGGGAATGATGACACTATCCCGGATGAGGATGACCCATGGGAACATTATGACGCAGGGTCAGATGATGACAATGACCCAGAGTTATATCCCTCAAAGCCTTCACCACCGGATGATAACACAGGGTTTGTACAGCTCATTAATAGGGCAGCAAAATATCATAAGGTAGATCTACATACAGAACCTCAAATAGAGGATTTCCTATTAGAGACACTACCTACTGCACAAAGAACATCAGGTACTCTACCTATGTTGAAGGGTCTTCTCAGTCACACAGCAGACATATTCAAAGACCCAGTGAGGGCTAGGGTGTTAAACCCAAGAATTGATAAAAAATATAAGGCAGCTCCAAAGGACCCACTATTTATCAAGGGACAGGTACCTCTGGACTCGCTTGTAGTTTCAAACGCTCGCAAAAGAGCAAACTCATTATCTACAGGAGAAGCCCCTCCACCTGATAAGGAGTCAAAATTAATAGATGCATCAGGCAAAAGAGTAGCACCACAAGCGGCAAATAGCTGGCGTATAGCCAATACACAAGCGCTACTTGCACGCTATGACAGGGCACATTATGATGAGTTAGAAAAACTCATCACACATCTCCCTAAAGAACATCAGAAAAGAGCAGATCAGCTAATACAGGAAGGAAAGATAATAACTAACACTTCCATTAAGTGCGCCCTAGACGCGGCAGACACTGCAGCAAGATCCATCAACACCAGTATCATGTTAAGGAGACATGCATGGCTTAGAGTCTCAGGGTTCAAACAAGAAGTACAAACATCTTTATTGAACCAACCCTTTGATTCAAGACACTTTTCGGCTCAAGCACAGATGAGACTTTAGAAAAGATGAAAAAGGACACAGAAACGGCTAAGTCAATGGGAGCATTACAACAGCCAACACAAAGAGGTTCCTTTGGTAGATCCACCTATAGAGGGGGCTCAAAAAGTACAGGAACAAGTCAGCAATCCACCTCTTTTACACCAACGTCACCCAGAGGTAATTCAAGAGGCAGTTACAGAGGTAACAACAACAAGGGTAGAGGTCGCGGAAATAATAACAACCACAACTCCCCAACCCCAAAACAGTGACTTAATACAACTTCCCCCAGACCACATAACACTGGTCGGGGGACGTCTAGCACAGTTCCTACCTGTCTGGGAAAACATCACATCAGACAAGTGGGTGAGACAAATTATCCAACATGGTTATTGCCTAGAACTCACTGCTACCCCACCAAACATCCCCCCCAAACAGCGTCCAATGAGTCAAGACCATCTGACATTGTTAAAAGAAGAAGTGCTATCACTGCTACAAAAGCATGCCATAGAGAAGGTTCCAAAACATCAACAAGGGACAGGAGTATACTCTCTATACTTCCTAATCCCCAAGAAAGACTGGTCTCTAAGACCAATCTTGGACCTCAGACCTCTCAATGCATACATAAATTCGGAACATTTCCACATGGTCACGCTCCAACAAGTACTTCCTTTACTGAAGAAAGGTGACTTTCTTTCTACACTGGATCTAAAAGACGCTTACTTTCACATCCCAATTCACAAAGCCCACAGAAAATACCTAAGGTTTGTAGTGGAAGGACAACATTATCAATTCAAGGTCCTTCCGTTCGGGGTCACAACAGCACCGAGAGTGTTCACAAAATGCCTAGCTGTGGTGGCAGCACACCTAAGAAGACAACAAATACATGTCTTCCCTTACTTGGACGATTGGTTAATAAAGGCCAAGTCACAAGAGGAATGTCTTCACAACACACAGAAGACCATTCAATTGCTGCACCACCTAGGGTTTACGGTGAACTACAAAAAATCCCACCTACAACCAAACAAAATTCAACAATACCTGGGGGCTACTATAGACACAGAAAGAGCCAAAGCATACCCCAATCCAATCAGGATACAGACAATGGTCAAGTTAATACAAAGATTTCAACCACAACACTCACTACCAGCACGAGTGTTTATGCAGCTGTTAGGCATGATGTCCTCCTGCATACTACTAATACCACATGCCAGACTACAAATGCGCCCACTACAGGAGTGTCTAGCGACACAGTGGAATCAGGCTCAAGGTCAGATTACAGATCTGGTGTTGGTAGACGACCGTACGCATCGCTCTCTGAAGTGGTGGAACACAACAAACATTTCCAAGGGACGGTCGTTCCTAGAACCGATTCCACAAGCAATACTGACAGCGGACGCATCGCTCTCCGGATGGGGAGCGCACATAGACAAATACACCGTGCAGGGGAAATGGAGTGTGCAGCAAAAGAAACTGCACATCAACTACTTGGAACTACTAGCAGTATTTCTAGCACTAAAAGCTTTCCAAATGCAAATAACCAACAAGGCAGTCCTGATCAGAACAGACAACATGACTGCAATGTATTATATTCAAAAACCGGGGGGGACACACTCTCTCCAACTATCCAAACTAGCACAGGACATTTGGAGATGGGCCATTCCTCAAAAGATCTATCTGTTAGCAGAACACCTACCAGGAGTTCAAAATCAGATAGCAGACATCCTAAGCAGAGAGTCAGAACAAGTACACGAATGGGAGCTGCACAATCAGATATTGCAGCCATTCTTCCAAAGATGGGGGCAACCAGAGATAGATCTGTTTGCCAATCATCAGAACGCAAAATGCCAAAACTTCGCATCCAGGTACCCACACCACCGGTCCCAGGGCAATGCACTATGGATAAATTGGTCCAACAAATTTGCTTACGCTTTTCCCCCTCTCCCACTAATTCCATTAGTGGTTCGGAAACTGCAACAGCACTCAATGACAATGATACTAGTAGCACCCACGTGGGCAAGACAGCCGTGGTTCACCACGCTACTACAACGCTCACAGGTGCCACATCAAAAGCTAAGATTATTACCCATGCACCTTACGCAGAACCATGGAGAAATAATGCACCCAGATCCCAAACAATTGAACCTAGCGATCTGGCTCCTGAGGTCATAGAGTTTGGATACTTAGATTTACCTCCAGAATGTATGGAAATCATTAAACAAGCAAGACGTCCTACCACCAGAGCATGCTATGCAGCAAAATGGAAAAGGTTTGCTGTACACTGTAACAGTGATCACATCAACCCTCTGGACGCATCTACTAAACAGATCATTTGCTATTTACTACACTTGCAGCAATGTAACTTAGCATATACCTCTATCAGAGTTCATCTCGCAGCTATAGCAGCCTACCTACAAAACAGGCAACATATTTCCCTGTTTAAAGTACCAGCAATTAAAGCTTTCATGGAAGGACTCAAAAGAGTCATTCCACCAAGACTGCCACCTTCCCCAGTCTGGAATCTCAACATAGTACTTACCAGACTAATGGGACCACCCTTTGAACCTATGCATAGGTGTGAAATACAATTCCTTACATGGAAGGTGGCCTTCCTCATAGCTATCCCTTCACTCAGAAGAGTGAGTTACAAGCGTTTACAATTCAAGAACCATTCATGCAGTTACACCAAAACAAGGTGGTTCTTAGAACAAACCCAAAATTCTTGCCTAAAGTAATTTCAGCATTCCACATCAATCAGTCAGTGGAACTACCGGTCTTCTTTCCAAAACCACAGACGGTAGCGGAAAGGGCTCTACATACATTAGATGTCAGAAGGGCAATATTGTATTATATAGAAAGAACACAAACTTTCAGAAAGACAGAACAGCTATTTGTAGCGTTTTCTCCTACACATAAGGGCAATCCCATCTCTAAAGCAGGCGTTGCCAGATGGATTGTAAAATGTATACAAATATGCTACTTAAAGGCAAAGAGGACATTAACTGTTCCTCCCAGAGCTCACTCTACACGTAAACTAGGAGCATCTATGGCATTCTTGGGAAACATTCCACTAGATGACATATGCAAAGCAGCTACCTGGGTTACACCGCATACCTTCACAAAGCACTATTGTGTAGATGTGCACACAACACAACAAGCTAGAGTGGGACAAGCTGTACTAAAGACTTTATTTCAGACTGTTGCAACAGACACGGGCGACCACCGCTAGGGAGAGAACTGCTGTATAGTCTATTCATAATGTACCATCTGCAGCCCATATGCCTCGAACGGAATATGCTACTTACCAGTATGCATCTGTTCTTGGCATAGAGGGCTGGAGCGTGGTACATGCCCTCCCAGCCTTCCCGGAAACCTGTGTCTGTTCCAACAATATCTTATTTAGATACACTTACATGGGCATTTCTATCTGTATTCTATCATACTACTCCATCTAACCCTACTATGGCAAAACAATCTAAGGATGGAGCCGATGCCCATGCGCACTAGCAACCAAAGGAGGAGTCACCAAGATACAAAAGACTCTCCAAGAGAAAAACAAGTGCAATCATCCGAGCCCAACACCAGATGGCGATCTATTCATAATGTACCACTCTGCAGCCCTCTATGCCAAGAACAGATGCATACTGGTAAGTAGCATATTCCTTCCTCGAGGCCCTGAGTAACCAAAACGATTTCTCATTTGTCCCCGACCTCGCGAGCCCTGTTGAGCACGCAACACTGGACAATCGGCCATCCAGTGGCCAAATTGCTTACAATACGCACATTAATTAATAGACAAATTTGCACGAGTGTGAGGGGGATTAAAAGAACCACGCCCGCCTCGATCATAGCCTCTCGAAAGCGGACCATAAACTTGAGCCAACATAACTTTTGTTTTTAAATCTTTTGATTTCTTATCTTAGTTACCTTTTGCTACTAATTCTTGGCGCTCGTAATATTGAGCCATCGTTTTAACAGATGCTGGAGAAGATGTAGTCCAAGAACTTTCACTGGCTTTTAGACGGCTAGCTATTCCTGGTAACAAGTTCGTAACATATTTATCGACAAATAAGTGTCTGCCTGTATCATCGGTCAAGGATTGACCGCTGAAATCATGAAAAGCTTCTTCGAAACGTGTAAAGAAATCAGAAACCGATTCATCTACCTTTTGTTTGCACAATGCTAAAATAGTCCAGTCAATCTTTTTACGGGGAATAACTGTTTTGAGTTTAGTCAATATAGCTGGAGGCAGATCTAAAATTAGCTGATGAGGCTTTTGAGTGGGTTCCCTCTGCACAACAAATCGTTCAAACTCTTTCCATTCCGCGCCAAAAGCGGCACGATCATTAATTCTACGAACTGTCCTCCACATATCCGGAGGTAATATTAACCCGAAAAATAAATCAATATCACACAGTCATAGTACAAGAATTTATAGCGCCTTCAACTTCCTCATAGAAAGCGGCCAGGTTTTTACGTGGATCAGGCAATGCTGCTTTTAGCGCCATTACATCTGCCCTATTCCAAGAAGTATATACCCAATTGTAAATGAAATAACCCTTAGCATCGGCAGAATCTTTATCATCATTATTACCCATTCCTCTAGGCGGAACATACAAGGGCGCGGCTTCCTGCATGGGCTTCATATAGACCGCCATTTGCTTATCTGTTCCTAAGATAGGCGACTGCGACTCTCCAGGGTGGGATTTCTGTGCAGCTTCGTCTGCAAGCTTTTTCTGCTCCTTCAAGTGAACCGCCTCAGTTCTTAATTTGACCAACCGTCTAATCGTGTCAGCCACCTGAGAGAAAAGAAAAAGACCATCACGCATACTCTTATAATCAGTTGCTACATCATCAGGTTCTAAAGTTGAAGAGAATTTTCGGAATAACTCAACGACTTCTGCAGCAAATGTTTCAGTAAAATACAATTGCTCTTTTTCCGTCCATCCCTGTATACTAGTTAAAAGATCAGAAGCAGGATCAGTACTACGTAATGCTTTACGAGCAGCCTGTCTGATATCAGCTGCACGTGATGCGGACAGCATAGAACGAGTGTCCCGTGCTTTTCGTTGATCCGAGTCTGAATCCTCACCACCTTTGAACGGAGCGGACGGAACGGCATACGGAGGTGGAGGTCGATCTAGTAACGAAAAATCATCTTGCAGATTATCAAGGACAGGATAGAGAGGCTGTCGGACAGGATATTGGCCAGATACCTGCAATCTGTGTTCTTTCTCCTCTCTCTTTCAGCTCTTTCACGTCTTTCTTTCTCAACTCCAACGCTTTCTCATACACAATCTTTCGCTGCTCTTTCTCAATCAAGGCTTGCTCACGTCTCGCTCGTTCACGCACTTCTTTCTCCCACAAACGCAGACATTCAAACATATCACGTCTAGACTTCCGCTCAAACATACATCGCTCCACATACTCAATCTTTCGCACATCAAATGACTCATGCATAGGCCAACGTAATTCAGGAGCTTTTTGTGTATATTTTATTCCACAATGTGCTGTACATTATGGAAGAAAGACCGAATTTGATGTACATACCTCGATCAGGCGTCCCCTCTGGGGGAGCCGGTTGTGATTCTTCGAGTCTAAATCGGGCCCGAATACAAAAGCAGCACATCTTTTGAAGTGCGCTGAAAACAGGCATGCTGAAAATAATGCAAAATATGCAGTATTATACAAAATTGGCACTTAAGGTACTTCTAGTACGTTGCGTCGTTCAAATTTGACTCATTGGACGAAAAATCTCCACATTGCCTGCCTATGTGTTGCAGCACATATATCTAACAAATTATGCAAGTACAAAATAAGACTAGTCTTTACCAAATACGCCACAGTAAGTGTTCCTAAAACTACCTTACCATACAAGGGCATCCAAACCCATAGTATGCGCCTTAAAACAGGCCTTACCAATCATAGGGTGTCCAGGTTCCAACTGCCAAGTTCTAAATTCGACCAAACGGCCACTGCACGGAAAATCGACAGAAGAGATCTCAGTCGAGGACCGGCGCCACCTGGATGGTCAGATCGGAAGGAGGGTAAAAACACCTTGGATGCCAAGACTCTGGTCTCCTTTGGCATGTGTACACGGCGAGATCCCAATCCTTCATCGCGACCACTCCTTCGGGCATCCGAGTCGCCGATGAGCCCCACGTGTCGGGCGCCAATCAATGTATCTGGCCTCAGCCAGACCCACTAGTGCAAGGGGTTTGCCCTTCTCAGCACAAGTCAGACCATTAGGAAGAAGTTGGCACGGAAACTAGAATACAAAAGTAATGTTTATTAGACCTCAGGTGGTACTACGATTCAAACCGCACCCTTCGGCATTGCAAAAAGTAGCACACCGAGATAAGAAAGCGTGGTTTATTTATACCTACACAGGGGATCAAAAGAAGGCGGTACAAAAAGAAGAGCACAGTTTATGTACATATAAGGTAATATCGAGAGGTACAATCGATTAGTGGGAGGAGCTATAGGTTTGGAGACTAATACACAAGAACTCTTTTGTGGAGCTTATCACTAACAGATGTGGACCCCTCAAGATACGTGTAGAAGCGGGGGATGCTAAATATAACTTTTTGCTGGGCAGATTTCAAGCGCCGTGAACAGAAAGATGGGACAAAGCACATGGTCGACACGAGGCAGCGTGCAGCAAACAAAATGGCTGCCGGGAATACAAAATGGAGTCAGCTAAATGTCAAGTTAACAGCTAAAACTAAGATGTCTTCTGCTAATGCTTAATCTAGTCTCTGTCAATTACTTTAAAGTGGGAGAGTAATAAATAAACTCTTCCTAGAGAAAAATATTCTCAACCCAGAGGAAGATCTCCCCAAACAGAGAGACAAGTCTCCCCAAAAGGAGCCCTCTGAAAAGAGATATAATCTTAGGAATAGGGATAATTTGAAAAAACCTGATAGATATCAAGATGATACACATCCCTCTCGATCTTTTCAGACTTCCTCGCAGAAATCGGAAAGAAGAGGACCGTCAGAACACAAGGAAGAACGCGTTAAGTCCAAAGACAAGGAACCCGTTTGCCAAAGTAAAAAAGCTCCGTTTTCCAAAAAGAAGGCAGCAAGCATAAAAGTCAGACATGCAGAGGATCTTGAGGACACAACTCAAGAACAGGGAGTGGGCTCAGACAATGCTAGACAGCGAAGCAGAAGTAACCATAGTTCGCAAGATCCTGAAGTCTCATCTGGAGACAGGGGACTTGAATGAATGCATTCAGGTTGAAACTGCAGACACCAGGGTTAGTATACCCCATAAGTTATATGAAGTAACACTCCGGATGGAGGGGGACATAACTCGAAAAATAAGAGCACTCTTTTGGGAGAAGCTCTCTAAGGGCTATGACATTCTTCTAGCTGAACAAGACTGGCCACCTGAATTTGTCAGGAAGTGCCCACATGGCGAAGAGATAATTATTGATACAATAAGGAGGGCGTATGGGGGAAATATTTATTGACCTTGCATTGTTATGATCCCTACACGCAATGAAAAAAACATATATAACAACGGGTCAAGAAACAGAGTGAAGCTATCTAGAAACCTGTGTGCTGTTGATAGGATACAATCTATGAATCCAAAGTATTCATGGTAAAAAATGTGTTCCCATCAGATACCCGCCTGTACCGCCCTACATCATTTGGGATCCTTCACCCGAAGGAAGTGGAAACAATTCCACTGTGGATTAGGTAGATTGTAGCCTAATCGTATTAAAGGATACAGTGATGTGTTAAGGAAAACTATATGTTGGTATCAGGGGGTAAACATAGCTAGCAGTGCAAAAAATGCTATGTGTAGCATGTGAATGGGTGAATTAATATTGGGTTGTAGGAGTGGAAAAAATGAATTTTATTAGGATCCTACCCACACCCAAGGTTAAAAAACAGTGCAAAGTAGTGTTTACAAATAACTACTTAGGTGTAATCCAGGTCGACATGTTTCTGCAGAGTAATAGGCTCACAAGATACCTGTCTCCTTCATCAGGACCTTAACAAAAATGTGCTACTGCTGATAAATGTGTTTTAAGTGATTAAAATCATATCACCTGAGATCGCCAGTCGAGATGATCCAGATGGTCACCAAAAGATGGACGAACAAACATACACAAAGAGATGCACAGAGTTAATGACGATAGCTTCAAACACAAGGAAAATCTCTCGTGATGGTACATGTTTGCCAATCAATGTTGGTCACTGATTGCTTATTAGTCAACCTGAAAATAAGGCGGAAATGACCTTGTAAAGAAAAGGTTAAAGAAAATCCTTGTATTCACTCACCCACGATCTGGGGAATGAACTCTCCACCTCACCCGGCTACAGCTCAGGTACAAATGGAGCACCGCTCTATTAAATGCAAGGGAGAAAAACACTAATGAAAGAGGAAGAGCTCTCTGGAGCTTTTATACTAGACACGCCCTTTCCCCAACCTGTTTAAGTTGCAGCAGTCTTCTGAAAAGAGATATAATCTTAGGAATAGGGATAATTTGAAAAAACCGGATAGATATCAAGATGATACACATCCCTCTCGATCTTTTCAGACTTCCTCGCAGAAACCGGAAAGAAGAGGACGGTCAGAACACAAGGAAGAACGCGTTAAGTCCAAAGACAAGGAACCCGTTTGCCAAAGTAAAAAAGCTCCGTTTTCCAAAAAGAAGGCAGCAAGCATAAAAGTCAGACATGCAGAGGATCTTGAGGACACAACTCAAGAACAGGAAGTGGGCTCAGACAATGCTAGACAGCGAAGCAGAAGTAACCATAGTTCGCAAGATCCTGAAGTCTCATCTGGAGACAGGGGACTTGAATGAATGCATTCAGGTTGAAACTGCAGACACCAGGGTTAGTATACCCCATAAGTTATATGAAGTAACACTCCGGATGGAGGGGGACATAACTCGAAAAATAAGAGCACTCTTTTGGGAGAAGCTCTCTAAGGGCTATGACATTCTTCTAGATGAACAAGACTGGCCACCTGAATTTGTCAGGAAGTGCCCACATGGCGAAGAGATAATTATGCCAGCCTTCTCTAATCACATTCCAATTCATAGAAAATATACATATGCCAGAAAATGGGCAGTAGCCCAAGCTCCAGCATTATATAAAAATCACGCAGGATGGGATGAGGATTCTCCTCACCATAAAATCCAGTTAAAAAACCAGCCCACTGTACAAAGGCAGTACCCAGTTAAGCAAGAAGCTAAAAAACAGGTAGGAAGATTTTAAATCAACTTGAATACCAAGGGGTGATTGAAACATGCACCTCATTTATGAACAATCCTTTGTTTCCTGTATCCAAACCAGACAATTCATATCGTCTAGTATTGGATTACAGACACTTAAACTCTTGTTGCAAAACATTTGCAGTACAAAACTCACACAGTGCAGCACTGATGAATAACATTGTGCGCAAAAAGTATAAAACGACCTTAGATATTTCAAATGGATTTTTCTGTCAATATATTGCACCAGAAAGCAGGCATTTGACCGCTTTCTCAATATTGGGGACACAGCGACAATTTTGTCGTCTTCCCCCAAGGATTCTAGCATAGCCCAGGGTTATTTTCAGATCAGTTGACTGGGGGTGAGTGTTTGATTTGCTCAAGCGCTCCGTCCATCATCCTCTTTTGTATTGCTCCAGGGTTATTTTCAGCAAGAGTAACTTAGTTACTCCAAACGTACGATGATGAGGCATTATCTTATGTCGATGACATCTATCTTACGGATGTCGACTTGGACAAGCACTTGAAAAGAGTGAACACCATAATACTTGGGTTCGCTTCTGAGGGGTATAAATTCAATATTAAAAAATAAAGAATTGCCCACCTCAATGTCATATTCTTGGGATATGAATTGCCAAGTGAAGGCAAAAGCCTAGCAGCAAACTTTCTAGAGAAATGTGCTCTGCTCCAACCCCCTAAAACGCTGAAAAACTTACAATCAATTCTAGGTTTCCTGAATTTTGGAAGAACTTGCGTTCCGAAGTACGCAGAGAGGGTTAAACCTCTCTACGAATTAATCAAACCTGATTTTAAACCAACACATTGGACTCACACACACAGAAACTTTGCGTTCAGTCCAAACAGACATGTTAGCAAAAACTAAACTAGACACACGCGAAAATGTTCGCTACCTTGTAATCCGAATCATCCCAGGAAGATGCGGATTTACGTACCTAACCTTTAATGAAGGAGAAACGGTACCAATAGCTTACAAATCACACTTGTACACACAAGCAGAAATGAAGTTCACTTCTACAGAGAAAATTCTGACAGCGGTTCAAACTACTGTAGCAAAAGAGAGCTCTCGCGTAGGGTGAACGCATAATGATAGTTACACCCAGGGCTTTAAGTGGGCCGGGTCTGTCCGGGTCTGAGCACCGGCAGTTATTTTTAGGGGCCCTCGAAACAGGTCTCTATCGGGCTCTATTTTCGGGCCATGCAGAGGTAGTCCGTTTTCTTTTTCTTTTTTTCCAAGACTATTGTTACACACATACATAAAGGTATCAAGGAGCTTGCGGATCGGCAGGACTGAGCACTTCAAGGTTAACCACTTAGGAACAAATATGCTTTAAGTTACTCCTTAAATTGATTAACAACTATTAGGAGGAATTATACTTCATTATTTTGCACCTAAAGCTAGCAAGGACTCGCATTCTTTTCTTTGGCACAGCAACATCTTTTAAAGTTGCTACCGAGTGGGAGAAAAAGGATCTATGACCTGTGTATGAATCCTGAACCCTAGCCTAAATACCATAGTGGTTGAGGCTGTAACCTCATTGCAGCAGCAACGTGTATCTACTCAGGGACTTTGCAACAACTGTTAGTGATCGTTTGTGTATTTTTTTTTGAAGCGATTACATTTTTGGGGGCTAATTATGACTCGGGAGAGTGATTATTTCATTTTCTCCGTTCTCACTCTTTCACTTGCAGGTTTCATGGCCCCAGAAAATGACAAAACTTGGAATTCCCTCTCGACCCTCCTACCTGACATAGTCTCTCTGTCCCTCCCGCAACTACCATCTTTTGATGGTGCGTCAAAGCGGGAGAGAGCAGACCTCGGATTGATTCTTGAACCACAGGCTGACCCCTTGATTGTGTGAGGCTCCATCCATTTACTGGCAGTCCTTTTGGTTCTTTGCAACAAATATGTATTGGCGCTCAGTGGTGCATAATTATTTTTAGGGATTGAATTTGTAGTCTTTGATTTCTGGCACAGAAGCTCATTTGGTATTACACTGCTCTTTTTTTTCCATTAGCAGTCTTTGCCCCTTGCGACCTCTAAATGCATAACCTGTTGCTGAACTGTGCAGTTGAGAAGGGGGGAAACGACAACAAAGAATCATTAACATGCACAGGGTCTTTTAAAGAACTGTGAAGTGCTCGGGGGCAGCTGTGTGTGTGCCAAGGAAACTGTTCCAGCCCGGGCTGCGACACACGACGAGGGGGAGGGGGGGGGATTTAGACCAGCCCCTACTTAGATGGCCACACCCCTTTGAGGTTTGCCCCGCCCCTTTTAGAGCACCCCCAGTTTTTATTTCCCACTTAAAGCCCTGGTTACACCTTTACCTGCCTTAGAGGCAGTGACAAGAGCAAGCATTCCTATTTCAAAAGCTCTACATCCGAGATGGATACAATGGGTTAACTCTCTTGCTGCAACAGACGTTCAATACTTTTTTGACCTTAGTCTAAAGACACAAGAATTTCTCCAATACGAACACGAATGTCCTCTGCCGACCGAAATTCTTCCTCTTGAACATTATGGCTGTATAATATATACAGATGGATCAGCACAGCCCGCAATTGGGGGTAAACAAGCCTATAGTGCTGCGTGCGCGATTGTTAAAGGTCGCTGGCGCGAAGGCAAATTTAGACCTATGGTCACAAAAACTCAATCACTCAGAGACTGTACAGCTCAGCGAGCTGAACTACAGGCTTTCAAGATGGCTTTTGAAAATACCGATCGCGAATTCCCCACACTTATAGTGTGAGATTCGTATTACTGCGTCCAATGTTACAATGAGTATCTGCATAACTTGGTTCAAAATGGATTCAAAGACGCTAAAGGTGGCACAATCAAGCATAAGTTGCTTTCGGAACAAGTAGTTCTTTTACAAAAAGAACTACAAAAGACTCACGTGATACATACACGGAGTCATCAGTGTGATGGCGTTCACGTTGCAGAGAATTCATTGTCTGATGAAGCCGCGAAGGCAGCTGTGCAAACGGCTTCTGTAGCTGCTATCACCCTGTTAAAAACAAAAATAGACCGCGAAATAATGCAAGCTGTCACTGCTTCAATCAAAGACAGTGGTAAGACACTCCCGAAAGGCTTTCCAGTCATATACTCATATAATACTTGATGTAAACAATTTTGTTTTGCTCAAATCACTGGAGTGGGGGATAGGGCAATACCAAACATGGAACACAGGTTAGGACTAATCATTGCAGCACATGAAGGGCTTACTTCTGCACACGCAGGTGTTTCCGCCACGGTATCATTATTATTTTTTCTAATTTTATTTTTGGTTATGCAAAGAACATAAACAGTCCCCCCCCCCCATTGCGGCATCATACATGAACTGTTGCATACAGAGCGACAACTTCATTAAGGCACATTCGGGACATTCCGCCCCATCCAGGTATTGGCCACACTACGCCGCGCCAGAACCAACATCAGCTGTAACAATTTATAGGATATTTTCCGTTTCCTAGGCTGGAGAACTAGAGCCAACAGACAGTAAAGTGGGGGTCAAGTCTATTCCAAGGCCGGTAGCGGCTGCTATACGTCCCACCACCGCCGTCCAGAAACTTAGCACTAAAGCGCAAACCCAGGCCAAATGCAGGAACCCCGCCCCCTCAGCTCCGCACTTGGGACAAGTGTCCTCCCTATCCGGTGAAAAGCGCTGCAAGGAGACCGGTGTCAAATAAGTGCGGTGCATGAAATTAAAGTGTGTGAGCTTAAATCGTGCATTACATGACACTTTACGGGTAAGACCCCCTATACGCTTGCGCTGCCCGGCCTCCAGGGTCTCCCCCAGATCCGTTTCCCATGCCCTCCACGCAGGCTGAACCGGCGGCTCCGAGTCCTGATGTAGTGCAGAGTAAAGCAAGGAAATCAACCTACGACCCCTACCACAGGAAAGAGTGATGTTCAATGTATGAGAAGTCTGAGGCGTCTCCGGGAATTGGGGCCAAAGCTCACTCGCCACCTCCTGAATGCCACGGTAATGTAAATATTGTCCCACCCAACCCAAAGGCCTCCACGGACTCCTCGTAAGAGACAAACGCGTCGCCCGGATAAAGATCAGCCAAGGTATCGCAGCCTCTAGTTCTCCAGTCCCTAAAGGACATGTGCTCCTCCATAATTACAATGGGCGCCAAGATCCAAACCGGCAATTCCCTATTGAAGGGGGCCCGTCGCAGTACTTGTTCTACACACCTCTGCCAGATTGCAGCCGTGTGGCGCACCACATACGGCAGGGTCACATCCACTCCCCTCCCCCTCATCATTACCACCTGTAACATCCGTTCGGTGGCCTTCCCGGCCAACAGCTGCATCTCCCACCCATCCGTACCCGCGAACCACCTCGATGCCGGCAACAGTTGCGCTGCGTAGTAATATAAATCGAACCTCTGAGCCTCCAGGCCACCTTCCTCCCTGCACCGAACCAGGGTGTGTTGTGCAACCCGGCTACGTCGTCCTGCCCAAAGCAGTGACGTTGGCAAGGTATTAAGGGTGTGAAATATTCGCGGCGGGATAGGGCAGAGTGAATTCTGGAGGGCATATAATGTCCTGGGAAGCATCGCCATCTTGGCGACAGCGAGCTGTCTCATAAGGGAGAGCGGCAATGTATTCCAAACGGGTACCGAGCTCTGTAAGGACGTAAGTATCCGACCGACGTTACGAGCCAGAACCTGTGAGTCCGTCAGGGCCACTTGAATTCCCAAATACCGGAAGGCCTCCTGCTCCCAGCGCATTCCAAGGTCTGGGAGGCCCGCCGCAGGTCCATCCCCGTAACCCGCCAGAGGAAATATCAAGGACTTGTTACGATTGATCTGCAAATCAGAGGCCTCCCCAATGCGGTCGAGATGGCGCAACAGTACGGGCAACAATTCATCCGGCGCCTTCAAATAGAAGAGAGCGTCATCCGCATACAAAGAGATCACGTTACACGTGTCCCCCACCAGGATACCCCATTGAGCCATCTCCGCGCGGACCTTGACCGCCAAAGGCTCTATAGCCAACGCAAAGAGGAGCGGCGGGAGGGGACACCCCTGCCGCGTCCCCCGGCCTAGCCGCCATTCCACAGAACGCCCCGCGCCCAACCGTACTCTGGCACAGGGAGCTGTATACAACAGGCGGACCCAGCGACAAAACTTAGGGCCCATGCCCACCACTCGGAGGACCTCTAGGAGGTAGCCCCAATCAACCGCGTCGAACGCCTTGGCGATATCGATAGACACGATAACCAACGGTTCCTCCCGATCGCGTTCTTCATGCAGATTATGATTCAGCCGCCACAAGTTCATGGCAGTATTGCGTCCCGGAATAAAGCCACATTGATCCGAGTGCATCAAATGCGCCATGTGCGGTGCTAAACGGGCCGCCAAAAGTTGAGTCAAAATCTTAGTCAGTATTAATCATGGTAATGGGTCTGTATGCAGTCGGGTCATATCTGTCACCCCCTGGTTTTAAAATCAGGCAGATCTCACCCTGGTTCATGGTAGGCGGTAGAACACCACTCTCGAACGCCTCAGCATATACCTGCAACAGGCTA
The DNA here is from genome assembly GCF_964263255.1 of Lissotriton vulgaris. NCBI lineage: Eukaryota > Metazoa > Chordata > Amphibia > Caudata > Salamandridae > Lissotriton > Lissotriton vulgaris. Next base: position 1,346,985,518 of record NC_141685.1, on the reverse strand, counting down.
GGGGCAACTGTATCCGCATGTGCTTGATAAAATTCCGGGGGGAAACCATCGCTCCCCGGAGCCTTGGCTCTCGGGAGACTGGCCATAGCAACCCACACTCCCCCCAGCGTCAATGCTGCATCTAAGTTCTCCACTGCGTCCCTAGACAGGGTCTGTAAGGTTAAGTCCCGTAAATACGGCTGACACGAGCGCTCAAACCGCGGGGTCGGCCGTATACACCGTCCGCAAGTGGGACTGGAGTACCTGGAGTATGGCCTCCTCAGAGCGCACCATGTGCCCCGCTACATCCCACAGCGCCACTATCCTCTCCGGGGCAAACTCCCGCCGCAAAACCCAAGCTAGCATCCGACCCGCCTTATCACCCTCCCGATGAAGGTGCTGTCTGAACTTGCCTAAAGTGTACTTATCGAGCCGATCTAGGATGTCATGTACACAGGCTCAGGCCACCCGTTCCGCTTCCTGCTGCGCCTCATCCGTGTCTAACAGCGTTTGCTGGTGCAACAAGTCACTCTCTGCGTCCCGCAGTTCCCGTAGAAGCTGCTTCCTGACTCCATAAGTGAAGCCCATACACTCACCCCTTATGACCGCCTTCAGGGCATCCCACTTAGTGGAGTAGGCAATGGACCCCTCCTGCCAGTTCAACTCTAGGTAATTGTTGAGTGCATTTTGGACAGAGTCCCTCGCTATCGGATCCTGTTATGTGTTATGAGTGGGGGAAAAACATGTATAGAGCTTCAGGGTCGGGTGTCACTGGCGCTTATATCCATCACCCCCAGGTCCCCCATTACCTCGCTGAGCTGCTTCATCATGCGCGGCTTCGTGCCCGCGCGGGGAGGGTGACGATCCAATACGGGATCCAGGACGCAGTTAAAATCCCCCACCCAAAACAAGGGGGCCTCCAGGTCCGGGACCAGCACCTCCTGAAGTGTTAGGAAGAAGCCAGGATCATCTACATTAGGAGCATAGGAATTCAAAAGCGTTAGGTCTCTCCCATCAAGTTTTCCCCTCAAAAGCAAGTATCTACCCTGTATATCCGCCTCCATGTACTGAATGGCAAATGGGACCCCGGGCGCTACCCAAATAAGTACCCCCCTAGCATAGGAGGAGAAGGAAGAGTGAAACAATTGGCCTCGCCACTTTCTCCCCAATTTACGAGCGCCTTCATCATCTAAGTGAGTCTCCTGGAGGCATGCAATGGAGACTCCGTGTCTATGGAGGAATGAAAGGACTCTATGCCGTTTAGCGCACGTGCCCAGCCCCCTCGCGTTCCACGTTAACCCATGCCGTATCGCCGGGCCCCTCCAGGTCCCCATCATCACATCCTGTAATCCTCCCTATTCGTACCCGCACTGTAATACAACTGACGCCTGTAACAAACCCCCCCCAGCAAACTCCCCCAACGACCCCCCCTTCCCCCCTCCCACGAGCAATATTCCTGCAACAACTAAGCATGCTGAAATGCCCTTCCCCCGCCAGTGCCAGGACGTACACAGCAACCCCATCCCCGCAATTGTAGCAATCACCCCAACAATACTGAGGAACAACCCCCCCCCATGCATCCCCCGGCACATTTAGCCCCCTGAACACACTCCGTGCCCCTCAAACTCCTAAATACGAAGGGCGTGCGGCCTACACCCTCCCCCGCGGCCCCCCCCCGCACACACCCAGGCCATACCAACACATCATCCAGGACCCTGAAAAAAATCAAGAAAGACACAGCTCGAAGGACCAGCTAACATGCAAGGATATGTCCCTCAGGGCCGGATCTCTGGCTCAACAGCCCCAGCAGCAAGCGTCTCCGGTACTGTGTCCACCGTGGGCGTTATGGCGTCCAGCTGCGGCGGCAGTGTGTCCGGCAGCAACACATCATCTCGCGAGCTGTCCGCACTCCCCACCAGCAAGTCCTCAGCCCCCGTGGATTCCAAGCGAAGGGCCCCATCGTCCCCCACCGTGACCCTTCGTCCTTCAGCATCGCCAGAGGCGCCAGTGGACAGCCGCCGCCTGGAGCGCTGCGTCCTCACAGGCCTTGTCCCCCAAGCAGCCCTAGAGCGACCCCTTTCCTCAGGCAGGATTGCATCGCCCCTGATCACGGTATCATTATTAAAACAGAGATACTGGTGGCCACGTATGAGGAAAAAAACTAGACTATGTACTAGAATGTGAAAATTGCCAGAAAATGAAAGTCTCTACAGTGAAACGTCCTGCACAAACGCCCCTTTTTGATTTCAGATAAACCACTAGCATGTGTCTATCTGGACCACTGTGGTCCCTTAACACGGGATGGCAACTATAAATATATCATGGTCGCAGTGGATTCCTGCACGAGATTTATTTGGTTATGGCCCCAGCGCTCAGCTGACGCCAGAACTGTTGTAAAGGATTTGCGAGTCTTTATCGGCAGAAACGCAATAGGCACGCTACATTCTGATCAGGGTCCTGCGTTTAGCTCTCAAGCTTACAAAGAGGCCATGGTTAGTTTGGGTGTTGCGTTGCGGTATTCTAGTCCCTTCCATCCTGAGGGGAATGCGGTAGTGGAAAGAAAAAAACGTGACATAAAGCAATCCATAACAGCAAAGGTATTCGGTTCGGGTGATGGGTGGGTCAAACATCTAATAAGTGTCCAATGTAGTCTTAACAATCTGCCAAGAAATTCTCTGGGGGGAATCACTCCTTATGAGCTACTATTTGGTACTAAAATGATAATCAAGTATCTCGATTGGCAGACTTCAGTGGTAAAACAGAAACCCTTTGATGTCCAAGATCGTTTGGCTGTCTTACAAGACTTAAATGAAACAAGAAGAAGTCTGAGTAACACAACACAACACAAAAGCCAACAGCCACTGAAGATAAACCACCTGTCCCAGCAAGACCTGTCTGGATTCCAAAGATTGGGGATCTAGTCAGGGAAAAGATAGCGGTGAAGAAGGAATTTGGGCCTTCCTACAGAAAAGCAGTACCTGTCTGAGCAATCCAAGGAACGAGATCAATAGTACTACCTCCCCTTGCTGGTACAAAGGAGAACAGAGTCGTGTCCATCGACCTTTTAAAACCACAACATGTGGCCAATAATAAGTAGTAGGCCAAGTGGACTCCCAAGATGTAGCAAATCTTGCTACAATCCAAGAGGTTCAAACCGAAAGACTTATCACCTTTGATAAGCCTACAGTAAGAAAAGAAGGACTATGCAACAAAGCAATGGAACTCGTGCCTCTTGAGACCCAAATATCTGTTCGACCAGAAACACCAGTCTACAATGATGTAGCACCTGAATACACTAACACGACAAAGGAGAAATCAGTTCCAGCAATTTCAACAAACCCCAATGCCATTCAAACAATTGACAGAACTGCATCTGGATATTTCATCAACTTTGATAACTTTTCTGAGGATCCAAGTGAACCTGAAGATACAACAACAAAGAAATCTCTCAAAGAAAAAACGACAGAACTTTTTCATGAACTTGAAAAAATATATCTGGTTTCACCTTGGACTGAATTTTGGATTGGTTTAGGTGCATTTTTCCTCCTGCTCTGGCTAATATCGGTTTTAAGCCTGGGGCAAATGATAGATGGAAAATACAGTACAATGGACACAGCAAGTCAGAATTTCAACTTGGTCCTTAAACCACACAAATCATCACATTGTTGAAAAAAGAGAACTGTCATCCGTAAACATCACAGCCATCCCTATACCAGGAGGTATAGTATGGGATAAAACGGATTATGATATCTATGGCCCGGTAGAGATGTTGAGGATTCCACATCAGTTCAAGGTTTCTGTGAATGTCTTTGTAACACCCAGCACATTCTCTGATGATTGGGACTTTGAGACAATTAATAATATGATGTCAGATTTAGAAATGTCTGCGAAATATACTGAACATGACTATTTAGAAGGGTCATCAGACTGTGAACAAATGTATTGTTTTAACCATTTTGGTCGTCACTATTTGCACAAATCTGCAATCCAGAGAAATGTTTTTATGTATAATCAATGGGAACATTGTCCAACACCACAAAAAGGCAGCTCTAAAACATTTCATGAAATGTTTCCTTACTTCTCAGGGTTTAATGTTACAGATACAGAAAATTTTTATTTCAAAAATGTAAATAAGACAGGATTGAAGACAATGTTGACCAATACCAAACAAATTTATTCTGCAAACTTTTATGCTAAGTTGTCCACATTGGGTTACGACTTCTGGAAAGACAACATCGAGACAAAAACAGTCTGGGGCACAAAAGAATGGCATGTGCAAGGTCTGGAAGCTTTATGCAGAGCCTGCATTATACCTGAACAAATAATGTTTTTAAATGACACTGTGCAACAAACGTCTTGTCTTGGCTTAGCAAAAATAAAAGATTTAAATAAACAGTCTATACCAATAGCCCATACCTGAAAATAATACATCAGAAGGGGAGATAGACGTACAATATGTTTTCAAATTGAACAGAACTAGCCCTAATTGGAAGAAATGTTTAATCTGGCCCACAGACACCAATAACTGTCAAGATAGATTCCTGAACAAAACACAGGTTTTAATTCTTATCAGGCCAGATCCAAGATACTCCCAGATTCAACATCCAGGGATAGTAACAACATATAGTGTAGGGAAACTATGCCTTGAATGGCTGAAAACTTCTACACTTCTAGAAATTAAACAACACTTGACTTTACTTACAGAAGCAATGATTTGCGAGATTTCTTATTGGGACCTCGCAAACCACGGCAAAAACGTTTCATATACACCGGTATATATGCTGCGTACAACGAGGCTTGGAAAATAACACAATTCGAAACTGCAGACCGAATACGAGAAATTGATCGTATTAACTTGGAGAAAGCTCTCTCTGTAGTGGACAATGGGTTAACTACTCTGTCCTCCAGAATATATTCATTGGACAGCATTGTATCCTCTGCAATTAACATAATTGAACAAGACTTGCTAATGTTACAACATGGCCAGTCTCAATTACGTTCTATAATGCAGCTAGACTGGACATTGCAAAATCTGCGTTCAGGCTACGTGCCATGGGGGCTTATCAACACAACGTCATTGTTTACTGTTAACCTTACAGATAAACAGATCTCTTTGGCACAAAGAGGAGCAGACTATACGGTGCTGAGCATTGAAAAACTGGAAAGATTACCATTGACAGTTTCTGAGAAACCTGTAATAGAATGGATAATTCATGGCACCATCATAATTCCAGTGACTATTTTCCAGTTTCAGTATTGTCTACAGCATATACCAGAAGGCCTGTATGAAAGGTTGGGTTAAGAATACATTAAGTCAACATGGACTTTACCATATACACACAGTTGTTGGAATAAGGGGAAAGAAGTATTCCTTAGTGGGAAAAATTGTAAAAATTCACTACGTGGTACACTTCTGTGCCAGGGTATTAATTTACACGGAGCCTGCGATGGTTCTGCGAATAACCTTTCATGCCACCTGCACGGTACTCCCTCCACACTATAGAACCCGTTTTCAGGCAGCTATCCAATGGCAGTTACGATATGTTAAATGATCACAGCTGCTGTGAAATGGTGCCAGGAAAAGTTTATCTGGTTAGTGTCGCCCATGGTCACTTGTTGTATGCAAGTATTGTATCCAACTCGCAAGTCAGACAGTCAGACGGCAATATGGCCTTCATTGAATATCTCTTCTATACAAATTGATATTTTAAGCAGACTACAGTCTATTCTTTTGCAAAAATCTGTGCCACTGACATCATCAAAAGAAACGTATGATCTACAAGTTGCAAGGACATCTGCAGAGATGCATTATCATCAACAAACTGCCCTGTACATTTCGCAGAAATGTTAAGTCAAATCTTAAACATGTCTGATACCAGTGGCATCGCACATGTATTTAAGATGATTTTTTCAGGACTGTTAGCACCATTTGAAGCAGTCCTCGGCATTTTTCCAAATTTCGTCCACTCTGTGTTCGGCGGCCTGCCTCATCTTGGGACTCGTAGCAGGAATACTATTTTTATTTCTTCTGCTCCGATATGGCAAGTCCAGTAACCGGCGCTACCCAGAACCTCATGGAACAGACGGTCCGTGCCCAGAGGTATCGTGAGAGGATAACACAGATTCTCGGCTTTGCTCGTTTAAGAGATCTGAATACGACATGGCTTCTATCGTTCAGACCAATCTGGCAAGATTGCATCTTACCTGTTCTACAATGCCTGCTTTGCGGAGAGGAATGCTTGTTAGACATTTGTCTTACACTTCCATCATTCCTGCCATTGGATGTCGACGCCTTGCTAGGTCCTGTAACAGCTCATGCATTGTGTTGCCCCCAACGGCTACAGATCCTGATGACTGCATTCATTGAGATCTCACCAGTAACTCTAACTGAGGGTGAGGTACGAGAAACACCAGGCACACAGTTACCATCTGATATGACCATTGCAAACGCGGCAACAAGCGCTGGCGGCAATGCTTCTCATCCTTGCACATTTGATCTGCTGGATCAAGTGGTTCCACTTTCACCTACTGTGGTAGACGATTTCTTTGCCAGCCTAGACGACTTGATGTTTTCTCCTGACACCGAGAATAACTTTTGAGTCATGCACACAGTGTTCCCTGGACTCTGAAATTCGGCCTTCAATTTTTCAAAACAATGACTTTTAACATTTGGAACTCTATTTTCACAACAAAGTTGTAGTTTTTCTCTTTCCAAAAAATTGAACTTTTGGCACAGACTAATCTGCTTAAAGTAGAACTATTCCTAGAGAACAAGTCATTTTTTGAAGACTGACTAAAAGTACTATTTAGGCCTCATCCCTATTAATAGAAAGATTGATATGACGTGTTATGTTATGAAATGATCTCGACTTTTTCTTCTGTATTTGAGACGTTTTCATACACGTAATCTCATGATTCTTTTCAAATTGCATACATTTGACTAAAAGACTGTATGCTTAGAAATTTTTCCCTTAAGTATATTGTGTACTGTAGAAATGCTAAAAATATTTTTTCTGCTTACCCAGTTCAAATGCATTCTTTGTATTGGGGTGGGATTGTAAACACTAGCTTTAGATATGTTCAGTGCTTGCTAGATTAGCTTTTTTTTTTTTTTTTTTAATTTTTGGAAGACCTTTATTTATATCATTTGTACATGAAGACCAGTCAAAATCTCAAATAATTGACAATACAGCACAGAATTATACGTCAATGTACACAGGATCAATGACAGGTTGACTACGGTCAAGTTTCAGCTTTTGTCCTTACTGAGAAGTGGCAACAGGACACTTCAATCAGTACATCAGTTCCAAAATCTGAGGATCAGAGAGGTAGCATACAGTTCGGTCATAACACCACCCTCAGAAATACCCCCGTAGAAGGAAACGTCTGAGCAAGCAGAGGTACACATCGCTAAAACTGCAACAAATAAAGATTCTATCCATTTTTAAACTCAAGGAAAAAACAGTAGGCCCATAGAACTAAAAGGCAAAAAACACAAACCCCTCCAACCACCCACCCTGCACCCCTGCAGCTGGCTACGGCCTTCCCCCCCCCCCCCTATCAGTGTGCCTGTCGCCCCAAAAAAGAGAGTCCCGAAATGCAGAAGAGAAGAAAAAGATCCTAAACTAAAACTACAATGGAAGTAGTATAAAACGGAGGGGAGCCTTCACCAGTCCCCCGGCCCCTCCCCCCTGCAGCACCAGTACCTGCACCAAATGTAAGGTCAATAAGAAAACCATACCAGCGAACCAAGTATAAATCGCACAGTCAGTACACTCCACCAGCAAGAAACCCACCTCACATCCCTCCCGGTCAGTAAGAAAGAAGCCATCAGCCAATTACAAGCTGTCTTTACCCCTGTCCCGTCCTATTTCGGCTAACCTTGTGCACCAAAGTGTCCCATACGGGCGAGACCAATAGTCCAAAAACACCAATATTAGACAGCCGGGCAGCAGCCATGGCCGTCCTAAGGCGCTCCGGGGACTCCGACCAGGACCAAAAGCAAATAGACAAGGTAGCATACGACAGTCTGGCCAAAGAAGGAAGTCACAAAGTCCAACGATGGCAGCAACGGCGACTCCCAGTATAAGGGAAGCAAGGATCGGAGCGGGCGCTGCAAACGCGAGTCCGGCCCAGAGTCCACACTGTGTTCTGGTTGTAAAAGGTCCTCAGCAGGGGACGCAACAGGACAAAGAGTCTCATCAATGGCACTCAGGGCCGCCATCTTGTAATTGAGAGGCAGGAGATACGGTGTGAAGCTGTGCTCTGCCTGTCCAGCCAGCCTCGGACTTCCCATTCCAGAACCAATCGCATCAAATTTGCTGGCTAGATCTCGAGCAGAGTATTCCATTACACTTCGGAGGTCGGCAATAGCCGACATCAGGTCACCATATCGACCGTTTCTGTTGTGCCTCTTCCCGACAACACCGGTCCTCTCCAGCCGTCCAAAAATCACTCGGGGGGCACCCCCCTCCCAGCTGGCGATATCCATGTCCATTGCAATCACCAACACGGTCCCACCGTCTCAGGCCGAGATACATGCGTAGGGCTACAATAGCGGCAAAGGAAGTCAGCACCTGAGAGCAGTTCTTAATGCAAAGTGCCCCGCCAGGTATGGAAGTGAACAATAGGTCGGGAGCTGCCCGCCGATCGCCAGGCCAAGTACAAGCCTTCACTATAACCGGGCAAGCCGTGGTAACACAACCGAGAGATGTGCCCAAAATTAGCCGGCACATCCCAAGCTTCGCCGCCAGTGCAGCCGAGGCACAGCTCGAGAATCGGCCACTTCCCGGTTGATGTGGTCCGGCCGGCACCCAATCGCCGCAGTCATCCGCTGTTTATCGCTCAGCGGCCGGCCTGGATTCCAACAGAGGTCCCGGTCTCAAGTCCACCACTGGCCACAGGACGTTTGCGATCGGCGCTACCGCTAGCATGCAGTTAGAGAGCTTCGCCGCCAGTCCAGCCGAGTCACAGCTCAGGAATCGGTCACTTCCCGGTTGACGTGGTCCGGCCGGCACCCAGTCGCTGCAGTCATCCGCTGTTTATCGCTCAGCGGCCGGCCTGGATTCCAACTAGAGGTCCCGGTCTCAAGTCCACCACAGGCCTCAGGACGTTTTCGTTCGGCGCTACCGCTAGCATGCAGGTAGAGGCTTCAGAGTTTCTCCGCCGGAGGGAATCTGGTTCACAGTCGTGCCGTTTTAATACAGGAGCACTGGCAGGATAGATGCGCAGGAGGAGATGGTCTCAGGAGCCGAGGGACTACTCGACTGTCCCGGTCGCCATCTTGGCTCCTCCCCCCATAGATTAGCTTTATTGAACTTAATATCCGTGGAGTGGATGTTGTAAATGAATCCCGGACCCTAGTATACATTTCCAGATTCATGCCTTTATATAGGTATACCTTATCATTCCCTTATATAGGCATAGAAATCATTACCATATATGGCCTAAACCATACAGCCCAAAAACGGCATGGATACTTCAACTAAGCTTCAAGAATTAACAACGTTTTCTTGGAAAAACCCGCCTTCAGCAGCCCGGGACTTCCCCCCTGCTTGAATATTAAGTTCTCCTAGAACTCCCGGCGTTTTCCAAGAAATGAGCCTTTGAGTGACGTTAAGTCCAAACACGCGTCAAACTCGGCACCTTCAAAGTATAAATATGCCTTGATTTACCTAAACAAACACACGGTGGTTTGGAGCAGATAGACAATCTGCTTGCCAGACGCCCTGCCGCAGCAGGTGCCGAAGGAAGCCGACCCTCCAGCAGACGCACTGCAAGACTGTCATTTCTCCTGCTGAGAAATCCAGCTCTAGTGTTTCCAGGCTACCCTTGCGGGTATCTGGGAAATAGAGTTCCGAGAACGAGATACAAGAACTCCTTCATTCAAGAACAAAGGTACAGAGCTGATTAGACCTCTTAGAGAATTATTGGAATCAGATTCCTGACAGAGAACTCCTAAACTTAAACTCCTCCTCTTATACTCCCTCCCACCAGACTTAGATTAGGTACGCCGGGGTAGGCGTATTCTAGAAGCACCAGTTGAGTATTTTAGTCATCCTTTTATCACTGTATGTATTTGATACATTTTATGCACTTTATGGCTTAGAAACCATATCATGCTTTTACAGTACTACTTTATAATACTGTTCGTATTATATACATTGTACTTCATAGTAAGCTTCACTATTGTAGCAGTTCATTTTCAATGCTTGAGAAAGAAGACTGTTCAATAAATACCTTTTTATTGAAAACGCCTGTCTCTCTATTTCTCTTGCACCTCTGGTGAAACTAAGCATGCACGATTGACTGAGTGAAATAGTTATCTATTGTTTCCGCGACTCTAGAGATTTGATTTCTTATTCTTGGGAAACAAAGTTGTCATGTTTTATGCGGTTGTCAGAAACTATTCCCTTCTTGTTTATTCGAGAACGTTTCTAGTGACCTCTGAGCAAGCTGGCACTCATAATTAATTCTAATATAGCCGGTAGAGACCTAGTAGACCTCAGTCCTACGTCTAAGCTACAGGATATATTATTCCAATGCGCAGAGCCTATTGGGAATATAGGAACTACACTACAATCTCAGAGATTCAGGTCTCTTAGACAGGAGCCTTTATTTGTCAGGGCTAATTTCCCAACCTCCTGCTCAGTTTTAATTGTCTCAGCGGCAACAAAAGGGGAAGCCACTGCACCTTTGCCAACAATTCTTCTAGACAAAGGAAAAAAAGTGCCTGGATTCTGCGGGATGCAACATGTGTGGCTCAGGAACTACCTCTATGAAACCAGCCAGTGTTACTGCTCTACAGCAAATATATTACTGAACTCTCCGGCATGCCTAGAGATTTGCTGGTGAGCACCCCTGACACAGAGGATGATAATGAAATTATACCTGAGGGAATGTTCTGTAATCAAATCAGTGTTGCAACAGATTCATCTGATATGGCTGCAACCAGATTTTTCCACTGGTAGTCAATGAGACCATTCTCATGACTGCATCGAACTGGTTTGAGGCCAGAAACGCCATGCATTCTCAAACTTCCTTTTCAGGCAGCACTCTTCAAATCCCATGCAGCCAAAAAAATGTACAGGATGAAGGCAGAACTGGAGATGTTGAAGACTTTTGGATTAGAGAAAAGGAAGAATTACAGTAAACATTACAGCTAGCAGGACTGAATGTATTCCTAACAGAGTGTTTAAAACCCTGAGCGGCCTCAGCAGGAACACCAGCAGAGGCAGCAGTACCAGCCAGGTGGTTTATCAAGAGGTAAAGGAGGTAATCAACCTTTTGTGACTGCACTGATACTTCCAGTGGGAAACAGTGACTCCCTCCTTTCTCCAATCATCCTTTAGCTTGTCATTCCGGTAAAAGGAAGTATCACAGAAATGTTGTGAGAGTGCAAAATGTTACATCAGACAAATAGGTGCTGATTATTGTGCAATGTGTCTAGACTCTCAAATTAGGGTCCCACCACTTATAATTCTTCAAATCAATTTCACCAGGAACAACTACAGCAGGCAGTGAACTTGTTACAAAAACAAGCAACGAAGGAAGTCCTTGATTTCCCAGAATGGAAGGGTAATTTATTCCTGTTACATTCTGGTTTGAAAAAAGGAAACCAGCACTAATTCACACCTACTGACAACCTGAAATTAGCCAGCAAATGAGTAAAAAAATACAGAGAAATTCGGGTACTAGCCGTCCACCTGAACTACCCTCAGCTACACCAAGGAAGACTGGATGTGTGCAGTTGATTGCCAGGATGCCTATTTTCACATTCTAATTGCTGCAACACATCAAATGTTCATGTGGCTTCGAGTGGGCAAAGATCATCCTTAATGCAGATTAGTTTCATTTGGGCAAAAGTCGTCCGCAACACTTTTCTTGAATTGCATTAAAATGGTGTCCACATATTTGAGAAAAATTGCAATCTGTTTTCTGTACTTCAGAGGATTGGCTGTTAGATGCATCTTCTCATCAGCAAGCTCGCATTCATTCCCAATAGATAGTGGACACTTTTCAGCGATTCAGTTTGAAAGTGAATCAAACCAGGTCAGTACCAACTCAAGTTCAAGTCATTCATTGTCTAGAGGCTGTGCTGGACACCAAAACTGCAAACCTGTTTCTTTGTATAAAAGACTTTGCTTCTATCCGCCTGCAATGTCAGTCTTCACAGGCTAAAACATCTAACCACCAGACAGATTTTCTCTCCTTTGGATTTGGTAGCCTCTCACACATTTCTGGTTTCCAGGGCCTTCCTCCGTAATAGACCTCTCCAGCAATCTCTCGAAGACCACTGGTCTGAATTTCCAGGAAAATTAAAAGACCTGGTAAAACTGTCTCCAGTTATTCCCATGGTGGCGCAACAAGTCTGTATTTTAAATTGAGTTTCTTTCAACTAGGATGTTCTTACTAAAGTGATAGTAACTAATGCCTCACTGACATGGTTGTAGATGATCCATGTGTGCACACACCAGAGTCAGGGTACATGGTCCCAGATCAGAATGTCCTACAGCATCAACCCCCTGGAACTCTGTGTAGTTAACCCTGCTCTCCAGTTTATTTCTCCTCGCTTTTAAGTCCATTGATATCTTTGTTCAAATGGACAAAACAGAGAGGTTTTGAATAAGCTGGGAGAGACACCAAGTAAACTTTTTTCTCTAGACACCCAAGCCATTTGAAAGTGGCTGATAGCCAAGAATCTAAATCACCACAGCTTCCTTCCCAGAAGAGTGCGCTGCAGAGACGAATACTCTGAGCCGAACTGAAGAGAATTAGGAGTAGGTCATAAATGCCAAATTTTATAGAAAATGCCTTCGGCAAAAGCAGTTTCCTTGCAATTATCTTTTGACAAATGCCAAAGCAAGACCTGTCTCTACTTCGCCTTCAGGTACAACCAAGCAGCGATAAAGGAAAATGCTTATTTCATCATCTGCTCAGGGAAATGTCTTTACTCTTTCCCTCCTATTTCCCTGAAACAGTTGGTTTGTGTTTAAGTGACATTCCAAAACAATATGATCTTCCTAGCACCAAATTGGCAAGACTTTTGGTACTACACAGAATATCTTCACCTGTCAGTGCGACCACACAGGAAGCTACCATGCTGACTGGATTTTTTTTCACAAATTCGACCAACAAATCCTGCTTGGCAACTTGACTCCTGAATTCCTCCAATATGGTCCTCGAGTCTTGCAAAAAAGTTTAGAATTCAACGGAAGCAAAATTCTATTCCATCAGGACGTTTTATTTCTTTAACTGGGATACATTCTGTATTTGGTGCATTCAGAGAAACATTGACCCAACAATGTCCCAAGAAATGTTATTGCCTTATCTGCTCTATTTGTGTAAGTTGAAGTTGCAGATTTCCTCCTTTAAGGTACATCTTTCCACCATAATGGGTTATAGCAAATGTCCTTCATAAATCTTTTTTCACAATCTCAGCGGTTAATGACTCTGTAGAGGGACTAAAAAAGTTATTCCAACTATAAGGAGGCCGCCGCAGCCTTTAAAAAATAATGTGGGCGTCCTGAAAATGTATGGATCCTCCTTTCTAACTAGCTCACAATTCTTCAATTCAATCAATCAATCATAGGCATTTATACAGCGCACTACTCACCCGGAGGGTCTCAAGGCGCTTGGGGGGGGGGGGGGGGGGGGGGGGGTCCGCACTGCTCGAACAGCTAGGTCTTGAGCTTCTTCCTGAAGGAGAGGTGGTCTTGGGTCAGGCGTAGGTCGGTCGGTCGGGAGTTCGGAGTCTTGGCGGCCAGGTGGGAGAAGGACCTTCCTCCTGTTGTCGCTCTGCGGATGCGGGCGACGGCGGCGAGGGCGTGACTGGTCGAGCAGCGATGGCGTTTGGGAGCGTAGAAGTTGAGGCGGCTGTTGAGGTAAGTCGGGCCTTGGTTGTGTAGGGCTTTGTGTGCGTGGGTGAGGAGCCGGAAGGTGATTCTTTTGTTGATCGGGAGCCAGTGCAGGTCTCTTAGGTGTCTGGAGATGTGGCTTCGTCTGGGGACGTCGAGGATGAGTCTCGCCGAGGCGTTCTGGATACGCTGGAGTCTCTTCTGGAGCTTGGCGGTGGTTCCGGCGTAGAGGGCGTTGCCGTAGTCCAGACGGCTGGTGACGTCAACAAATATCACTTTTCTGGTTACAATCACATCTGCCTGAAGAGTAAGAGATATCCGGTTCCCATGCTACCATGAACCGTACACACTGTTTCTTAAGAGTACATTGATCATAAGGATGCATCTGTTTTTTTCCCCTAAAGTAGTCTTTGATTTCAGTTTTAATCAACCCTTATCACACCCAGCCATTTTTCAGAATCCATCCACTACAGTGGAAAGGTCTCTTTATTCATTAGATAAGAATGTTAAAATGTTATTTGACAAAACAAGACATTTGCAAATTAAGATTATTCTTTGTGAGTTATGATCCTGTTTGTACAGGGTTATCCACTTCCCAACTGTCTAGTTCCAGTATTTTACTCTAATCAGAAAGTCAACACACCTTTGTCAGGTAGACCTAAGGCTCACTCTACAAGAGGTAAAGTGGCTACATAATATCCCATCTGCCTAAATCTGCAAAGCAGTTTCCTGTGTCTGTCCTTAGTTTCACAAGACACTAATGATTTGAATCAGGCTCTAGAGATGACACAAACGTACGTCTAGCCTACCTTAGAAATCTGTCTTGATAAACAATTTAGGGGGTTTTCTTTGTCTCGTTTCTTCTGCCGCCTTTTAAAGGGTTGGGCTTGCTATTCTGTTCAGTGCTTATGATTATTGATGGAGATGCTCTGAAGTAGAACAACTTTGCCTGTATTCTTAGTTCTCCTTCAGGGGAATGTTCATTGAAACCATGAGCAAACCTCTTTCTTTCCTGGCTCAAGAGCAGAGGCAATAATGGTCTCTCTGGCAGGATCTGAAGTCTCAGTACAAATGAAGAGCAACTATCACAGACTGGGCATGATGGGATATTGGTTGACTGTGCTTCCTGTAAGAAACAGTCAGTTTTCTATCTTCTCCAGCCTAATTAGCTACATTTACCTGCTTTTCTCCCCTGTTTTAAAAGAAAGGGTTTGGTACTTTTCTTTTAATAAGTCTAGTGACTTAAGTTTCTATTGCCTTTAAAAATATATCTATATTCTTAAATTGGTCAATGCTGCTTGCATTAGACTTGAACAATATATATCAGATTGGCTTTTATGGACGAAAGTATTTACATCTATATATATATTGATAATATGTACCTCTGATGGATACTTCAAGCTGCAGATACCTCACTTTTTAATACTCCTCTATGCAACAGACTGGTTTGGAAAGCTTTTCTCCAAAGCTCATCTTTTTTGGTAGGGGTCGCCAACTGCATTCTACATTGAAAAAACGTCCCTGTGATGTCGCTAACTCCTTAAAAGCACCACCTTCGAAATGCTGATGTCAGTCCCTTTTCTTACTGTGGCTTTTGTTACGGATCCTGAGCTTGTTTCCCTTCAATACATTTTCTTCATTAAGTGCAGCAATGTTCCCTTCCAGGTTTAAGCCAGATGTTGGTTACTGATACATACCCAGTGTCAGTGGTGCCTGGGTTCTGATCATGAATTGAAATACCGAGAGTCTTGTCAGAGTATGCATGCTTAAGCTATAAAAGTGCATGAACATAAGCTCTTTATGGGCAGGGCTAGGGCAGGGTAGTTACAGGCGTAGAGCTTGGCCCTGTTTCTTGTCTCCTGCTTCGCATCAAGAACGAGAGAAGTTGCCAAGACCACATTCAGACTCCTCGTCAGAGCCAAAGTTGGTTGAGGATCCCTTGTCGGAGCATCTGGCACATTCAGCCCCACTGGTGATCCCTGCTGCCTCCTTTGGTTTCAACTCTGTAGCCAGCCTTTACAGTGCCGGTCTCTGATCCAGCACTGTACGTCAGTGCTGTGTTTGAGATCTTGTGCCTTGCTGTGGTCCCCACCGGTACGTCAATGGGACCTATGGCGATTCAGTTTGGATTCACCCTGGCAGAGTTTCCCTCTGTTCCTTCTGCCCTCTTTTTACCTCTGCAAAATGCGCCACAAACATCACCTTTGGCTCCGGTGCAGATTCCACAACGGCCTTCTTCATCTGTAGTGACTCTGACCCCATTTGTAGCCCAGATGCTTTTTGTGCTGACATCGGCTCCGGAGCAACCCATTACCGTCTCCTAACACTTGGCATCTGTGTATGGTCCCAGAAAGGAGGCACAATGTCTGTTGAAGGGAGTATAAACTCGAGAGTACCCCTCTCTATATGATATATTTGGCACAGACTGGGATCTGGAAGATCCTCAATAGACTTTTACAGAACTTCCAAGGCCTGACAAAGGCTAGTGGGATTCGCACCTCCCCAGAGCTGGAATGTTTTGATCCTGTGGGGCCACTTCCTCCAGGTGCATTTTCTAACCACTCTGTAGTGTAGACCGACACAGGCATCTTGGTAAGTTCTGTTTATTTAAGAACAGCAGGTTCGAGGCGTATGAGCTGCAGATTACACACTGTTGCATAGATCGCCATCTAGTGTTGGGCCCGGAGGTTTGCACTTGTGTTAGACCTGACATCATTGGCTTGAGTCTCTCCTCCATTTTTTCTGTTTGCCTCCACTGTTTTTCGATGTTTTGCTGGTATATGCTTTGGGCGCGGTGTCACTGCTGATCAGTGCCACAGCGCAAGTGCTCCCTATGTTAAATTGTTGTATCTAGTGTATCCATGTTTGGCTTATTTGGTTTACTGTCAGTCCCTCGTCTAGTGCACCAGGAGTGCCGGGGCTTGTAAATACAAATGCCGCTCGTGGGCTTGCAGCACGTGTTGTGCCACCCACAGGAGCGGCCTCGTAAAAGAATGTCTACGGGTCGATCATTGCGAGACCCACGTGCAGCCTAGGGCTGTCACGCAGGCTGCGCAAGTATACCTACTTGCCAGCCCCATAAACCTTCCCTTGACTTCATGTTAGTCACCCCTACAGTAGGCCCACGGGCAGGGTGCATTGTAAGTATAAGGTAGGACACGCCTGACCAAGTTGGCATGTCCTAATAGTGAATTACAGCCATCTTCGTTCTTCACTATTGCGAGGTAGCCTGCTCTACATTAGTTAGAATGGGCCGCCGGGATTATTAATGCTATGATCCTAGCTGGCTCGGGGAGCATGGTGCAATGTCGAGTTTGGTATCCCTGAACTCGGGGTTTAATTACGCATCCGTTGGTGTGGGTGGTTTTTGGACTCTGGGTTTGAAAATAGCACTTTTAGAAAGTGTCTATTTTCTTGTCTAACCATTTCTGGTTTCTGCTGGTCTTGCGTGTGTGTGACAGGAGCTGGGTGGCTCCACAGGTCTGGATGAGTCAGTGTGGGATGAGTGGGACATTTGCGTTGAGAGTAGGGGGAGAGTAGTTGTTGATAGCCTGCCCTGCCGGATACAATGCTGGCTCCACCTCCTGCCAGGAGGCCGATAGCTCTGCTCCTGCCAGTGTCAATGCTGGCTCCACCTCCTGCTGGGCGTCTGAGGACCCAGCACTGCGCAATGAATAGGCCAGGTGCTTCTGCCTGGCTCCACCCACAACGGACCCAGGATGTTGGGAAATTCCCCTGCATGGACAAAGGGATCAAAGCCAGAAAGGGGTATAAGAGAAGGACCCCTGATCCAAGAATTTAGATCACTTCTGACAAGGAACCCTGTAACCAAGGACAAGAGGCCTGCTGATCTGAGGACTTGCCTACCCCTTCTGCCAGTGTGCTGTTTGCTGGGGGGAATCCTGCAGTGCTTCTTTATTTTTGCCAAGGAACCAGGAGAGAGGAACTGCGTGTGTACTCTCACGTTTGCTAAGAAAATCTCCAAGGACTGGAAGAGTGCCAGTCTCCTGCTGAAGTCACAGGGCTAAAGGACTTCATCTGCTTAAAGTGCTGTCTGCTGGAACCTGTGAATCCAGCACCTCTGAAAGAGCCGGCAACCTCGACGCCGACGGACGTCGCCCAATCCAGCTCGACATAGTGGGTAACGGCCCCAGTGTCCCGCTTCCTCGACGATCGGCCGCCGGGCCCGACCGACGCCAGCAGCAACGCCAGTGAGTGGGAGTACGGCTCCAGCTCCAAGGGACCTCGTGTCTGCACCGCTGCTGATCGCATCGCCCTCGTGCCCTCTCGACGCCGTGAGCGCTGCTCACTCTGTGCAACCGCATCATCGACAACGACGCCTGCTGAGGCCTGATCGACACCGAAGACGCGACGCCGGATTGCTCGACGCCGCTGATCATCGTGTGCTTCATTTTCCAAAGGTACTGTGTTGTTGGGGGTCCGTGTGACTCCGGGCTCGACGTAGCGCTCCTCGCGGTCCACGCCGAACCTTTGGATTAACTTTGCCTCGACGTCGTGTAGCCCCCGTGTGGGTTACCCTGTTGCTAAGAACTGTGTTTCCAAGAAGATTTGCTTTGATACTAAAGACTTTTGTGCTAAAGAAGAAACTACCTTTGAACTATCCTTTTTCCCTTCCCAGAGTATTTATTAAGATTGTGTACATTTTTGTCGTTATTTGGTCTTGTGCTAAGCCTTATATAAAAATACTTCTCCAGTATTACATCTTTCATAGATTCACATGCTTGTATCTTCCCCGTCGTCATGGTGGGAGTCTCACGGTAACAGAATGACCAAGCTGTATCATAGAGAAGAAAAACTGCATAGAAAATCCCCATAGGGACTGTAATATTTGGTAACCAGACCATTTCCTTGTTTGGTCCAAAAGTCAGCCAATCAGCATTGCTGCCCTGCCCTCACACTCCCCAGCAGAAGCTTCCTGCCTCAGATTTCCAACCGCCTTCGTGTGAGAAAGGAGTCTCCCTGAGCTCTGCTCAGTTTTCTGTTCCTGAGTGAACTTTTGACCTTTTGGAATCTTACTTTACTGTCTTCTGGATTAAGGTATTGTGTGTACCTATTTTGTTCATTATGGCTGAAAGCTCTAAAAAGAGGCTGTTCAGGCCTTGCAGATCCTGTGGGAAGGCCAGGCTCTTCTCTGAGGACCCACATAAGGACTGCCTTTACTGTCTTCATCCTAAACATGTGGCTAAGGATTGTAAACTATGTAGAACATTTTCTGACAAAACTAAAAGAGACAGAGAGGCTCGATTGCTGTTATGGCTTCAGAAGAAGAAGGCCACAGCAGGCTCTGATTCTGAGGAGGAATCTTCTCATTTGACACCCAAGAAGAGGAAGGCCTCTGTTTCTGAGGAGAAAGTGGAGCCTAAAAAGAGTAAGTCAAAGGAGAAACCTGCTTCATCTCTTCCTATTACTCCTCTAAAAAAGCAGTCAAGTCTGAAAGGGCCTGGGTCTGCTCCATCGACCAGTTCCCTAACTTCTGCTCCAAAATCTGTGGTAAAGACTTCAGCTCCGTCGACGACTTCACCGTCGACGACGACTTCGTCGTCGACGACGGCTTCGTCGACGATGGGATCTAAGGCTGCGTCGACGGCGACAACGTCGACGACAACAACATCGATGAGTAGAATTTCGCCGTCGACGAAGACACCGTCGACGACGACGACGACTCCGTCGACAACAGGTTCGACGTCGAGGATGTCGACGGGAGCCCCGTCGACGATGGTCTCGTCGACGAAGGCTCCGTCGACGAAGGCTCCGTCGACGATGGGCCCGTCGACGATGGTCCCGTCGACGGCCCCGTCGACGACACCGTCGACGAAAATGATTTTAACAACTGCGAAAGCATTCAAATCGCCGCAGTCGAAGACTATGATCTCTATCCGGTCTTTTCAGTCGACCAGGGGTTCGGCTACTATCAGTAAATCTGCGGAGTTTACCTCATGGACGCAGATTTCACCCTTGCCACCATCCTCATTGTTAGAGCACGACTCAGATGGAGAGGAGTCATCAGGTGCCGCCTACAGTCCCTCTCAGCTCCAGATAAAGAGCCAAGACACGGACGAAGAGGAAGTCTATTCCTTCAAGGACAGACCCCAATCTTCCAGATACGAGTCTTTTCAGGAATCTGGTGATTATGATGAGGAAGAGGAGCAACATGAGGACTCACGTGAGGAAGAGCGCCAAGAGTCGGTTTCTATACCTGTGTCTCTTGTGTCTGACCTTAGGTTGATGATTAACGACTACTACCGTCGTTTCCCAGAGGCTAACACCTCTCAACCATCTACGCAGGTGCCATCTTCACAGACACCTGTAACAAACACTGCCTCACAAGAGCAGAGGGTGAGATCACCGCCAGTTGTAACTATAAGGGATGATCTAACGGAATCCGACGAGGATGAACAGCCTGAAGAAGGAGAACTTATTCATGATGCTTCGGGGCAGGAATGGAATGAATACATTTTGCCATCGGCTCCGTCACCTATCCCACTACCGTCTACCTCCCCTCCTCAAGACATCGGAGGTTTCCACGATATCATGGAAAAAGCGGCTAAGAGGTTCAACTTGGAGGTAGAAGTTCAAGAGACGGATTGTTTCTTGTATGATTTCAAGGACGATGCCAAAAGATCGCTGCGCTCAATTCCTATTATCCCTTATATCTGGGAAGAGGGCCTAAAGATTTTAAAAACACCGGCTTCCATAGCGGTTTCTGTTCCTCGAATTGAAAAAAAGTACAGAGCGCCTGAGTCTGCAGCAGCCTGTCTCATAGGGCACCCCAGACCGGAATCAGTCGTGACGCAGGCGGCGCAGAGAAATTCAAAAAACCCGGTGGCTACTTCCTTAGTGCCACCAGACAAAGAAGGATGGAGAATGGATGGTGCCGGTAAGAGGTTTGCAGTAATGGCAGCCTCTACTATTAAAGCGGCAAATGCGATGGCCCTTATTAGCCGTTTCAACAGGCAAATGTGGTCAGATCTTGCACCCATACTATCCGCACTGCCGGAAGATAGAAAGGAGGAGGCGGCAGCCATCCTTAAAGACGGAGCTAAATCTGCTGCCGAATCTATCGACATCGCCATGGATGTCTCGTCTATGGCCTTCAGACAGATGGCTGGGGCGGTTTCGCTTCGCAGGCAAGGCTGGCTAAAAGCGACTTCGTTTCGCCCGGAAGTGCAGGCGAAGATTGTCGACATGCCTTTTGATGGCGAAAATTTATTTGGGAAGCATATAGACGAGGCCTTGCAAGGCATAAAATCTGACACGGATACAGCTAGAGCGCTGGGTTCCCTTCAACAGGGAAGGTTTCAGTCCTTTCGAAAAAGGGGTGCACGAGGTCAATTTAATCAAAGACCCTCTTTTCAGACCAATCAATATCAACCGTATAACCAACAGGGATATCGACAATACAATGCCAACAACCAGTACAGGTCCTCCAACTCCTCTTATCAGCAGCAGTCTAGGGGCAAAACAAACACCAGAGGGAAGAATCAACAGTCTAACAGACGTCAATGATTTCAGGCAGGCGCTCCCCACACAACAGATCCCGGAAAACGACCACTATCTGTCTCAATACTTCAACAACTGGATGTCCATAACTTCGGACAAATGGGTTCTGGATGTCATAAGCAGGGGTCATACTCTGGAATTTCTAGAAATTCCACCAAATCATCCCCCGGTGCTCAGGCTCAACAAACATCGTCAGGAAATGCAGAAGGAAGTGCAATCACTTCTGCAAAAGGGAGCCATAGAGGAAGTGCCGCAACATCTCAGAGGGACAGGCTTCTACTCGCATTTCTTTCTCATCAAAAAGAAACAGACCCTGAAATGGAGACAGGTATTGGATTTGAGGGATCTGAATCAATACATAAAGAAGATACCCTTCAGAATGCTATCTTTGCAAGAGATCCTACTAATGATAAAGGAAAGAGACTACATGGCATCTTTGGATCTCTTGGATGCGTACTTCCATATTCCCATTCATCGGAAGCACAGGAAGTATTTACGATTTGTCGTGGAGAGTCGCCACTTTCAATTCAAAGTCCTGCCATTCGGACTCAAATCAGCCCCGAGGGTGTTCACCAAATGCATGGCCCCGGTGGCGGCCCACTTAAGATTGCAAGGGCATTATGTTTACCCATATCTGGACGACTGGCTGGTGACAGGTCCATCTTTCAGAGAGGCAACGAGATCGCTCCAGTGCTGCATCCGACTGTTTCAGCGCTTGGGACTACGGACCAACTTGGAGAAGTCTTCGCTGACTCCGGCCCAGGGCATCCAATTCTTAGGGGCATGGATATGCACCAGAGCGGGAAAGGCCTATCCTTCCGAGGACCGAATGAGAAAGATCATGGGTCTAACGGCGTCGCTTCAAACAAAAAGGTCCACTTCTGTGAGTGTACAAGTCCATGTTGGGGATGATATCATCCTGCATACCACTGGTGCCAAACTGTCGCCTTCGTATGAGGCCTTTACAGGAACAACTGGACGAGCAGTGGGTTCAGTCCAAAGGAACCTTCGAGGATCGGATTACCATCACGACCCGTATGAAGGTGGCCATGTCATGGTGGAAGGTTCAAAAGAACTTGGACCAGGGCTTGAACTTTGTACCTCGAGATCACGACTTCGTGATGACAACGGACGCTTCGCTGAAAGGATGGGGTGCGCATCTTCAGGAGCTGGAGATTCAAGGCCTGTGGCCAGACTGGGAAGCACAGCTTCACATAAACATGTTGGAGCTCAAAGCGGTGTTTCTGGGGCTCCAAGCATTCCTTCCCAGGATACGCCAATCGTCGGTACTTATCCAAACGGACAGCACCAGGACTATGTTTTACTTGCTGAAACAGGGTGGAACAAGATCCAAACTGCTGTCGACATTGGCGCAAAGAATCTGGAAATGGCTGATAACCAACGGCATTTCAATTAAAGTTCAACATATACAGGGAGTGCTCAACATACGGGCAGATGCCCTGAGTCGCACTTCCAAGGTGACGCACGAGTGGGAACTGCACGACACTCAGCTTCGCAACCTGTTTCTAAGGTGGGGCACTCCCACATTAGACTTGTTCGCAACAAAAAACAACTCAAAGTGCGTTCAGTTTGCGTCCAGATACCATCAGCAAGGATCCAAGGGAAATGCATTCCACATGGACTGGACGGGGAGGTTTGCCTACGCGTTCCCTCCATTTCCTTTGATACCGCGAGTTCTTCACAAGATGAGATCGGAACCGTGCCATGTCATTCTGATAGCACCAGCCTGGCCAAGACCGGCGTGGTTTTCAGACCTACTTCAGATGTCGAAGGGCAACAAGATCCAGCTTCCGACATTCAAGGACCTCATTTCCATGAGAGACGGTCAGATCCTGCATCCGGATCTGCAATCACTAAAATTGTCAGCATGGAACCTCATGAGCGGGAATTTCAAAACCTAGACATTCCGCAGGAATGCAGGCATATTCTCTCGCAAGCCAGAGCTGTGTCAACAAACAAAACATATGCGGCGAAATGGACCCGTTTCTGCCACTGGTGCGACAGTCAAAAAGTACACCCGTTTGAAGTTCACCCCGAAGGTATCCTACCTTACCTGCTGTCTCTATCTAAGGCAGGTCTGTCGCATGCCTCGGTTAAAGTGCATTTGGCAGCAATATCACGTTTCAGGAGGAAGCCAAACGAGCCATCCCTCTGGTCTTCCAGGATAATAAAAGAATTTATCAAAGGACTTTTTAGAGTTTATCCACCCATTCGGCGTCCACCAGTGCCGTGGCACCTCAATACAGTCCTATCTCAACTTATGAGGCCGCCTTTCGAGCCTATACACAAAACAGACTTGCAATTCCTATCTTGGAAGGCAGCCCTACTTCTTGCACTGACATCAGCAAGGAGGGTAAGCGAAATTCAGGCATTTTCAGTAGAAGAGCCCTTCTTACAATTTCGCAAGGACAGAGTTATATTAAGGACAAATCCAACTTTTATTCCCAAAGTTCCTACGTCTTTTCACCTCAATGAGCCTATTATTTTGCCTACCTTTTTCAGCAACCCCTCATCGGAAGCAGAAAAGGCATTGCACTCCCTGGACATCTCTAGATGCTTGAAGTTCTACATTGAACGGACAAGGACTTTCCGCAAATCCA
This sequence comes from Lissotriton vulgaris, assembly GCF_964263255.1. Lineage (NCBI taxonomy): Eukaryota > Metazoa > Chordata > Amphibia > Caudata > Salamandridae > Lissotriton > Lissotriton vulgaris. The sequence goes on along the minus strand of NC_141685.1, from coordinate 1,346,961,541 downwards.
AGCAATTATTTATTGCTTTCGAAGGTCAAAGGAAAGGCCTTCCTCTGTCCAGACTGAGTATTGCCAGATGGATATCATCAGCTATCCTGAAATGTCATGAGAAAGCGGGAAAGCCGCTCTGTTCTAAAGTGAATGCACATTCCACAAGGAAGATGGCGACTTCAATGGCCTTGTTCGCAGGAGTGTCGCTGCCCGACATCTGCAGAGCAGCAACGTGGAAGAGCGTGCATTCATTTACAAGACACTACTGTCTAGACACTGCGTGGAAAGAGGACACGGCAGTGGGACAAGCTGTTCTGAAACGCCTATTTCAGTAAGGTATGTTTTAATTGTCTGATTGTTTTTCTATGCAGTACTTTGATTTATGTTTGAGCATAAATGTATATCTATGCATTTATCGTATTATTTTGATGTATGTGGTTATATCATTGCTTTACTGCAGAGCTTCCTTCTGGGTTCTGTCCTGGAAACGCTACAAATTTTGTGAGCACTGCTTACTACTCTGATACAAGCATGTGAATCTATGAAAGATGTAATACTGGAGAAGGAATTAGTTACTTACCTGTACACTATAGTTCTCCAGTATTATCTTTCATAGATTCACATGCGCCCGCCCGCCTCCCCGTTTCTCAGACAGATCCTGTTTCTTGGTATTATCCATGTCTCTCACTCGGGGACGGAAATCTGAGGCAGGAAGCTTCTGCTGGGGAGTGTGAGGGCAGGGCAGCAATGCTGATTGGCTGACTTTTGGACCAAACAAGGAAATGGTCTGGTTACCAAATATTACAGTCCCTATGGGGATTTTCTATGCAGTTTTTCTTCTCTATGATACTGCTTGGTCATTCTGTTACCGTGAGACTCCCACCATGACGACGGAGAAGATACAAGCATGTGAATCTATGAAAGATAATACTGGAGAACTATAGTGTACAGGTAAGTAACTAATTCCTTATTTTTATAATACTACTGTGTCGTGTCCATTTGTAGTGTATTCACTTTATTACTGTATGTGGTCATAAATGCTTAACACACAGCCTCTGAGATACGCCTGTCTGCTCTGCCAAGCTACCAAGGGGGTGAGCAGGGGTTATCGAAGGGTGTGATCCCCTTGCCCTGACTAGAAAAGGTGTGTCCCTATTTGTCAGAAGTGCATACCTCTGCCAACTAGAGACAGCCGGTTCTAACATTGGCGGCAGCGGTGAGGATTTTTGGACCTTGCATTTATGACCCATGTGCAGTGATTAGTGTGCGCTACATAGTGAAAGCAGACCATAGCGCAGTCACAATCTAATTGGGAAGGATCCTATTTTTGGTTCTCCGCTTTTCTGAAACTTGATTTTTTTGAACACTGCCAGTTTTGACCATGAGTGACACCGGAGTCACTACCCCTGTTGTTGTTGAGGAGGAATTCGACAGAGCGAAGTTAAACGTCTACAGATTGGAGGAGTTGAAATCCTTTTGCAAGAAGTTTAAAGTTCCTACCAAAGGTCTCAAGGCTAAGGAAACCTATCTCAAAGCATTGCAGGCCTGGTTGGAAGCCAGAGATCCCACTGATCCGGTGGTGGTACCGCCAGTGGAAGGGGATGAGGAGGCGCCAGCGAATGGGCCCGAGTCCTCTCCCGGAAGCAGTGTTTCCTCCAAAGGTCTTTCCCCTGAAGAACGAGAAGAAAGGGCGAAGGAGCGTGCATACAACATGGAAATGGCAAGGCTAAGGATAAATGGGCAGTTGGAGTTAGAAAATGCAAGAGGTAGAAGAGAAGCTGATTTGGAGATCAAAAAGTTAGAGTTTGAAAGAGAGAAGTTAGCTTTGGAGCGTGAAACCAAGTTGAGGGAGTTGGACATCCAAGCTAAGAAGTTAGAATTGAATCCCTCTGGTGGCAGCATTCCATCTGGGCCTGCAGAAAGTACGTTTTACTTTCCCAAAGATGTGATAAAAGATTATCATGGGAACGAAGATATTGGTCAGTGGTTTAAAGCATATGAGCTAGCATTGTTGGCCCACCAGGTCCCTGAGAAGAATTGGGGAGCGGGGTTGTGGGGTCGCTTTGTGAATGAGGGGAGAGATACCCTGTTAGACATGCCTGTTGCGGATAGGATGTCGTATGCTCATATGAAGGATGCTTTAATGTTGCGGTATGGCCTAACCCCCGAGAAGTACAGACAAGCTTTTAGAGAATGTAAGAAGTTGCCTGGTACGACGTGGGTTGAATGTGTGTCTTATTTTTGCAGAGCCATGGATGGTTGGGTAAAGGGCAGCAAAGTGGAAAGTTATGAAGCTCTTTATGATTTGTTTGCTTGGGAGCATTTGTCTAATAACTGTTTTCCAGAGCTGCGCCAGCACCTGATTGATAGCAAGATATCTAACCCTAGAAAACTTGCTGAGGAGGCGGACCGCTGGGTCAGTACCAGGGTCCACAAGGGTCCAGTGGGAGACTCAGCCAAAGGTGGGCAGGGTCCCCAGCAGAAGAGTGGGGGGGGGGACAAGGGTAAACAGAAGGAGTCCCACAAAGGGCCCCAAAGTAATCCCCAAGGGAACCAAGGGAAAGGTTCCCAGCCTCCCCCTGAGAAGAAGCCAGGGACCTCGACGGGTAAACCTGTTCATAGGGGCCCCCTAACCTGCTACACTTGTGGGCAGGTGGGACGCCGGTATTACGATCCCCAGTGTCCCATGAAGAAATCGAATGCACCGCCGAGTGCACCCCCGTCAGTTGGCGAGTGTAGCCTTGGGAGGGGAGGAGATGGTTGTCCATGGTGGGAGGGGTCCCGCAGAGATGTCCCTGGTCTCGCTAGGAGACATGCAAATGGTCCCTCCACCCCCTCTGCCTAGTAACACTAGTAAATATAGGCAGTGGGTGACCATTAATGGCCATAGAGTGGAAGCTCTCAGAGACACCGGAGCGAGTGTGACAGCTGTCAAGTGTCACTTGGTGCCCAGAGAGCAGGTGGTTCACCACGCATTCTACCCCGTGATAGCTGCCGACAACTCCCAGAAAGAGTGTGAGGTAGCTCAGGTTTCCTTTGAATGGGGGGGAGTTTCAGGTACTCTTCAGGTTGCTGTGAGGCCCGCCATGCCTGTCGATTGTCTCCTGGGCAATGATTTAGAAGACTCCCCTTGGGCTAAGGTGGAGAGAGAGGCGCACTTGAAAATGTTGGGTGTGCCAGAGTGGGTGTGTGCAACCACTCGATCGATGACAGCGAGTAAGGGTGTTGATGGGGTCCCGGAGCCTGAAAGTACGGCCCAGGACCCAGCTGTGAAGAGAAGAGGCAGGAGGCGCGGGAAACCGGCCCCCGTAGTTCCCGTGGTCCAGGAGGAGGTAGACCCTGAGGGGGATGCCCTGGAGCCCACAGGGGAACAAATTGCCGAACTGGGAGACCTGCCCGAGCTGACCCATTGGCAGCAGGATGGTGGTCCCTCCAGGGAGGAATTCTGTGCGGAACAGAAAGTGTGCCCTTCTCTTGTGGGCATGAGGCAGCAGGCCTCAGCCCAATCCTCAGGTGATCAGTCAGGGTCACATTTTGTGTACTGGGAGAACGACCTCCTGTATAGCGAGCCTAAGGCTGCTGAGCCTGGGTCAGCCCGTGTGCTGGTGGTACCCCAGCGCTTCAGAGCCTTCCTACTGGGTTTGGCTCATGATGTTCCGTTAGCTGGACATCTGGGGCAGGACAAGACCTATGACAGGCTTGTCACCCATTTTTATTGGCCTCAGATGCGAAGGGATGTAGATATCCATTGCAAGACAAGTGGGAAAAGCGGAAGGAAACAGAAGGCTCCCCTCCAACCTTTTCCAGTGGTCAGTACCCCCTTTGACCGGGTGGGTATTGACATTATTGGGCCCCTGGACCCCAAGACAGCCCTGGGCAACATGTTCATCCTGGTCTTGGTGGACCATGCCACACGGTACCCGGAAGCCATCCCTCTCCGAACAGTGACGGCCCCCGTGGTGGGACGGGCACTGATGGGTGTTTTCTCCCGGATGGAGTTCCCCAGAGAGGTGGTGTCAGACCGAGGCACCAACTTCATTTCGAACTATATGAAGTCTCTGTGGAAGGAGTGTGGGGTAACCTACAAGTTGTCCACTCCTTACCACCCTCAAGGAAATGGGTTGGTTGAGAGATTCAACCGGACCCTGAAAGGCATGATCATGGGTCTTGAAGAACCAATGAGGCGGAAATGGGACGTCCTCTTGCCATGCCTGTTTGCTTACCGAGAGGTGCCGCAAAAGTCTCTAGGGTTCAGCCCCTTTGAGCTTTTGTACGGTCACCCGGTAAGAGGGCCTTTGAGTCTGGTCAAGGAAGGCTGGGAGAAATCTCCCAGGAAACCTCCCCAGGATGTATACAGCTACATGCTGGCCTTTCGGAACCAGACTCGGCGCTTCAGAGAACTTGCTCAGGCAAATCTGGAGGCCAGCCAGAAGGAGATGAAGCGTTGGTACGACCGGAATGCCACTCTGGTAGAGCTTCAGCCTGGTCAGGAAGTGTGGGTCATGTCCCCTGTGGAACCTTGTGCGCTCAAGGACAGGTGGACTGGACCGTTTTAGGTTGTGGAGAAGAAGAGCGATGTCACCTACTTGGTGGACTTGAAATCTCCCAGGAACCCCTTGCGGGTCCTGCATGTCAACCGTTTGAAGCCCCACTTAGAGAGGTCCGAAGTGGGCATGCTCCTAGCTACAGATGCTGGAATGGAGGAGGAGAGTGAGCCTCTTCCTGACCTCCTGTGTGCTAAAGAGCAAGACGGGTCAGTGGATGGTGTGGTCCTCTCTGACACACTGACCCTTGAGCAGAAACAGGATTGTCGCCACCTGTTGGGACAATTCCCGGATCTGTTTTCCTTGGTTCCGGCTGTCACTCATTGGTGTGTCCATGACGTTGACACCGGAGACAGCCCTCCTGTGAAGCACAAGGCTTACAGGGTGACTGACAAGGTTCGAGCATACATTAAGGAGGAGGTCTCCAAAATGTTTGCGTTAGGGGTGATTGAGTCCTCTAGCAGACCTTGGGCCAGCCCAGTGGTCTTGGTCCAGCCCAGTGGTCTTGGTCCCGAAGGCTGCAGCGCCTGGTGCCTCACCAGAACTCCGGTTCTGCGTGGACTACCGAGGACTCAATTCAGTCACGAAGACTGACGCGCACCCCATCCCCAGAGCGGATGAGCTCATAAATCGGTTTGGGGGCTGCCCGGTACCTCAGTACGTTTGATCTAACGTCTGGGTACTGGCAGATCGCCTTGACTGATGGGGCAAAGGAGAGGTCCGCATTCTCCACACCAGATGGGCTATACCAGTTCCGGGTGATGCCCTTTGGGATGAAGAATGCCCCTGCCACCTTCCAGAGGTTGGTCAACCAAGTCTTGGCTGGACTGGAGGATTTCAGTGCCGCCTACCTGGACGACATCGCAGTGTTCAGCGCCAGCTGGGAGGAACACTTGCGCCACCTCCAGGAAGTGTTGTTGGCCCTGCGCCGAGCAGGCCTCACAATCAAGGCCAGTAAGTGCCAGATTGGGCAGGGTTCGGTGGTGTACTTGGGGCACCAAGTAGGGAGCGGCAAGGTTGCCCCCCTGCAACCCAAGATTGATACCATCCTGGCTTGGGCGCCGCCCAAAACCCAAACGCAGGTGAGAGCCTTCTTAGGACTCACGGGTTATTACAGGAGGTTTGTCAAGGATTACGGTAACATTGTGCACCCCTTGACTTCGCTGACTTCCAGGAAGAAGCCACGAAACGTGATCTGGACTGATGCCTGTCAAACGGCCTTCGACACCCTGAAAACTGCAATGTGCACAGCACCTATACTCCAGGCACCCGACTTCTCTAAAGAATTTATTGTCCAGACGGACGCTTCAGAGCATGGCGTGGGGGCTGTTCTAGCTCAGGTAAATGAAGAGGGGCGAGACTTGCCTGTAGCCTTCATCAGTCGGAGGTTACTTCCCAGGAAAACGAGGTGGAGTGCGATAGAGAGAGAAGCATTTGCTGTGGTCTGGGCGCTGAAGAAGCTAAGACCCTACCTGTTTGGGACTCACTTCCGGGTTCAGACAGACCACAGGCCCCTCAGATGGTTGATGCAGATGAGGGGTGAGAATCCGAAACTGTTGAGGTGGTCCATTTCCCTCCAGGGGATGGACTTTACGGTGGAACACCGCCCTGGTACAGATCACGCCAATGCTGATGGTCTGTCCAGATTTTTCCGCCTTAGTGATGAGGACTCCCTAGGTCAAGGGTAGTTCTCCCCACCTTTCAGCTGGAGGGGACACGTGTTAGACCTGACATCATTGGCTTGAGTCTCTCCTCCATTTTTTCTGTTTGCCTCCACTGTTTTTCGATGTTTTGCTGGTATATGCTTTGGGCGCGGTGTCACTGCTGATCAGTGCCACAGCGCAAGTGCTCCCTATGTTAAATTGTTGTATCTAGTGTATCCATGTTTGGCTTATTTGGTTTACTGTCAGTCCCTCGTCTAGTGCACCATGAGTGCCGGGGCTTGTAAATACAAATGACGCTCGTGGGCTTGCAGCACGTGTTGTGCCACCCACAGGAGCGGCCTCGTAAAAGAATGTCTACGGGTCGATCATTGCGAGACCCACGTGCAGCCTAGGGCTGTCACGCAGGCTGCGCAAGTATACCTACTTGCCAGCCCCTCAAACCTTCCCTTGACTTCATGTTAGTCACCCCTACAGTAGGCCCACGGGCAGGGTGCATTGTAAGTATAAGGTAGGACACGCCTGACCAAATTGGCATGTCCTAATAGTGAATTACAGCCATCTTCGTTCTTCACTATTGCGAGGTAGCCTGCTCTCCATTAGTTAGAATGGGCCGCCGGGATTATTAATGCTATGATCCTAGCTGGCTCGGGGAGCATGGTGCAATGTCGAGTTTGGTATCCCTGAACTCGGGGTTTAATTACGCATCCGTTGGTGTGGATGGTTTTTGGACTCTGGGTTTGAAAATAGCACTTTTAGAAAGTGTCTATTTTCTTGTCTAACCATTTCTGGTTTCTGCTGGTCTTGCGTGTGTGTGACAGGAGCTGGGTGGCTCCACAGGTCTGGATGAGTCAGTGTGGGATGAGTGGGACATTTGCGTTGAGAGTAGGGGGAGAGTAGTTGTTGATAGCCTGCCCTGCCGGATACAATGCTGGCTCCACCTCCTGCCAAGCGGCTGATGGCTCTGTGCCTGCCATGGACGATCCTAGCCCCACCTCCTGCCAGGAGGCCGATAGCTCTGCTCCTGCCAGTGTCAATGCTGGCTCCACCTCCTGCTGGGCGTCTGAGGACCCAGCCCTGCGCAATGAATAGGCCAGGTGCTTCTGCCTGGCTCCACCCACAACGGACCCAGGATGTTGGGAAATTCCCCTGCATGGACAAAGGGATCAAAGCCAGAAAGGGGTATAAGAGAAGGACCCCTGAACCAAGAATTTAGATCACTTCTGACAAGGAACCCTGTAACCAAGGACAAGAGGCCTGCTGATCTGAGGACTTGCCTACCCCTTCTGCCAGTGTGCTGTTGCTGGGGGGAATCCTGCAGTGCTTCTTTATTTTTGCCAAGGAACCAGGAGAGAGGAACTGCGTGTGTACTCTCACGCTTGCTAAGAAAATCTCCAAGGACTGGAAGAGTGCCAGTCTCCTGCTGAAGTCACAGGGCTAAAGGACTTCATCTGCTTAAAGTGCTGTCTGCTGGAACCTGTGAATCCAGCACCTCTGAAAGAGCCGGCAACCTCGACGCCGACGGACGTCGCCGAATCCAGCTCGACATAGTGGGTAACGGCCCCAGTGTCCCGCTTCCTCGACGATCGGCCGCCGGGCCCGACCGACGCCAGCAGCAACGCCAGTGAGTGGGAGTACGGCTCCAGCTCCAAGGGACCTCGTGTCTGCACCGCTGCTGATCGCATCGCCCTCGTGCCCTCTCGACGCCGTGAGCGCTGCTCACTCTGTGCAACCGCATGATCGACAACGACGCCTGCTGAGGCCTGATCGACACCGAAGACGCGACGCCGGATTGCTCGACGCCGCTGATCGTGTGCTTCATTTTCCAAAGGTACTGTGTTGTTGGGGGTCTGTGTGACTCCTGGCTCGACGTAGCGCTCCTCGCTGTCGACGCAGAACCTTTGGATTAACTTTGCCTCGACGTCGTGTAGCCCCCGTGTGGGTTACCCTGTTGCTAAGAACTGTGTTTCCAAGAAGAAGATTTGCTTTGATACTAAAGACTTTTGTGCTAAAGAAGAAACTACCTTTGAACTATCCTTTTTCCCTTCCCAGAGTATTTATTAAGATTGTGTACATTTTTGTCGTTATTTGGTCTTGTGCTAAGCCTTATATAAAAATACTTATTTTTATAATACTACTGTGTTGTGTCCATTTGTAGTGTATTCACTTTATTACTGTATGTGGTCATAAATGCTTAACACACAGCCTCTGAGATAAGCCTGTCTGCTCTGCCAAGCTACCAAGGGGGTGAGCAGGGGTTATCGAAGGGTGTGATCCCCTTGCCCTGACTAGAAAAGGTGTGTCCCTATTTGTCAGAAGTGCATACCTCTGCCAACTAGAGACAGCCGGTTCTAACAACTTGTTTTTGTCCTGAAAAGTTCTTTGGAAGTCACCAGATAGGTGACTCCTCCTTTGGATTACATTGTGCATGGGCATCGGCTTCATCCTCAGATTGTTTTTTTTCCACCAGCGGGCTCGGATGTGTTTCCTGCGCTCCGGTTTTGAACAGAGTTTTCCTTCGGTGCGCAATCCCTCACCTATTTCCGACGGTATTGTCTCGAACGCGTTTCCCTCTTGACGAGAGTCTTGACAACTTCGAAGTATTCGATTCCGGTCGTCGACGAAGGCCTTGGTGCTACCTAGGCTTTATCTTCTGGCTAATGGAAAGGACCCCATTCAAGAAGTGTCCTCAATGTGGGTCGAAGTTTCCCCGCACCGATCTCCATGAGGTGAGCAATGTTTGCCTCTCACCAGAGCACAAGGCCAGGGACTGTTTGGCTTGAGCCTCCTTCCGCTCCAAAATAACAATTCGGGACCGACTAGCTCGAAGGACCATGGCTCACTAGTCCGCTTCGATCCCCGACGTCATCTTTGAAGAGGGCGTCGAAATGCCAGAACAGCAGCGGGCCGAAGAAGGCTTCAGCTACTCCGATGCAGAGTACTCCAACATCGAGGACATCACTCCAGCACAGCGGGGTCGTAAGTACACACGTTGACCCGACCCTTCCTCGACACCCTCCAAAAAGGTTTCGGTTACACCCTCGCCTTCTGGCCCGGGTGCACACGAGAGACCGCTTCTCATGCCCCGCCTTCGGGCTCGGTAAGGAAGCTACTAAGCCTTCAGTCGACTCTGGCTCGAATCAGCCTACCCCCGGTGCAGATACACACCTACCGGCACCGAAAAAGAAGCCATCTTCTTCATCATCCACGCCGACCGCTGCTTCGACATCCAAGCACTCGCCGCCGATGACTGGCACCGGCTCATCAACGCCGAAAGCACACTCTGAGCCGACCAAAAAACTGCCACCTAAGGGCCCGACTCTACTCAAGAAGCCATCGGCTGACCCCACCGACCTCAAAAACTACCGCCCCATCTTGCTGCTCCCGTTTCCTGCAAAAGTCATCGAGAAGACTGTCAACAAGCAGCTGGCTGCCTTCCTCGAGACGAACGGATCCCTCGACCCCTCGCAGTCTGGCTTCCGGGCCAACCACAGCACCGAGACCGCCCTGATCGCAGTCACCGATGACATCCGCGCGCTGCTCGACAACGGAGAAACAGCGGCCCTCATCCTCCTCGACCTCTCCGCGGCCTTCGACACTGTCTGCCATCGTACCCTAGTACAACGCCTCAGCAATGTCAGAGTCCAGGAGAAGGCACTGGAGTGGATCATCTCCTTCCTCGCCGGAAGGACACAGAGTCCGCCTCCCTCCGTTCAGATCTGAAGCCACCGAAGTCATCTGCGGCGTCCCTCAAGGCTCCTCGCTCAGTCCAACCCTCTTCAACATCTACATGAGCCCCCTCGCAGACATCGCACGCCAGCACAACCTCAACATCATCTCCTACGCCGATGACACCCAGCTGATCCTCTCCCTTACCAACGACCCCGCCACCGCCAGAGCCAACCTTTACGAAGTGATGAAAGAGGTAGCCGAATGGATGAAGAACAGCCGCCTGAAACTGAACTCAGATAAGACGGAAGTCCTCATCCTGGGATCCTCACCCGCCGCTTGGGACGACTCCTGGTGGCCCCCCGCCCTAGGCAGCGCACCCAAACCAACAGACCACGCAGGCAACCTGGGCTTCATCCTGGACTCCTCCCTCTCCATGACCAGACAAGTCAACGCCGTCTCCTCGTCGTGCTTCAACATCCTGCGCATGCTACGTAAGATCTTCCGGTGGATCCCCACCGAGACCAGGAAGACGGTCACCCAGGCCCTCGTCACCAGCCGTCTGGACTACGGCAACACCCTCTACGCCGGAACCACCGCCAAACTCCAGAAGAGACTCCAGAAGAGACTCCAGCGGATCCAGAACGCCTCAGCACGACTCATCCTGGACATCCCCCGTCGCAGCCACATCTCCGGACACCTGAGAGACCTGCACTGGCTCCCGGTCAACAAGAGAATCACCTTCCGTCTCCTCACCCACGCACACAAAGCCCTACACAGCCAAGGCCCAGGATACCTCAACAGCCGCCTCAACTTCTACGCTCCCAAACGCCAGCTTCGATCGACCAGCCACGCCCTCGCTTTGTCCCCCGCATCCGTAGAGCCACCACAGGGGGACGGTCCTTCTCCTACCTCGCCGCCAAGACATGGAACTCCCTCCCCACCCACCTCTGCCTGACCCAGGACCACCTCGCCTTCAGGAAGCAACTCAAGACCTGGTTGTTCGAGCAGTAGCAAATCCCCCTCCCCCAGCGCCTTGAGACCCTCTGGGTAAGTAGTGCGCTATATAAATGCGATGATTGATTGATTGATTGACTCCCATGTTTCGGAGCCGAAAAAGGCCTTGGAGCCGAAAAAACATGTTCTGCCGGCCAAGGACACTGCAAACGGTCACAGTTCCAAGTCAAAAGAACCTAGAACAGCTACCGAGTCAGTGCTGAAAAAGCCTCCGGAACCAAAAACTTCGACACCGAAGGATCTGCCTTATACAGAGGAACTTTTTCAACCAGATCCTACCCAAAAGATTCTTGTGAAAGATCCAAAGACTGGTAAATTGGCTCTTAGCTCCAAGAAGCGACCACTAGAGGCGCCTGCACCGGCTCCTCCTCCTAAAAAGAGACATTGCAACCTCTCCATTAAGGATCCCTCCTCCTCCTACTCCTCCCCACCACATCACTCTCCTACACCTCCTCTTCCTCCTGACCACATCACTCTCCTACTCCTCCTCCTCCTCCCCACTGCTTCACTCTCCTACACCTTTCTCCTCCTCCCCACCACGTCACTCTCCTACACCTCCTCCCACCACATCACTCACCTACACCTCCTCCTCCCCCTCCTCCTCCCCCCTACTCCACCCCTCCCCTCCCCCTCCCCCTTCCCTCCTCCTCCCCCTCCTCCCCCTCCTCCCCCTCCTCCCCTCCTCCCCTCCTCCCCTCCTCCCCCTCCCCTTCTTCTCCCACTCCCCTTCTCCTCCCACTCCCCTTCTCCTCCCACTCCCACTCCCCCTCTCCTCCCACTCCTCCTCCTCCTCCACCTCCTCCTCCCCTTCCTCTCCACCACATCTCTCCTACACAATCCCCTACCCCCGTAGGTCATGATGATGTGGTTACCGATTCTGATGATACAAGGGGAGGTGCGGATGACCCATTAGGGAACACTAGTCCTCTTCACTCCCCTAACCCATGGGATGATTATAACACCCCGGACCCCCCTTATGTTCCTCAGGATGATATATATCCCTCCAGGTCTTCTCCCCCCCCCAACCCCCCCCACCCCCACCCCCCCGAGGACACTTTAGGCTTTATCAACTTGTCCATAGGGCTGCCCAATACCATGGAGTTGACCTACACAGAGACAGAAGATTTTTTACTGGACACTTTCAACACCACACAAAGGTCCACTTCAATTCTACCCATGCTTAAAGGGGTTATCATGCACCAGAGGTTTTTAAAGATCCAGTCAGGGCTCGAGTCCTCAACCCCCAAAGTGAGAAAAAATATAAAGCTGCCCCTACAGATCCAGTCTATATTAGGGGCCCGCACCACAATACTCCCTTGTAGTCTCCAATGCACGGAAAAGGGCAAATTCCCAAGCATCAGGTGAGGCCCCCCACCAGATAAGGAGTCTAAACTCCTTGACGCCTCTGGCAACGAACGACGTCACAAGCTGCAAACATATGGCTCATCTCCAATACTCGAGCACTGTTAGGTACGACAGGGCACATTATGATGAGCTTGAATCCATAATGCAGCATCTCCCAGATAAATACAAGAATCGGGCCCATGAACTCATTCAAGGAGGTAAAACTATCACTAATACTTCCATCCATTGTGCCCTAGATGCAGCAGATACTGCTTCAAGAGCAATTAACACCAGCGTCCTTTTGCGTAGGCATGCCTAGCTTCGTATTTCAGGTTTCAAACCCGAAATCCAGAGTTCAATCTTCAGTCAACCATTCGATGAGAAACACCTCTTTGGCCCTAATGTAGATGTATTTTTAGAGAAAATGAAAAAAGACACCGACACAGCTAAATCTATGGGAGCCTTGCAATTGCAAGCTTCCAGACGTTCTTTTCGTCGCTCACCATATAGAGGCAACACAAGAGGCTATGCCTCAGATAGCACCGCCACTTCCTATAAGACCCATAGCCAATCCACATTCACTAAGGGCTACCAAAGAGGGGGTTATAGGGGTAACAACAACAAGGGCAGAGGCAAAACCAACAACTCCTGCTCTGCCTCCACCCCTACCCAATGACTTTCCTCCACTTCCCCCTCACCATTCCACTCCAGTAATGGGAAGATTGAAACAATTCCTTCCTGTCTGGAATAACATCACATCAGACAGGTGGGTGCGACAAATAATTCAATCAGGTTACTGTCTCAAACTAACATCTCGCCCCCCCAAACATACCACCAAGACAGCGTCAATGTCACAAGAGCATCTATCACTGCTAAAGCAAGAGGTAATATCCCTCTTAAAGTGCAATAGAACCAGTTCCTCTGCACCAACAAAACAAGGGAGTTTACTCCCTGTACTTTCTTATCCCAAAGTAGGACGGCTCTCTAAGGCCTATTCTAGACATCAGACCCCTAAACATATACATACAGTCAGACCATTTTCACATGGTCACACTCCAGCAGGTCCTTCCTCTTCCTAAACAAAATGACTTCCTTGCTACTCTAGATCTCAAGGACGCCTACTTCCACATTGCCATTCACACCGCTCACAGGAAGTATCTCGGATTCGAACAGCCAGGTCTTGAGTTGTTTCCTGAAGGAGAGGTGATCCAGGGTGAGCCGTAGGTTAGTGGGGAGGGAGTTCCATGTCTTGGCTGCCAGGTATGAGAAGTATCTTCCACCAACTGTGGACTTCTGAATTAGCGGGACGGATGCGAGGGCGAGGCTGGCGGATCGGAGCTGGCGGGTGGGGGTGTAGAAAGAGAGGCGGCTGTTGAGGTACTTCGGGCCCATCTCGTGGAGAGCCTTGTGTGCGTGGGTGAGGAGTCTGAACGTGATCCTCTTGTTGACGGGGATCCAGTGCAGGTGGGCAGAGATGTGGCTGCGGCGAGGGGTGTCCAGGATGAGTCGTGCTGAGGCGTTCTGAATTCGCTGGAGTCTTTTCCGGAGTTTGGCTGTGGTTCCTGCGTAAAGGGTGTTCCCGTAGTCCAGGCAGCTGGTGACGAGGGCCTGGGTGACCATCTTCCTGGTTTCTGTGCGGATCCATCGGAAGATCTTTCGGAGCATGCGCAGGGTGTTGAAGCAGGATGATGAGACTGCATTCACTTGCTTGGTCATTGTGAGTGAGGAGTCCAGGATGAAGCCCAGGTTGCGTGCGTGGTCTGGTTTGGGTGCGCTACCCAGGGCCGGAGACCACCAGGAGTCGTCCCACGCGGAGGGGGATGGTCCGAGGATGAGGACTTCCGTCTTGTCTGAGTTCAGTTTCAGATGGCTGATCTTCATCCGTTCTGCGACGTCTCTCATTCCTTCCTGGAGGTTGGCTTTGGCGGTGGTGGGGGTCGTTGGTGAGGGAGAGGATCAGCTGGGTGTCGTTGGCGTAGGAGATGATGTTGAGGTTGTGTAGGCGGGCGATGGCTGCGAGAGGGCTCATGTAGACGTTGAAGAGGGTAGGGCTGAGTGAGGATCCTTGCGGGACGCCGCAGATGACTTTGGTGGCTGCGGATCGGAACGGGGGGAGCCGGACTCTCTGGGTTCTTCCGGCGAGGAATGAGATGATCCACTCCAGGGCCGTTCCTTGGATTCCTGTGTTCCTGAGGCGCTGTGTCAGGGTGCAGTGGCAGACGGTGTTGAAGGCTGCTGAGAGGTCCAGGAGGATGAGTGCAGCCGTTTCTCCGTTGTCGAGCAGGGACCTGATGTCGTCGGTGGCTGCGATGAGGGCGTTCTCGGTGCTGTGGTTTGCTCGGAAGCCGGACTGCGAGGGGTCGAGGGAACCGTTGGTCTCGAGGAAGGCGGAGAATTGTCGGTTGACGGCCTTCTCGATGACTTTGGCTGGAAAGGGGAGGAGCGAGATGGGGCGAAAGTTCCTAAGGTCCGTGGGGTCCATGGTGGGTTTCTTGAGGAGGGCGCTCAGCTTGGCATGTTTCCAGCTCTCCGGGAAGGTGGCGGATGCGAAGAAGCTGTTGATGATGTTCCGGAGTTGGGGTGCGATGATGCAGTTGGCTTTGTTGAAGATGTGGTGAGGGCAGGGGTCGGAGGGGGATCCGGAGTGGATGGTGTTCATCAGGCAGGTGGTGTATTCGGTGTTGACTGGGGTCCAGGTGCAGAGGGTGGTGGTTGGGGGCGCTGGTTCGGCTGTCGGGTGCGTGGTATGTGCGTCGAAGCTGTTGTGAATGTCGGCGATCTTACGGTGGAAGAATGATGCGAGAGCGTCGCAGAGGTCTTGCGAGGGAGTTTTGTCGGTGTTGCAGGGGCTGGGATTGGAGAGCTCTTTGACGATGCTGAAGAGCTCCTTGCTGTTGTGGGTGTTGTTGTCCAGTCTTTCTTTGAATGCTGTCTTCTTGGTGGAGCGGTTCAGCTGATGGTGTTTGCCGGTGGCGTTCTTGAGGGCGGTTATGTGTTCTGTTGTCTGGTTGTGGCGCCAGGCTTTCTCGAGGGTGCGGCAGGTTTTCTTGGAGTTTTTGAGGTCGGTGGTGAACCATGAGGCTTTCCTGCTGCCGGGTCTGTGGGGGGGGGTTTCTTCAGTGGTGCGAGTTCGTCGGCGCAGTTGGTGAGCCACAGTGTGAGGTTGCGGGCTGCCTCGTTGGGGTCCGTCGCATTGGTGGACGGGTTCTGGCTGAGGGTGGTGGTGAGCTGGTCGGTGGTGATCTTACTCCAGTTTCTGCGGGGAGCTTGTTGCGGATGATGGTGGGTTGTCCAAAGGCAATGCGATATGGATGAACTGGTCAGGAAGATTTGCGTACGCTTTTTTCGCCTCCCATTCATGCCACTAGTAGTGCGCAAACTAAAGCAACATTCTCTAACCCTCATCCTAGTTGCTCCATTGTGGGCCAGACAAATGTGGTATACCACACTGCTGGAACTTTCTGTAGTACCGCACCAACAACTATACCTATCTCCACGCGTCTTAACCCAGAGCCATGGAGAGATCAGACACCTGGGCCCAGCTCAGCTCAACCTTGCGATCTGGCACCTGAGGACCTAGAATTCGGTTACCTTAACCTTCCTCCTGACTGCATGAATGTAATAGAAGAAGCTAGACGTCCAGCTACTAGAGCATGCTATGCAGCCAAGTAGAAACGTTTTGTAATATATTGTCACAGCAACAATATCGATCCCCTAGATGTGTCTATTCAACACATCATACGCTACTTATTACACCTTCAAAGATGTAACTTAGCCTATACGTCTATTAGACTGCATCTTGCTGCCATAGCAGCACATCTACAAAATAGACAGATGCTGTCTCTTTTCAGAGTACCTGCTATAAAAGCCTTTATGGAAGGCCTTAAAAGAATAATTCCTCCCAGAGCATCACCTTCACCAGTGTCGAATTAAAACATTGTTCTCACGTGGCTAATGGGACCTCCCTTCTAACCTTTACATAAATGTGAACTACAATTCTTAACATGGAAGGTTGCGTTCATAATAGCTATTACTTCTCTACGGAGAGTTAGTGAACTACAAGCACTAACTATTCAAGAACCTTTCCTGCAAATGCATCATAATAAGGTTGTTCTCCGTACTAATCCTAAGTTCCTTCCTAAAGTCATTTCTCCATTCCACCTCAATCAATCTGTGGAACTGCCCGTTTTTTTATCGCAGCCACACAGTCGCAGAAAGAGCTCTTCATACCTTAGATGTAAAAAGAGTGTTACTCTACTACATTGATAAAACACAACCCTTTCGTAAGACCAAACAACTTTTCGTTTCTTTCTCACCACCACACAGGCAAACCCTATATCAAAGTCTGGGATTGCCAAATGGATTGTCAAATGTATACAAATTTGCTACCACAAAGCTAAACATACAGTTCCTGTCCCTCCTAAAGCCCACACTACTAGAAAGATAGGGGCTTCAATGGCATTTTTAGGGAACATTCCCTTTGATAACCTCTGCAAAGCAGCTACATGGTCAAATAAATAAAATAAATACACCGCACTTGTTCACAAAACACTATTGTGTAGATGTGAAAACAAAACAACATGCTACTGTAGGCCAGGCTGTACTCAAAACACTATTTCAAACTACAGCAGCAGATACTGCTAGTCGCCGCTAAGAGGGGATACTGTTGTATAATCTCTGCAACAGTGTGTAATCTGCAGCTCATATCCCTCGAACAGAAAATGCTACTTACCACAATGCATCTGTTCTTGGCCTGTAGAGCTGCATAGTTACACACGCCCACCCGCCTCCCCGGCTACCTTTATCTGTTCCAGTATTATCTTAAGTAGATACAGGTTACATGGACATCCTTCCTTTTATTGCAAACTTCCATCACTTCCCTAATGGCGAAAAACAATCTGAGGATGGAGCCAATGCCCATGCGCAATGTGATCCAAAGGAGGAGTCACCTTTCTTCCAAAGAACTTTTCAGGACAAAAACAAGTGCAAACATCCGGGCACAACACTAGATGGCGATCTATGCAACAGTGTGTAACTCTTCAGCTCTACATGCCAAGAACAGATGCATACTGACTGGTAAGTATCATTTTCCTTATGATCCCACAGACGGTGCTCAGCTATGCTTTGCAAGCACTGCGCTGTAAAACCGTGCTCAACTGACATTTCCAACTGTCAAATCACAGATCAGCTCGCGCTCCAACTGGCAGGGCGAGACAACAACCCATGGAATGTCCACGCTCGAGGGGCGCTCGAGGATAGCAAACTACATATATCTCTTTCCCTTAAAGATAGAGATAGAAGCAGGAGAAAAAGGAAAGAGGTAGAGAGAGAAAAAGGGAGAGAGAGAAAAAAGGAAAGCTAGATAGAGAGGAGAAAAATTACCTGAACCTGGCAGGTAGTCTGACATCTCTGCCACTCCTGGGGAAAACAAAAGGGTTATTAACATCCAAATCAATGTGTCTTGCACCAGAAGGATGCATTGTAACGGTATCAAAACGTTGGGTGGGCCGATCACAAACCTTGTCATTGACTTTAACAATCGTGTTCATGTTCCTCCAATTTTGCTGATTGACACGAGCAGCACTGCCACAGATTTTATCAATGCTAACCGCTCCATTGAACTGAGTCCCGTTTCCTTACGAGACTGTTTCTTTATTCTCACCATGTCACCTACTGCAAACTTACTTTTGGAGAAATTTTTCCTTGAGTCAAAGTATGTCTTTTGTTTGGATTGTACGTCTCTAACTTTGTATCTAACCATCACATCAAGCTTTTGGGCAGGGTTCTTACGTTTGAACCACTTAGATATCCATGCTGGTCTTAAGTCAGAGAAGGCCTTCCTGCTTTTGATTAATTCGAAAGGAGAAACGCCGGTGGATGTGTGCGGCGGGGTTCTGTAGAACCACAGCATGGTTCTTACAGCCGTAGGTATACCCTTGTTGTGGGAAATAGCCCACTGTATGCAGTCCCCAATGATTGTCAAGTCTCTCTACAAGCCCATTAGTTTGAGGATGATAGAGAGAGCTTTTGAGGTGGTTGAAAAAAGATTCTCTGAGGAATTGTTCAACATCGGCAGATATAAACTGCACACCGTTGTAAGAAATAACAGTCTTGAGAAATCCTTCCTGCATGAAAACCTCCTTTCTGAAGTTGAGGATTTCTGTGGAGTAAACTTTGGCTACACATTTGACTTCCGGCCATCTCAACTGTCAACTCACATAGCAGCTCGCGCGCCAACGGGCAGCGCGAGACAACAACCCATGGAATGTCCACGAGCGAGGGGCACGCGAGGATAGCACACTACACACTACACACTACATAATAGAAAAGGCCGCAGACGTTCTGAAGATAACTGTATACTGTGGAAACCAAGTCTAAAGTCCTTGCAGAGGTTCTACAGCCTTCTGCCCACATCATGTTGCCACTTCTACCATTAAAGGAGGCTCTGCCAGACCCTGTACTGGCTACATGGACCAAGCCATCCCTGACAGCTGCCACTTCTGTTAGTAGGTGTATCAGGAAGTATAAACCTGCCCCGGTAGACGCCATATTTTTGTCAGAGCACCCTTCCTGGAAAATCTTGTACACAGGCTTCATCCCGGTCTAAAGTGATTCTTGGTACTTCTCCCCAGTTGATGGTATGTTGAAGAAAAAAATAGAGGCTTGGGCCCAGAAAATCTTTATAACTGGAAGCCTAGCGCTTAATTCCAGGTATCTGCTGGGATGCTATGTGCACATACACTGCAATTTAGCAGACACTCTTATCCCTAATCTTCCCCAGGGACTGAAGGTTCACTTCCAAGATTTCATCATAGGTGGCCAAGTGGCATATGGACAGGTAATCCAATCTGGTCTGGATATGACTGATTTGATCGCCAGTTCAATGGGGACATCCTTGGCTTTCCTAAGACACGCCTGACCGAGAAATTCTGTGTTCTCCTCAGATGTTTAGGTCTGAGTAATGGACCTTCTCCTTGAAAGCAACAAACTGGTCCGGCAAAAGGAATTCTCTGCCTTGGAATGCTTTAAGGCAGGCCCGTTTCCTTTGTCTGCAGCCTCAAAGGAAGGAGTATCCAGGGTTTTGAATCACCGGTGGCTTTGTGAGAGGCCTCAACTTCCAGCAGCACCAAGCAACCCTCTCTCAACAACTGTTACAGAACCCCATTGTATGATAATATAGGGGTCGTGGAAAGGGCAAAGGCTAACTGGCTACTCATTCACTCCCTCCTTCTCTTCCTCCTCCCCAGCCACCACAGAGAAGCAGCTCTAGTTTTTTCCCTTTTCACTGAATTTGAGGCCTGTGGGAGGCCTTGCTTTTCATTTTTCCACAGGCCTGAAAATGCACAAGTTTGGACCCAGTGGGTCTTACAAATTGTGGAAAAGCAATATTCTTCCATTCCAGCAGTCTCCTTCCTGGATCCCTCCTCCTTCCCAGTCAGACCTTTCATGGGAACACTACCTTTCACAGTAAGAAGTGGTAACCTTGCTTACAAAGGAGCTATGGAGTTGGTAGTGGAGCAGGAGGTTGGTCAAGGATGTTCTTCCTGATTCAGTGTTAAAAACAAAAGGACAGTGGCTTTGGTACGATCCTGGATCTCATGTCCTTGAACATCTTCCAAGAAGTTCAAGATGCTGTCCCTTGCACAGTCTGTTGGTGCTCTATCAAGGATACCTGATGGTGTCACACAATTTGTTTAAACTTATCCTGAAGACCTGTGTTTTATAGTAGCTTGACTCACTACCATTTTGTCGTCCTTCCTTTTGGCCGGACACCGGGACCATGGGTCTTCACAGAGCTGATGAAAGTTGTAGCGGACCATCTCAAGAGGTCATGGATCTCAGTTTTTCCTCTACCCGAATGGCTAGCTTCTAAAGGCCAGCACTCCAGAGACCATGGGATCACATGTGCAGTAGACAACATACCTGCTACACAACCTAGATGGTTCTATTAATGTGCCCAAATCTCACTTGGAGCCCTTTCAGTACTGCTATTCATAGGGGCAGTACTGGATACCATTTTGAACCAAGACTTTCCACCAGACCAGAGAGTACAAGGCATACATGCACTGCTTCCAGATTCCAGAAAAGAGTTCAGATTAGAGTTGTGTGTCCTTCGACTGCTAGGTCTGCTTGCTTCTACGATTATCCCAGTAAAACATGCACACTGAAACATGAGAGCTCTTCAGTGTTGCCTGCCCAGGCACTGGTTCCACCATGGGGGCAACCTCGCAGACACCATTGTGGTTTTCGGAGCAGCTTGCCCGGTGGGATGTGAAAGAGAACCTTTACAGAAGGACATCTTTTGCCACAACACCCCGCGGTGTCCGCAGCTAAAGGAGCTGGAGATAAGAGATCCTTGGTCTCCAGCGGAGCAGAGCCGTAACATCTTTAGGCTTGAACGGAGGATAATTTGCCTAATGCTCAAGATAGTCGGTTAGTCCAGTCTTGGCAAGCAGTCCAGCTGTGATGCGGTCTTCAACAAGCAAAGGAGGAGTATGGTCTCTGTCGAAGCTCTGTTGCTGTGTTCACAAACACAGAATGTGGTTCATGAACAATCATCTGGCAGGCATACTGAACACTAGAGTTGACCAGAGTCTGTCATCTTGCCAATCCTGGGTGTAGTTACTGCCCAGAGTTTGTGAAGAGTATCTTTAATCTGTTCTGTGTTACCCACATGGATTTCTTTACCACTTATTCTAATTTGCATTCCCAAATTTCTGTTTCTGCCAGCATCCGATGCAAGGAGCTTTAGAGGATGCCTCTCCGTTGAAGTGAAACTTTATTCTCCACTATGTTTCCTATTATACCCAATATTCCTCCGGTTATGAGGAAGATCTGCCAACACTGGGCCCCAGACCATCCTAGTGGCTACAAATTGGCTGAGAAGGATATGGTAGGCAGCTCTTTAGCAGCTTTTGTCGAGTTTCCACAGTTCATCTTCCTCTTTGAGTGAACTTTCTTTCCCAGTTAGAGAGACTTATTTTTCACCCACACCTTCACTACGTACACCACTCATGGAGATTTTGCGCAACACTTGCCTGTATTTCAGATCCCAGATGAAAGTAGTGTATGTGATTTTATCTGCACATTGTATTTCCATCAAACCTCTCTCCTCCCATAGGTGGCACAGGTTTCTTGCTTGGTGTGCAGATCACCCGTGTGATGTCTGGCATCCTCAAGGTTTTGCTCGGTTTAGCTCAGAATCTGTGCTGTGGGTACAGTAAAAGAGGGTATCTATCAGGCTTAACTGCATTCATCTTTCTGCCCAGTTATTTGTCCCTTTGTATGCCCTCCCCCATAATTGATTTGTGTTTCTTGAAAGATCTGACCAATGTTTCCTTCCACTATGTTTGTCATGCCACAGTGGGATTTAAATCTAGTTTTCACTTTTTTGAATGGCATTCCTTTTGAGAATCTTCATATTTGTTCAATACAACTTTTAACTATATTGTTTTTCTTGTTGCTATTATTTCCCCAGACTTGTCATTGAGTTGCAAGCACTGTGCGTCAAAATCTCATTCTTCATTTTCTATTTAAGTTGGTCAGAGCTGCTTTTCTTCTCAAGGTGGTGACCCCTTTCCATCTGGGTCAATTAGCTGAACTGACATTTTTTACCCACTCATCCTGCAAAGGAAGAGAAGAGGTTGCCTAGGCTGGACCCCAAAAGATCATGTGTATTTATATTGATATCACAAAGGACCTCTGCGAGGATGATTAACTTTTTGTTGGTTATGTAGGCAACAAGAAATGGAGAGCAGTGCAGTAAATAACTGTATCCAGGTAGATCACTTTATGCATCAAAATCAATATCATGACCTACAAAGATCCACCGGAGGGCACTAGGGCTCATTCTATCAGAGCCACTTCATCCACATCTGCCTTGGCTAGGGGAGTCCCTAGAGGTGATGCATGCAGAGAAGCCACTTGATTATGCCTTCACACCTTTACTAAGTAATGCTGCCTGGATTTAGAGGTTAGAAGTGATTGTTTTTTGCCATATCTGTGCTGCAGAATTTCCTGATAACCATCTATTCTGAAGTTGGATATTAATGGGCATGCTATTCAAGAAGTAAGGAATCTGAAGGTAAATGTAGCCATCAGAAGAAAGTAACTTCGCTTTTGTAACAATATTTCGGGTGGGTACTGTATCTACCTGCAGATTCTTCACTGATTTCCTCCCACCTCCCCATTGATGGCTGCTTGTGGACCAGAAATTCCAATTTCCTTTGTTGCACAACCTGTTAACCAATGTCCATCTCATCTTGCTGCCTCATCGGCATAGATGATGGGGTTGCATTATGGAGTCTTTGATGTCCCAGGGACGTCATTTCTGGAGTTGAATGGAGACCAAGCCCCTCTATTCTTTGGGAAAAACAATGAATTGTTTTCCTGACCAATCTGGTGCCTAGGGTGAGTTTTCAAGATGTAAAGAATCAGAGCTTAGATTAGAGTATCCACAAAAAATATTGTTAACGAAGAGGGAGTAACTTTTTCTTCAGGATCCCACATTTCCCACATTTGGGTGGAACTGTTCATTGCTTATTATTGAAGTGGAGGTTCTCCTGAAGGAGAACTAAGGATAACACAAGTAATATTTCCTTCTGAAGCAGCATGATTTAGTGGTGACATGAAAAATCTATACATTGCACATATAACAATTAAAAATGTATGATCCCATATGACCCATCATCCCTTTCAACTCTTGATATTATTTATAACCAAATTCTCATATCCTCAAATAGTTTTTTTTATAGTAATGACTTCAAATCAGATTGCACGTTGTCAGATTGATGATCTGTGCAAGAAAACATCTTGCGTTGGCTGTTACTCAGCTTGCAAGGCATCAATTTCAAAGTATTTTCCTTCATTAGACAAAAAAAAAAGATGAAGTGAGCAGGGTTTTCCTTTATATTAAATTAAGTTTGCATGTGTGGTTTGGATCTGCCCGTATTCACCATGTCCACACTTAGCTTGGCCTCCGAGGATGGCTAGGCTTTACAATTGATCTTGAGTTAATTTGTACTGATCTGGTATTTTTTGAGACCCATATGAATAATTATTCTTCTCTACACCATGCATTACCCTGTGTCACGGCTATGTAAGGAATGTTTCACAGCTCAGTACTCTTGAATAATTGCAAAATAAATGTTATTTTACATGTCGCATCCTGACAATGGAGTTAATCACTCTGTAGACCAAAATTCTAAAGCATATTCTTAAAAGCTAGATGTATTTGTGCTTAACCATATTCTGTTGACAAACTTGATAGGTTGCATTGTTGCCTCTATCACTTTAGTTTATTGGGATGTGTTTATTTGTGGAGATGATTCATCTACTGCTATAGGGACTTTTGAAAGTTTCAATTGTTTCCTGGGCATGCTTCTAGACCAATTACCCAGCATGTTACTTATATATAGTGCCTAAATTGTGCTGAAGTTGTGCCCACTGCTTTCTTGAGTTTACTCTTCCGTGTTACAAAGCATTATGCTTTTCAACAATTCCAGTAGTTGTTGAGGAGGTAGCAGTCTGATAATGTAGCTTTAGGCTGACTTGGGAATGGAAGAAGCTGCTTTTTCATAGTGACCGAAGTGAATTGCTCGATTTTTAGGATGGGCAAGGTATTGTATAGTTTGGGAGGATGATAGCTCAATGTATCCACTAGTGGTTAGCTTCTCAATGTTTCTGTAAAAGCTACTGAATCTGATGGTACAAAAAAACCACCCTGCAAGATTGTATTGTTCATTTGTTGCGTCCGCAGTTGCTAGGTAAAATCTGCCTTTTTCGCTAGAAAGACTGATGCAGATTCTTTCTATTAAAAATGTTTAATTTGTCAGTATGTTGGTTTGTTTTAAAGTAGATTTCCTGTACCATTTTCTCTCTTTTTAGTTGGATCCAACTAAGCAGCACATGAGCTGTCTGTTGTGAAACATATTGTGGCTTACCAAGTACATAGAAGGGCTACGAGCACCCTTATTGCTTACCATTGTTTGTTTTGCCTGCCTTTCTCAATTGGCTACTTATTTGTGTCCCAGTTTCAGTCTTGTGTACGTTCCTCCAATGGAGCATTGCCTCTTTACCTCAGGATTGGCTGACATCTCGGCTTCCACTGCTTGCTTTTCAAGCACTACTTTTTTCTTTTGTGTTAAGTAGTACATGAGTGTGTATGTTTTTGAGGTCTTCCTCATTACTTCTCTCCCCCTGCACTCCGTGTTTCTCTCAGTAATGGTGTGCTTCTCTCTGGTTCTCTTTATCTTGTGCTTGCCAGTGTCATCTCCCAAACCGTTCCATTCTTGTCTCTCCACATTGTAGCTTTCCCCCGCTGTACCCTCCATATTGCCTTACCCCAACCACCGTGTTGCTTCCACTCCCCCTCCCACCCTGCCCTTTGTTGCTGCCATTCTGCTGCCCTCCCCGTGTTACTGTTGCGTCCCATTTTGCTGCAGCTTCCCACTGATTCTCCAGTTGCTTCTGCCCCCTGTTGCTAACACTACTCTGCTTGCTTTAAAAAAAAAAAACCCTGAAAAAACCACTTGTGCACGTTTTATTTTCATTTAAGTTACTGATTCAACTCTGCGGAGTTACAAAAAAACTTCGAGATTCTGCGGAATTCCGCAAACTGACAGAAGCAAGCGTGTTTCGCTGTTCAAGCTCTGATTTAGCACTGTACCCTTGTTCTGCTCTGAAAATCTGCATGAACTGCAACACACTGCATGCCAGAGGCTTCTCGGTTTGATTTTGCTGCCGCTCAAGTAGATTTTTTACTAGAGCTGCAGCTTTCTGACTGAACGATCGCTACCGCTCGTGTTGGAAAAATCTTGCTGGGTGCCCTCCTAGCAACTGAAAATTGCACTGGGGATGCCAAATCTTGCTTGCACTTGCGAGCTTGCCAGTATTCAAGCCTGGTATGTGAAAAAACTTAGCAAATGGTGGAATTTTGCCAGAACCCTGCTTTACAGCCAAAATTGCACTGGCCGAGAGGACTATATTGCCCTTCCCTACTAAAAAAGCCAATAGGTCTCAAAGTGCTAAGCATATTGGCTTTGCCAATGCTTGTTCAGATTTTATTTTGTATACCGTACTGTGATTTTTTGTTTTAAGTATTTAAACTATTATGCATCACATGTCAACAAGCACCCAGAGGCTTTTTGGCTGACTGATGTATATCTGCATACAAATTATGAAGTCCAGTATGACCGCTTATACACCACCCTTCCCCCAACTCAAACAAAAAGCACTATTAAAACGTCTGGCATTAGCAAAGAGAATTTCCTACTTTAAGTCCAGGTACAATGCCTAATACAAGAAGGATTCCCTTGTTGCGCACACTTGTAGTTAAGGGTCATTTTTATTTTCTTTGGATTGCTGGTAACTTATTCAGAGCTTTATGACCATAGTCAAAATTGCTAAGGTTTTCTGTGTCACGTGCAGAATTCATGCAAAGGAATACAAGTTAAAGGGTGGCTGTGGGGGTCCAAAAAAGATGGATTTCCTATTTTAGCTCCCATACTTATCATGCTCTTGGTTGCATTAAAATCCACTTAAGAGATGTTCAGCCAAATTAGCTTTTTTTTTTAGATCTGATGTAAATCCCTTAGGATGTTAGTTTTAGAAAAATGTTTCAGGCAGCTATCTAAGAGTTAAAATCTAGAGAGGTCTTGGTCATTTAGGCTTGTGAGTTAGAAAGTTCTCATCAATCACATTTTGATGTTTTCAAAAACGAGATTGGATGATCAGTGGTATAAACACTTTTTTCCCAGCATTTTGACATTTGTGATTAGGGCATCAGCCACTGATTCACTGCCTGGGTAAAAAAAAAATCAGAGGCGAGGCAAGATAACCAATTCTAAGCATCTGACGGTGTAGATGTGATCAAAGAAACATGAAAAATGTGTGCAAGAACTAGCCAAAAAATTCACTTAGCATACTGCAACTATGAGTTTTTTTTAAATTCATGAGGACACATTATTTAAAAAAGGTATCAATTTGCAAGTTTAAGAGAATTCACAAATTTCAGAATGTGTGATGTTCTAGAGATTTAAGGCTAAATTGATCAACGCCACCATCTGGTTCAGGCCCTGGTAGAATGTGTGAGTGTTTTGTTGAAGAGAAAGGCAGACCAACCTCTACTTAATGGGTACTTGACAGGTGAATGCAGTATATAAGCAAAATCCCAGACAGCCATTAAAAACTCTCCAGGCAAAGGCTAATTATGGTTTACAAAACTAAACAGAATATGGTATGCAACACACACCATAACTTATACCACCATCATGTTTTGCTCTTGGTAGACAACTTCATTTTTTTTTTACTTGGCGTTGGCAACTACTGAACAGATTTGCACCAAATAACAAAAAGCACAATCTGTGTAACAACATCTACCTTTCTGCCAAATTTGGTGCATTTCCGTGCAGCAGTTCGGGCTGTAGGGGTGACTACGAGTCCTATTGTACATAACAGGGGAAATGCACTTTTTTGAGCCCCCTTTTTCCTGGCCCCGCTTGACTGATCACCCCGAAACTTGCCTTGCACAACAAGACTTATTATCACACTTTGGAAAATTTCGTGAAGATATGTCAAGAGGTACCCAAGATATAGCAAGTCAAAAAACACTTTTCCTATGGAAAGTTGGTCCTAACTATACCTGTCATATACAAGGCATTGGTGAACTGTGTATTAAAGGAAGGACGCAATAATGCCTTGTTCAGTTGCAAAGCATTATGGACATTGAAGTCCTCTCAACATGGGGATATTAAAATCCGTGATTTACCAACTTGCGCATTTCTTAACCCCTTCGAAGCTAATGACGAGCTGGGCTCGTCATGGCGCTTACCTGCCGTGCGCTGATGACAAGGCCAGCTCGTCATGAAATAAAGTAAAACAACAATTTGCAGCACAGGACGGGAAAACGCCTAGCAGCCATGTGGTTAAGGAGATGCAATACCAATATACCATAAAGAGTATGGATTACCACAAGTGTCATCTGATCCCCGCATAACATGAAGGCACTGTGAACTGAAAACACCGATTGACAGTGTACCTTTAAAAATTTCAACATTTAAGCCCTTCCTTACTTTTCTGAAGTTTCAGAACATTTGAAACCAGAAGTAACTGCCACTCGTAGTATGCATATGATTAAGTTCCGGTGAGGTCAAAACACAACAATAAATATCTACTTCGAACCACTCTCAATTGGACGGCTTGTTTTCTCATGCGGTGGAAAAGGTTTGAGTCTGCTGGTGATATATATATATATATATATATATATCTCACAGCCCCCCCCCCCCCCTCCCAGCAGAGAGCCTGGCTATAAGGGCCAATCCTTGATAGGTTATCTGCAGGAACCCCCACTGCAAAGGCTGTGCACAGCTATGGACAGCCATTGCTGTGTACAGCTAGCTGCTCTTGTCATGGGTTGGCCACCTTGGGTAGGTCGGGCTCGGGTTCTAGCTTGAAGGAAGGCTTGGTGCTACGAGGATTGTCCTCCTCTTGCGGGTTGGGTGCAAAATCTGGATTTGGCCCGTGCTTTGCAACCAACCACCCCTGCATACAGTCAAAGGTTATGTGAAGCATGGATTGACCCTTCAGTGCTTGCACAGCCCTTACTATGCATGGCTAAAGGCAATTTAGGGTAGGGGTTCACCACCCTTGGAGGGTTGAGCTAAAGGTCTGGCTCTAGGTCAGACTCTGCAGCTAGCCCTCATTGTGCAAAGCTCTAGACCATGCACAGTACCTATATTACCATGCTGATACCATAGCTCCTTCACTAACGGATCTATTTAATGGTATAATTTATATCATGGATATCCCTAGTTGATGGAAGGAAACCAACATCGTAGTATTCCATAAAAAGGGTAAACCTAAGGATGAACCCCTAGCTTATCGACCGATATCCCTCATAAATTCAGACACAAAGATCTACGCCAAAGTCCTGGCTAATGGACTGGGAAGGGTCATCGCCGGTCTGGTGTCCCCTTGGCAGCGTGGGTTTATCCCGGGTCGGGGAACAACGGACCATGTGAGACCAGTAATTACTCTATTCGATATCCATGCTGCTCGGGGGGGATCTGATGGCGATGATCCTCCTCGACGCTGAGAAAGCGTTTGATCGTGTCACCTGGCGGTTTTTATGGGGGATATTGGTGCGAAGGGGTTTTGTCCCCAAAATCAGTTCAATCAAAGCGATGTATCGCGACCCCAGGCCCCAGATCCAGATGATGGGGGGAAGGTCGGAAGAGATTTTAATATCTCTCGGGACACGACAGGTGTGCCCATGCTCCCCAATACTGTTTGCCATATATATAGACCCCATGATTTGTAGAATTTTAGGAAGTGAGGCAATCAATCCAGTAGTATGTAGGGGCTATGAGACAAAAATGTGGCATACGCTGATGATTTGGCTGTCATAACTCCTAATCCGGAACCGGCAATAATAGCTCTTACAGACATGGCTAGGGATTTTGGTAATTACTCTGGATACCGTCTTAATGAAAACAAGACTCAAGTAATATGCACTAACAATATGGTAAGACAGGATACTAGGTGGGTCGACTCTGCAGTCTATCTAGGGATCAGGATAACCCCGGCAGTTAATTCCATAATTGAATATAATTTCGCTCCACTGGTTGCCTCCATTACGCAGGAATTAAAAAGAATAGATACTATTCATCTTTTCTTAATTGGGCGAGTAAATGTTCTAAAGATGACTATGCTACCAAAAATTCTTTATCTCTTCCACTCAATTCCGCTTCTGGTTGGTGAGGGATGGATTAAAAGTATAGAAGCAGTATTCTCAAATTTTTTATGGTCCTATGGCAAAATCAGAAGGTCCCTAACATATCTATCACTTCCGCAAGAGAGGGGTGGCTTGGCAGCACCTAATATCAGATTCTACCAATGGGCATGCCTTATGAGTCACATGACTACATTATTGGATACCTCTCCTAACCACACTCAGTCATTAGAGCCTCCCTCTATTTTCGAACTACTAGTGGGTGATGATGCTCAAGGGTTACTGTTACGTCGAACAGAAAGAGGGTATTATAGTAGAACAAAATACAAAATTAAGGATGGTATATGGAAAATGTGGAAAGCTATCCAGAAAACATTACTAATTCCTAAAATAAATTTATTATACCCCACTATGGGATTCTAAAATCTTCCCTCAATTAAGCAATGATAGGTTGGGGGCTATTTGGGAACAACAAGTAATCAGAAGAATGGGGGACATTTTTGATAAGGGCACAGGGAAACTACTCGCTCTTACTGATATTCAAACTAAATTTGGCATCCCCTCTACCCACACTTTTAAGTATCTTCAGATTCACCAAATAATGCATGGGACGAGACCCCGTATTCATCCAGGAAGGAAAATTAAAATAATCGAGCATATGCTCGGAGGCGTAGCTCGGATTAAAATTATATACAAATCCCTAACCGACTCAATACTAGACGATCTGGATAAAGTAGAAACATCGTGGATGACGAAATTAGGGGACCCTGATTTTGACCAAGATAACGCTCTCCAGCTTGTGAATAAAGTGTTTTGCTCTACCAACCTAAGGACACAACAATATAAAGTCCTCTTTAATCTATATTTTACCCCGGCCAAGCTCTTTAAATGGGGGTAAAAGGGAGGACAATAAGTGTCCCAAGATGCCAGGAGGGACCTGCCAACCTAATCCACATGTTCTCGCAATGTAAAAAACAATAGGGGAATCTGTGCAGAGATTGAGAAGTTTCTGGGGCTGCTAGATACCCAGGTAAATCTTTCCCCTACCCTTAGGATATCTGGTATTGGTAATAATCCTGAGTTAGAATGGGATATGGAAGCTTTCTTATTTATATGCTTAGCAGTCCTTCGGATCCTGGTGGCAGCAGGATGGAAGGATAACACTGCACCTACTTTTTAAATGTGGCTTACTAGATTGCTAGGCATCCATAGCATTGAAGCCACTCTCTATAAAAACAGGGTGAAAAAGATCAGGGAGTGGGGGCTCTGCGTCTGGGCTCCCCTTGCTCTGTGGAGACAAACCCCCTGAAAGGTTATTATTGTTTCTTCATATTTGTATGAATTTCTTCCCCAAGGCCTAACTTATCTTTTATCTTTTATCTCTTATCTTCTATCCCTATCTTTTATCCTCATGCTAATTCTAACTACTTGAGAACTGCATATTTTGTTTTCTACGATTTGTAAGCTATCTCACTGTGATATTCCATGGGCGAAATGTTTTTTTTTCCTTTTATGAATTTACGGATTTAATGTATTGTACCAGGTAAAATGTAAATAAAAAATATTTTAAAAATAAATAAAAAAAAGACCCTTGTTGCCTTCCATGGATTTAGTGACTTGTTAAATATAGATGTGTTTTTTTCCATTCTCTTTACTTTTCAGTCCAACTCCAAGCTGAAGCTTGTTCGGAGCCTTGCGGTGTGTGACGAGTCAGGCTACTTTGTGGATGACCATTTGGAAACACAGGTAGGCCATTTGTCTTTTTCCCCCTTCTGTGACTGGTTGCATGACCGTAGCAAATAGAAGATTTTAATGACTTAACAGGTCCACCTTAGCTCTGCGTCGCTGGTGGATTACCTGCTGCCATGTTTAGTAGCAGTGGTGGGCTGCACATTTTATACAGGCCTTCACTGATGCAGGTTTTCCTGTGAAGGTTTTCCTGTGCAGGCATATACATGTGATGGTATGGAGTCCTAGTCCACTAACACTCATGTCCTTAATCTCACGACCCAGTGTTGCTTTGATCAAGCATTTTAATTTTGAAGGGTTATGCCCTGGTTTCTCTTTTGATACTGGAAAAAAAATGTAGCTCTTCCGGGGTGGTCTGATAAACACTAGCTGCTGAGCTAACATGCTCAAATACTATTGAAGCTATACAAGTTCAATTATGGTACAGTGAAATGCTTTTCTATGGCTAAGACACCACAAGAACAGCCCCCTAAAGCAAAGTGCAGTCTAGTCTTCTCTTTTTGGAGATGGCAACAATCCCTCTATTCCTTCAGTGCTAGGGCGGAAAATACTCACCTTTGTGAGGCGTTACCTGAAACTCTTATCCTTCACTTGTAGGACGAAATATGTACTTCTACTACATTTTGTATATTTCCAATAGGAAGAAATAAGTGTTTTATTCTTTCACTTGGTGAAAATAAGGCCTCTATAATAGGAGTATTGGTATGGAGGGGGCAGTGCTTGATTTTCTGTGCCTAGTATTCTTGGAACATATCTGATCTTTTTTTACTACTTGCTTTTGCTACATCTAGAAGGTGCTCATAGGTTGACTGTGAGACCACAGAAGTGTACTGTCTTTAGAAATAAGATAGTAGAAGATGGTGAATGGAAAGCATACCTTAGTATCTGTGTTCCTGTTTCGCGATAAAGTGAAATATTATTGGAAATGTTCATGTGATTTGCTATGTTTGTGCCTGAAACTTCTCATTGCCATATTAATACTCTTTTTAAAGGAAATTATTCAGCTGCATATAAGCTGTCCATCTGATAAAGAAGACGAGAAGTCATCCAAAGATACCTCTGAAAAAGAAGAAAAAGAGAGAAATAATGATAAAGGCCCAAAGAAAATGTTGTCGCGTGGTAAGCAAACTTTACAATACATGCCTAGCAACCATTTTGTAATTAATCATATGAACAAAGTAGTTTCAGGCTAGTGTTTGCTATTGTGCCAGACGGCCGCTGACATCACAGTAGTTGCCTGGTATGAAAGTAAGCCTTGTGACCGGTCACACTCTTGACACTGCAGCAGTCTTCTTGCCCTCACAGTAGGCCTTTGACATCACAGAGGACCTTTGTGGTATCATCTCAGAAGGAACTTTGACAATATGACTTTAGAGCTGGGCTTGAAGTCTGATAAGGTCTGTGCTCTTGGCTCAGTGGTCTCAACTGCAAGCTGGGCTTGCTGCCTCACTGAGAGCTTTACAGATTATATGCTGTAAGGAACCTTGTTACCCTTAAGCAGTTAACTTCAGGACTTGCCATCTGCTTTCAGTTGTAAGTACACTCCACTACTACACCTTTTATCTGACTTGTACAGTTATGCATGCAGCTGGTTGTCCATCACAGCCCTATAATCTAAGCTGAGTTATGTACAATTTTATTGAGCAGCTGATCCTGAAACCGAATGATTATGTGTATCCGACTGTAATAGGTTGAGAGGTCAGGTTACCAATATTGTGATTAAATGCTTAGAAACAAACTAATAGACAGGAATCAATGTAACGTGCTTGATAGGTTGGAGGAGTATTTATTTCTAGAGTTGTTTTCCAATAGTACAGATTGAGAGAGTGGGACTAAACCCAGGCCCAATGTTTGCTTTCAGTATCTTTTCATGATTTGTTCCATGGAGTCTGTGTGGTAGTTATCTCATCGGAAGGTAGAGTGCTTTCATATAGAGAGGGGACTCTAGGAGATGTTGACGGTAGTGTTAGGGACAATAATCTAACATTGTTGCTTGCTTGTTAGTGTTTTGCAGCATGGAGGCCTCGGTCAGTGCATGGTCTGTAATCTGTACATAGAGGTATATCACTTATGCAATTATTTACTAACTAAACTTTTTTTCCCTCTTCAGATTCTAGTCAAGAGTACACAGATTCCACTGGAATTGACGTACATGAATTTTTAGTAAATACACTGAAAAATAACCCAAGGTAGGTGGCACCTTCTGTTTTCGTGTGAATGCAAGGATGTGTATATTTGTGGTGTAGGAATTGAGCAGCTGACTGAGGATGGATGCTTGCTCCCACCAGCCATTTTTTACTTCCCACTTCCTATGTGGGGCTTCTGCTCAGCTTTGGGTTTGAAAAGGTCAGTGCTGCATATGGCGATATGAGCTAGGAAATCGAATATATGTTGGAGATAAATCGGCATTCATGAAATTGTTTTGTGTCCTGCATATTGTTTATTCCAGTGGAATTTAATATTTACATATTGGCGGTTTGTAGTGTCTATCCATCAGTCCTTTGAACCATTATTTTACTATCCATTTTTTTGTAGAATGGTTCATGTCTGGTCCTTCTTGCCAAAGGTCCCCTTGAAAAGCACTTCAGTGGAATTTGAAGAAAACCGTGAGATCAGCAGGCTTGGCTATAGTCATAATTTCTATTTCTTGTGAACCTTATTCTTTGCAGAAGCAGACAGCGCACCAAGTTCCATGTTGAAGGGAATGGTAGAAGTAAACTGATATGTGAGGTGTGAAGGAATGAACTATCCTTTATCGAGATCATGTATGGAAATGTAGTGTATTGATTACATTTCTGCGATCCTGAATCTGGGAGCTTTAGCATTTGAATGGCACACTTAAAAGGGGTTGTAGTCTTTCCCCTCTCTCCAGTTTAAGGGAAATTGACCTTCAAAATGGGCGACTATAAAGATTCCCAAGACCTCTGAGGAGTATCAGAGTCTGTGGTAAGAAATCGTTATGTCGGCAGTTGTGGCAGTGCAGTAGTTTGTGGGACCATAACTGACCATTGAGTTTACAAGGTGACCTCCATGCCAGTTGTGAAGAACTACAATGAGAGGCAGCTAAAGCAGCATACTGTGTCTAGGACTCAGCAATATCTTCACTACTCTAAACCGTTGATCTTTTCACAGTCCTTAACATATCCGAAAGACATGACTGCAGAGATGTGGCCCAGTGACGCTAGGCTAGGCTAGGCAAGGAATAGATACATTTGCCTAAAGCCCTCTAGTATGAAACTTAGTAGTTGCCAACTGCACCCTGTACATGTTTGTTGAGGGTGTAGACCAGTGATACTCCAAGTATGACCCGGGGGCTGGCTGCTGACCTTCACATGCGGCCCCCGGGTTAACCGCAGCACTGGGCCGCGATTTACGTCGGAGCACCAACGCTCAGCAAGATGTTAAATAAATGGGGAGGCTTTTATTTACAAGCGAACTGAACTGCAGTTACGTATTCGAATGGAATAGTATCCTGCAACATTTAACCACCCACAAAGCCCCATTCCCACCCTGCTACCATTAATGCAGCCCTCGGGCTCACCACGAACCACACTTTCTGGCCCCTCTGAAAACGTTTGAGAGTATCTATGGTGTAGACTGACCTTTTCCCCTGCTCCCTAGGAACACTTCTAGTAGTGCTTCATATGGCGATGATGAGAGTGCATTAATCATACTGTTGACCTGTGTCCCAGCTGTTGCTTGGATTCAATTTTTAATCTTTTTAGTCTTTTCTGGTAACCTTGTGTCGTATGCCAACGTTCCTTCTATCAGAAGGTTGCAAACCGCTACAGCGTGACTTGTCCATTCATGCCATTTTGCTAGTACTGCAGGCCTTGATAATGGGTGGTATGAACACCTCGCTTTCAATAGTAAGAGGAACAGTATGTAGCTTTGAATAGCTCCACACGGGGAGACAACAACACACACCTTGAAGCCCATGATCATGTTTAACAAGACAAACTGTCTCATGTGAGCCCCCAAGAGTTGTAAATACTGCCCTTGTCCATGGTTTATGGATGATCTGACATGCAATTATGAGCACAATGGTCCTGGATTTGGTCCTACACTTCATTAGGGAGAGGTTATAGAAATAGCTGACCTATTAATGCTGCGGTTGGCTAGTAAGTTTTCATCCAGGTGTAGTGACTTAACAGTTTAGTCCATATTATTGGATCCTGTATAGATTGCATCCCCAGATGGTGAAGCTACAACCAGTGTAAGCACTAATAGAAACACATTTTGGAGTGGCTAAGTTCTAAGATGAACAAAGCCTTCCATTTTATCCTTTTAAACTACATGTGGTTGGATGCCAGAAATGTCTTAAAATGGTCCAGTGCAGCTTTTGATTCTGATTGTAGGGAAGATGTAACTGCTGCAT
Organism: Lissotriton vulgaris; assembly: GCF_964263255.1. Taxonomy (NCBI): domain Eukaryota; kingdom Metazoa; phylum Chordata; class Amphibia; order Caudata; family Salamandridae; genus Lissotriton; species Lissotriton vulgaris. The sequence continues at coordinate 1,346,926,468 of NC_141685.1, read as the reverse complement.
ATACATTAATTGCTCTTGTGGAATTGCGCTTAAGAAAGATTGATGTTGCTAAAGCTCTCGGTCAATGAAGCAACTTTGAGAGGAGAGCAGCTAATACTCAACAAGCTGCTTATTGTCCGTGTGAGCATTCATGATTTGTGTTTTTGTATTCGGGACCTCGCATCTGCTTCTACCAAGTGGTGGAAAACTGGAGCTAGTTGACTGCTTTTAGAAAAATAGGAGTCCATATTTATCTGCGACCACCATTCCACAAACCTAATCTGCCCCTGAGTTATCAAGGTTTTGTTGTCTTAATCCAAGAACTGTGGACTAAGGGAACTGTGTCTCCATTAGTTTCTTGACTGCGAAGGTTGTTTTACTGGACACCTAATAAAGTGAGAAAGGGCCATGTGGTCGGGGTGAAGCCCAGGTTACCATCCATAATGCTGCTTTTTGCAGAACATCTGTGCTTCGGTTCATTAAAGGTTTCTTGAGTATCTTTGAGTGCTTGATTTGTTCGTTATGCTTGAGTCCACACACACACACTCACATTTTACTTCTCAACACTTACATGCCGTGTCATACACTTGGAGAGATTCCTGCAATTCTGTGATGTGATTATTGTTTATGAGGGAGAGGCTTTCTTTGTTGTGGCAGTTGCTGTACTTGCTCTTCGTGTGAAGAAATGTGCGCCCCTGCTGCCTGTACTGTTCATATTTGGTTTTGAGGGATGCTTGCACTAATGAGTCGTGTTCTGTTTGCTCCATGTGCTACTGTGGATCATATGCTTTGCACTCTCCTGCCATCTAGGGTTGAGCCTGAACGTTGCAAGAAGTTGTTCGAAGTAGAAGTTTTGGTTTCTAGCGAACTGGTGATACCTCCCCAAAACCCTCAATGCACCAGGTCTAAGACTCCACCGTAGATTGTTTTTTCCATCATTGGGTAAAAACATACTTTTGGGAGTTCCTAGACTGTCACGCTACAGAAGGCATGGGTCAGCTCCATGACTGGAATCACTTTTTCCTAGACCCATGAAGACTGCATAACTAATTACCACTTTGGAATCAAACTAGACCGGAAGCTGAATAGGCCAATTCATATGAGAATAACTGGTGCAGTGTGATTTTATAGAGAATTACCCTTTACAATTTTGCCATAAATATAACAACCGATTCTTTCGCTTCCTGATCGACATGAAGAATTAAACTAATCGACCTATCAGGCTTTAAAAAACAAAAAGCCCATCCGTTACAGAAGAGAATGCTCGTGATCGCACAACCGAATACAGCACCGGGACTCTCTTGAGCAATCTGCTCAGTTGGGCATTGAAGGCATCAAGGAAACATACTCTGATGCCCAAAAGCCAGTCCACTCCGGTATTCCTAGAGGCCATAGAAAGTAGAGCCCACAGCGCTTGTCCTCAGAGTGCTCTCATTTCAGAAAAAGATCTATCTAGAAGGTCTCAGTAAAGCCCACACCTAGGGCCCAGGCTGTACCTAGGTTTCCCCTACCCTCAAACTCGAGCAAAGCTTTAGCTCCTAGGCAGAATGAGCTATTTTATTTATTTATAAAGTTTTATATAGCGCGGACATGACCCACGGGGGTATCGGAGCGCTTTACAGTACATAATTATCACATGTTATACATACAATCGGGAATCGCATATAATACAAATGAGGTAGACATTGCTGTTTGTCTAAAAGCGGTGTCAAGTAGGCTTCAAAGAGTTAAAGGTTTAAGATGATAATTTGTTCATGAGAAACATTTTCGCTTCCTTTTTGAAGGTGGTAAAAGAAGGGATTCTGGGTAAGTCTGGGGGAAGGTTGTTCCAAATCTTCGGTGCGATACCTGAGAAAGCTCTGCACCCAGTTCTCCTTTTGTGGAAGGATTGAGGTTTTAGTAGTAGTGAGCTTGCACTTCGCGAATGTCTGCCACCTCCCGACCGCTTTAGCTTTTGTGCTAAATAGCTGGGGGTGTTGCTATGCAAGGCTTTATGTCATGCAAGCGATCTTTAATTGTATTCTCGACTCGTATGGTAGCCAGTTCAAAGCCGTTCCGGCCCGGCGTGATGTGGGTATTTCTTTTTATTCCGGAGACCAGCCTGGCCGCAGCGCTAAGCGATGCCCTGATCGGTGCTAGTTTGTAGAGTGGTGCTTCCGTATTTCAGTCTTGGTAGTACTGGGGGTTGGACCACCATTTTTAGATCAGTCTGTGGGAGGAAGGGTTTAAGTTTCCTTAAGATACTCAGCTGAAAGTTGGCTCCTTTGGTTGTATTGTAGATTTGTTCCTGCATATTTAAATGTTTGTCAAGGGTAACTCCCAGGGATTTTGCGGAGTTAATGATGTGAGGGGCGCAATCAAAGGAAGTAAGATGCTTCAGCCATAAGTCTATCTTGGGTGCATGATTGGGAGGGGAGATGAGGAGGAACTCAGTTTTTTTGGTATTAAGCATGAGGTGGTTGTCATTGAGCCTACTTTGGGTATTATGAAGAATGGCGTTGAGGGAGATGAAGTAATCTGGTGAGGAGATTTTCAAATAAACTTGTCGTCCGCATATAGATGATATAGAATGTTAGCAGAGCTAAGCGCATTAGCAAGGGGTTCCATGAATAGATTAAACAGTGAAGGTGATCATGCAGATCCCTGTGGGACTCCTAGTGTGACCATGGAAGGTTGAGAGAATGATTGCTTTGAAACTTTATTCTTTGGGTTCTGATGCTTAGGAAGGAGATAAACCATTGTAACACTGGACCGGTTAGGCCCATCCTTCGTTCAAGTAGAGACAGTAGATTGTCGTGTTTAACCGTGTCGAAGGCGGAAGATATGTCAAGAAGTATTAATAGGCACGATTCATTGTGATCCAGCATTTTTAAGATGTCATCCATTATGTGGGTGAGGGCTGATTCAGTACTGTGGCCTTGACGGAAACCGGATTGGTGTTCATCTAGGAGGTTGAAGTTCTCGATGTGATTGCAAAGTTGAATTTTTACACATTTTTTCATTAACTTTGCCAGCATGGGGATGCTTAATATAGGTCGATAGTTGTTGAGGTATGTGGAGAGGGAGTTGGCTTTCTTTAGTATAGGTGTGACCTGCCCTATTTTCAGACAGTCCGGTATGGAACCTTGCCTAAGAGAGGCGTTGATAATTTTTGGAAGACTTTATCATTTTGAATACAGATGGGGGTAGGGGATTGGAGAAATTATTGGCAGGGTTGATTGTTAGCAGGGTGCTATAGATTTCTTGTTCAGTGATGGGCGAGAAGGAGTGCCAGTTGGCATTGTTCTTTGGAACTCCGGCAGGCAGAAAAGGTCCTGAGTAAAGAATTTTGTCTTGGTTGGTAGATAGGTTTGTGAGATGATCAATGGAAGGTGCTGCTTTCCATGCTCGCTGAGCTAGTCTTAATTTGCGTCGGTCCGAATTAAGATTCTCATTGAACCATGGTTTGGAGATTTTGGTGGAGACGTTTTCTTCTCGAAGGGGCACTGTGGTATCCAGGATTTCCAGCATAGTGGTGTTGTAAAAGTCAGTGAGATCTTGGACGTCGGCCATATCTGCTGATGGTGTCCGGCCAGAATTGCATTGGGACACCAAGGCGTTGGCATCGATATTCCTGATGTTCCTTTTCCATTGTTTTGTTTTGTAGGTTGGTTACGTTTTGGAGTTTACCTCACTGTTGTTGGAGAAGATACTGTAGTGATCAGTCCAGTCACATGGGGAGATGGATTCTAGTGATATGATGTTTCTTTTTGCTATGATGAGATCTAAAGTCTGCCCTTTGTTATAGGTTGGGCTGTCACAGAATTGAGACCGTTCCTGGTCTGCCAGAAAGGATTTGAAACCGCTTACATCATGATCGCCGGTATTGCTCCAATGGAGATTGAAGTCTCCCAGAAAGATCTGCGGCACTTGTGAGTTGGCATTGGCTGTAATGACTTCCATTAGCTCATCAATGAACTTCGGATTGTCACCGGGGGGGTGGTATATTATGTGAAGTTGGCAAATGATGCCCTTGTCGTCCGAGATGTTGGGGCATAGATATTCATAAGAGGATAAGGAGATGGAGTCTGCTTGTTTAACTGCTTTCAGACATAAGCCAAATCCACAACAGGACTTGAAAGACCTTTACTGACCACTGTTCCTGAGCCATCATGCCTGCGAAAGAGTATGTTGGTTCTGGAGATGCCTCGATGCCAAGAGATCAATTTTGGCATTGAGATATGGAAATATCTGCCTCGGAAACTAGGTAGATTCCAAAGTCACTTTGAAACCGGTCTTTTACACAGAGTGAGGGTAGCTCACATCATTAGAGTAGCAGGGAGGGAAACCTTTTAGGCAGAGCAATATATACAAAAGGAATGGGAGGGTGACAATTCATGGAAAGACTACTCAGCTTCCCAAATGTCAAACCCGAAAGACAAAGAGGAGGCACTCTGCTAGGAATTCTGCTCAGGACAGAAATGCAAAACAAATTAAAAAAAAAAAAAAACCTCACCCATAGTGTGTAGCATGGTTTATTGTTGAATTCAATGCCTGGCTCCTCTCCTAATGCTAGGCTTGCTCAATCCTACTTTTGGATAAAGCACTTTGGTGATAGTTGAAAGGATTTAGGTGGGATCTTGGAAATTGTTTTAAAATAGCCTGCAGGTCAACCCAAACAACCTTTACTCGTAGGGCACCGTTGGCAGATTGAAAACCCGGGGGGGGTGGTGGGGGCGGGGGGTAGGGTAGGGAGACTCTTGGCTCAGGCATACTCAGCTGAACATGTTTGAGCTGGTCACGCTCTGCTCAAAAGATCTGGCTTTTATCAAGTCCATACCGATCTCTTTAGATTTTCAGATTATCCGTCAACTAGCAATGCTGTTCCCCTAGTCGTGTGTAAGCCACTCTCACACACTGTCTATACACATATAGTTACATCACTGATCACTTCTGACTTGTTGCATCTTAGGTAGCCTGGGTTTAATCAGGTGCCCACATTTTAGGAGTGGGCTAAATTGGTCCCATAGGATATTACAGACATGCGATGCCCGTGTCACACTTACTCAAAGGCAACGTCCAACAAGACCACCTACTTGGAGTCTTGTAACACCTGCAAGTAAGTTCTAGGTAGAATTCCTAGCAGAGGGCCTCCTCCTAGTCTTTCATATGTCATCAGAAAAAATGCCACCCAACCTGTCACAAGGCGTGTTCTGGTGTTTCCCTTGCAATAGAAAACATCTAGTCATCTGCATCCAAAAAAGAGAAGGCTCACATTTTAAGAGACTTAGCAGAAAAACTGGGATCCTTCCCTATCCCAAAGAAACACAGGCCTTGGAAGAGTAGTTACTTCAACGACAGAGAAAACTCTCAAAACGGAAGAGAACAGGGTTCAACCAACCACAAATTACCAGAAACTTCCCCTTTCAAGAATTTGAAGAATGTATCTACTTACTTTCAATCACCAAAATCAACCAAATTTGCTGCCACAGAACCTCATGAACACACACATATACCAAACAGAATCAAAATATTTAATGAACGTATTATGAGATAACCCAAGATGGACCTTCATATACAACGTGAATAAAACAATCAGCAATGCATCACGTATGAATAATCAATAATGCATCACATATCTGATAGACACATCTAGCCGCAGATTCCTTAACTTGGAATATCCCTAGGCGTCAGACCGGATCTGAATATTATTTTTTTGCAGCACCTCTGCGCGCCGGGGGATGTGCCACACGACCCCGCCCTGACGTCGTCCACGTACGTGACGTCAGTGAGGTCATATAAGTCCTTCCCGGTGCGCTGACGTCAGTTTCCTTCTTTTCCGCGTGCAACATGGATCCGGAGTGAGCGATTCCTCTGGTCTGTTTTCAGGCCCCCTTTTCGACGCTTCGCATCTGGAACAGTGTGTAATGCCTTTGAGCTTTAAAACTGTACTTCCTGTTCGCGGCAGATGTCGGCGACGGACCCACATCTTATTTGTATTTGGTGTCTGGGCGAGCACCACGACTCCACAGACTGCGTTGCCTGCCAACACCTTAAGCCGAAGTCCTGGCGGGAGCGCCGGATGAAGCTTCTCTCTGCACAGCTGTCCCGGTTGGAGTCTGCTCGTCCTTCGGCCTCTTCATCGCCGGCAGGTCCCTCTTCTTTCCAGTTCCACAGTCTATCGCCTTCTGGGGCCCGGGACGCCGTTCGCCACTTGCAGGTATGTCGAGGCGCATGTCGCCAAGGTTCTCAACCTCACTTTCTTCTGTGGTCAAGGGCACTGGTTCCAGGTACATTCCAGACGTGCGCCCTCGACTGTCCCCAACCCCCCTGCCCTATCAGCCCTATCCAGGTGCTGGGGCTACTCTGGCCCAAATGGAGGCCTATGCCACAGCCTTGCAGGCCTCCCTTGGGACCTCTCCCGTTCCTGGGGTGTCCTCAGGGCCTCAGCTTCTTGAGGGTTCCCCAACTGACTCGCCGGTGGGTTCTCCCCTGGTGTCAATTGTGCCTTTGCCCCCTAACCCCCCCCCCCCGCACCCCCAGGGACGTCGGAGATGTGGTGCAGTCAGGGCGCGGCCCAGCTGGGTCCCCCTCTACGGACCACCTGGAGTCCTCAGGGCCCAGCACGGACCCCCTCTAGGACCTATAGCACTCCTGCCGCGCCGCATAGTCCCCGGGGCTCCCTGTGGCGTCGCAGGTGGTTACTGGTGCTCAAGGCCCACCCCAGCCTTCCAGCACCATAGACTCGCCTCCCCGGCTCCTCCTTCTTTCTCCGGAGTCGGAGCCAGTCCTGGTTGAGGCAGAGTCGGCGCAAGTGCGACGCCTTCTTCTTCGGAAGGGGAGCTTGTCGTGGTTTCGGCGCCGGATGGGACTAACTCGACGCCTGATGGAGTGGAGACGTCGTTTTGGCGCTGCGTCAATGCCGGGTTGTTGATTCTTCTCTGCAAGCCTCGGGAGAGAGTTTAGCGTTGCCCTCACACCCGGCGATGCCAGAGGTATTCTTGCCTGTACCCCCCTTAGAATTTGTGGAGCCTCCTCAGGAGCCCCCAGACCCGGCAGGCTCGTCTCCTCATCAAGAGCCCCATTAGGATCCTCATTCTTCAATAGGGCTCCCTTCAATGGGGCATTGGTCGCACCCTCAGTGTCTTAGCTTACAGCCATCCCCTACTGATGAGCTGCTGTCCCCTCCACAAAGAGCTACCGAGGCTAGTGCGGCTTTTCTGAGAGTGGTGACCTTGGCCACTCGCATTTTGAACATGCAACCCCCTTCAGCCCCCTTGTCTGTGGACCATCCGCTAGCGGTCCTTCACTGTGGGTCTGGGAATGTTGAGCCGCTTCTGCCCTTTTGAAGCTTCCCTTTATGATTTCCTTTTGGGTACCTGGGTTCGGCCTGCTTCATGTGATCCGGTAGCTCGTTCAGTTTTGCACCGCCACCGTCCTGCTCCACATGATCCCGTTTGCCTTTTTGTGCACTCTATTTTGCAAGGGTTTGTTTTGCAAACTGCCTTCCCTTCCCGGCCTCGACTGATGCTTAGTCCCTTCCGGGAGTCCAGATGGCTTGAGTCATGGGGTCGAAACATGTTTGCCTCCACTAGTGCTGCTTAATTTAGTGGTCCTTAAATACGGTGTGTTTTGGATCGGGCTACCTCTTCCCTGAGGGACTCTGCAGAGTCTTTGCTTTCTGCCACCTCTGAAGGCGCTCGTGTCGTCCTCCATCTCCTTAGGGATGGCCGTGACCTTGCCGAATTCACGATCCGCTCAGCCTTGGATACTGCAGATTCTTTAGGCCGGGCTATGGCTGGTTCTGTCTTTAAGACGTCATGCTTGGTTAAGAGATAGCGCCTTCCTGAGAATATGCGGGAGCGACTGGTTGATTTACCCTTTGATAGGGTATTGCTATTTGATCCTCATGCATTTCGCCCTCCCACTTATGCCAGTCTTCCGTGGTGGAGCCTTTTCATTTAGCATTCTTTAGATGCATTCTGTGTTTTTAGATGGGCAGTATGCCTTAGGTGGTCTTTTCGTATGGTCAATGGTGATTATCCTAGATCATCCAAGGGATTGCCCTAAGAGGTGTTCCCCGTCGTTTGGGGTGTGCAAACTCCATGTGGGGTACTTGTATGCTATTATATGGCTCTGCTTATCTCACCTGGGCCTAATGATCCTGTGGGCTCCTGGGGTCACCTGGTGCTGCTATTTTCCGTTTTACGGTGCTCAATGTGTGTGTGTCTGTGTCCTTCCTCGCCGGAAGGACACAGAGAGTCTGCCTGCCCCCATTCAGATCAGAAGCCACGGAAGTCATCTGCGGCGTCCCTCAGGGATCCTCGCTCAGCCCCACCCTCATCAATGTCTACATGAGCCCCCTTGCAGCCATCGCACGCCAACACAACCTGAACATCATCTCCTACGCCGATGACACCCAGCTGATCCTCTCCCTGACCAACGACCCCGCCACCGCCAGAGCCAACCTACACGAAGGGATGAAAGACGTGGCCGAGTGGATGACGACCAGCCGCCTGAAACTGAACACAGACAAGACGGAAGTCCTCATCCTGGGCTCCTCACCCTCCGCCTGGGACGACTCCTGGTGGCCCCCCGCCCTGGGCAACGCACCCAAACCGACAGACCACGCACGCAACCTGGGCTTCATCCTGGACTCCTCCGTCTCCATGACCAGACAAGTCAACGCCGTCTCCTCGTCCTGTTTCAACATCCTGCGCATGCTACGTAAGATCTTCCGGTGGATCCCCACCGAGACCAGGAAGACGGTCACCCAGGCCCTCGTCACCAGCCGACTGGACTACGGCAACGCCCTCTACGCCGGAACCACCGCCAAGCTCCAGAAGAGACTCCAGTGGATCCAGAACGCCTCGGCGAGACTCATCCTCGACGTCCCCAGACGAAGCCACATCTCCAGACACCTGAGAGACCTGCACTGGCTCCCGATCAACAAAAGAATCACCTTCCGGCTCCTCACCCACGCACACAAAGCCCTACACAACCAAGGCCCGACCTACCTCAACAGCCGCCTCAACTTCTACGCTCCCAAACGCCACCTCCGCTCGACCAGTCACGCCCTCGCCGCCGTCCACCGCATCCGCAGAGCGACAACAGGAGGAAGGTCCTTCTCCCACCTGGCCGCCAAGACTTGGAACTCCCTCCCTGACCCAAGACCACCTCTCCTTCAGGAAGAAGCTCAAGACCTGGCTGTTCGAGCAGTAGCGGACCCCCCCTTCCCCCAAGCGCCTTGAGACCCTCCGGGTAAGTAGTGCGCGATATAAATGCCTATGATTGATTGATTCATTGATTGATTGTGTGTGTGTGTGTGTGTGTGTGTGTGTGTGTGTGTGTGTGTGTGTATATATATATATATCTGCAAATACCTCGCAGCAGCGACGCTTCCCTAGCGAAACACGAGGCAAGGACCATCTTTTTTCAGCATTCTTTCTTTTATTCAGCCATTAGACAGGTTGTCATAACGCGTTTCGGCCGTCCCAGCGGCCTATATATATGTAGGAACAGACATAATATGAGAACAGCGTGCAGATTACTCAATAAAAGACTTGGTTTGAAAATATTATTCTGCATGCAATTTAAAAGTCGTGAAAGTTTTCCTCTGCGCTTCTCTGCAAGAGAATATGGCCTGCGTGTTTAAAAGGAGAACCACGTGGGCAATTCAAAATGTTAGAGAGACTGCCTCCCGTGATCAAGGCTCTGGTGAGCAGAAACGTTGGGAACAGTGAGCCTCTTGGCCTCTGTGTCATTCCATGAATAAAGGATTTCGAAAGCAACAATTCCAGAGTCAGTGTGCTTCTTTCGAAGGTAAAGGAGGAGTGTGGAACATATTATCTGGAAGCCTCGCATCAGATGCACTGACCGCCCTGCTAAGGTCAAGCCTCCCTGCGTGGCAATGTTGTTGGTGAATATATATATATATATATATATATATATATATATATATATATATATATATATATATATATATATATATATATATATATATATTACCTACTGGCAGTTGCCAGTAGGTAGTTCTAGCTAGGACCTATTATCCATAGGAAATCCGCACATTCTATTTGGAATAACTTTGGCGCCGATTGAGGAATCTGCGTGAAATTTTCAATACTTTTGGCCAGCTCCGCTCCCATCCTGAAAGTTTCACGATGATTCATCAAGCAGGGACGATAAAAATGGGGGTGCCAAAACGCTTTTTCCCCATGCAATTTCCTATAGGACCTTTAGCCGCAGCTACTGCTGAACGGAATTACACCAAATTTGGCAAAGAGGTAGTTTTTGGTTAAGACTCGTGCCTTTTGCTTATTTGGTGTAAATCCGTTCAGTAGTTCCTGAGAAAATGACAGTTAAAGTCATTTATATATCTATGGGCGTGGTGGATCCGCATTTCTATCTGCGTACCCTACTCGCAGCCTCCCCGCCGTGCACGTGCTGTATTTTAATTGGCTGTCAACACTCCAAATCAGGAAGTGTTGGGAGCCATCTTGTGCCTCGGTAGAACCAAAACACACAAGATGATGGACGGAATGTTGCACAATGGCAAAACATTCACCCCCTGTCACAGATCTGGGTTTAATCCATCTTTATTTTGCCCACCAACCCACCCCATTTCAGACATGGCCATATGCAAATCAGTCTAACCCTGTGCCTCATATGATAAAAATCTGCTTCCTGTGAGTGGCATCTAGGACATAGGAAGTGGTTGTCGGGATAAAATCTTTGGAGGCGTGCTGGCGTCAAATACGCTCTATGAAGGATATAGAATTGCATATTTTTAAAGGGTGCGTTTCTAGATACCTTCTTGAGGTATACAAGGGCCCTCTCCCACTCCCTCTCCAGCGACACTTGACCACATGGCTCTATAAAGCCATCAGGGAACTTACGAACGGACCCCTGGAGACCCTACGGGCCAATTGGGAATAAGAATTAGGGTGTCCACTACATGAGAAAGAATGGTAGAATACATCTTGTCAAAGCATTTTTGCAAGGTGACCCTTGAGGACATCATTCCACTTCTCCAGCAAGGTAACTTTATGGCCACGCTCAACCTATAGGATGTCTATTTCCACATACCAATACATCTGGCTCACCACAGATATTTCAGATTTGTGGTCAGTGGAAGACATTACAAATTCAAAGTGCTCTGCTTTGCTCATCAAATTCCTTGCAGTGGTGGCTGCAGATCGCCGCAAATGCACACAGGTCACAATTCTTCTGCTTCATCACATGGGGTTTACCATCAATGCCTCAAAGTCCCACCTTTAACCCCTCCAGATCCAACCCTACCCAGACGCTATTCTCAACTCTGAGCTAAGCATAGCCTATCCAAATCTTGCCAGAATCCTGTCCTTTTAGACACAACTTCCCATGTTTCAATTAAATCAACAACTGTCAGAACAGTCCTGCGCCTCCTAGGCATGATGGCCTCCTGCGTTGGCATTGTACCTCATGCCAGGCTTCACATGCGTCTGTTGCAAGAATGTGTAGCGTTAGTGGTCTCAAGCAAAGAGTCATTAGGACGATCTAGCATTGATCAGGGTGCTTCACTCACTGCTCTCTGCAGTGGTGGAACAACAACCTGTTGCAGGGACGGCCTTTCTTTGACCCAGTTCAACAGAGGATTGTTGTAGATATCTGGCTTTTTATATAATGTACCAAACTGAGGTACACTATGTAGAAAGTCCAGAAGACTTATTGGCTTACAGGGCTTACTGAATGATCCCAAATGCTCTCTTTGTGGTACTGTGGATGAGCAATTTAGGCTTATCAGAGGGTAGTGTTAAGCATTTGTTGTACACACGGTCAATAAATGAGAAACACACTTATAGAAACTAGAGACCAATTTAGAAAAATTATTTTAGACACCAAATAAAGTCAATGGGAAACGTTCCTGTAAGAAAAAGGCTGCAAGAGGGGACTGGGGGGACCTCTGCTCTTGAGGGTCTCAGAACCACAGAGACACCATCTGTTTGTGGGCCCAGGTTGGGGAACTCCGATGCAGAGGTGTTTTTCCCGGCAGGTCGGTGAGCTGCTCTTGCTGTGGAGCTGGCCTCTCTCGAAGTCCCTTGAATTGGCGGTGGTCTTCTGACTGAGCACCAACAAGCCTCTGTGCTTAAACAATCTTTATTAGCATTTTTCTGCATATTCCAATGGTAGGTCTCACATGATATATATAATAGCCATACTTCTACTGTTCCCGGATAAAATTTCAATGTAACACAATAACTTGCTTAATCTCCCCTACGCCCCCCAGCGCCTTAAGACCCTTTGGGGTGATTAGTTCAAGCTTTGTAAATACTGGGTTATGTTATGTAATATCTATACCAGTTTTCCACAAACATAACACCCCCCTATCCACCCACCCCTTTCGTGTCTTACTGTCTTTTAGCTGTGGTCTTGTTTGTCATTCTATAGCCTTCATCAGATGTCGAGTTCAATGTATTTGTCTTCGGAATTCCGGCCTATTTTAGCTTTCCCGGGGCTTGTTATGTATTATCCCTCTCTTCTACCTCCGTGCCCTGAGGGTCTCTTGGATCTGCGATAATCACGGACCACGTTCGTAAAGCCTCCTTTAGTTTATCATCCTTCCTTATGTGTTCCTTTGAGTCAGTTCAGCCGTCGCCCACCCATTCAAATCCCTCAACCAGTTACTTATAAACAGTAGGGTCGGGCTGAGTCATGAGATTGCTATCTTTCTTTTTGCTATCACAAGCCCAAAAGCACAAATTTCCTACTTAGCTTTTTCTTTTTTGGGTTGGGTATTAAATCCAATAGGACTGAAGATATAGTCTTAGAAATAGACCATCCAGTAGCCTTATGAATTTTCTCCAGCACTCCCTCCCAGAATAAACCCAAGGTCTGGCATGTCCATACCATGTGAGCGAAGCTTGCTGCAGCTTCCCTGCATCTAGGGCAAGCATCCGACCATTCCAGATAAATTTTACTTAATCTATATGGGGTGAGCTATACTTGATGTATTGTATTATATTATACTGAATTAACTTAAAACGTGTGTTAGAGCTCACTTCACAAACCCCTTCATGCACTTTTGCCCATTCCCATCCTGATATGGGTTCTTCCGATTCCTCCTCGCACCTTGTCTGTACTGGTAGGGCGGTGACCGAATTATTGTCTTGAAGGGGCCTATAAAATGGTAGATTAAATGCCGTCCTCCCTCCATGGAAAATAATGTTGTTAGCACAGCTGTCCCATGGAGAGAGCGGTAGGTTCCAACTTCGCACCCTCTTCGGTGGCTGGGCCAGAAGCACATCACTCAATAGGTTTTCTTAAAAAACTTTCAAGAAGAGACTGTGTGTTGCCCAACTCAAGGCACGATAAGCTGAGATTCACAGTTGGGGAGGTAGATGGAGTAGAGCATACTTGCAGGCCGATATCCCGCACAATATGGGGGAAGCGAAACTTAAAAGAATGCCCAGTGGAGGGTGTTTTTTGGCAGTTTTAAGATGTCTAATATCTGCTATTAACTCTCCTTAAGTTATGGGGGCTGCTAGGGCTTCTGCCTCCTCCGGGTCTAGCCGTGGCAACTCAATATGGTCACAGTAGGCTTGTATTGTTTCTGGAGGTGCGTCCGATTTGGTGTGGCAGGCGGGACTCCAAACCCTGAACGAGGGGTAATGCATAATTACTTATTTTGTTGGCTTGTGGTTTGGCTCCTTTATCTTTAACAATGTTGAAAGCATGTATCAGAGTGCCTCTACAGTATCCCTTTATTGCAGGTTGTTGATGTATACTCCTGTGATATCTCTATCTGCTTCACACTTTGTCAAATTGAGTTTGCGTTTGTGCCCTTGTGTTCTCTGGACTGTTCAATATCCACTGCCCCTGCTGATCCCCCTAAAGCATATGCTGCCCATGCAGATGATTGGGTTAGTACAGCCTCGCTCAGTCTCAGCTATACCCTGTGCTGGATTTCCTCCCGCTTTGCAGTTCTGCCTTCTTTAGTTCCTAGAACGTGGCCCCAATGATCCTGCCCCTGTTTATCTTCTTCAATCCTCTCACTATGGTCTGCGTCAAATGCAGGCCCAAGCTCCTTGTACCAGCGGCCTGACTGTGATATTCCATATTGTTCTGTGTGGCATGCTTTCCTTGTTTCTGTCCATTCATTTCTGCCCAGTCTTGACGCTCTGCATTTCAAAGTGTCCCTCTCCACACATTGGGTTATCGTCTATACGCTGTGGGAGTTAGTCTTTTTGGGTGAGTAAGTGCTCCACTACAACTTGGAAGAGGGGGTTCCAGCTCAGATAATGCTTTAACCAGCCTCCGTCTGTGCTTTTTTAAATAGAGCCCCTTGTATATTGCCTCGGGCTCTTCTGTCCTGAACCACCAACACTAAATGATTGTGGTCCTTGCTGGGTCCAAGACTTCCCCGCGTCAGGCAGACCGAGGGCCTTGCCCTGGTTCGGCCTAGCTCCACTGAGAACGATGATGCAGTCCCCAGCCTTCTCGATCCTCTGGAGTGCTTCGCACTGGTCCGGAGCGCAGACTAGAATCGGTTGGCGCTTCATCTAGTAGCTCGGTCACCCAATACTACTGGTTGCACCTCTTTATGTCGCTAGGCCTCGCTCTCCTATGTACACAAAAAAGTTTAGCATCGGACCCTACGATGCCGGACCTTGAACCCAGTTCCAGACATTTGTAAGTTTATGTGCAGCCACCCTCAACATCTGCTGCTAATTGGCGTCGCTGTGTTTTCCAGATCACGGGTAGTTTGTTAGCTTATGTGGGGGCGCACAAATATAAAGTCCAAAGAGATGTAGAATTTGGTATATGAAAAAAGTCCTTTATTTAATATTATTCTTTCTTTTAAAAGCAATCAAACTGCAATTAGCAAAACAGTCAGCCTCGGTCTCCTATTCAGGAACATGGGGTTTCCACGCCGTGGATGCCCACCAGTTATCCTGCGCGCACCACGCCACCTTGTTCAGCAACTGCCCCGCTTCTACTTTGGCAGGCCTCCACCAGACACCGTCTCACCGTGCCCTCAACCCGGGAGGGAGGGGTGAGTCTGGACCATCAGTAGCCGGCCGGAGGTAATCCTCAACGGCCCAGTCCCTCTATCCGGCAGGCCGCATCTCTGCGCTGCTTCTAGGCCCCAAATGGTCTCTTCACCTCTGCTTCTGTCTTGGTGCGGCAGGTCTCCGGCTTTGTCCCTGGGATTCGCAGCAGCGGGGGGACACAGTCTCCTGGTCTCCTCTGCCCTCTCTGCCTTGTCTCGATCTGCTTTCCTTCAGGATTTCCTGGGGCTTCAGGACTACACTCCTCCACCCGCGGCCTGTCTCCGATAGTCTTGCCACTGGTGTGCCTCTCCCTCCAGGTTGCTGCCGCTGATATTGCACCTATCGGCTTCAGCCCCGGTGCCGGCGGCGACTTCGGTCCCGGCGCCGCATGCCCCGGCCGGATCCGGGTCGACGCCGGTCGACCGTAGGACCTCACCGGTGCAGACTTCGGTCGACGCTGGCCCCAGTCTTTCTATCGCTCCTGTTCAGCCGTCGACACGGCCCCGTTGGAAGCCGTATGAGACGGCGGTAGGTACATTCCACTTTAATGAACAGGCCCCGATTGTTGATCCTGGCTACCAGGAATTGGGTGACGACGAGGACTGGGAGGGGTCTGAGGACCCTCTGACACGGGAGTGTCAGGACCAAGAGGACTAGACAGTGGAGCTTGGGGAAGCCAATGGCCTGGACCTCTCTCCAGACACTGGTTTTGTCTCCCCTCCTACTGGGGCTACGGAGGAGGGGGTAGCGTACAGTGTAGTGTTGATGCGGGCGGCTAAGGCCTTGAACCTTACGCTCCCCTCGGCGGCCGTGAGGACTAATCTCCTCACCGAGGTCCTCAAACAGCAGGCAAGCTCGGTCGAGCCTCTGCTGCCGTTCAATGAGGCCTTATGTGACCTTCTGCTAGGCACTTGCTCCGAACCCGCCTCAGGACAGCCTGTGGACAGGAACGTGGCCAGACGCTACCGCCCGGCTCCGGGTGACCCTAGCTTCCTGTCGACCCACTCCACCCCCCAGAGTCTGGTTATCCAGGCCTCCAACTCCCAGACCGCATTCCCGTCGGCTCCTCCCGACAGGGAATCCAAGAGGTTTGAGCAGTTCGGTATAAAGGTGTTCTCGTCCCTGAGTTTGGGACTGCGGTCAGTTAATACCGTATGCCTCTTAGGCCGCTACACCCACACCCTGTGGGACGCGGTTGTGGACGTGCTGCCACAATGCCCTGAGGAGGTCAGGGCTAAACTCGCCCAAGCCCTAGCGGAGGGTCGAGATGCGGCACGGTACTCTATCCGGTGCGGACTGGATACCACGATACACTGGGCAGAGCGATGGCTACGACAGTGGCGGTTCGACGCCACGCCTGGTTGAGGTGCGCCAATTTTTCGGCCGATGTCCAGGCTACTCTTCTGGACATGCCGTTCGGTGGCCGTCGCCTGTTTGCCGACCAGGCAGACCACACGCTTGAGCGCTTTAAGGACTCCAGGGCTACGGTCAAGTCCTTGGGCCTCTTGGCCCGCGCCAGCAAACTGGTGCCTTTCGCTCCTTTCGTGGCCAAGGAAGGGGCGCCCCCACACGTGCCGCCAGCCACACGCCGCCTCAACAGAACTTTCAGCGTGGTGGCGGCCGTGGAAACCGCCGGGGAGGCGGTCGGGGACAACGGCGAGGCCAGTCCGCACCCGCTACCGCAGCATCTGCCTCAAAACCTTCCTAGTCAGAGTTTTCAGGCCCATGTGACGCCCGTGGGGGGCAGGGTTCGCCATCACCTCCAGACGACGGCAGGCCTCTTGCACCAGCTAGGGTTCTCCATCAATGTGCCGAAGTCACACCTGTGCCCCTCTCAGAAGCTCCTTTTCATCGGAGCGGTTCTCGGCGCGGTTTCGGGTTTACCCGGCCGAACAGCGGGTTCGGGATATACAGGCTCTCATCCCAGTCTTCCAGCCTTTATCCCGAGTCTCGGTCAGGTTGACGCTGCGGCTTCTGGGGCTGATGGCTTCCTGCATCCTTCTGGTGCATCACGCCCGTTGGAGGATGCGGGCTCTGCAGTAGGAACTGAAGTTTCAGTGGGCCCAGCATCAGGGCAACCTGCTCGACCATGTCCTGATCTCGGAGGGCACTGCGAGACAGCTGCAGTGGTGGCTCACGGACCGCGATTGGGTCAACGGCAGATCCCTCTCCCTTCCCCAACCGGAGCACGTGGTTGTGACGGACGCGTCCCTCCAGGGCTGGGGAGGCCACTTGGGAGAGGCGGAGATCAGAGGCCTCTGGTCTCCGACGGAGTCCCGGCTCCATATCAACCTTCTGGAGCTGCGGGCGATTTGTCTGACACTGAAGGCATTTTTCCCCTCTGTCCGAGGGAGTGCAGTGCAGGTGTTCACGGACAGCACTACCGCCATGTGGTACTGCAGCAAACAGGGCGGTGTGGGGTACTGGACCCTCAGTCAGGTGGCTCTGTGCCTCTGGCAGTGGCTGGAACATCAGGGCGTGACCCTGGTGGTTCAACACCTGGCAGGTTCTCTGAACGCCAGGGCGGACGAATTCAGCCGAAGGTGCTCGATGGATCGCGAATGGCGTCTGAACTCTGGCGTGGCGCAAGGCATCTTTCTTCAATGGGGAGAGCCTTGGTTATATCTATTCGCCACCGAAGAGAACGCGCAATGTCATCAGTTCTGCTCATTGAAATTTCCAAGGCGACACTCGCTCGGGGACGCATTTCGTCGCGAGTGGAGTTGCGGTCAGTTATATGCCTTTCCGCCTATACCACTTCTGCCCAGAGTGCTGAAGAAGATGAAGCGCGACCGGGCCCAAGTCATCCTTGTGGATCCGGACTGGGCTCGAAGGTACTGGTATCCCGAGCTACTCAATATGTCAGTCGGTCCCCCGATCCGTCTGCCCCTTCAGGAGGACCTTCTGTCGCAGCAGCAGGGGACAGTCCTCCACCCGAACCTGTCCAGTCTCCACCTCCATGCTTGGAGATTGAGCGGCGACAGTTGAGGCCATTTGACTTGCCTCCTGAAGTCTGTAATGTTACTCTGGCAGCCAGGCGTCCCTCCACAAAGTCAGTATACGCCTGCCGGTGGAACAGATTTGTTGCATGGTGCACAGCAAAGGCTGTGGATCCTCCTTTCTGCCCCTCTTTCTGAGGTTCTTCTCTTCCTTCTTTCTCTTGCCCAGCAGGGCTCTGCTCTGGGCACTGTCAAGGGCTACCTTTCTGCCCTTTCCGCCTTCCTAAGGCTACCTGATCAGCCTTCTTTGTTCAAGTCCCCTATTGTTACTCGTTTTCTGAAAGGCATCACACACATGTTTCCACCTGTCCCCTTTGTGATGCCTCAGTGGGACTTGAACCTGGTTCTTACTTTCTTGATGTGCGCTCCCTTTGAGCCACTTCATTCTTGTCTTCTCACTTTGAAGACCGCTTTCCTGGTTGCCATCACCTCTGCCAGGAGAGTGAGTGAGCTCCAGGTTCTATCTTGCAAACCTCCTTTCCTATCTGTACACCCGGACAAGGTGGTGTTGCGTACAAGACCCTCTTTCCTGCCCAAGGTAGTCTCTGCTTTCCACATCGGGCAGTCCATCACCTTGCCATCCTTCTTCCCGCCTCCGCATCCCTCAAAGGATGAAGAGCGGCTCCATCGTCTGGACCCAAAACGTGCGCTTTCATTCTATATGAATCGCACACGCCAGTTCCGGGTGGATGACCAACTCTGTGTTGGTTACGTGGGTGCGAAGAAGGGACGGGCGGTGCATAAGCTGACCATCTCTCGGTGGGTCGTCTTATGCATCAAGGCGTGCTACTCCTTAGCTAGAGAGGAGCCTCCAGTTGGGCTGAGGGCCCATCTACTCGGGCCACGGTAGCTACTACTGCCCTGGGTCGGGGAATCCCCCTGCAGGACATTTGCCAAGCGGCTACGTGGGCCTCGCTGAAACTGTAGTTAGTATTAGATTCCTTACCGCCCCACCCATCCTCCCCGATCTGCGAACCGATACCTGGAGTTAAGGTCATCCCCTTTCAGGGCCCTAGTTTCTTGGCACCAGTTTTGGTTCTAGCATGGCTCTGCGTATCTGGCGCGGAAAAGCTGTGTAAGAACGGACGTCAGCGCGCATGGGTGGCGTCTAAGTACTCCGACGATGTCACGCCGACGACGGACGCGGAGCCAGAGATGACGCCTAACGACGCACAGGGGTATTGCTACGCAAACAATTCCGGCTCCAGTCTGACGCCTGGGGATATTCTACGGTAAGGAATCTAATACTAACTACAGTTTCTTACAGATATATCGTTACCGAAGGTAAGTAACTTGTTCTTTTGTTCGCGTGCCTCTACGTGCTAACTCAAGAATCCCCAGTTCCCGTAGTCGACGCGGGCTGCTGAGCCTATCAACACCATTCAGGGCCTACGGCTAATGGAAAGGACTCCATTTAAAAAATGCACCCAGTGTGGAGCTAAATTTCCACACAGCGACCATCACAAGGTCTACAACCTTTGTCTCTCACCAGAACACGAAGAAAAACATTGCCAGGCCTGCGCCTCCTTTCGATCCAAGAAAACTATCCGTGATCGCTGGGCTTGATGACACATCATGGCGCAATGATCGGCACCGGTACATGAAGATATCTTCAATGAAGGCCCGACGTCCCAGAGGCAGACAATTCAGAGGAGCTAGAGTATCCGATGACTCCGATGACCACATCACTTCAGGGCAACGAGTGAGTACAACTGCCTCTGACCATACCCCACCCAAAAAGAAGGCTCCGGTCAAAACTTTGTCTGTAGGCCTTAGTTGTGTCCGAAAGAAAACTTCAGAAGCCCCGCCTCTAGTTTCTGCTCCGAAGACCAAAGAAAAGCCTTCCGGCGGCACGGGACCGAGCAAGCCACACATCAGTGCCCCAAAAGCACCATCTGTACCGAAAGCAGGAACATATCCCGCTGTCTCTAAAAAGGGCTCGGCGCCAAGTACTTCGGCACCGAAAAACCAAAAGGCCTTGGACCCCAAGACACCTCAAAAACCTTCGAATCTGAAAAAAAATTCGGACTCTACGCCGAAGAACCTAAAAACCTCTTCAAAGGCTCCAGACAAACTTAAACCACATTCAGAACAAAAAAATTGGCGCCGAAAGCACACTCCAACGAGGAAGAACTGTTTCTAGCAGATCCCATTGATCCGAAACAGAAAACCCTGCATGTGGACCCTAAAACTGGCCAAATTACCAGTATCCCCACGAACAAGAGAAAATTGGACACCCCACACATTCCTGCGGTGCCTGTGAAGAAAAAACTGCACAACTTCACCATTTAGACCCTCTTTTCCTGTTCTTCATACTGAGCCTTTCTCTCCTCCAAAGTCTCCTATACTTCCTCCATACTCACCACCACCAAAGGATGATGACCTAGGGGGTGGGGGTGGAAAAAATGACCCCTTCAATGATCCTGATAATGACACTGACGCTCCTTTTATAGAGGTCCCTCAAAAAACATCAGCACAGATACTGCTTCCTCCTCCTACAAAAGTCTTACACAAACATCCCCCAACAAGGGTTATTTCCGAGGTGGGTGCAGGGGAAATAACAACAAAGGGAGAGGCAGAGGTAACAATACTCACACCTCCCCCACTAACAAACAGTGACTTCCCTCCACTCCCTCCAGACCATTCTACTCTGGTCGGAGGGAGACTCTCCCAGTTTCTACCTGTCTGGAATTCCATTACTACAGACAAGTGGGTAAGAAATATTATCCAGTATGGTTACTGCCTGGAACTTACTGCAACTCACCCCAACACACCGCCCAAACATCCCATGTCCACAGAACATCTAACACTACTCAAACAGGAAGTTCTCTCACTGCTTCAAAAGCATGCAATAGAACCAGTTCCACTAGAGCATCAAGGGACAGGAGTTTACTCCCTATATTTTCTAATCTCCAAAAAGGACGGTACTCTCAGACCAATACTGGACCTCAGACCTCTAAATTTCTACAGGGTCAGATCACTTTTATATGATCACTTTTCAACAAGTGCTTCCACTACTTCAACAAGGCGACTTCCTTGCAACATTAGATCTCAAGGACGCCTACTTCCATATTCCCATACACCCTGCTCATAGGAAATATCTAAGATTCACAGTGGGCGGCCAACATGATCAGTTCAAGGTTCTCCCATTCGGGGTAACAGCACCCAGGGTCTTCACAAAGTGTCTTGCGGTGGTAGCTGCACACTTGCGTAGACAGCAAATCCATGTGTTTCCATACCAGGACAACTGGCTGATTAAAGCCAAGTCACACAGTCAGTGTGTTAATCACACTCACCAAACAATTCTACTGCTGCATCACTTGGGGTTCACAATCAACCACGCCAAGTCACCTCTACAGCCCTCCTACCTACATCCGTATCTAGAGCCACCGTAGACACTTCCAAAGCTCTAGCATACCCTAATCCAGCCAGGATAGGAAGTCTGCAAACCCTTATCACAAAATTTCAACCACAACACTCCCTTCCAGCTCGAGTGTTTATGCAGCTCATAGGAATGATGGCCTCTTGCATTTTCATAGTACCTCACCTCACGCAAGACTTCAGATGCGCCCCTTACACGAATGCTTAGCATGTCAGTGGAATTGGGCTCAAGGTCAACTTACAGATCTGGTGTTGGTGGACAGCAGCACACATCACTCTCTGCAGTGGTGGAACACACAAAAACTTTCCAGAGGGCGGCCGTTCCTAGAGCCAATTCCACAGATAGTGCTAACAGCGGACACATCTTTCACCGGCTGGGGAGCCCAACTCTAAAACCATGCGATTCAGGACAAGTGGACCACCCAACAAAAACTGCTCCACATCAGTCACCTAGAATTACTAGCAATATTTCTAGCGTTAATGTCGTTCCAAGCACATCTTTTCAACAAAACTGTCCTGGTCCGCACAGACAATATGACTGCAATGTATTACATACAAAAACAAGGAGGAATACACTCATTGCAGCTGTCTCAGCTAGCACAAGGTATATGGACATGGGCCATTCCACAAAATATATATCTTCTGGCAGAACATTTTCCAGGATTGCACAATTAGATTTCCGATCTGCTCAGTCATCAGACACAGCAGATCCACGATTGGGAACTTCATCCTCAAGTTCTTCAACCATTTTTTCCGATGTGGAGCCACCCAGACGTAGATCTGTTCGCCACACACGCAAACGCAAAATGCCCAACCACTCCCACTCATTCCACTATTAGTACGCAAGCTCAAGCAACAGTCTCTCAAAATTATCCTAGTTGCTCCCACATGGGCCCGGCAACCATGGTTCACAACACTCATCAAACTCTCAGTAGTTCCACACCAAAGATTACATCTCTCCCCAACACTGCTAACGCAGAACCATGGAGAGATAAGGCACCCAGATCCAGCACAATTGAATCTAGCAATCTGGCTCCTGAAGTCCTTGAGTTTGGTCACCTTAACCTCCCACCGGACTGTATGAACATTATCAAAGAAGCCAGACGTCCTACTAGCGCACGCTATGCAGCCAAATGGAAATGTTACTGCAATCACATCAAAATTGACCCGCTAGATGCTTCAATTCAGAACATCATTTGCTAAATGCTGCATCTACAAAGATGTAATCTAGCATACTCATCCATAAGATTACATCTGGCTGCTCTTGCCGCCTACCTGTAAAACAGACAAGATTCTTTGTTCAGAGTACCTGCTATCAAAGCTTTTATTGAAGGCTTTAAAAGGATAACTCCTCCCACACTGCCACCTTCTCCAGTGTGAAATCTAGGCTCATGGTCCTCCATTTGAACCTTTACACAAATGTGAACTGCAGTTCCTTACATGGAAAGTATCTTTCCTTGTTGCATATAGCAAAAACACGGGGCCCCCTCTACCAGTATTTTAGGCCAGGGAAAAGAGGGGGATTTAAAGTCTATACAATACTAGATATTTCCCTCATAGCCTATACTTCATTTTCATTTGAACATTGTTCATATTAGCTTAAACAAACATCAGAATACAACAGTGACACATGTAATCATCTCAGTGTTATTTTATCAAAAGCTTGTTTCTCTTTCTTTTTAAATGAAAATATATGTTCGAGGCATATGCGCTGCAGATTACACACTATGCATAGATGGCCACCTAGTGTTGAGCCCGGATGTTTGCAGTTTGTTTTGTTGTAGAAAAGTCTTTGGAAGTCACGGGATAGGTGACTCCTCCTTTGGGTGATACTGCGCATGAGCATCGGCTCCATCCTCAGATTGTTTTTTTTTCGCCACCGGGCTCGGATGTGTTTCCAGCGCTCCGTGTTGGAACCGATTTCCTTTGGCGCGCAAAATAAAAATATATTTTTTTATTTTCTTTGAGCACTTTTTCATACAAACATATTATACATACTTATTTCTTAGCTTTACATGGTTATAAATCCATCCTCATTGGTTAATAAGTATTCAGATCAAGAAATTACATAAAAGGACATAACAAAAGAAATACTTTCTAGAAAAAAACTCATAATCACCCTGGTTAGAATTTAATAAATAGAACCATACTACAATCAATAAAAAATTATGCCACAAATTCATCCACTTTCACACCACCACATACATCCAGTATCTGTACACAGTTGAGTGTATTGAGTGGCCAGGAAAAACCTGCCACAACTAGAACCACAATACACAGCTCGGGGTTCCACGCAACGTCGATGCGCGTTTCGTTGGGGTTGAGATGTAAAGACCACCTTCCTCAGGACCTACCCAGATAATCACTCCAAACTTGCAATGACCAGGGAGTAAATATATTGTTTATTCAAAAATCCAGATTTAAAAGGACTCCTATAGAGTTCCAAAACCGGGGTCCAGCCGGATCACCAGTTAGAAGTATCACAGCAATCCAATAGTTTTGTCGGTGTCGCATATAATTATCATTGTACTCAAATATTTGATTCCGAAAACATCATCTGATTGGAGTATTCGCAGGCATACAAATAATTGTTCTCAAAACAAGGGATAATCTTATAGCTTTGATCTTTTAATTATCGTTCATGGTCTTCCGTAAAACTATTTTTTGACATGTGGATACCTTTAGCTCTTTATCCTTCATTAGATTTTCCTGGTTCCTCTGTGCCAGACACCCGATGACACTGCAAACCTTGTTGCAATCACCTCTCTCAGGAGAGTAAGTGAGATCCAGGCTTTAACCATACAAGAACCATTCTTACAAATACATCGTAACTAGGTGGTTCATCAAACCAATCCAAAATTCCTTCCCATAGTAATCTCTGCTTTTCATCTTAATCAATCTGTGGAGTTACCAGTGTTCAAAACCCAGATTCCATTGCAGAGGGAGCTCTTCACACACTAGACGTAAAAAGAGCTCTACTTTTACAATGACACGACTAAACCTTTTAGAAAGACAAACCAACTGTGTGTAGCCTTCTCTCCACCCCATAAAGGAAACCCAATCTCTAAAGCTGGATTTGCCAGGTGGATAGTTAAATGCATTCAAATATGCTACCAAAAGGCAAAACGCATATTAACAATTCCCCCTAGAGCACACTCAACACGTAAACTAGGGGCATCCATGGCATTCTTAGTGAACATTCCCCTAGAAGATATTTGTACGGCAGCTACATGGTCTACTTCATACACCTTCACCAAACACTATTGTGTCGACGTGCAGGCAAAGCAACAGGCTTCTGTAGGCCAAGCTGTTCTTAAGACACTTTTCCAAACCCCTGCAACAGATACAGGTGACCACCGCTAACAGAGACACTGCTTACAGACTATGCAAAAGTATGTATTCTGCAGCTCATATGTCTCGAACTGAAAATGCTACTTAACAGTATGCATCTGTTCTTGGCATGTAGAGCTACAGAATACCATACGTCCACCCGCCTCCCTGGGACCTGTATCTGTTCCACTGTTATCTTACTTAGATACAGTCACATGGACATTTTTTCTGTTTCTTACAAACTCCATCATTTCCCATCATGGCGAAAAACAATCTAAGGATGGAGTCGACGCCCATGCGCACTATCGTCCAAAGGAGGAGTCTCTTATCTCGTGACTACAAAGACTTCTTCCAAGACAACAACAAGGTGCAAGCATCCGAGTCCAACAGCAGATGGCGATCTATGCAAAAGTATGATATTCTGCAGCTCTATATGCCAAGAACAGATGCATACTGGTAAGTAGCATTTTCCTTTAGGGGCGTTATGGGGAGCGAAGGGCATTAGCCAAAGGGCTACATAAACCTGGGGTCGCTACCCCCCTGTATGACCTCTTCCTGTGGGCCTAACCCTGTCCCAGAGTTCCTAATTCCACCGTAAGCAAGATGGTGGAAGCCTTTTTTGTGGAGCACACCAGGTAGCCTACCTTCGGGGTTTAACTAGCCTGGTGGTATAACATGCCTACTGCATAGAAAATTTCCCACTTGTCCTGGTGCCAAATTGGCCTCCGGGCAGGGGGTGGAATCTCTCAGGTCTGGTGAAAACCGGAGTTGCATATCAATGGTGGCAGGGACTTTGAAGCCCCTGGCCTTGAAATGTTAATTCGCTAGCCATCCTACTGGAAGAGGTGTGAACACCTTCATCCGGAGTAGGCATTGTGTCTTGCCTCTGAGTGCTCGGTGTTGAAACCTGTCTGTGTTGGCAGGCTGGGCAATACCAGTCAGCCATCACCCTAGATACTGGTAGGTTTTTCAGGGGGCATCTCGAATGAGCCCTCTTGGTGCATGTCATAATAAATCTAGTACTAGCAAAAGTACAGATTTATTAAGATATTGTGTTTGATACCAACCACCATAGGTTTCAGTGAAGCCATCATGTAGCTAGAGAACTTGCAGTGACCAGTGCCTAATACATATACTTAATATAGCTTCCCTGTTCACTTGTACCATCTAGTAACTGAACTAGGCAGCCCAAGGCCATAGCTGCTCGGGCAGATATGCCTTCACATCTAATATAATGCACCCTGCCTTTGATTTACACCGCCTGCTGTAGGGGTGACATATAAAACATATATAAAACACCACATGGCACACTCACTATGTTCCATGCCAAAGTCACTGTGGTGACTTTGGCTTGGCACACAATGTGTGCCATGTCGTGTTTTCACTCATGGTTTGCACCATGGCATGCAGTCTGCAAGGGCCACCTGCATACTATTTGTATGGGGTCCCTTAGGGTGGCATAATACATGCCTCAGTCCTTAGGGACCCTCTTTAGCACCTATGCCCTCGATATCGGGGGTACCACTTACTAGGGATCTGCAGGGGTGCTAAAGTGTTTGCTAATTGTGTTACAATGAAACCATTTTACCTAGTTTTTAGGGGAAACACTGGCACTGCAGCCTGGGTAGCAGGGACCCAGTGCACATCAGTCTGGTTGCCTGGTTGCCCCCACGCTCCCCGCCTGCTGCCTGCCTCCTACCTGCTGCCTGCCTGCTGCCTGCTGACGCCAATCCAGCCCGGCGCCCCAGCCGCCGCAGGGCCGCCCGCCTCGATCGCCGATCCAGCCCGGCGCCCCAGCCGCCGCAGGGCCGCCCGCCTCGATTTTCGCGCCGGTTTTTGCCCCGCCCCCCCGCCTGCCGATAGGACCACGCGCTCCCCGCCTCCCAGCTGACCCGCCCTCCCGGCTCCCTTCTTAAGGGGACCCCGACCCCGGATCAGCAGCGACCACTGTGCCCTCGGCCTGGTTGCCCCCCACGCTCCCCGCCTGCTGCCTGCCTCCTACCTGCTGCCTGCCTGCTGACGCCAATCCAGCCCGGCGCCCCAGCCGCCGCAGGGCCGCCCGCCTCGATCGCCGATCCAGCCCGGCGCCCCAGCCGCCGCAGGGCCGCCCGCCTCTATTTTCGCGCCGGTTTTTGCCGCGACCCCGCCCCCCCGCCTGCCGATAGGACCACGCGCTCCCCGCCTCCCAGCTGACCCGCCCTCCCGGCTCCCTTCTTATGACGCCCCCTCAGCGACCGCGCAGCGGACGCGCGCAGCGGGAGCGCCGACTGAGCGCCTAAGGTGCGCCAAAGGTAAGCCCGTCTGCGCCCACGACCGCGCCCAGTGCCAGGACCCCTGGCCCCCGCAGATCCCAGCCCACCCGCCGGACGTACGACGCCGCCACCCTCATCGCACTCAACGACGGACGAGTCCCGGGATGCTACCGTGCCACCCCGAGACGCTCCCACGGACCCTTCTGCTGCACTGCCTGCAAGTTCACCTGCATCCGGACCTGCCTCGCACCAGCACCCGCCAAGACGAACACCAGCAGCAACCACCTCAAGTGCATCCTGCTCAACACCCGCTCAGTCCACAGACACGCCATCGAACTCTGGAACCTCATCGACACCACAGCTCCTGACGTTGCCTTCCTCACGGAGACCTGGATGAACGCCTCTTCAGCGCCCGACATAGCCATCGCCATCCCAGAGGGCTACAAGATCACCCGGAGGGACCGCACCGCCAACCAGATAGGAGGAGGCATCGCCATCATCCACAGGGACACCATCCGCATCACGACCTACACCGACGACATCCTGACTACCGCCGAACACCTACACTTCCAGATCCACACCGACCCGAAGACCACCCTCAGAGGCACCCTGATCTACCGACCCCCGGGACCACGCACACAATTCAGCTAGGACATCGCCGACTTCGTCAGCCCGCATGCCCTCCCCTCCGCTGACTACATCCTCCTGGGGGACCTCAACTTCGACCTGGAGAACAACAAGGACCGCAACACCACCACCCTGCTCGACAACCTCGCCAACCTCTGACTCAAGCAGCTGGTGACCACCCCCACCCACCTCGCCGGACACACACTCGACGCCGTCTTCTCATCCAGCAAAGACATCGCCTTCAGCCACGCCACAGGACTCCACTGGACGGACCACAGCTGCGTCCACTTCACCTTCAGAAGAACGACGATCCACCACCACCAGCAACAGGTCGCCCGCAGAAGCTGGAGCAAGATCACAGCCGACCAGCTCGCCGCTTCCCTGAGCCAGCACCCTCCCGCCAGCTCAGCGAACCCCAGCCAGGCCGCCAACAACCTCACGAAGTGGATCAGCAACTGCGCGGACGAACTCGCCCCACTGAGGACCCCGCCCAGCAGACCCGGCAGCAAGAAGGCCCCATGGTTCACCGACGAACTCAAGAGCTCCAAGAAGAACTGCCGAGCCCTCGAGAAAGCCTGGAGAAGGGAGCCAACACCGGACAACATGACCACCCTCAAGCTTGCCACCCGGAAGCACCACCAACTGATCCGCGACACCAAGAAAACTGCATTCAAGGACCGGCTGGACAACAACGCACACAACAGCAAGGAACTCTTCAACATCGTGAAAGAGCTCTCCAACCCCAACGCCGGAAACGACATCACCCCATCGCAAGAACTCTGCAACTCCCTCGCCTCCTACTTCCACAACAAGATCGCGGACATACACAACAGCTTCAACACCCAACCGACGAACGCCACGTCCGACACGACCGAACCACCGCCCCCCACCACCACCCTCCGCGCCTGGACTCCGATCAGCACCGAAGACACCGTCCGCATGATGAACTCCATCCACTCCGGATCTCCGACCGACCCCTGCCCTCACCACGTCTTCAACAAGGCCGACGCTGTCATCGCACCCCACCTGCGGGACATCATCAACACCTCCTTCACCACCGCCACCTTCCCTGAGAGCTGGAAGCACGCCGAACTCAGCGCTCTACTCAAGAAACCAACAGCGGACCCCACCGAACTCAAGAATTACCGCCCCATCTCGCTGCTCCCGTTTCCGGCCAAAGTCATCGAGAAGACCGTCAACAAGCAACTGGCCGCCTTCCTCGAGACGAACGGATCCCTCGACCCCTCACAGTCTGGCTTCCGAGCCAACCACAGCACCGAGACCGCCCTCATCGCTGCCACCGATGACATCCGAACCCTGATGGACAACGGAGAAACAGCGGCCCTCATCCTCCTAGACCTCTCCGCGGCCTTCGACACCGTCTGCCACCGCACCCTAGTGCAGCGCCTCAGCAACGTCGGAATCCAGGAGAAGGCACTGGAATGGATCATCTCCTTCCTCGACGGAAGAACACAGAGTCCGTCTACCACCGTACAAGTCAGAGGCCACCGAAGTCATCTGCGGCGTCCCTCAAGGATCCTCGCTGAGCCCAACCCTCTTCAACGTCTACATGAGCCCCCTCGCGGCCATCGCACGCCAACACAACCTCAACATCATCTCCTACGCCGACGATACCCAGCTGATCCTCTCCCTGACCAACGACCCCGCCGCCGCCAGAGCCAACCTTCACGAAGGAATGAAAGAGGTAGCCGAGTGGATGTCGACCAGCCTCCTGAAGCTGAACTCGGACAAGACGGAAGTCCTCATCCTGGGATCCTCGCCCTCCGCCTGGGACGACTCCTGGTGGCCCCCCGCCCTGGGAACCGCACCCAAACCGACAGACCACGCACGCAGCCTGGGCTTCATCCTGGACTCCTCCCTCTCCATGACCAAGCAAGTCAACGCCGTCTCCTCGTCATGCTTCAACATCCTGCGCATGCTACGGAAGATCGTCGACGGCCTCCTCAGCACTGAAAACCGTCTCTACGTCGACGACAACAGTGTCGACGACGACGGCCTCGTCGGCGTCTTCCTCGTCGACGAAAACGACACCTTCATCGTCGACGAGTAGACCGCTGTCATCTACGGTTCCCTCGACGACTAGGACTACGTCGTCGACGCGGTCGACGCCGAGGACATCGACGACAACCCCGTCGACGAAAGCCACAACGTCGACGAAGCCTCCATCGTCGACGAGGAGCACCCCGTCGACGGCTACGAAGCCGTCGACGACGGAAAAGGTGCCGTCGGCGAGAACACCGTCGACGAGGACATCGACGACGGATATACCGTCGACGAAGGGTAAAATTCCGCCAACGACGGAAAGCTCTTTGGTGGCACCATCGACACAGGCGTCGACGGCAACTACTACCTGGAAGGAATCCGAGCTGCTCTCACATGCTATGGATGCCCAGACGTCCCATGTCACGATCAGGATTACTAAAAAAACCAATTACACCGGACATGACATCACCTAATAAGGTGCAACAACTAACACCATCCTGCTTCTTACAAGACCAGGAACTGGATGAGGAACCGTTTACCCAGGCCACTAGCCCTTCGGAACTGGTGCTTAAGTGCCAGAGTACAGATGAGGAGCAAGATGTTGAGGAACCTGTGAATCAAGCTGTCCATACTCGGGTACCCACACAAGTGACACCAATGGTGTGCCTGCCAGCATCCTTAGATTCGGATCTGCGATTCCTCATCCAAGACTATAAAGAGCGGTTTCCAGAAAAAGCCACTCCTGTTGCTCCTCCGGCTCCGCAGGTACCTGCGCCCGTACCACGACATAAGCCCCCTCCGCTGGTACTTTCTAGAACTCAGGATCCAGCACAAGACACCATCTCGTCCGATGACGATGAGAGGGACCATGAAGAAGGGGAAGTCCGCGATGATGACACAGACCCTGACGCAGATCAGGACTACGTCACTCACTCTCCAGCCTCTCCAGAGCCACAGTCTTCGGAATCTCCACCTGCAGACATTGGCGGCTTCCATAACCTCATTGAAAGGGCAGCCAAAAGGTTCCATATGTCCATGGAAACACAGGAGACTGAATGTTTCCTTTATGATTTTAAGGAACCTGCGAAGAAAACAACAAGATCGATCCCGATCATTGACTACCTACTGAAACAGGGCAAACAACTCATGCAGACGCCAGCTTCTCTGCAGGTAGTAGTGCCCAGACTTGACAAAAAATACAAAGCTACATCTTCGGCACCAGCATGCCTCACGGGTCACCCCAAGGCAGACTCCGTGGTCACTCAGGCAGCGCAGAAGAATTCGCGAAACCCTGCATCTCCCTTATCTACACCACCCGATAAAGAAGGCAGGAAGCTGGATGCCATCGGAAAACGCTTTTCCACCACGTCTGCGACGACGGTGAAGATCGCCAATTCTATTGCACTCCTGGGCCGATACAACCGCCAGCTCTGGGCGAACATCGCGCCCTACCTCGCTGACCTTCCAGAGGATTTGAAAGAGGAGGCACACTCGCTACTCCTTGAGGGCCAAACATCGGCTTCGGAATTGATCGACTGTGCCATCGACGTAGCCATGACTGGCTTCAGACAGCTGGCGGGCGCTGCTGTTCTAAGACGTCAAGGTTGGCTTAAGGCCACCTCCTTCCGACAGGAGGTTCAAACTAAAATAATTGATATGCCGTATGATGGCGAACATCTTTTCGGCGAAAAGATCGATGAAGCCCTCACCACAATCAAAAAGGACGCCGATACAGCCAGAGCTCTGGGAACTCTACAATCTAGAAATCAGTCCTTTCGTGGCAACAGAGGGAGAGGACAACTACGTACAGAGGTTCCTACCAAAATAGGTCCTCCTATTCGTACTCCCAGGGCAAGACGCAGTTCCAACAGCGTCAAAACCAGTCGGGACGTCAAACTTCCTACAACAAATCGTCCTACAGGGGAAAAGGTCAGAAAAGACCCGCAGGCAATCGCCAATGACTCTATCAATTGGCCAGCCCCTCCACCATCACATTCTTTACGACTTGGAGGAAAACTCTCCTTTTTCCTACAGAATTGGCGACAAATAACGACGGACCGGTGGGTTTTACAACTTCTCCAATTCGACCACTCACTGGAATTCCTTTCAAATCCCCCAACGACACCACCTGCCAAGCGCCCTCACAGACACCTACGGCTGCTTCTTCAGGAAATAGCTTCCATGCTTCAAAAGGGCGCAATAGAAAAAGTTCCACACGCCCAAAAGGGGAAGGATTCTACTCCCACTTCTTCCTAATTCACAAAAAAGGCAAGAAATGGAGACCGATCCTCGACCTGAGAGCGCTCAATGTGTTCCTAAAGAAACAGTCGTTCCGTATGGTCACACTACAAGAGATCCTGGGACTCCTGGAAAAAGGCGACTACATGACATCGCTAGATCTTCAGGACGCCTACTATCACATCCCTATCCTCAAAGGACACAGGAAGTACCTCGGGTTCGCAGTAGCAGGAATCCACTACCAATTCTGTGTTCTCCCGTTCGGCCTCAAATCTGCCCCACGGATATTTACAAAATGCCTCTCTCCTGTCGCAGCCTTTCTTCGTCAACAGGGACACCAGGTTTTCCCATACCTGGACGACTGGCTGGTAAAGGCTCCGTCGGCAACAGCCGCAGCCGCGTCTTCCAGCGCCTGTCTGCTTGGTTTCAGTGATGACTTCTCTCTGTTGAGGGTCAGGCCTAGTTGGCGGAAAAGATGCAAAGCCATCACTTTCCTTGGAGCGACCCTGGACACGGAACGCGCAAGAGCCTTCCCATCGAAGGAGAGAAAATCGAAACTTATCTCCTTAGCCACGTTAGTGGCATCCAAAAAGACTCTGACTGTCCGTATCTTCAAGTCGCTCCTCGGCATGATGTCTTCATGCATTCTGCTCATCCCACACTGCCGTCTAAAAATGCGCCCCCTTCAGGAAGAACTGACAAGACAGTGGACACAAGCTGCGGGATTATTCGAAGACCGCATACGAGTCACTCAATCTATAGTCAACCATTTACAATGGTGGAGGTCGACCAAACACCTGTCGCAGGGACTGCCATTCCTGCTCCCGGCGCAACCACATGTAGTCACGACGGACGCATCCCTAGAGGGCTGGGGTGCGGTCCTGCAAGAACTACAGATCAACGGCAAATGGACGCCGCAGGAATCCAAACTCCATATCAACATTCTGGAGCTAAGGGCAGTCTTTCTGGCGCTCCAATCGTTCCTCCCACGCATCCGAAACTCCCCAGTGCTAGTCAGGACAGACAACACCACGACGATGCACTACCTGAACAAACAGGGAGGGACGCGTTCTCTCTCTCTCTCTCTCGAATCTCAGAGAGTCTGGAATTGGCTCCTCCAGCATGGAATAACACTCAAAGCCGAATACGTTCCGGGCAAAGACAATGTCCTAGCGGACGCCCTAAGCAGGGAACAGTATCTATCCCACGAATGGGAGCTGGATGCGGAGGCGATAAACTACATCTTTGCGGAGTGGGGAACACCGCAGATAGACCTCTTTGCCACCAGGGAGAACGCCAAATGCCCAAGCTTCGCAAGCAGGCTTCCCCAACCAGGAACACTAGGGAATGCATTTTCCATAGCTTGGCGGAACGTGTTTGCTTACGCCTTTCCGCCATTTCCACTGATACCCAGGGTAATCAGGAAGATGAAATCGGAGCCCTGCACCCTGATTCTCATCGCCCCATCCTGGCCGAGGCAGCATTGGTACACGGAACTTCATCGCCTGTCTATCCAACCGCCTCTTCGCCTACACAGTCATCCGACCCTGCTCACAATGTCCCAAGGACAGGTTCTCCACCCGAACCTGGGCCCTCTGAAGTTATCAGCCTGGCTCCTGAATACCGCGAATTCAGCCACCTTAACATTCCGCAGGAGTGTAGAGATGTTCTCGCTAAAGCTAGAGCTGACAGCACTAAAAAGACCTATTCTCTCAAATGGAAGCGCTTCTGTGTCTGGTGTGCGAAAGAAGACCTACACCCTTTCCATGTCACCCCACAGCAACTGCTGCCATATCTGCTACATCTGGCGCAGTCAGGACTTGCACATGCGTCCATCAAGGTACACCTAGCAGCAATATCCAGGTTCACAAGAACTTCTAAGGGTCCTTCCCTGTGGGCGGACAGGCTTATCAAACAATTCCTGAAAGGCCTATTCAGGTCCTTTCCAAGACCAAAGCCTATCCCACCGTCATGGCACCTCAACGTGGTCCTTCACCAACTGATGAAGCATCCCTTCAAGCCTATCCACAAAACGGATATCAAATTCCTTTCGTGGAAGACGGCCCTCCTCCTGGCCCTAACCTCAGCCAGAAGGGTTGGTGAATTGCAAGCCCTCTCCATCCAAGACCCTTTCTTACAATTCAGAGAGGACAGAGTCATCCTGCGTACTAACCCACGATTCATACCCAAAGTCCCATCGGACTTCCATCTTAATGAGCCAGTGGTTCTCAAATCGTTCTTTCCAAACCCAACTACTTAGATCTGAAGAGATGCCTCAAATTCTATATCGACAGAACAAGACAATTCAGAAAATCATCCCAACTCTTTCTCGCATTCAGCAGACCAAGGAAGGGCATGCCTCTGACGAAGCAAAGTATATCAAGGTGGATCTCTTCAGCGATAACTTTCTGCCATGACAAGGCTGGGCGGCCTTTGGACTCGCGGGCCAAAGCCCATTCCACGCGAGCCATGTCCACGTCTGCGGCACTGTTTGCTGGAGTGCCACTCCTGGACATCTGTAGAGCGGCGACCTGGAAGTCCCCGCATACCTTCACCAGGCACTACTGCTTGGATGCTGAGCTGACGAAAGATGCAGCAGTGGGCAGAGCAGTGCTTCGCCATCTGTTCCAGTGAGGTGAGCCTTCTTTCTTCCCACCATCCTTGACTGGTATGCACATCTCTTTATTACTAGATACTACATGACATTATATGTTGTTGATTTACAGTCGCGGATATGTTCTATCTGCAGACTTATATATGCTGTACCAACACAGAATGTGCATATTGTATTGCTTGCTACTCTGATTCAGGCATGTGAATCTATGAAAGACACCCAAATACTGGATAAGAAATGCGTTACTTACCTGTAACTGCAGTTATCCAGTATTAGTGTCTTTCATAGATTCACATGCACCCTCCCGCCTCCCCTGGAAGGACTCACCTCTCTCTAACATGTTTACACCTAACTAGCTTGGTGCGTACGAAAATCTGAGAGACTGAGGCTCCTGACAGGAAGGTTCTAGAGGGAGGTAGTAGCTGATTGGCTGTTTCTCTTTACTTTGGTCCTTTTTACAAAAGGACACAGATAGGCTACCAAGGTGGGACCCTTGGGCCTACTCTGTTTGGTCCTTCCTACATAAGGACCTAGATAGGACACTAAGGTGAGACCCTTAGGCCTATTCTTTTATATGTATGTCTTAGGACATTACTTTTTTATATACCGGAGGCTCCCGTCTCGACGACGGGGAATGATTCAGGCATGTGAATCTATGAAAGACACTAATACTGGATAACTGCAGTTACAGGTAAGTAACGCATTTCTTCTCCCTGGATCTTGCCAGAACCCTCATAGAATCTAAACTTTGTACTCGCACAACTTATAGGTCCTCCATTTGAGACGCTCCACACCTTCCCCCTTCTGTTCATCTCTTGGAAGGTGGCATTTCTTGTTGCTGTCACCTCACTCTGGTATTAACCCTGAAAGAACCCTTCTTCCAAGTACATGGGGATAGGATTGTCCTCCTCACCAATCCCAAATTACTGCCTAAGGTGGTCTCTCACTTCCATGTTAATCAGTCCATTGACCTTCCTGTCCCCACCCCCCACAACTGATTCAGTTGCGTAACAGGCTCTCCATACTTTGATCATAAAATGAGCCCTCATGTTCTATGTTGGGAGAACCAGACAATTTTGAAAAAGACAACACATTTTTGTTACTTTCTCAGAACCCCACAAAGGAAAGGCTCTATCCAACTCAGACATTGCAAGAAAGATAGTTAAATGCATCCAGACGTTACATGGGATACTAAAGCAAGAGGACTTTACCTGTTCTTAACGCACACTCTGCTCTGAAGAAAGGAGCCTCTATGGCTTTCCTGGGGAACATCCCAATAGCTGATCTATGCAAAACAGCCAGCTGGTTCACATCTCACACTTTCACAAAACATTACTGTGTGGATGTCCTAGATCACCAAAAAGCTAATGCTGGCCAGGCAGTTCTTCGTACACTCTTTCAGTCTACTGCAGCACCCACTGGCTAGCCATAACTTTTTGGGAGAACTGCTTTACAGTCTATGCACAGCATGTGTATCTACAGCCACACATTTTGAAAGGAGAATGTTAATCACCCTATGTCTGTTCATGGTATTTAGTCCTGTAAATTCACATGCACTCACCCTCCTCCTAGGATGCCTATGGCCTTTGCAGTCTTACTTTCGGTTTTTCCTTTTATGCATGGACATCTCCCAATCTCGGCACTTCACATTCCACCCTCACCTGCCGTGTGGGACAACAATCTGACAATGGGGTCAATGACCATGCGCATTATTGCCAAGAGTAGGAGTCACAGTACCTTGTGACTCAAAATACTTGTTTAAAGAAAAACAATTTGCAGACAGTCGGACCCAACACCAGATGCCAGGAGTATACACAGCATGTGAATCTGTATAACGACATACCATGAACAGATTTTTACAGAGTTGAGTAGCATTTTCCTCCTGGTAGACAATCTATTTACCTGCAGATTTCTCACTGACCCCTCCACTATCGCCATCTGGTGGACAAAATCCTTCTAACTTTTACAAAGTTAATTATGCACTGAACAAATATTCAAGTTTCTGGCTTGAATACACCCCAACAATTGCAGCAAAAAACAGAGCAGAAATGACATTAGGGCACTAGTCCAGAGACTTTATGACTCTGATGATGTTCTTTCAACTCCATATCTGATGTCATGGCAGAATCCGCTCCACCTACTGGCACAACAGAAATATTGCAAAACTTTCGGGATCCAGAGTGCATCTAGGATGTTCAAAGGAGAGGATCTGCAGGTAGCTAGAGCGAACACCAGATGGTTCCTGAAGGCAAGTAACTTTTCTAAGTGATTCAGTACTTGAGGAAGTTCTGGATACAATAGTTTCTGAAGCATAAGCTTCACATAAGATTGCCATGAAACAACGGATTCAGATCTCAGCTGCCAGACTACTTGTGCATATCAAACTGCAAGACCACATCTCACCTGCCTTGAGAGCCCTTCATTGGTTACCAGTTGCCAGAAGATCCACGTTCAAGCTACTTCATATCACCCAAAAAGCAATACATGGAATGGGACGCTCTTCATCCGGAACAAAATCACCAAACACATTCAACAAATGCACTTCCGCTCTAAAGGGGCATCTTGCTTCAAAATCCAAGGTACAACAATAAAAACATGGGAGGCATATTCTTCTCTGGTCAAGCACCCAAACTATGGAACTCTTTACCTCCAACATAAGATCCACCGACAATCACCACATAAGCACCATAAACAAACAGAAATTTACAGCCTATTCCTCTGCATTGAAGCATTTATTTTCACTATAGATCTGTACCTATCTTTGTATATTGCTTAGTATAAACATTTAGAATAATTATGTTGTTAAAAATAAAAAAATAAAAAATCAACTTTGGTCTACATGTACTTGCTTCCATTGTGCAGATATGTACTTTCCATGTACTTGGATCTGTGTCTGTTACTTTTCTCCTGAAAGAGCATATCCAATGCACTACCCTATTTCTCATCCTGTACCTCTATCAATACCTTTAATCTAAATATGCTTACCTCCTTTATGCATCTATATACTTTCAATGTACTTATGCATCTATATATGTATCACTTTCTTCTAATTTAGCTTTTCCAATGTACTACCCTATTTCTCAGCCTATACTTCTCTCAATATGTCTTCTAGCCCAACTTTGACCCATCTCAAACTTTTCTACTACTCTTTCCAATGCACTACCCTATCTCTCAACCTATACATTTATCAATATATCTTCTACATCCACTCTGTCATTTATCCCAAACCCCATACCACTACTATGATCCCCCAAATAACCCTTTTTTAGACTCTCTCCTACTCTACCCCTCCTTGCATCATCTGATACCTCTTTTACTATACTGATCCCCCAAAACGAACCTTTCTAAACTTTTCCCTCTGACACTGCCCCTCCAAAACTCCTTTTACTCATCCAAAAGCCTCCTCCTACTGCTATGACCTAAAAAAATAAAGAAAATTTAAATCCCTCACTCTTCTATCCTTCCACTATCCTTTTCAACCAAAATAACAGACTAACATGTTCATTCTCAAATTCCATATTCCACTATACTAATTCACCACTAATTCTTTATGGGTTCCAGAGTAGCGTGCTACTTGCCAATAACGCGTTCATCAGGGTTACAAGCGCTACATAAATGCAAACCTTTTTCTACCCCTCCCCAACCCTTCTCAATCCAAATAACGAACATCTCCACCACTCAAATTACTTTCATGTTTCACCATACTAATTCAACACTAATCTTTATAGGTTTCGGAGTAGCGTGCTACTCTCCAAAAAAGCACTTCAAATCCCCATCAGGGGTGACCAGCGCTATATAAATGCAAACCTATTTCCCTCTTCTATCCCGCCACCTACCCTTCTCTATTCAAATAACTGAATAACATATCCACCACTCAAATTACTTAATATTTCACTATACTAATTTTCAACACTAATCCTTTATGGGTACTGGAGTAGCGTGCTACTCGCCAGAAAAGCGCTTCAACACCCATCAAGGGTAACAGTTGCTATATGAATGCAAACCTTTCTTCCCCTTCTTTCCCTCCGCTATCCTTCTCACTCCAGATAACTAATATCGATCACTCAAATTACTTTCATATTTCACCATATTAATTCAACACTAATCCTCTATGGGTCCCGGAGTAGCGTGCTACTCACCCAAAAAGCGCTTCAACACCTCGTCAGGGGTAGTAAGCGCTATATAAATGCAAGTTCGAGGCATATGGGCTGCAGATGGTACATTTATGAATAGATCGCCATCTGGTGTTGGGCTCGGATGATTGCACTTTGTTTTTCTCCTGGAGAAGTCTTTGTCGTCATAGATGACTCCTCCTCTTGGTGTTAGTGCGCATGGGCATCGGCTCCATCCTTAGATTGTTTTTTTCCGCCATCGGGTTCGGATGAGGATCGAAGCGCTCCGGACCGACTTCGGTAAAAAACAGTATATTCGGCGCATAAAACTTTCCAATTCGACGGTATTGTTACCGAACGCGACTTCACTTCCATCTCGACGCGTTTCGAAGAACGAAGACTACGAGAAGACCAACGCGACGTAGTCCAGCCCGGAGTCCATGGAAAGGACTCCATTCAAAAAATGTCCAACGTGTGGTGCTAAGTTTCCACACAAGGACCTACACGAGGTGTGCAACCTCTGCTTGTCCCCTGAACACGAATCCAGGGACTGTGAAGCCTGTGCAGCATTTTCTTCAAAATCGACTATTAGAAACCGTCGAGCCCGAAGACACGTGGTATCGAGAATGCAGTCACAAGCAATCCCGGAGCTGTTCGAGGACCAGCACCCAGAAGAGGAGGAAGAGGAGGCTGACGAGGCGGGGTCAGAAGCGGACGAGTCCGACGTCGACGAAATCGGCGTCCAACAAACCGTGAGTGACGACGTCCCTTTACCAAAAAACAGACCCCGCACGGTGTCGACCCCGCCCTCGAGCCCGGTCAGACAACCGAAAAAAGTTTCCGACGCCCCGCCTTCGGGCCCGGCAACGAAACCGAAACCGAAACACTCGGCCTCCCATCATGGTGGTTCCGATAAACGGCCCACATCGACACCGAAGCTCCATGGCAAGGAAAGCTCGAAGTCGAAACAGTCCATGTCGACACCGAAACACGTTTCGACGTCAAACACCCTCGACACCGGGGACATCCTCGACACCGAAAACATCGGATCCGAATAAAATCTCGGTGCCGAAAATACAAATGGACAGTAATAAGAAAAAACACCTTTCGGACCCGAAAACTGCGGTACCGACACAGGAATATAAAACAGATCCTAAACAAAAGACTCTGTTTATAGATCCAAAAACTGGCAAGGTAGTCACAGAACTACCTAAAAAGAGGAAGAATGAACAGTCGGACGACAAGACTCATCCGAAGAAGAGAACCATGGGGACAAATACAACTCCTCCCCCTTCTCCAAGACCTAGAGACACACCCTCTTCCCCTCTCCCTCACAATAGGCCAAATATTCCTCCCACACGACCATCTACACCTACAACAGATGTAGAGAGTGACACAGGGGAGGGGGAACATCCTAGGGATGATGAAGACACAATCCCAGAGGAGGCAGACCCATGGGAGGAGTACAATGTAGGGTCAGATAACGATGACGACCCTGAATTGTACCCTTCAAAACCCTCACCTCCTGATGATAACACTGGTTTTGCACAACTCATTAATAGAGCAGCAATATATCACAAGGTAGAACTACATGCAGAACCTCAAATAGAGGATTTCTTATTAGAAACACTACCTACTGCACAAAGAACATCAGGAACACTACCAATGCTTAAGGGCCTTCTCAGTCATACATCAGAGATATTCAAAGACCCAGTGAGGGCTAGGGTACTGAACCCAAGAATCGATAAGAAATATAGGGCAGCTCCAAAAGACCCAATATTCATTAAAGGGCAAATTCCTCTAGACTCACTAGTGGTCACAAACGCTCGTAAGAGAGCAAACTCTTTATCCACAGGAGAAGCTCCACCTCCTGACAAAGAGTCTAAGCTAATAGATGCCTCTGGCAAGAGAGTAGCATCTCAAGCGGCAAACAGCTGGCGCATAGCTAATACACAGGCACTACTGGCAAGGTATGACAGAGCGCATTATGATGAACTAGAAAAACTCATCACACATCTCCCTAAAGAACATCAAAAGAGGGCAGATCAACTCATACAAGAAGGGAAGTTAATTACTAACACTTCAATCAAGTGCGCCCTAGACGCGGCAGACACTGCAGCAAGATCTACAAACACAAGCATCATGTTAAGGAGACATGCATGGCTCAGGGTATCAGGGTTCAAACAAGAGGTACAAACATCATTACTGAACCAACCTTTTGATGGGAAAACACTTTTCGGCACAGGGACAGATGAGGCCTTAGAAAAGATGAAAAAAGATACCGAAACGGCTAAATCAATGGGAGCATTGCAACAGCCGACACAAAGAGGTTCCTTTCGTAGATCCGCCTATAGAGGAGGATCCAAAAATACAAGTACAAGCCAGCAACAAACCTCTTTTACACCTACATCACCCAGAGGTAATTAAAGAGGTGGCTACAGAGGTAGCAACAACAAGGGTAGAGGTCGCGGAAACAACAACAACCGCAACTCTCCAACCCCAAAACAGTGACTTCATACAGCTCCCCCCAGACCATATAACACCGGTCGGGGGACGCCTATCACAGTTCCTACCTGTCTGGGAAAACATCACATCAGACAGGTGGGTGCGACAAATTATCCAACATGGTTATTGCCTGGAACTCACATCTACCCCGCCAAACATCCCCCCCAGACAGCGTCCAATGAAACAAGATCACCTGACACTGTTAAAGCAGGAAGTACTATCCCTGCTAGAAAAGCATGCCATAGAGAAGGTTCCACAGCACCAACAAGGAACAGGAGTATACTCCCTATACTTCCTAATTCCCAAAAAGGTCGGGTCTCTAAGGCCAATACTGG
Organism: Lissotriton vulgaris; assembly: GCF_964263255.1. NCBI lineage: Eukaryota > Metazoa > Chordata > Amphibia > Caudata > Salamandridae > Lissotriton > Lissotriton vulgaris. Next base: position 1,346,885,081 of record NC_141685.1, on the reverse strand, counting down.
ACCTAAGACCTCTCAACGCATACATAAATTCGGAACATTTCCACACGGTCACGCTACAACAGGTACTTCCTTTACTGAAGAAAGGGGACTTTCTTTCTACACTGGATCTAAAAGACGCTTACTTTCATATTCCGATTCACAAGGCCCACAGGAAATACCTCAGGTTTGTGGTAGAAGGACAACATTATCAATTCAAAGTCCTTCCGTTTGGTGTCACAACAGCACCAAGGGTGTTCACAAAATGTCTGGCAGTGGTGGCAGCTCACCTAAGAAGACAACAAATACATGTCTTCCCATACTTGGACGACTGGCTAATAAAGGCCAAGTCACAAGAGGAATGTCTTCAAAACACACAAAAGACAATTCAGCTACTACACCAGCTAGGGTTCACGGTGAACTACACAGTCACACCTACAACCAAGCAAGGTTCAACAATATCTGGGGGCTACTATAGACACAGGAAAAGCCAAGGTATACCCCAATCCAGTCAGGATTCAAACAATGCTTACAATCATTCAAAGATTCCAGCCACAACACTCACTACCAGCAAGAGTGTTTATGCAGCTATTGGGGATGATGTCATCCTGCATACTGCTAATACCATATGCCAAACTACAAATGCGTCCGCTACAAGAATGCTTAGCGACACAGTGGAATCAGGCTCAAGGACAGATTACAGATCTGGTGTTGGTAGACGACCGCACACACCGCTCTCTGAAGTGGTGGAACACAAACATTGCCAAGGGGCGGTCGTTCCTAGAACCAATTCCACAGGTGACAATAACAGCAGACGCATCGCTCACAGGATGGGGAGCACATATGGAGAAATACACAGTACAAGGAAGGTGGAGTGTGCAGGAAAAAAGACTGCACATCAATCATCTAGAACTACTAGCAGTATTTCTAGCATTGAAAGCCTTCCAAATACATGTTACCAACAAAGCAGTCCTGATCAGAACAGACAACATGACAGCAATGTATTATATTCAAAAACAGGGGGGGACGCACGCTCTCCAACTATCCAGACTAGCACAGGAAATCTGGAGATGGGCCATTCCTCAAAACATCTATCTGTTAGCCGAACACCTACCAGGAGTTCAAAATCAGATAGCAGACATCTTAAGCAGACAGTCGGAACAAATACACGAATGGGAACTGCACCAACAAATACTGCAGCCATTCTTCCAAAGATGGGGACAACCAGAGATAGATCTCTTTGCCACCCATCAGAACGCAAAATGCCAAAGCTTCGCGTCCAGGTACCCACACCACCTGTCGCAGGGCAATGCGTTATGGATAAATTGGTCCAACAAATTTGCATACGCTTTTCCCCCTCTCCCACTAATCCCATTAGTGGTCAGAAAGCTGCAACAACACTCAATGACCATGATACTAGTGGCACCCACGTGGGCAAGACAACCGTGGTTCACCACGCTCCTGCAACTCTCACAAGTGCCACATCAAAAGCTAAGAATTCTACCCATGCATCTTACACAGAACCATGGAGAAATAATGCACCCAGATCCCACACAACTGAACCTAGCGATCTGGCTCCTGAAATCCTAGAATTTGGGTACTTAGATCTACCACCAAATTGCATGGAGATAATTAAACAAGCGAGATGTCCCACCACCAGAGCATGCTATGCAGCTAAGTGGAAGAGGTTTGCTATACACTGTACTACTAATAATATCAACCCTCTAGACGTATCAACAAGGGAGATTATTTGCTACTTACTACACTTACAGCAATGTAATCTCGCATACACATCTATCAGGGTACATCTAGCAGCTATAACAGCGTACCTACAAAACAGGCAGCACATATCACTGTTTAGAGTGCCAGCGATAAAAGCCTTCATGGAAGGCCTTAAAAGAGTCATTCCACCAAGATTACCACCTTCCCCGGTCTGGAACCTCAATGTAGTACTCACCAGACTAATGGGACCACCTTTCGAACCTATGCATAGGTGCGAAATACAATTCCTTACATGGAAGGTGGCTTTCCTGATAGCCATTACCTCACTCAGGAGAGTAAGTGAATTACAGGCATTGACAATACAAGAACCATTCCTGCAGTTACACCAGAATAAAGTGGTTCTTAGAACAAACCCAAAGTTCTTGCCTAAAGTAATTTCGGCATTTCACATCAACCAACCAGTGGAACTGCCAGTCTTTTTTCCAAAACCACAGACAGTAGCAGAAAGGGCTCTACATACACTAGACGTCAAAAGAGCCATTTTGTACTACATAGAAAGGACACAAAATTTCAGGAAAACTAAACAACTATTTGTGGCATTTTCCCCAACACATAAGGGCAATCCTATCTCTAAAGCAGGCATAGCTAGATGGATTGTAAGATGTATACAAGTATGTTACATTAAAGCAAAGAGAACATTAACTGTTCCTCCTAGAGCTCATTCTACACGAAAACTAGGAGCATCTATGGCATTCTTAGGGAACATTCCCCTAGATGACATATGTAGAGCAGCAACTTGGTCTACACCACATACATTCACAAAACACTACTGTGTTGATGTACAGGCTACACAACAAGCCAGAGTGGGCCAAGCTGTATTAAAAACTCTATTTCAAACAGTTGCGACAGACACTGGTGACCACCGCTAGGGAGGTAACTGCTGTACAATCTATTCATAAATGTACCATCTGCAGCCCATATGCCTCGAACGGAATATGCTACTTACCAGTATGCATCTGTTCTTGGCATAGAGGGCTGCAGAGTGGTACATGCCCTCCCTGCCTCCCCGGAAACCTGTGTCTGTCCCAACATTATCTTAGTTAGATACACTTACATGGGCATATCTTTATGTATTCTACTACACCTCTCCATCTAACCCTACTATGGCAAAACAATCTAAGGATGGAGCCGATGCCCATGCGCACTAACACCAAGAGGAGGAGTCATCTATGACGACAAAGACTTCTCCAGGAGAAAAACAAAGTGCAATCATCCGAGCCCAACACCAGATGGCGATCTATTCATAAATGTACCACTCTGCAGCCCTCTATGCCAAGAACAGATGCATACTGGTAAGTAGCATATTCCTTACAATACAATACAGATATTTTAGTGTGTGTGTTTAGCCTCTGTGTTTTAGGTTATAAATTCACTTCAAATAATGAAGTGGTAGGATTGACGGTAAGTAACATTTCCTTCTAGCGCAGTTGTCCAAGCATTGCCCTTATAGAAATACTGCTATTTGCTCATGGATTTTATTTGTAAAGTAGTTGTACTTTGGATTGGATGGAAACTAGCTCGTGGTTATAGAGGAGAATGCTGCGGTTCTAATCATTTGCTAAAATGCATGGTGCTTCCTCAAAAATAAAAATAAAGAATCTGATAGGCATGTTATGAAAGAAATTAAGCTTAACCAAAGTCTTCCATTTTCTGCCTTCACTTGGTATTTGTTAATTGTCAAAAGCAGTGTACATGGTGGGAGTGGGTTCACCAGGTGACCTAGTTTTTTTTTGTGTCGAATTTTTTTATTGAAAACACTTGTAATAAATATATATAATTGGTGACCTAGTTTTTAAGTTTCTGTTGGCAGTCTGGGATATCAACAAGGAATGTGCAAGTTCTGTGCTGTCAGTGATTTTCCTTTCTATTCCAATCCCCTGCAGGGATAGAATGATGCTGCTAAAATTAGAACAGGAAATTCTGGAGTTTATTAACGATAATAGGTAAGCCATGAAGCATGTAATTTAGATTCTGCAGCAGTATGTAATGTGTATTTGTGTTGTATCTGCTTGCTAACCTTTGGTGTTTCCCCTCTTAAATGCGCAACCAATTAATTTGTTAATGAACTTGATAAAAAAGGTTGATTTAAAAAAACTGGGATGTGATTAGGAAAGAGTACCTTTTTATTGGTGAATTGTTCCTTTCTAGCTTGAAGGGCACACGCCAAGAAGCGGAAGTGTGAATATTGTATCAAATGTTTTCCTCATCATTAGTGTGGTCTTGAGGAAGTCCTCTTTACATCTCTTGGTCCTGTGGGGATACCTTTTACATTTAAGAGCCTTCTTGTTGGGTGATGTGCACGTGCGACCACCTTGCAAGTCATTGCAACATCTCTACCCAAAGCGCCAGACTCTATCCCACCCCATGTTCTCTCTGAATCAGTTTTAATTCTTGGACTGTTGATCAAAAGGAATCTTATCGCTCAGATTTCAACATTGTTGTTTTGTGATACACATTTCTTTTTTAACCCGTTTATAGCTTTGCTTCCAATTATTAATATTTTTTCTGTCGGATGATTTTTTTGATAATTGCCCTGGCTGCTCTTTTTTGTCGCTGGTCATACACTGAGTGAAGTTTCCTCATACTTCCACCATTACCGTTTGATAGTTGTGCCATTTAACATTGAATCATTCATTAAATTGATAACTGCACACTTTTTATTGTAAGAGTGTGCCTGTAATGCAATTATATATAAATAAAGGCTGCACAGTTGAAAAATATTTAAAGCAAATATCTTATGAAAGGTTTTAATTTTTTAGATCTCGCCTGGCATTAGCAGTGCGCATGTGCTGCCATCGCCATGCGAGGGCTTCTTAGAATCAATACGGTTCCAGAAGTCGTTTCCTTGCTCCGCCCGTACTTTCCATTGGTGGGCGTCTTTTGGCGTCATTGAATATGAGTGTAATGATTGTACTGGAGGCTTTGTAGTCCCTCCTGGTTGCCATCCTGTCCACTTTTAGCCCAGCCACCCGGGACTGGATCTTTTTCTGGCGGCCTGACACTGTGGGTTTTAGAATGACTTATCACTTTTTTTTTACCATGGTTTGCGTGTGGGCTGTGTACGTACTCGTGGGGGACGTTTAATAATGTGCTTTACATGAGTGCCAGTTATCTTACATTGGAGCGCTTTACATGAGACCCAGTTACGTTACACAAGGACACATTAGTTTTTGGTAGGTATGGGGAGATTAAGTATTTTGCCCAGAATCACCGGCTGCTGAGACGACACCTAAGATCGAACTGTTTCCCCAGCTCCAAAGCGCAGTTCTGGCCGTAAGGCCACAAGTCGCCGCTTGCTCAAGCGCTGGCTGTGGAAAAACTCTGCACCCACCGGGCTTCTCCGGGAGCAACGTGGATTTTAATCCTTAGACTTTTAAACACTGCTTACCTGCACTGCCTTCAAGCGCTTCGGACCCAGCGCTCAGATCCTCCCGGCTGCCCCCTCTCATGCACGCGACCCAGACCGCCTCCGCTGATCGCCCCCTCCTTGCCTGACTCTCGGAGTGGGACGGGCGGCTCCTCCATCTTGGGCGGGTCTGGGTTCGGCGCTGCAGTTCTTTGGCTCCTCCCCCCTGCCAGGCCCCCCTGATCCTCCTCCCCCATGTGTCCCTACATTATGGCTCCTCTTTTCTGGCAGCGCAGCGGACGGGCGCAGCGGGCGCGACGAAGGCGCGCCGAAGTTGCGCCTAAGTTAAGCCCGTCTGCGCCCGTCCGCGACGGGCCGGGACCAGGGGCCACACACTCTGCTTCTTCATTGGTTTACTCTTCCTCCCAACTCACTGCTCTCTCCGCAACCTCTCCTCCCTCACCCTCTCTACTGCATCATCTAGACACATTTGGTATTCTCACCTCTCCTCCGTCACACTTGACACGGGCCTCTCATAGCCCTACTCCTCTTTCTGTTAAACCTCCCCTTGTCTCCCGCCCTTCCCCTGCTCCTACTGTAGCCTCCACTTATCTACTCAACACCCGTTCTGCAGTCAAACACCAGACAGCACTCTTCAATCTCTTGACTACCGACTCCCCTGATTTTCTTTTTCTGACCGAAACCTGGTTTACAGCTGATTCCCTCCCAGATCTTTTAGCCATTCTCCCCGATACCTACTACGCCCTCCGAGCTGACCGCCCGGATGGCAAGGCTGGGGGAGGTGTGGCAATGATCATTCGGTCGACTCTCAAATTCCAACTTCCTCCTCACCCCCTTATACCTAATGTGGACTACTTAGTGGCCCGCTCTCTCAATCTTCCTGCCCCCCTCACTGTTGTCCTTGTCTATCGTCCCCCTCAATCTATGCCTTCCTTTGTAGCTTCCCTTCAGGACCTTTTGGCCACCTTGGTGGTCAACAACTCCTCCGTCCTATTGCTCGGCGACTTTAATTTCTGGCCGGGTGATCCCAGGAAAGATCTTCCCTCTAAAGACTTTTCCGCCACCCTCCAATGCTTGAATCTCACATCCTATGTTACAGTTGCCACCCATGCTCAAGGTCACATCTTAGATCAAATTTGTTCCTCTTGTCCTCTCGCTTCACCTCCCTCTATATCTCCTTGCATTTGGTCGGATCACTTTATTATTTCCTTTTCTATTCACCTGGGTGTGGTCGACAAGCCCCCCCTTCCCAAAAATATTCTAGCCCGCAACTGGAATAAGACCGACCTTGATTCTCTTTCGCGTTCCTTGGCTTCATCCGCCCCGGACCTCACTGATCTTCCCCTCGAATCTCAGGCCACTGCCATCAGCACATGGCTATCTTCTTCGTGTGACCTAGTTGCCCCGCTTAGAAAGATCAAAGCGGTTCGCCCCTATGATGCGCACAAATGGTTCTCTCCAGAGCTCAAAGCATTAAAACTCAACCTTAGGCGGTCGGAACGCCTCTGGAGACGGAAGTACTGTCCCTCTTTGCACGCCAAATACAAACAACTTCTCACCGAATATAAAAAAGCAATTTTAGCGGCCAAAACCTCCTATTTCACTGAGAGAGTAGCCGTCTCCGCCAACAAATCCCGTGAAATTTTTTCCCTGGTTCACAGTCTTGCCACTTCCGATCGTTTCTCCCCTTCTCTTGTTCCCTCCCAGTCCCTCTGTTCGTCACTCAATGACTTTTTCATTGACAAGATTGTGAAGATCAAAGCTAACATCCCCACTGTGCCTCAACCCAGCCGCACCTGTCCCCTCGCACCTCCCCCGTCCTCCTTTGCTCTCTTCCCCCCTATTTCCCCTGATTTATTTTTCAAATATCTGCTCAAAGTTAAGTCTGGCTCTCCCGCGGATTGCGCACCGGCACACATTCTCAAAACCCTCTTTACCAACTGCCCTGCCCCCCCTCTTGCTCTACTTAATTCTTCTCTGGCTCTTGGTTCCGTCCCCTTATCTCTCAAATCCGCAATCGTCCTCCCCATTCTAAAAAAAACTGGTCTGGATCCTTCTCTACCCTCTAATTTTTGACCCATCTCCCTTCTTCCCTACCTCGGCAAGATCCTTGAGGCCCATGTCACCTCCTGCCTCTCCTCTTATATCGAGGAGAATGGCCTTTTGGCTTCCCATCAGGCGGGCTTCCGCCCGGGCCACTCTACGGAGGCAGTGGTCCTCGCGGTTCTGGATGAACTCAAGGGGAAAGCCGACTCTAACCTTCCCCAAGCCTTGGTCCTTCTCGATTTGTCCGCTGCGTTCGACACGGTTGACCACTCCATTCTTCTCGACCGTGTCAGCGCAGCGGGCATTCGGGCGCGGCCTTTTCCTGGCTCGCGTCCTTCCTTCGGGACAGGTCCCAGGCTGTTCACCTCTCCGGTTTCTCTGCCCCTCCCTGTTCAGTCACCTGTGGTGTTCCCCAAGGTTCCTCCCTTTCCCCCCTTCTTTACGATCTTTATATCCATCCTCTCATCTCCTCCCTTCTCGAGCTGGGGGTCTCGGTGTACAATTACGCCGACGACCTCCAGCTCGTCTTTGATCTCTCTTCTTTTCCGGACTCTCGTCCTAAACTTTGTTCCACTTTAATTTTCATTTCCGAGTGGATGAGTGTTAACCATCTCAAGCTCAATCCCGACAAAACGGAACTTGTCCTCACTGGTGGTCCCTCTAACCCTTGGTCCCCTGCACACTGGCCCCTCTCTTTTGGCCCCCCTCCCTCACCCGCCTCCTCTGTTCGCACCCTTGGTATTAAAGTCAGTCATGACTTATCCATGCACAGTCAGATCAGCTCCGTCGTGTCCTCCTGTTTTCTCTCCCTCCGTCTCATCCGGAAAATCTCGAGTTTTTTTTCCACCGACGCACTCAAAACCATCGTCATGGCTTTAGTCATCTCCCGCCTCGACTATGGCAATGGCATGTACGTGGGCATTCTCTCCTACGAAACCCGCCGGCTCCAGGCCATTCAAAATCAGGCCGCTCGCCTCATTTTGTCCCTCCCCAAATCCTCCCATATCACTCCCGTTCTCAAATCCCTTCACTGGCTTCCTATTCGATTCAGATCCTTCTTCAAACTGGCTTGCTTAGCCTTTCGGGCTCATTCTCGTTCTGCCCCCTTTCATCACCTCTCTCATCTCCTCTCACGCCCCTAGCCGCACTCTTCGATCTTCCTCCCTCTCTCTCTTGCACATCCCCTGTTTTGGCAAATCCAGAACAGGAGGCACTCGGTTTTCTGTTCTGGCCCCCCAGTTCTGGAACAGCCTCCCACTCTCTATTCGCTCTATCCCCATTTACACTCACTTCCGTAAGGCCCTCAAAACTTTCCTCTTCTCTCAGGCATTCCCTTCTTAGTTCTCCTGGTTTCCCTCTGTGAGCTCTGATCAGGTCCCCAGCGCCAGGAAGCCGCTTGGCCGCAGTGCGCTCTATCAAATATTTTTTTCATTTCATAGGCTGCCTGCTTTCCGCGCTTTGTAAGTACTTACTGCTCCAAGGAGAGTCTGCCTCTCTGCGTCCCCCTAGGGGGTCTTCAAATGCTGCCTGTTTATTTCAAAATTACAACTGAAATTGTGCAATGTCTTGGTTGCTTCAATGTTCTGCTGACGGGTCCCGTGTTTAAAGGGACAGTGTCTTTACAGTGCAAGACATTCACCCGCACCGCGTGCTGCCACATTACTCAAAACCTCCAAACTGTGGGATTAGCTCACTCTGGAGCTGCACTGAAGTGACGAAAGATAGGTACGTCCCACCGTAGTATTGTTCGTGCACACAAGTGTGTACATGGTCTTTAGCTTTACCCACCAGCTAAAGGTATTTTCGCTGTTTATTTTTTAGCGGCGAGGTGAACTTCCCATGAGATCTCACCTGAAGTGAGTGGTCCCCACCCAATGGGCGGGGGCAACGAAGCCTGGAACCGCCCGGGAGACAGCTTAAATAGTCTCTATGGTTCAACCGTAACTCGCGATAGCACGGGACATGCACTCTTGACAGTATCGTGCACTGATTCCCGGCGCTATCTGCAGTGAGTATTAGCTGCAAGATGAGAGGCCTTAAAGGGGGGGGGCTTCTTACTGGCAGATATTTACGATTCACCTCTCTCCGTAATTATCAAAAGCATCCCTTTGTGATGCTCTAATTTTGTACATTTCAGTGGAAAGTTATTTCTTGCCACAATCCCTGAACTTTCTAGTTTGCCATTTTTCGAATACTGATTGATATACCGAAGGCTCATTAAAAATGTAATGGAGGGTCGAAATTTATGAGCTGAATTCCACATAAACTGCTACATAAAGGTGTAACGTTAAAGCTGTGTGCTTCACCCAAAAAAGGATTTTCATCGGAACAGCTGTGTGCATCAATTATGTTTTCCTGAGGCTGTTGAAAATGATCTATTTGCACTCTTAGTTTATTGAAACCATGTAATTCATATAATGAGCCTGTTTTTAAAATACAAATGGTTCGTCTCACCTTTGGTTAAAAGCGCTCACTTTTTGGCAGTTGCTGAGGTTACCTCCTTGTTGATTGTGTGATTCACATATTATAACTAAACATATTAAAACTTGAAATGCCCTGTCTCTGGTATGGTGGTGGGTGTGTTGGAGTGAGATTTTTTTTTATTTTTTATAAATATATATATATATATATATATATATATATATATATATATATATATAATTACCTACTGGCGGTCGCCAGCACGTAGTTATAGTTAGGACCCAGTTTCCATAGGAAATCCACAACATTCTATTTGGATTAACTTTGGCGCCGGTGGACGAATCTTCGCGAATTTCTCCAAGAAAATGGCCTGCTCGGTTCCGCTCCTTCCCTAAAAGTTTGGGGGTGATTCGTTAAGCGGGGGCCGAGAAAAAAGGGGGATCCCAAAACGTGTTTTCCCCATGCTTCATGCTTTTTTCCATAGGGACCTTTAGCCAGGGCTACAGCCCAAACGGCTGAACGGAATTACACGAAATTTGGCAGAGAGGTAGAGTTCTGTTCGCAGATTGTGCTTTTTGTTAAATGATGTAAATCCGTTCAGTAGTTTCTGAGAAAATTGCAAGTAAAATCATAGCGATATCTAGAGACGGAGTTCAGTACGCGTACTGAAATCTGTTCAATTACGAGCACGAGCTGCATGCTGATTGGCTGTGAACTGTCTGTCAACATTCGAAACCAGGAAGTGTTGGCGGCCATCTTGTGCCTTGCTAAAACAGAGTCACAAGAAAACAGTAAAACAAAGTTGAGAAATTAGGGAAGGGGTAGGGTAGCGACATTCTGACCCTCTAGGCTTGCTCAGGGGGTCGTACATGGATGTTTAGGATCTATTTTTTATTTTTATTTTTTAAAGAAAAATCGCGGCGTTTGTGTATGGAAATACGTACAATTGCGAGCAGGAGCTGCATGCTGATTGGCTGTCAATACTCCAAACCAGAAAGTGTTGGCAGCCATGTTTGTCGGGAGAGCAGAGTCACAAGAAAACAGTAAAACAAAGTTGAGAAATAAGGAATCTGGGCAGGGTAAAAACATTCTGAGCCTATAGGTCTTGGTCAGGGGGTGGTACATGGATCTTTAGGCTCAATTTTTTTTTTTAAATAAAAAATGGCAGGTTACTCGTGCAGTACTTGTATGCGGTTGAAAAGGTGAAAAAAATGTCAGATTTATTCATTAGGTCCCGGGGGGGGGTAAATTACGGGGGCAATTTTTCTGCATAATGGGGGCTTGTAAGGTGCCCCGAGCACTGGGGAACGTAACTCCTCTGGTTTTATTTTGAAGTATGCGGGGGGGTTACGGTTCTACTCCCCACAGTCTCGGTGAGCGGCACCCCTCGCGTCTTTAAAAAAAAAAATATATATGTTTTGAGCTCTCTGTCTCTCTCCCCGTACACGTCGCAGGGAATACCACATTTCTGGGGCAGTGATATGTAAAATGACCTTCCAGCTCCGGGTACCTGCATTGTCTGGAGTTTTTTATTAATGTTGGGAAGGTGGGCTTGATAATACGTCCTTGTAAATTAACGTAGAAGCCTATGTTCTGGTCTTAACATGGGCTTCTATGGGAAATAACAAGGCCATATTATAAAGCTCATTATCACCGTTTTATCGGCAGTTTCCTGCCAATAAAACAGCGATAATTTTAACACCGGTCCTTGATAATATGTACCTAAGTTTACTGGTCATATGCGTATGGAAATACGTACAATTACGAGCAGGAGCTGCATGATGATTGGCTGTCAATACTCCAAACCAGGAAGTGTTGGCAGCCATGTTGTTTGTCGGGTGAGGAGAGTCACAAGAAAACAGTAAAACAAAGTTGAGAAATAAAGAAACTGGGCAGGGTGGGAAGATTCTAAGTCTATAGTCTTGGTCAGGGGGTGGTACATGGATCTTTAGGCTCAATTTTTATTTAAAAAAAAAAAAATAGCGGGTTACTCGTGCAGTACTTGTACGCGGTGGAAAAGGTGAAAATAAAGGCGAAGTCCATTTTATTCATTAGGTCCCGGGGTGGGCAAATTACGGGGGCAATTTTTCTGCATAATGGGGGCTTGTAAGGTGCCCCGAGCACTGGGGAACGGCACTCCTCTGGTTTTATTTTGAAGTATGCGGGGGGGTTACGGTCCTACTCCCCGCAGTCTCTGTGAGGGGCACCCCTCTGTCTTTTTATAAAAAAAAATGTTTTGAGCGCTCTCTCTCTCACTCCCCGTACATGTCGCGGGGAACGCCACATTTCTGGGGCAGTGATATGTGAAATGACCTTCCAGCTCCGGGTACCTGCATTGTCTGGAGTTTTTTAATAATGTTGGGCTTGATAATACGTCCTTGTAAATTCCCATAGAAGCCTATGTTCTGGTAACATGGGCTTCTATGGGAAATAACAAGGCTGCATTATCATGGTCATTATAGCCGTTTTATCGGCAGTGTCCTGCCAATAAACCGGTGATAATTTTAACACCGGGCCTTTGATAATATCCACCTAAGTTTACTGATCAAAAAAAATAGCAATGGGTCATATCAACAAAAGGCGATACATTATCGTCGCTTTTATTGGCAGGAAACTGCCGATAAAGCGGCGATAATGGGCTTGATAATATGCCCTTGTGAATAACCATAGCAGCTCAGGTTAACATCAGAACTTGGGCTGCTAGGGGAATTTACAAGGGCCTATGGTTTTTTATTAATGTTGGAAGGGTGGGCTTGATATTATGTCCTTGTTAATTGCCATAGAAGCCTATGTTCTGGTGTTATCATGGGCTTCAATGAGCAATAACAAGGCCGTAATATCATGGTCATTATCGCTGTTTTATCGGCAGTTTCTTGCCAATAAAACGGCGATAATTGTAACACCGGTCATGATAATATGCACCTAAGTTTACTGGTCAAATAAAGAGCAATGAGTCATTATCCATAAAAGGCGATACATTATCGTCGTTTTTATCGGCAGGAAACTGCCGATAAAGCGGCGATAATGGGCTTGATAATATGCCCTTGTGAATAACCATAGGAGCCCAGGTTAATACCAGAACCTGGGCTGCTATGGGAAGTTACAAGGGCCTATTACCAAGCCCATTATCGCCGCTTTATTGGCAGTTTCCGGTTGATAAAAGCAGCGATAATGTATCGCCTTTTGTTAATAATATGCTCCTTAATTTCTATGAGAGTATGTAAAGCTTTTCTTTTTTTTTTTTGGTGTAGCAGTTGTACTCTCTTTGCATGCTCAGCGTCGTTTCAAAGCCCACGTTTTCTTTTTCTCAAAGTTCAACAAGCAAACCTTTCTTTCTATCAGTTAGTGAATCTGTCGCTTTCTTTACCTGGTTCGTGTGTGTCATCCGCTGCTGTACTTTTGTACAGTATTAATAGTCCTTTTTTTATATATTTATTTGAAAGGTAGTGCAGAGGCGCCAAACATTGATTACGTACTCCGACCATCGTCATTTTCGTAGTTTCTCACCATTCTTTTTATTATATCTGTTAGTTAGAACTCAGTAGTTTTTAATCCTAGTCTTGAATATCTTACTATAGTATTTCAACATTATTTTTATTTGGGGTCGTCATACCCCTCCCCCACAAAATAAAAGAAGTATGTAGTTTTTTTAAATTAACTTTTATTACACAATAAATATAAACAAAACTCAATTATAACTATATTAGAACTGGAAAAATAAGTTAAACAATGTTATAAACAAATTGTGAAATGGATTCCAAAAGGTGTCCGATTGGCAATCTGCAAAAGAAAATAAGAGTTTAGAATTATGTAGAGGTGAGTAAATGAGCTGAAGCATTACGGGGCATATTATCAAGAACGGTGATAAAATTATCGCCGTTTCAGCGGCAAGAAACTGCCGCTAAAGCGGCGATAATGGGCATGATAATTTGCTGTTGTGAATTCCCATAGCAGTCCAGGTTCTGGTGTTAACCTGGGCTACCATGAGAATTCAGAAGGGCATATTATCAAGCCCATTATCGCCGCTTTAGCGGCAGTTTCCTGCTGCTAAAACAGCGATTATTATATCGCCGTTCTTGATACTATGTCCCTACAAGTTTTGGTAACTCTACGGTTTTACATGTTCAGTGTGACTCGTACATTCCAGTTCTGTTATAGTGCCGCGTTCAAGTGGTGTCTATATAAAAGTGCCTACTGCGTTACTTACGCCCGTTATGGCGACTTATTTCTAATGCATTCCTATGAAAGCTTTGTACATCTAGGCCTCTGTGCTTACCGTTGTATAAACTTTGCGGGTAAACATTTCAGGCAGTAGGTGTCACAACTTATTCAGAGTAATTCTTCCACGCGTTCAAGACAGCAGTGTCTTAGTTTAAGAGAGAAAGAGAAATTATGTCAGAGTGAAAGAGAGAAAGAGAGAGAATACAACGTTAAAACTGTGTTGCAGAGTCTAGAGTTGAGATTTTTTTATTGAAAATTGAGATGTAGATTTACTAGCTCCTTGCATCACTTTATCCATGTTAAGTGACTCAAAAGTGGCGTAATAAGGTTGTGGATCTGTTTGTCAGACTGTTGTAACCTATCTGTTGTCACTGCTCGGAGGTAATTATAGATTTTGCAGAGAAGCTGCTGTACAGTACGCACTCTGGGCCATAATATGAAGACTGGGCGACACAATTATCGCCACTTTATCGGCAGGAAAGTGTCGCTAAAGTGGTGATAGTGGGTTTGATAATATGCTCTATGGAATTCCAATCAAAGCTCATGTCTGATGTCCTTCACATGTAACATGAGCTTCGATTGGAATTCTATAGAGCATATTATCAAACCCATTATCGCCACTTTAGCTGCACTTTCCTGCCAATAAAGTGGGGATAATTTAGTCGTCCAGGCTTGATAATATGGCCCTCTCTCGTTTCACAAATAAAGCTAACACTACAGTTTTACGAGTGCAGTATATCTGGTATATTTCAGTTGTTATAGTGCCATGTTCAAGTGGTAGCTATATGGAAGTGCCTACTGCCTTACTGACTGCCGTTATGGCGACTTATTTCTAATGCATTCCAATGAAGGCTTTGTAGATCTAGGCTGCTGGGCTTATCTTATATAAAGAGTGCGGCTACTGGAGTTAACTATTCGACTTGAACTCTGCTGCTGTACGTCAAAGTATATTCAATAAGTTGCAGAGAATTCCATTGCTGTTGCTCGATAGGCCGTGGTTGCTTTTGAACAATGTTTGCTGAAGGAAACAAAAGGACATTTTGACTAGTCATCGTAAACTGAGTTGCGTAAGTATCAAAAGTTAATTTTAATGTGGGTTCTTAATATTCCGTAGTTAGACTGTTGCAGCTCCAGCAAATAAAGGAAGATCAATAAGGTAATGGAGGCCTGTGACGGCCTCGTGACTCAGAAAAAAAAATACTATCATGGACGCCCAATTAATAGAGGCCTAAGCACGTGGCGTAGTACAGAAATAAGACACAGAAATGTATGCACCATAATTTTTAAGAATAGAGGTGTATGGGACCTCGTGACTTATAAAGAAATATTTCAATTATGTAAGTAAAATTTAAAACCATTGAGGGGTAGGAAAATCATATGAAGGATAAAAAAATGACATTATGCATATACAATTTACAGTGGAGGCTGATGATGTGACGTCGTCTTACCTTTGCTTCTGTCGTCTTTTGTCGTGTCTTGAAAGGCTGCGGTTTTGCTGAGTCTGGGGTGTTTTCGACAGTCTGTCTGTCACCGCAGCAGAGGCAGGCAAAAGAGAGGGTGCTCACGTCAGTGCCCGCATTATATGGAAACCGCGGGGGCTGACCAAACCAAGCCCAGGGCCGTCATTGGTAGCGTTTTCATGGTCTACAAGAATGATCACCCTGTGGGACATGCCATTGGGTAATGTTTTGGTTTACAGGCTAAATGATAGCAAGCATGCTAGGTGGTGGCATGTGGGTAGTGTGGGCGGGCGCTCATGTGCAAGTATGAGTATGTGCACTAACAATTAACAACAGAGAGAGATGGGGGCAGTGTAATAATTTATGCAGAGGCAGGCCCAGAATCAGATCTGCAATGAGTCGGCACTACTAATCATTCTCCTTAGCGCGCCCTGAGCTCTGATTTGTCACTGAGAGGGTGATCGCACCATAGTTTATACTGCTTTTCATACTCAGCGTGTACCCGCGCATACGGTACGAATATGCTTTGACGTTACGCGTCGAATTAAAACTTCAGTGTGACGTCATGTACGACGTTCTGTATGCGAAAGGGGGCAATGTTTCTACTTGGTTTAAAACATGTATGTATTTAATGTACATACTAAGGGCAGACATTTGGAATAACTATGATTTTTTTTAATACTTGTAATAATCATATATTACTTTTAAAAAGAATTAGACAAATCGCGGTAGAACATCATGCGTACTTGTATTGAAAGAGCTGCGCAAGCGCATCATAAGCGTACGCAAAGCCATGTGACTTTAAAAGGAGAGATTTGATTGGTTCATAACTTTTCTTATTGCGACTGTTAAAAGTTCCGTCCCATAATAATTATTCGACTTTGACTTTCAAAAGAAGCATTTGTTCTGAGAATCTTTTCAAATAAAAGGAAGATCACCATAATAAGAGCAATGGAGTCCTCTTCCAGCAGTTCTTCAGAGGGAGATTTTATTCCTGAAGAACGTCTAAAGAAGAGGAAAGCAGCTCTAATTTGGAAGTTTTTCACTTTTCCAGAAAGTCAAAAAAAGGTTAATGATCCAAAAGTAACCTAGAAAATTTGCGAAACAACTCTTTCAAGGGGTGATCCATGTAAAAAATACTCCTTTGGCACAGCAAATATGGTGCGGCACGTGAAGAACTTGCACCCCAAGAACTTTGCTCGAGCTGCAAGACGGAGGTTGCACGAGAACCCACCTGCTTCTGCACCAAGTACATCAACTGCGGCAGCAGCATTTTCAGCAAGCAGTCCACACCCACATATTGATTTTGACTTTGCTAAAGTTAAAATTCTATGCATTTATTGCGATAAACTTTTGTGTTATGGAGAACAGTCTATAGACTTGATGAAATGCAGGATCATTGCTGTCCTCTAATTTAGTTGTTCTTTTTTTCCTTCTTTTGTTCCGCTTGGAATTTGTTGAGAAAGCACAAAAAAAAATACAAAACAAAAAAACCAGTTCTTTTTAGAACTACCTTCACTGGTCAAAGAAAGAACTACATTTTTATGTTAGTGTGTAAAAGTTTGTCAGAATGAATGTCTAGTTCATAAAGGAATGAATGAATATGTTACTAGTGTATGGAGAATGTGAAAGTGCAGAACTATAAATAACTGCTACAGCATATATCTATAAGGTGTTTATCTATAGTATACGAAGCACTTCAATGTATCATCTGTACATAAATATGTTACAAGTCTATGTTTCAATTTGCGCTGCTGGTGAAAGTGCCTGGGTGAATTTGTATGTGTTAGGGGCGCATTTACAATTCCCTTGTGCCTCTTTTACACAGCCGTTGCGTTACTTTTGTGACACAGCGGTGGTGCAAAAGATGTGCCATGGTGTGTGCTATTAACAATGTGACGCATCTGAAGGGTGTATTACATTGTAAAGCGCTGCGCCAGACGAGGCTTTCTTGTGCAGAAGGGGTGCAGCAAGGCCTCCTAAAAGTGACTGAGTGAATGTATAACATTTTATTCAGTGACTTTTGATCTTATGCTGCGTCAAAACCTTGCACATGCTTGAAGCAGGTGTACGGATTGATACAGCATTGTGAGCATAGGGCCCCAAGAGAATTGCTGGAGCTGTGTTATACTTGCATCCGACGTCAAGCAATATTTCATCCAAAAATTACTTTGCAATTTAGTTTTGTTAATATTTTATAATAAGAATATAAAATATAATCTAAAAAAATAAAACAAATATAAATATTTATATTAAAAATATAAGAAATTAGTATAAAAAGAAAGACATAGTAAATAATACATTTATAAATGATCATTTACAAAACCTACAAAATTCACTGAAAAAACCATAGGTTTCACACACGTTTATAGTTTAGAATTAGCATTTAAAAAACCTTGCAAATTCATTGAAAAACCATAGGTTTCACATGTTATAGCTAGCTGAACATTTCTCTCATACAAAACCTTTGAAATTCCTCCGTTATAGTTAGCTCAGCTAACTATAACTTGCGCGCCCGCAATGCACTGCTGATGACGTCACATATTACATCACTCATGACATGGTCAGTGACATCACTCATGACATCACTGATGACATCATCCTTGTGGCACACCTCCTCTTACTGTAATATAACCTTTGATAAACACGATCAAAAGTAGAAACTAAAATTTGAAAAAAAATGGAGATACCAATTCCAGTTAGAACAACCTATTGAGTAATCCCAAAATCGACATACACATCCACTCATTCACATAGTTTTATATAGTCACTCATACATGTACTGACTCATCATATGTACTCATACACCTATATATATCCTGTTATACACCGACACTCATCTATAAAGTTAGTCACACACATGCAAATAAACTATCAAATATCCATTTAGTTGCATATACAGCTATACACCCACCACTACACTAACTTCTACAGAATCGTAGACATACTTACTCTCTTAAACAATCACTTATAGAAACACATACTTATTTATACAGGAAGTCTTAGAATCTGTCGCTCTCAGATATACTAACTTATATTCATCAATACTCACATATACTAGTTTAAAACATATGTAGTTACTCATAAAGATACTATTGACAGTCATTTACTCACTAACACACCAATACGCACACTCATCCACCCATACAGTCCTGCACACATGTTGTCTTCAAAACACATACAAACAGTGAGTCAGTCATTCATGCATCTGTGCGCTAAGTAATACTCCCCACCGAACCGTACACTCATTTTGGTACTCAAAAAACCAACTAATAACCCATATACACACTCATGTAGCTACTCACCAACCCATGCAGCCACTTATATACAAAGTGAGACACTGATACAGATATTTAAATATTTAAAGATTACTCGCTAGTACACCTATTCACTAAGATATACTTAATAAGTCAGTTATACAATCAACTTTACAAAAAAAAACATCCATTTAGACACTTATTTATCTTCCATCGACCTTTAGATATACATATATATAAAAAAAAATTCAGAAACACATTCACTTGATGATGTCATCAGTGATGTCATAAGGGATGTCATCAGTGATGTCATGAGTGATGTCACTGACCATGTCATGAGTGATGTAATATGTGACGTCCTCAGCAGTGCATTGCGGGCGCGCAAGTTATACTTAGCTGAGCTAACTATTACTGAGGAATTTCAAAGGTTTTGTATGAGGGAAATGTTCAACTAACTATAACATGTGAAACCTATGGTTCTTTCAATGAATTTGCAAGGTTTTTTAAATGCTAATTCCTAACTATAACGTGTGTGAAACCTATGGTTTTTTCAGTGAATATATATATATATATATATATATATATATATATATATATATATATATATATATATATATATATATATATAAATAAAGCAATCCCGACCTGTCAGTGGATGACAGGCAACATCAGGGTGCAGACCTCATTACGCCACAGCAGACAGCCAAAACGAAGCTCACAATGAATCCAACTCAAGTGAGTAGCAGGAATAAACGTTTTATTAAATGAATGACGCGTTTCGCTCCACTGGGGAGCTTGTTCACATAAAAGCACTCAAAAGAAGTGGGAGAATATATACATGATACAGGGAGGAGCTTGATTGGGAAGACACGCCCAAGAGTAAAAAACAAATAAAGAAACAGTGCAAAAAGTAAAACATGTTATTTTCACATAAGCAGAAACATGTACCTAATATAAAGTAACAGGTTATATACTGGTCATGGCAATTTTAAACAGTATAGGGATATTGCAATGAGAGCTGTAAAATATAAGCATTGATCATAAGCGTTCGTATAAAGTAAAAAATGGCTGGCTGGAAAAGTTTACAAAAGAAGGGGGTGATGAGGGAAGCACAAAAACAAGCAAAATAGCAAGTGTGACGGCATAGTGCCTAATCAGTGTGATGTGCTTTCCAGGGGTTTATAGAAGCCAGCAACATATTGAAAATCTAGAACGCAAGCAACTCAAGACATAGTGCCTGAATATTCCAACAACGCCACTGTTTTCTAGAATAAAAAAAACGCCAAGTTCACAGAAAACTAACAATAGTGGTACAAGTCAAGTACTGCATAGACAGTGCAAAGCATAAAATAACTGTGTATAGGGAAAACACGATAGATTTGAAAAAAAAAATAATAAAAGATACAGAAGCCCAACCTAAAATGTGTGAAAATAAAATGAGATTCAGAAAGAAGCAAAAGGAAAATAGCAACACCTGAGGCGAAATAAAGAATTTGTGTTGTTCGAGATAAGATTAAAGTGACATGAATGCTTAGTCAAAACATTTTATCGGAAAAAATGACTAAGAGCAGGCGTCAAAACAGAAAAGTGGCAGTAAGCCAAAGCCGATAAGTGACGCATTGACTGAACAAGAGAAGGGAAAAAGGATCATAATAGTTACAGGTATGGAAAAAAGATCGACAGAAACCAAGAACAAATTGGATCTACAATTTAAATGTTACAAGAAACTTTTTAAATCCTCACTCAGATTGAGCCCATTAGGGGCCTTGGTATCGAGGGACATAATGAGTTGAGATTCACGCTGTCTCAGTAATTTTTCGCGGTCCCCACCGCGACTGGGTTGAGGCACTGAACAAAGGACTGTGTATTGCAAGTCCTTCAGCTTTTTGTCATGGACTGCTTCAAAATGCCTCGCCACAGGGTAATTGCTATCACTGTTAACGATGGCCCTGATATGCTGAAGTATTCTTTGATGAACAGGCAGCTTGGTGCTGCCTATGTACAACAGATCACATGTACATCTGAGCTTGTAGACAACAAACTCCGATCTACATGTTAGATATTCTCTGATGGGAATAGGTGTGTCGCTAAATGCAGTGACATATTCCGTAGTATTGGTGGCAAAATTACAGGCACGACAGGAAGTGCATTTAAAAAAACCCATTTTGGTGATCTTAGTGAGTTTGGGTGGATTTTCTGGTGCTGTTCTATCAAGAGCGTCACGCATGGATGGCGCACGTCTGAATGTGATGGTAGGTGTTTCAGGTAGCATTGGGCCAAGAATGGGATCCGTCAGAATGATAGGCCATTCAGTGCCAATGATGCGCCTAATCTTTCGCTCCTGTGAGCTGAAAGTAGTTATAAGTCTGACAGTGCGCTGAGAGTCATCCTGGGTATTTTTGGTATTAACAGTGGTGGGCTCCCTTGGTGTAAGTAGTGAGACTCTATCTACTGATGAAGCTTTGGCCAAAGCTTGATCAAGTATAGTTCTAGAGTACCCTCTTCTCAGGAAACGTTGTTTGGATTCCTCAAGGCATGTGGCCAGAGAGTCAGGGTCACTGCAGATTCTGTGGATACGAATAAATTCGCCAAAGGGAATACTGCGGATGGTATGTGCTGGATGGGAGCTGCGCGCGTGTAAAATAGAATTACCAGCAGTACTCTTGCGATGTAGTTTAGTCATGAGTGTGTTGTCCTTGATAAACAAGTGCACATCTAGAAATTCCGCTTCAGAAATGCTTACATTGGCAGTGAATTTTAGATTTAAGGAGTTGGCATTGCAGTCAGATACAAACGAAAGGGCCTGATCTTTGGTGCCCTTCCAAATGATGCAAATATCGTCAATGTAGAGCCAGTAATGCGCAATGCATGGCGACCAGTGTGCGTGTGTGGTTTTGAGCTCGTGTTCCTCCCACCAACCCACATGAAGACATGAGTAGCTGGGGGAAAAACACGAGCCCATCGCCACACCACGCAATTGCTGGTAAGTATTGTTCCTGAAACGGAAGAAATTGGAAGTAAGGCACAGTTTGATCATGGCAATCAACATGGAATTTTGTTCCCTGAAACAAATGGCACGTGTATTAAGATAGTACTGACATGCGTTTATACCATGCTGATGATTGATAGAAGTATAAAGCGATTCGATGTCTAAAATCAGAAACAAATAATCACTACAGCAATTAACAGTTCCAATCTTGGTCAAAAAATCTAGTATCTTTCAAAAAAGAAGGGAGACTTGCCACATGAGGTTGGAGAAAAAAGTCTACATATTTGGAGATGTTTTCGGTCATACTCCCAATGGCCGATATGATTGGACGGCCAGGCGTGGGGGTAACAAGTTTGTGAACTTTAGGCAAAAAGTATAAGTAGGGTGTCACTGGATGGTCTTTAGATAGGTAGTTGCATTCATCTTTAGTAAGGAGATTGAGTCTTTTCCAGGTGCTCAGCTGCTTACGTATTTGGTTATGATTCTGAACCATAGCAAATTGTGATGATAGGGTGTAACATGTAGAATCAGATAAGTGTCTTTGTGCTTCTTCAATGTAGTCCGATGTTTTCCAAAGAACAGTATTGCCACCCTTGTCGGCACTCTTAACAATCACATTGTGGTTTGATTGGAGTTTATTGATAAGCAAATTGTATTGCTGGTCATTGTATTTCAGTTGTTTGTGTTGGGTCAGGATAGATCTGTTTAAAGTTTTAAGTTCAATGATGACACGATCGCTGAATATATCTACAGCATCCCGAGGCATGAGTGGAAAGAATGTCGACTTTGGGTTTAAATGGCGTTGGCACTATGCGATTCACATTGAACACTTGGCTGACAGTTGGCACAGTTTGGGAAGTGTCATCAAATGCTAAATCGTATAGGTTTTGCAGGCCAGCATTGTCCTGTACTTGGAGTTGAGCTGCCATGTTAAAAGGAATCTCAGTTGCCCCACTTTGTTTGCGTTTTGCCTCCAATTTGAAATATTTAATAAGTTTAATTTTTCTCACAAATTTGTATAAATCAATCCGGGTTTGGTTGTAGGAGAATTTGTTTGGCGGACAGAATGAGAGGCCCAGAGACAGTAACTGCTCCTCCGCCTTAACATATATATATATTTTCACAACACCAGTCCACCGGCAGCCGAACGCAGCAGCGGGTGCCTCCGTAAGGTAGGTGACTCCTTTTCGCCTCGCCAGCAACTTATATATATATATATATATATATATATTACCTACTGGCGGTCGCCAGTAGGTATATATAGTTAGGATTTTTTTCCTATGGGATTTCAGAAAATTCTATGTTGAATAACTTTGGCGTTTGTGGACGGAATTGGCTGAAATTTTCAGGAAAATGGCACATTTTGTTTCTGAGCAGCCCCTGAAAATTTGGAGGGTTTCGTCAAGGGGGGGGCCGACAAAAAAGGGGGGTCCCAAAACACGTTTTTCCCATTCATTTTTCCATAGGGCGGTTGGAATCACTTTTAGCTCGAACGGCTAAATGGATTTACACGAAACTTGGCAAAATTGTAGATATGGTTTGCCCGACGTGCCTTTGCTATGTCTCAATGTATGTGCTCCAGTGGATTTTGAGAAATTAACGTTTTAAAAAACAGATATATCTGTAACAGCGCACCGGTTAGCGCTCTGGTTTGCGTACTTGACGCGTAACGGAACTTCGCGAAGCGCAGCTGATTGGCTCTCCGGTGTCTGTCAACATTCTAAACAGTCCGGATTGGCCGCCATCTTGTCTCTCGGTAGGATCGAGAGACAAGAGGTGGAGAAAAACGAAGGGGGAAATTAATGAAAGGGGGCAAGGTAGACCCCTCCTGACCCCCTAGGAATGATGTGGGGGCTATTAAAGGGTCCCGTGGGGCAAAAAATTAAAAAAAAGTTTTCGATTTTTCGCGGTAGAAGCGCTACCCGGTACGCGAACCGGGTAGCTCACTGGTAGCGTAACATGAGTTCGCCATTTTGTGTTTCGGACAAATTTAATCACAAGATGGAGGAATAACAATGTGGGAAATGGGTATAAGGGGGCACGGGAGACGTATCCTGACCCCCTAGGTTTTCTGAGGGTGGCTGAGGAGGCTCATATATGTCGGGAAAAAAAAATTGAATTTTTCGCGCGGTTAGCTGCCGGTACGCGAACCGGGAAGCGAACATAAGTGAAAATTAGTGAAAAAAGGTACATTCGAAATTTCTTCTACTCGCCTTTTTTTCTTTCACTTCCTTATCTATTTTGTTTTTCACAATTATACCCTCTTGCATCTTTTCTTCGGTAAATAGATCTATTAAACAGTATCTCTGTGTTACTCCCTCTAGCTGTCTTTCTTTTTACATTACTCTCTGTTTACTTCCCTTATACTTACTCTTCTTTTAAAAAAAAAAAAAAAAAATTCTGGTTCGCTTCCGGTTCGCGTACCGGCGCGCGAACCGGGAAGCGAATCAAAAGAAATAGAGGTTGCCAGAGTGCTAAACATTCTAGCAATTTCTTATAAAGGGGAGGTAGTTCTGAAAAGAACTTTTTTTTAAATTACTTTTGTTGATTTATATTTTTTTTATTATTTTTCTGATTTTTTTACTTTTTTTGTATTTTTTGAACGGTTTTATATTTTTTTTTGTTTTTTTGGGGCGGGGGGGCGAAATGATTCATTATAAAGGGCTCAACAGGAGCAACAAAAAAAAAGATCATTTATTTTCTGGGGCGTTTTGGACATTTGTGATTGTCAATAGCTGTGTTGATTAAATGTATGCTACTCTCCCTGTAGCAAATCAATTGGCCGCAAGAAATGCACACTTGCTTCACTTTCCCAAACTTCAGCTGGATATTTGGGACCGTCTCCCTCGCCTCTGGTCCCGTCACTGCCTCTTCATTGGATGTACTGGCCACAGGTGGGGGGGTTATCCTGCAGGTCACGTACTTGTGCAGCACTATAATTTATAGGGTGCCACCTGTCCATGTGCCGATGCATGGTATAATTGCCATAGCTGTATTTCTTATCAGTCCCTCTGGACAGATCTTTTTTGCAGATCAGACCGGTAACGTAGCGGGCATTTACCTTTTTTTGGCCCCGGGGAAATGTGAAAAATTGTCATATGTAATTTTCTTTCACATGGGACCTCCTCGGCTGTTAAGGTAAAAACTTCCTCGTCCCTTGCTCCTCTTCCTCTTCTTCCATTTCTTCCTCCTCTTGCTGAAGGATAACCTGAGGAGGTGGTCCTCTCTTCCTAGGAGGTGGTGGTGGTGGGGGTCCACCAGCTGCAGCTATTAATGGAGCCATTTCTTAAGAATCAAAATAGGTCTTCCTCTCACAAAGTTGAAAGTCAGAGTGAGAAAAAAGGTGGGGCCTTTCATCATTTGGGGAAAAAAAAATGTTCTAAACCAATGAAGTGTTATTTTTAGGTCATATGACCAAGCCTTACATCATTAGGAAACCAAAAGTAAAATGAACCAATGAAAAGTTTTATGAACAAGTCACATGACCTGTTATGCTTACGTTACGCATCCCGCTACGCACCCGGAGCGCTTCCGGGGCGCTGCGCGCCTCGGTTTGCGCTCCGGAGCACTACTGGGTGCACTAACGCGGCGCGTCATAAGACGCATTACGCGGCAATGCGATACGTCGCGTTTACGCGACGCGTCACGATATTGTGTTCTTGCGCGGCAGTTGCGCTAACGGAACGTTTCCCGGTTCGCGGACCGGGTTTCGGCACCAAATTGAGCTAGCGGGAAGCTACCCGGTGCGCGGACCGGTAGCGAAACAAAAAGAAATAATAAAAAAATATATATAAATAAAAAAATTATATTACAAACATATAAAATATATTTTTGTATTAAAATAAGAATACATTTTACAGCTTTTGATATTTGCTATTAAAAAAACATTGAAATCCACTGAAAAAAACATAGGTTATAGACCATATATAGTTAGGAATTAGCATTTACAAAACCTTAAAAATTCACTGAAAAAACCATAGGTTATAGACCATATATAGTTAGGGATTAGCATTTACAAAACCTTATTTTACTCGCACAAAACCATTGAAATTTGCATATATAGTTAGTTGCACTAACTATATATCGCGCACCCGCAATCCACTGCTGATGATGTCACATATTACATCATTCATGACATGGTCAGTGACATCACTGATGACATCACTGATGACATCACTGATGACATCACTGATGACATCACTGATGACATCACTGATGACATCACTGATGACATCACTGATGACATCTCATTTGACATTACTGATCACATCACTGATATCATTCATGTGATAATACGTTGAACCTCTTCAGACTCTAATATAACCTTACATACACTCAGTGTAAACAGACACTCACAGACTGTCACTCATCCATGGAGTTACTCACACTCCTAGTCAGTCATGCAAAGAATCAATCACACCTCCATTTCCTCAACTATACAGTTATACACACCTTACTTATTCAAACATATACTAACACATATTTACTCTTTTATACAATCCTTGATTGAAGTTCACAATGATCCATACAGCCACTCACACATTCACTGGCTCTTATGCACAGTTATTTATATATGTCAACTCTCACATGTACTGTGTTTTACATATGTACTTACTTTGACATGTAGCACTGAGATATCCATTCACTCACCAATACACTCATGCACAGTCAACTGCCCATACAGCTGTTTCCACATGCACTTTTGAACCCATACATCTAGTGAATCAACTGCTCACACACCTATGCACAGTCATACACCTCCCAGCCACCCACACACATACTCAGTCTCCCATACAAATACTTGGGCAACCAATCAATAACCCATATAGTTATTCATATAGCTACTGATTAACACATGCAGCAGTTTACAGAACAACAGACATAATGATGCACAAATTAAGACAGTTTAGTCACTAACCCATGCACTCAGTGAGACACATTTAATCACTCTCTCATACAGTCAATCATGCACCTACTAAATCCTTCATCCAGACACTTATCCATCCACTCATTCTTCAATATGTAAAACATATTTTAACTTTACAGAAACATACAGTCACTGGATGATGTCATCAGTGATGTCATCAGTGATGTCACTGACCATGTCATGAATGATGTAATATGTGACATCATCAGCAGTGGATTGCGGGTGCGCGATATATAGTTAGTGCAACTAACTATATATGCAAATTTCAATGGTTTTGTGCGAGTAAAATAAGGTTTTGTAAATGCTAATCCCTAACTATGTATGGTCTATAACCTATGGTTTTTTCAGTGTATATATATATATATATATATATATATATATATATGTGTGTATATATATATATATATATATATATATATATATATATATATATATATATATAATGGTGTACCTATTAGTACATGATAATGGGACTACTGGCGTACATTGTGGACCAGCAATGGGTATGTTGGTGCATGATGGGAGGTTTGTGGATGTATTATGTTGCTTATGTTAACATATGATGATGGCGTCATGGCTTTCGATGTTGGTGTGTTGACATTTAATGGATGAAACTTTAAGATTTTAGTTGTGTTGGTAACGGGATGGTATATGCTGGTATTCTATCTTGGATGTGTGGACACATTTATATGGTTATATTAGCATATGATGGTGTTGTTTTGGCATATGGGGTGTGTTAATGTATAATATTTGTGTGAACTCATGACAACTTATCACACCATTGCTGTCCCTTTATCACTTCGAAGCCCCTCTTGGCGCAGCCTTGGCACTGGACCTGCAGTCTTTCTGCATGCCTGTTAGCCTTGCCCTTGCCGCCAATCTGTGAGTCACTCTACTCTGACTCTGCTTTGCCCCACCAGCCCATTTATAAGCCCCTGCATGCCCTATGTGTTCCCACCCCTACAGGCCTTCTGTGACATCATCCTCCCATCTTGCTGGGCAAACTATGTGCCACTCTGCACACTACAGTGTCTCTACATGTCACCCACCTTTCCTGATGCTGCTCTGTGCGTCTCAACCCCTCCGCCCCCCTTCAGCCCTTTCTGTTTTGCTGGCATCTCCAGCCTTTCTTTGCACCTCTACCTCTTTGCAATAACTCTTTGTGCTTCACTTCATGCTTCCCCTGTGGGTTGCCCTTCCTTAACTTTCCTATCCAAAAAGTGCACATCCCTATTGTCCAGAACTCCCTGGAGTGCTCACACTGCATCGCTAAATACTTATAAGGTCTCAAAGGCGAGACCGTTAGCATTGCAGATTCTTGTTTTATTTTGGTGTGTGTTTGGGAGAGTGTATGTGTGGAGAGAGGTGTATGCTGTTTTACACCAAATTGAGTTTTTTGTGCAGTTTGGAATAATTGCACTGGATAGATAGTTAATTAAAAATAGGAGCATATTTTTTCTGGAAGTTTCACATTTGTAGAATAAGATATCTTGTTATCCATTACTTGTATGGTGCAGCATACACTAACATGATATGTTGGTGGTCCGGAAAAGAAAATAGTATTGTTGTCTTAAAGAATCCCTGTTGTCTATAATGCCATGTTTTAATGGATTTGTTCAACCGGCCTGAGTCTGGCTAACTAACGCCCTCTGAATCTGTTAGTTACAAAGGAAAAGTGCTAAGTAACTATTTCCTTGCCACCCAAACCAGTGGGGGCAACTTAGAGAGAGTAGCAGATTGCAAAGTTCTACTTGGATAGTTTCACTGTAGTCCACTGTCCTAGAGTAACAGGGTTTAAACTGATTGTGAGCGTTGTGTTAGAATATTTTTCATGTTTTTGGGGTTTTGAAAGTAGCCTGCTGACCATTGTTTAATAAGAGAATAAACATCACATAATTGGGACAACCCAAATGAATACCATTGTAATATTCTAAATGTGAAGAAACAAGGGTGTTCACTTATAACTATAGATAAAGGCAAAATATGAGAATGGAAGGCAATCTTTGGGCAGTTGTTAAACAGTTTCATTATTTAGCATGGGCTTGGCATTCATCTTTTACCTCTTTAAAGGGCAGAGACACATTCTGATATAGAACAGATGCTGGAAAAATGATTTTGATGTAACCTGAGTAGTTTCTGCTGTGGCCAAGTAGTGTTTCAACAACGTTTAGCCACCCACCTTCTAATAGCAGAGATCACCACTAAAATTGATGTTGTTTGGTTATGAGCTGTTATTGTGACAATTGGACATTGTGGCACATTTGAAATGTCTAGACTTGACCAATATTTTGTATTGTGAATGGTGTGAGCTTTGTGTTTTTTAGCATCCCAGCTTGGCTGACTTTGTGCCCATCATGAAATGTTTACACTTCATCTACACAGTGTGAGCGCTATAAAATCTACAAATACATTTAACCATTTTATTTACTGCTATTTCAAGCATATCGTGACATGAGGTATGTGTCAATACTAGACTTTTCTTTTAACTACCATTTTCTGACTTAGAAAAGGGCTAAACTTGGGACCAAGGATAAGTTGCTGCTGCTGTGTTATAAGGATGATGGTTTATTTGACCTTTGATATTGTCCATTCATCACAACAAGTGTAGGCAGTTTATCGTTGGAGGTAATCATTACTATTGCAAAATCCCTTCCTTCAATCTATCTTTGCAGTGATATTTATTCAAGAAATGTTACCAGGATTTGTTTGCCTACTCACTCCTGAAGGAAGTGCATTGCCACTGACAATTAAAGTGTCGTGAATTTGCTGGGCGAATTGAGCCTAAAACAACTTAAGAATTTTTTTTTTAACTGATAGATTTGAAGTTTTTTGAATGGCAACAGGTAAATTATTCCAGTGTCGGGCAGCCAGATGAGGAAATGAACGACTATCAAGTCTGGCACAATAGCTGCATCAGGTTTGAGCAAAAGTGTTAGATCCAAGGGCTTTGGCTGGTATATAAAAGGTGATACAACTATGTAAATAGTGTGGGCCTCCTGTGTAAACTGCTCTGTGCGTAATGTAATTATGCATAGGCATATACTTTAAGGTGTATATCTATATCTTGTTGGTAAAATAGCTTATAAAAGTTATGACACCTTCTGAACCCCTCCAGTTAGCTTTAGGCACCCATGGTTTCCTGATTCAACCCCTCTTTTCTGGACCCTTGCTAAAGACTTCATCTTTTGAAAGGAAAACTTCCCACCAGTCTTGATGTGCTGGTCCTTGTTCAGAAAGAGTCGTCTTATAAAAATGTTGTTCCGTGCAAAGCCATTCACTCCACTTTTATGTCTTGGTTCGAAAGAGATCCTACTTTCGAATCTGTTCTTCCCACATAGTGCCACAGGCCAAATTCTAAGAGAATGTGTCTTCTTTCAATCTATTATGAAAGCTTTGTTGTGGTCCAAAGATTTATGGATACTTCATGCTCGGTCTTACTGGGCTTAAAGCCTTTTCATCCTACCTCTTCAGAGGTAGCAGGTAATTCAGTATTCAGCAAGATTTCAGAAGACTGGTGGGTTTGTTTTGTCGTCTAGTGGAGGGATGAGACCCTCAGAAGCCAGAGGATGCACTAAGCATATTTCTACTGTATCACCTCTGCCCCTGCTCCCCCAGACACCTGAACACCACACTTTCTCCACATCTTGTTGAGATTTGCAACCTAATGCACATTTTTTTTAACCAGTTATGGTACTGATTATAAATTAGCAATAAAAATGTTTTCGTCTGCGTCACCAAAGCTGATAGTCATCAAGCACCTGTCATCTACCTGGGCGAAACTGATTTTCCTGACAGTTCAGCTTTCAGAGCATTGGATGCTGCCTGCAGGATTGTATGTTAAAAGCTGTTACTGTTTTTATGAGGTGCCTTTCGGAGACTTTGGATCGCATTGTTAAATGCAAGAGACGGGGCAAAAGCGCATCAATATTACATTAAGTACCATTGTGGGTGATAATATACTCCATAGAAGTAATGATGGGAACCTGAAAGAAAATGGCATTATGGAATAGAATATACACAAGTAAAAAAATTTTTACTCATTAAAAAAAAAACAGAAGCAAAAAGTAAAGGTGCAAAATGTACTTTCACTATTCATAGGCGAACAGTCCACTTAGTGAAAAATCTGCCATGGTACGGAGGAGGAGGACCACTATTAAAAATCTAGAACCTCCCTGCACTTCAAGGATTACCTACTGGGATTGATGTGAACCCATCAAAATTGACAGATCTACATCCATTTTAAAATAAAACCTACATGCGTAGACTTCCTACTTTTTAGATGTGGGTTTGTAAATCGGGCCCGCAGGGTGGAAGGAAAGAGGCACTAAACAGACTGAATGATTCACTCACCATTTATCGTGTTCAAGGATGCCAGTTGATTATTTTATTACAACTACCAAGCCACCAAAACATAGTTATAGTTGATATTATATTAGCAGATATGTCAAGTATTGCAGAATGTTCTTTTGGTTGGTACTATTCCGAAATAACGTGTATTTTATCAAGCCGTTGTTAGTCTAGAACTATGGATTTGC
Organism: Lissotriton vulgaris; assembly: GCF_964263255.1. Taxonomy (NCBI): domain Eukaryota; kingdom Metazoa; phylum Chordata; class Amphibia; order Caudata; family Salamandridae; genus Lissotriton; species Lissotriton vulgaris. The sequence continues at coordinate 1,346,854,100 of NC_141685.1, read as the reverse complement.
TGCAAGGACATACTAATGGCAATACAGCATTATGAAAATCTCTAACAAAATTCACTGTTATAAAAAAAAGGGAATTGTGTAGCACAGATCTACAGAGCTAAATGTTGTAAAAAATAAAAAAAAACAATACAAGGTGCCTGGGTATCTGGCACACTTTCTAAAAAATTAAAAGAATAGACGCGTGCTGATGAAACCTGAGATGGTAATATAACTGGCTCTCTTGTTTCATTAGCTGGAGAAAACAAATAAGTTGTTAAAAACGTAGTGGGAGAAGGGGGTGTCAACACTAGTGTGTTACTGTACACAGTTGAGAGTATTGTAGACTTGGAGAGGCTGTGATCTCACTGAGAGGCTATGGTAGTGAAGATAAAATTCTAAAGTAAGGCATATAAATGTGTTCTGTATTCTAACTCTTCCCCCAAATTCAGAAAGGAAAGGCAAAATCTTATCTATTTTCAAATGATCAACATTTAAAGCAAGCAACAAAACATGCTGGTTGAAAAGACTGTAAATGTTTAGACTTCAGTAGAGAGGACAATCTCATTTTAGGAGTTAATGATCTCTACAGCACTGACAGTGTGGCCTTGTGTCAGAATCTTTAAAGACCTTTTGTTATCAATGTATTCAGTGCCTGAATGTGCTACAACAACAAAACCAAGCCATTGCAGCCACTGCCTCCCATTCAGACAATGCCGGCTGCAAGTCTGCAGCCTGCTTCAGCCACTGTGTAGATTTGACACTCTTAAGATGTTGGCATTCTGCGCATGCACCACAGCATAGTCAGATCTGCAAGCTTTGACAGCGCTTTTTGCTATACAGAATGGAGATATTACAAACTAATCTCCTTGAGACACTAATTTTTCACTGGAACATGCCCTGCACGTAGGCATGTCAACATAATGTGAGCTAAATTGCACGGAGGAATAGCCGGAAGAAGATAGTCCATTAATTCAACATGTGGGAACAATGATCATAGAAATCTGGGCAATGCATAACCTACTGGTAGTTGGTACTGCAGAGTGCCAGCCTTGGGCACTGATAGCACTTCAATGCATTGGTATTATCAACTTTAAGTCACTGTGGACACCGTTGCCTGATGGCTTTCATATGACATCCCTGCTAGTCACATAGGACCGACTGCTGAGCCAGACATTCGACTCAGCTAAAATATGGCCATTCCTGGCTTTCTCACCTTTGGCGGAGGCATACTGCGTGATTCCAATCACATTGTACATTTGTAACCCTCAAACATGCAATCACAAATCCAATGCCATATTTGGTACAGTAACTAAACAATTTCTGCCTCCGCCCCGGACACCATTTGGCCCTACATTCTTCCTTCTGGATGAATTCTCAGAGCCCGCCTATCCATTCGTGAGCACTGTGCCAGCGTTGTAGCGACCATCTCTAGTCTAGAAAGCCCCTCGACCCTGGAGGTGAGAGGTAGGGCACACAGAAACAGAGTCACGCCTCAGTAGAGTCCTCTTGGAGAGTCCCCAGGGTCTAAGGGGCGAATATTACTAGGGCTGAAGCAAAGATTCTTCCCCATCCACACAACCCCATCCATCCATAACCTGCTACTCTGTGCGTGCTTGGAAGCGGAGGCACTACCACTATTGATTGCTGAGAAAGTCAAAGGATGCTTCATTGCAAAAGAGCTAATCCATGGGGTTAGAAAGAGGTCTGGGTACTGAAAGAGGACAACAAATAAGCCAATTTCCCGTAAAATAAATTATAAAACCATAAATATGCTATGGTCAAGACCATTTTATGATGGTTTCCTGGTTTGGATGCCATGACCAGGGAGGGATGTGGAGTATTGGAGATGAAAGGAGCAGCAAGCAATCAGCCCATTAGTACTTTCTAGGGAACGATAGTGAGCTATACAAAACAGAAAACACGATGGGCGTGCGTGTAGGCTCCGGGTCTGACGCTTTCATTGTCAGAGTCTTGGCAGCGCCGATGACCAGCTGTGTGTGCTGAATAAATAAAAGGCGTGCAATGGTGAAACATGAAACCGGGAGCCGTACTGATAAATGAAAGGAGCAACATTTACAGGCCTGTGCTATTCTCGTTCACAATGGTGCGGTGGGTGCCAGAAGGATGGCAGCAACAACAGGGGAAGGAGGGGGCAAAGATGCAATAAAATACTGGCGCCAAAGCTGAACAGGCACCCAGAGTTACATGAGCAGGAAATAAATAAAAAAGAATTGTCCCTGAATCGAGCAGATAAACACCCAAAGCATAAAGATACAGTACTTGGTCCCTGCTCTGTGGAAGGAAACAAAAGGCAAAAAGGAAGGACCAAGAGAAAGGATTGACCACTAGCAAGCAAGGATTTTTAAAGGACACAAAGAAGCAAAAAAGCAGTGGGCAGGCTTGTAAGCCCAGAAAGCATATGCCACAGGTCTCGAAGCTCGACATAAAAAATGGTCACTTATAGCCATAGTTTTTCATTTGTATAGGTAATTGTGGATTTAGGCTCAACTTGATGCCATTGCATCATTTATTTCAGTTGAAGACTGACTTTTTAGGGCTACGGACAGGTCATGACTGGAAACAAGCAATATCTCCATTACCCTAAGAGATGGAGAGATGGTAGTTCTGTAATGAAGTCCAGCAAAATTCCCAGCCCCACTTTGAACATGCAGTGCTGTGTGTCTGTAGTAGTCAATAATGGCCACCAAATGGTACACTGCAGGGCAGAGAGAGTGTGGTTTTGTTTCTAAAGATAGTCTAACCTCTACAGCTCCATGACCCAGGGAATTCTTGATTGTGGTTGTTTCGCTAGACCAGCTGGGCTGCTGACAACTCTGGGTTGCTGTGAATCTCAATGCCTTGAGTGGTCCTCTATGTAGAACCTTAGCCAGCTGCCTCTCTGGAGGTCTTTGAGAAACACTCTAGACAGTCCACAGTCTCATATTCCACATATTAAAGTAGCAACGATTTCATGAATCCAGACTGATACCCAGCTTGTTGCAGAGCTGCGAGCTGCTAAGATTCAACTTATAATTGTGTGGGTGCCAAACACTCCTGCATAGGACCTCCAAGATATCCAGATCTGCAACTTACGTAGCTCAGAACCCTATTTAACTATGCCACTTAAGTTTGCCCAGCATTCCACTGTTCCTTTAAAGTACTGTCTTTTTTAGATTTATATAGGTCCGAAGGAAAGCATCTTCCGGTTTGTACTCCTGTTTATGCAGTCTGGACTTTTCTGGGCTCCAACCAGTCTGGTGAAAAGGTAGGTACAGATACTCTGTGGGCGCAAGATGGGTTGTGACAAAGGAAGCTAATCTTCCTACAAAGTGGAATTACCATTTTTCTAACACCCTGCCTTTCACAATTTTAAAAACAAATCATTGATACCTGTTTGTAGACATCTGCAAAGATTGAAAAAACACCCATACCTCACGCTGTTAAGGAAGCCATGATACTAGAAAGCCAAAATGTCTCCCACTGCCTTTGCACAATGTGTGTGGGGAGAGTTGACTAATTTACCAACCCCCCTTTACTTGGGAAAGTTTAGGATTCTACTTTACCCCTGGTCCCCAAGTCCTAGGAAAAAGTGGATTTTAAGACTTCGCACCCTGAGGCATTAGACTAAGATGAGTACTGATTTCCAAGATTTGCAATTTTGACAAATCCTTGTTTTCTGATGCAAAATTGAAGTTATGCTGAAAACCGCCATATTGTCAGTATTATTACTGTTTATCTTTTATGATATTCTTTAACAGAAAAGTAAATAGAAAACCCCCCTATCCCCCCTGGCCCCCTCCCCTCCTAGTTGAGTGGATTTGATCTGCATGCCAAAGTGATAGGTGTGAGTTTGTATAAGGGCGGAGAGCAGCCAGCAGCCAAATTCAATTTATTCTAGCTGCTGAGCAAAGTTTGTGGCTTGGTGGTAAGACCATCAGGTCAGTCAGCTTCAGGTTATCCTTTCTCTTGTACTTCCATTTGTTAATTCTTTGGTCCTGCGAGGCTTTCCTCTGGGCACCTTTATTAAATGTTACCTGTTGGCTCTTTCAGCCTTCTCTATATATTTGCCAGATCAGCTCTCCTTGTTCAAATAATTGTTCTTATGCCTTTTAAAAAAATGCTTATCTAAATTTCCTCCTGTGCCTTTTAGTATCCTGCAGTTAGACCGTAACTTGGAAATTGCATTTGTAACATGCACACCATTTGAGCCCATACATAGTCGTTCTTTGAAGTTGATGACCCTGAAGACTGTGTCCCTCTTTGCAATTACTTTGACGCGTTGCCTCTGTGAGCTACAGGCACTGTCACTGGCTTGCTTATACCATCTTCTTCCTTGAGTGCCCGGACTTTGTTTTCAGGCCCTGACATCCTTTTTTTTCCGAACACGACTATGTCCTTCGATGTGGAGCAGCCAATCACACTCTACATTTTTCTCTGTCCATCCCACTAAGTAGGAGGAGAGGCCTCACCGTTTAACCTCAAGAGAGCCCTTTGTTTTTATATTTGCACCCGGTGGATGGCCATGTCTCCATTGGCTTTGCCACTGCACGGAAGGAGAGGGCAACTTGGAAATAAGCCCTTTAAATTTGGATTGTCTGTGTCAAGAAGGGCTATGCCTTGGTCAAGAAGCAGCCTCAAAAAGTCCTTCTGGTTCATTTCACCAGAGCTAAAGCCACCACTGCAGCTTTAGCTTGGGATGTTTCAGTGCTGAACGTCTTCCAGGCTGCACCTTGGGTAACGATCCACACGTTCACCAGGCACTACTGGAGAAGTGTGGCTGTGGAGAAGTGTGGCTCAGGGGTTAGAGGCGGCAGACCCGGAAGCTGAGATCGGCCCTGGACCAGGGTTCAATTCCCCGCCTCGGCGGGTCTTGGGCTAAAAATTCCACGGACTCGATAATTCTCGCTCCGGTGCCTTCTCGACTCACGGGTTCACACTCTGCGACTCTGGGCAATAGCTTGCTTAATCTCCACAATGGCCCCTCGCGGCGGGATGCCTGGCTTTCACCTTGTGGATACCCTGCCGGGGCTATCTCACAGGGGAATACCAGGACGGGTTCCCTAAGCAAGCGCCGGGAAACCCACTGCGGGTAGCTGTGCGCTATATAAGCTCAAATACATTTACATTTACTACTGAATCGACTCTGAAGTATGCAAAGAGTCATTTTGGCCACTCCTACCTATCTATATTTGTGGGGTACTACTTTGATATCTATTCAAATGGTGAGGAAGCTGAAGTTAAAATTGTTAATCAGAAGAACAAGTTACTTAACTTTAATAACTGTCTTTCTAGTTGGTAGTCTATTAAACTGCACACTCTTTTCTGACACTAAATCACCCCTGTCTGTGAAGTAAACTTCTGATAGGTCATAACGTCATATTTTTTATTCTGAGAACTGTCCAGCTACCGATTATTCAGTTGTTCTGCACTTGAGAGCACACAAGCTTCCTTTGTAAACTACCGTCAGCATGCAGGAGTGGTACTATATATAGCTCTATGTCATTACTTCTAGAGGTGGTTCAAGCCGATGAGAAGTCCATTAGTATGTAGGAGCTGTTGCAGGCAAAGTTTCTAGATAGCCTGGCACCTAAAGGAATTCGAGGGGGGTGAATCTGCAGTTCAATAGAGAATCCACCAGAAAAAGCGTGATAGAAGGTATGTAACTTATTTATGCCCCGGACTTGCACAAGGATCTAGTGGAGATTGTGCAGGGGACAGGTGTTAGCGGTGCTTGAGTGCCAGTGCCCGCAGAAGCCCACAGCTGGTGCTATTAAATGCCAGGCCTCTTTAATCCACTACCAAGCACTGCTTTACCCATTATTTCGCTAATGCCATTACTGACTTTCTGCCTTTTGTGACGGTTTTTCTTTCTAATCTCTTCCTTTTTCCTCCCAGTTTGTGAGTTTTCCCTTGCTTGGATCCCCCAAAAATGACTGGAGGTGGCCCCCGCCAGCAGCCACCGGCTCAAATTAAGCACCAGATGTCACGCACCATGCTTTCCTCTCACCTCATTATTTTGTGGTGTAACAAATTGTGGGGACTGATGGCAACTCTCCTGGGCTCTTTTCTCAGTTATGTTCAGGAAACTGAAAGAGCTGTACACTGTTGATGTTTTACTTTAAATCTTAAAAAAAAAAGGAGTCTGATCCAATAACCACTGTCTTAGCATCTTGTTCACATCCATGACGAAAAGAGCTGTACCAAATAAACTAAAATTTTCTGAAAAGTTGAAGTTAATGCAGAGTTATAGTTGATTGTTGACTGAGGTGTGATGCAATTTAAGGCAGGGTGGGAGTTGAGATTCAAGATGTGATGGTAGGAGCAAAGGCTTATGGTCTTGCTCTTTTTGAGGGATTATGAAACATATTTTATCAATGTTGGACCCGGCCCTTTTGGCAGGTTCACCCCGAGACTTTTTGCTTTTTCCTAGCATGTTTCTGGAACCTGGTGGTGGTGATTTTAGGCCTCTGCGCGCTTTTTCACTGGGGTACAGTGTAAAGTGTGTGAGCTCTCTGTGTATGTGTGGTGAGTGACCTGCCCTCCCATAGGAATGAATGGGGAATATGTATGCCCATGGTAGTTCCGGATGTGTGGGGAGTGCAGGGTCGAGTTTGGTATGTCTTTGGTAAAAGACAGGGCGTTGAAATGGCTCACGTCCTTTCTCACCCGACGCTCCTTCCAAGTATGGGAAGGCGAAAGCCGCTCCCCCTCCATCCCCCTCCCCCTCCATCCCCCTCCAGTGTGGTGTGCCACAGGGCTCATCTCTAAGCCCCACGTTGTTTAACGTGTACATGGCCCCTCTGGAGGAATTAGTCTCGCCTTTTGGAGTTACCATCGTCAGCTACGCCGACGATACACAGCTGGTGGTAACGCTGTCCCACCCCAAGTTAGAGCCCTCCAATCTCCACGACTGCCTCTCCAACGTCCATCGGTGGATGAGTGACTCTGCCCTTAAATTAAACGGATCCAAAACAGAGATCCTGCTTCTAGGGCACAACACCACAAACCTTCCCCCTAACATCTGGCCCGCCTGCATGGGTGAACCCCCCACCCCCAAGACGGAGGTTAAGAGTCTGGGAGTGTGGCTGGAGACAGATCTCACCTTCAGGACACAGGCGAGAAAGATGGCCGGCATATGCTACGGACTACTCAGATCTTGCAGGAAGGTAATTTCCCTACTGCCATTCCAGTCGCGTCTCTTGCTGATCCAAGGCCTAGTTTTATCCAGGCTGGACTATAGCAACGCCATTTATCTGGGAGCTCCGGAATCCACTTTCCAAACTTTGCAAAAAGCCCAGAATGCCGCAGCCCGTCTTCTGACGAACACCCCAGCCAGATCATCAGCTAAGCCTGCACTGAGGAAGCTGCATTGGCTCCCAATCAGGGAAAGGGTAACGTTCAAGGCCCTTTGTCTGGCCCACAAGGTACTGAACAACACAGGCCCCCCAATCCTCAACAACTGGATCACGCCCTACAGACCCACGAGAGCGCTTCGATCCGAACTTGGAAACTTCATCACGATCCCCAGGGTGAAGAAGGCCCGTGTTGGTGGCCGCCGTTTTTCAGTCAATACGGGAAAAAAATGGAACGCACTCCCCTCGAGCCTCAGAGCAGAACCAAATCTCTTACGATTCAGGAAGTCTCTTAAAACCCTACTTTTCCCTTGAGCCGTCATCATTCCCGTCCTTCATCCCTTGGGAGCACGAGGTTCAGCGCTGGGATACCCGTTGGGTGATTACGCGCTCTAGAAAAAACCTAAAATAAATAAAAATAAATAAATAATAATAAATGTGCGAACTTGTGAGATTGAATGCTGCGCAATGGTTTATGCGGCATGATTGTGTCTAGTGTAGAAGTGCCACTTTTAGAAGTTGGCATATTTGTGTAATTTGTGTCTGGCGTGTGATTGGCTGAGGCTGTCTGGTGAGCCTGGCTCCAAGAGTCTGGGAGGGTCTGCCCCGGTGGTGGATGGGAGTGTTTAGCATGCTGATGTGAGGGGAGGAGTGAGCCTGGGCCTGCTTGTGGATTGACCGTCTGGTTTGAGGGTCCTGAATGAGGCTGGGTTTTCCCCACACAATGCTGGCTCCACCCCCTGGGGTGCGTTTGATGTCCCTAGCCTGTCCAGTGAAAGGAATTCCCTATAACCAGTTCTAGCTGGTTCTCACACTGCCTGCACCCTTTAGACAAAGGATTTTGGGTATAAAAAGGGTGCTGTGACACTTAAAAATGTTCTTGTTTATGACTTGAATCCTGCCAGGGGCGTGCTGCTGCTTGGGCTCAGGGGAAGGCTTTCCTCCCTGAGCCCTGCCCAGCCCCTGGATACCTGATGGACCTTGGAGACCTTTTCCTGGGGTCCCCTGCTGGATGCTGGGACCCCTCTGCTATAGGAGCGCTTTATTTTCCCTTTCTAGTGCTTTGGAGTGCTTTGCTTTACTTCTAGCGCTTGAGGGTGCTTTTTGCTGGACCTTCAGCGCTGAGGAGCGCTGTGAATTGCCTTTAGCGCTGGGGAGCGCTTTATCGGATTTATTCCCGAAATTGCGAAAATAGCGAGTGCCTACCTCGCTTCATATTTGAATTTACGAGGGAGCCTACCCCTCGGATATTGATACCCCGCCTGCCTAATACGGGCCGCCGCGCTGCCCGCGGCGACCCGGAAGTCTTCGGCCAGCAGGCCAATTGCTGCTCAGCCCTGAGACAAGTGAACCGGAAGTCCCGCCCTCGGACTGCAGAGCGAGGAGGGAGACTGGAGATGAAGATGGCGGCGGCCGCTGTGGGGCTCCCGTGACCGAGAGGGAGCCCCGAGAGAGGAGGAGTCGCGGCTGCAGGCGCCGGCAGGGCTCCGGTGTCACGGAGAGCCCCGCCGCCCAGCAGAGAAGCTGCCGCCCAGCAGAGAAGCCACCGCCCGGAGGAGCCCCGCACAAGAGACAGCCCAGCGAGTCGGAAGGGCTGGGGGGGGTGGGCTCCGTGCGGCTGCTGTTGGTGCCGGAGAGGGGCACAAGGGCGAGAGTGGAGGTAGGGCGGCCCCAGATGGCAGTGGGCCGCCCCAACGTTTCAACGGAGCCTGAGGCTCCAATGCCCACATTTGTGTGTAGAGCCCAGAGAGGCTCAGGGGGCACTTTGTATTTGTCTAGAGAGCCTGTGTGGCTCTGACTGGGGCACCCTTTATTTAAAATGCCCATGACCCTCAACGCTCCATAGTATTTACGGGGCATTGCTTTTGATCACGAGTCTGCAGAGGGGGGACCCCAACGGTTGGGGGACATATGTGGTGTCAGAGCCTGTGTGGCTCCAACGTTCTGCACAATGTGAAACAAGTGTTTTCAGAGCCTGTGTGGCTCCAACAGTTGGCGCAGTTCTGTTCTAGGGTCAGTCGCAGTTGTGATTCCCAGCTGCCCAGCAATTAGTGGACAGCTGCACCGTTTAGGTCTTGTGTGGTTCCCAGGTGCCCAGCAAGTAGTGGGCACCTGCAACGTTTAGGTTTTGCGCCAGTGGCGCACCCCTGACTGGCGCTGCATTGGCAGCGCGCCCTGACATTCTGGACACAGGGCTCTTTAGTCCCTTTATTAGATGGGGGCTGGTATGTGATTTTATTTAGGCGCAATGTGATTATCTATGTGATGGTAATTGCCTAATGTGAGTTTTGCGCAATGTGATGTGGTGCTAGGAAATGTAATGCATTTAATATGATTACGCACCTTGATCTTTCACCTCTGAATGTTTTTAGGCATCATGTATTTTTGCGCTATTGAGCTATGTTCGGGCACCTCTGAATGTTTTTAGGCATCATGTGTCTTCCTTGATTTTACACCTCTGAATGTGTTGGTTTATGCATCATGTGTTTTTCCTTCCCTGCACCTCTGAATGTGTTTTTGATGCATCATGTGACTTGTTATGACACCGCTGAATGTATGTTTTATGCATCATGTGTTTTCTTTCCCTACACCTCTGAATGTTTTGATGCATCATGTGTAATGTGTTCTTGCTTATACCCCTAACTGTATTGTGATACTTAGGTGGTTGTTCTTTTTAGTACAGGTGGTCCTAGTGAAGTCCTGGTTCCCTGCGTGACATTCTCCTAAGGTGTTTAGGGTTGCGTAGGTGGTACTTACCTGTAGTTACTGGATGTGATCTATAACTGTTATTTTGTGCTATACTTATTCTAAGTTCTAGAAGTGCTATTTCTACAAGTGTTGATTCTGACAGTGGCCCATGTGGCCCTGTCCTGTAAATAATCCCTTGTGAATATTGCCCGTGCCAGTTGGCACAATGTACATGTGTGACTTCTATCTGATGTGTTTTTACAATACAGAAGTTATTTTTATATAACCTTGTGTGGAGTTCCTTTTTTGCTGTGCCTAGGGTGTTGTTGCTGTCGTGTGCTGGCGCAAATGCTTTACACATTGCCTCCGGGATAAGCCTGTCTGCTCGTGCCAAGCTATCAAGGGGGTGAGCAGGGGTTATCTTGGCGTGTGACTCCCTTGCCTTGCCTAGAATGGTAGTTTCTGCCTAGCTTTGGCGTCCGCCTTAGCCAACCAGAAATAGCCAGTTCTAACAATCAACATGTGCATTTACTTTCAAGTGACAGATAACATATTTTTCATTATTTGTTTTATTGTAATCCTCTACATGTACTCCTCTATACCTTAATGTCTCTTTCGGCACCCTCCTCAGTATTTTTTAAATGAATAAAACTATATCTGGTTTGTCGGGTCCTCCTTATACAGTGTCACTTGCTTTCGAGGATATTCCACCAGAATCTCTAATAATAATTTCTGCTTCTGCAACCTTCTTGTCCAGGGTATCATCATATTTCTGTAATCTTACTTGAGGAACCATGCTTCAGTGCCAGCGTTACTTTCTAAATATCCTGCTTCTCTTGCTTCATGTCCTGAGGTGAGCCCTGAATAAGTCCATTGAAGCAGGCAGTCTTCTTTTGTCGGCGAAAACAAGAACAAGGGGCACCCTATTCACTAGGAACCAGGGTATGTCATGTGTAACAGAAACAACGGATCCAGCGGAAAGTTAGGCTAATTTATAATAATAATCAAATGCACAATCGCAATCACAAAAACAGGTTTAGATGATGCCAGAAAGAAAGTGGGCTTTGCAGACTTTGTTCACATTAATTCTTTTTATCAGATTTGTAAAATTCAAATGGATATATACACAGACCAAGGAAAAACAATAGTGCTTTTGTGTCCCCAAGTGGAATGGAACCATAAAACAAACGGTGAAAACATGTACCATGTACAGCTTGGTTTTCACAATTTTTTATAAAAGGCGACCAAAGATTAAATTAGTTATGATTCCAGCTTCTGTGTACAATAGTCATAGCTGTTAAACTAGTTTGCTTTCAAATACAGTCGACGGCGTTCCTACCCTTTTATAGTTCAGGGTCTCTTGAAGGACCAAGGGATATGGGGACAATCTGATGGCAATTGTTCATCCTCGTGAGACAGTGAAATAAGTGCGACACCGGTAAAGTGAGAGAGGAAAAGGGAATACTCACACGGGGACCCGGTCGGCTGCCCCGTATGAGAGACAAGCTGGTGGGCTGACAAACGATCTTAATCATATGTTGCTCAATCGTGGTAGATGGCAGAAGTACATGACCCCCACTTAGTGTAGTAGTGATTGAGCAGATTCTTCAATTTAATTGAACCGGCTGCGGGACCAATCGTGCCACGGGGATAGTATTACTCTTTGGAATTAATCTGTCAATTCGAACTGCTCCGGTCATCTTTTGTAGGAGCATCAGTTTTTGATTCCCGGCTGATAGGTTGATGTCTGATATTTCCACCACTTTTTGCAGCTTCTTGTGCCCTTCCATTACGTCATTTTAGTTTTCACCGCTGACCATTACAAACACATATGTATAGTGGCACTCTTTTGACCATTTTGTTTAAATTAGTCTGCAATAAAGGACGGCTTCAGAGACCAATACATTGCCCTTTTAACCATCTTTCAGCTAAGGAACCTCTCCTTTTATGAGACCTCAATTGTAGTGAGTTTCCTACTGGGTATACATTTAAGTGAATTAGGAGGTCTTCTAACCGCTCTGACTGGCAACAATCCTTTAACTGTTGCACTGAGTACAGAATCGGCCAGTTGAAAATTTCCTCAGAACAGCACACTTTGCTCTACTCTACTTAACGCTCTGACTGACACTTCGCCCAATGCTTCCTTGAATGAACTTCAAACCCCTGGAGCGGTCCTAGTGTCTCACATATTATGGATGGATTCTCACCTCCATTCATGCGTTGCTGCTCTCTAGATATTGCTTCTTTCTACTCCTAACTCAAGGGTTTGGTTATTTAGCGTAGGCCAGGGTCCTGTACATGTGAGAGAGCACACCTCTGATCCAGAGTCTGAGTACTCTGCATGCTCCTCTGATACTGCTGGTAGGACACTTGTTCTACAGAGACGTCCTCCAAGCCTGAGGCCTTAACTCCCCCTCTGTGGAGTCCATACCCTGTTGTCGGTCAGGATTTTCTCACATCTGGTTGGGTTATGAGGCTTGCACCACAACCACTATCTCGTCTTGCCTCCACTTCTTAGCTGGAGGGGCTGGACATTCTGGATAGATCCAAGCAAGTGAAAGGACTTTGGATTTACATTTAAATGCGTACGAGGATCTCTGCATTTTTTCTTCACCAATTTTCTTCACTGTTTAGTTGTGAAATGTTGTTCAGAGAGGGGGAAAGGCCACTTGTTATTGGTTTGTTCATTGTGTCAGGAAGCAACCAGTAGCCCAGTCTCCTTGCACCCCTTTATTCTTTAGTTATGTGTTCACTAAAGCCGGTATGGTATTGAGAAGCACAATATAACACTTGATTGTTGTTTAGTTGTATATGCTCTGGTGATCTTAGCCCTCCTGCTTTGACAATTATTAATGCCTCTTCTCCATCCTTGCTAACCAGCCTGTGAGCATTAACTGGAATCAAAGGTGAGGTACAGAGGAAAGGTTCAGGTCATTTAGACTGCTCAGTTTTGTTTGCTGACAACGTTTTAAAAACTTGTGGGTACAATTTCAATTAGTTTATGTATAAGGACGTTTACCTATAACAAAAAGTGAGTAAGAACAATGAGAAATCTGCAACAGAAAAAGCTGCAAATTGGTTGTTGGAGGTGAGTAGATTTTCCATAATCTGTAATCTGATAAAAAATAAATCCACTCTAGTGTGCCAAGCATGCATTTCTTCAGTGGTCCTTGCACTGCTGTGTGATCCTTACCTTTAAATCTCTGCCCATCAGCCGTATGTCTTGTGTAACTTTTGCCACATTGTGCCCTCTCATAAAAGTGCAGAGCTCTTGGGGATAAGAACATATGGAACCTATTCTGATAACTTTATTTCTTGGGTTTTAGTAATCAATTCAAAAAGTTCCCCCAGATGACCTCCTATCACCGGATGCTCTTACATCGGGTAGCTGCGTATTTCGGCATGGACCACAACGTCGACCAAACTGGAAAAGCTGTCATCATTAATAAGACTGGCACCACACGCATGTAAGAGGTCTTGAGGAACTGAATGGGCTGCAGCCTGCTTTGCTACATCTGCTGTCATTGTGCTTGCCCTCATTCTTTAATGCTGTAAGGGAAAGAATCCTCTAAAGGAAAGCATTCATATACTGTACCTTGTATGTGAATATAGGAGTCTGTTTCCAGCACACTGATTGTGGCACTTTTCATCAGCGTTATGCTCACACCCTAAAAAAAACTAAATGTTTAACCTTGCCTCTTCACGCATCTCATTACACATAAGCAGACCAACGTCACACAGCATGTGTACAATCTTAAAATTGTGTTCCCTGGGGTGTGATGGACCCACAGCTGAGAGTGTTAGATTTTCTGAGAAATTGTTCTGCACACTTCGCCTGCCCAGGCAGAGGTGTGTGCATATGTTCAACATTGAGCATAGAATAGACGCTTTTGTTTTTCTGACATTCATTTCCAACAATCATTTTCTTTTCTTCTTTCAGTTCATTGCCGTTTACTGCCCTTTCTTTAATGCTATTTGCTCATCTAATATTGTTTTGTATCTATAATTTCCAATATTGGTTTCCCAGTTCCTTTCTTTTCTCCCTTTAGCTCTTGCCTTTCTATAGCATTTTCTTGCCATTCTCTCTCCTTTCTTTCTGTTGCTTCTAAACTTTTGTCCAACTTTCCTTGCATGCTTTACTTGCTCCTCAGAACTTGTTCTGCCCCCAGTTTCATGCTCCCACCCACTCATGCTTGTGCCCCAGGCATCTTTTGCTTCTCTTTAGTCCTTTTTGTGTTTCGTTGCCTTAAGGCTTTTGCTCAAATCTTTTGCAACTTGCTTGCTCCTCTTATCTTGATTAACCTATATTACTCCTTTTGCTTGACTAACTAGTGCTTTTCATCTGCATCTTGCTCAGGTGTTTGGTGTCAGCCTAGTAATTTTTGCCTGCTCGTCCCCCTGGCTTGCCCCTTGCATGTTGCAGTCCTTCTCTCTCCTTCAGGACACATAATTTGATGCTGTGGAGCCTTTCACTCTCTCCATGTTCATGCCCTTTAGTGCCCCTTTCTGACGTTGCTCTTGCTAACCTGTATATCTCCAGCCCTGATCTCTCATGCATCTTTCTCATTCCTTTCTCACTCTTTCAGCTTGCCGTCCTGTGTCTCTTTCTAATTTTGTCCTATACTCTTCTCTTGCCACACCTTTCACATAAGCCTCTCGACATTCTAGCTCTTTTCTCTTTTTCCCCTTTCCGTTTCCTGTCTCTCAATAAATTTGTATTTTATCATTTTTTCTTTTCTTTTCATCATTTCTGGTTAAATATCATCTTTGTCTCTATCTTGGTTTTATTCCCTTCTCCACTTTTGTCATATCTATTTCTCTGTCTGCTTTCCGGCAGTATTCTTTCTCTTCAGTGCTCTTTAAATTCATTGATTGACTAGATCTCTCTGTTGGAGGAGTACCAAAAAACAACTTCTTTCCCAACATGATTGTTTTGTTACTTTACCCTAGACCTGAACAGCGGTTTTCAGAGCACATCAAAGATGAGAAGAGCTGTGATTTCCAGCAGCGATTCATTTTAAAGAGGGACGATGCCAGCATGGACAGGGATGACAATCAGGTGAGACGATGTACTGCTTGACTTCATGGTACAACCATTTTATATTTTTAGTTTAGGCTGGACTGGGTTAGAAAGACCAGAAGGTCAGGAAGTGACCGTGGAGAGAAAACTGATGCCATACTAATTACTTAAAAAGTCCAAAATAAGTTTAGAAAGGCATTGAGTACTCGAGAAAGCTTTATTGAGGAAGCATAACCGCAGGTAATTGATGGGCTGCAGCATTGCAGCCATTGATCACCTGGGTCAAGTGCAAGATTAACAACTTCAGTGCTGGCTTCTCACATAAATAGAACAGGCACAACAGACAACCCGAGCATATCTGATGTATACCTTTAACTACAGATTTCTCACCTTTTGAATCTCACCAGGTGCCCAACTGGTTTCGGAAAACATTCTGCAGTACCTCCTGTATGCTGGTGGGTGGTATCATCAGACTCCACCTCTTGATGTGATGACACAGACCTGCATAAACATGCCACTCCTGCAGGCTAACATCAGTTCCTCTTTTTCCTCTCCCTTTGACATTGAGTCTGAGCTTTGTTCCCAACATGTTTGGTGGTTAACTGACTTTAAAAAAAATAAGTTCCAGGCATATGAGCTGCAGGTTACACACTGTGCATAGATCGCCACCAAGTGTTGGGCCCGGATGTTTGCAGTTTGTTTTTGTCCTGAAAAGTTCTTTGGAAGTCACGAGATGGGTGACTCCTCCTTTGGACCACATTGCGCATGAACATCGGCTCCTTCCTCAGATTGTTTTTTTCCGCCATCGGGCTCGGATTTGTTTCCTGCGCTCCGTTTCGGAACCGAATTTCCTTCGGCGCACAATCCTCACCCAGTTCGACGGTATTGTTGCGATCGCGCTCCCCATCGATGCGATTCTTCACCACTTCGAAGTCTTCGATTCCGGTTGTTGGCGAAGGCCTTCGGGCCTACCTGGGCCTTACTGGCTCATGGAAAGGACGCCGTTCAAGAAGTGTCCTCAATGTGGGTCGAAGTTACCCAACACCGATCTACATTGGGTGTGCAACCTTTGCCTCTTACTGGAGCACAAGGCCATAGACTGTTCCTCCTTCTGCTCCAAGAAGACGATTCGGGACCGACTAGCTCGAAGAACCATAGTTCGCTCGTCAACTTCGATCCCAGACATCTTTGAAGAGGGCGTCGACGTGCCAGAACACCAGCGGGCCGAAGACAGTGCCAGCTCCTCTAATGCCGAAGACTCAGACGTCGAGGACATCACTCCATCTCAACGGGTCGTAAGTAAGAACGTCGACCCCCAACCCTTCCTCGACACCCTCAAAAAAGGCTTAGGTCACACCCTCACCTTCGGGCCCGGGTGCACACGAGAGACTGCTTCCCACGCCCTGCCTTCGGGCCTGGGAAAAGAAGCCTACTAAGCCTCCAGGCGGCTCGGGGTCGAGTCAGCCTATTTCTGGTGTCAATCCCATTCAGACACCGAAGAAGAAGCCATCTTCCTCAGCCACGCCGACCGCTGCTCCGACACCCAAGAACTCGGCGCCGAAGACTAGCACCGGCTCATCGATGCCAAAACCGCACTCGGAGCCGAGTAAAAAACTGCCATAACGTCCCGACTTGCTTCGGAGCCGAAACAAAATCACCTGGAACCAAAAAAACACATTCTGGTTAAAGACATTTCGAAAGATCATAGTTCTAAGTAAAAAGACTCTAGACCAGCTACCGCATCGATGCCGAAAAAACCTCCGAAACCGAAAACTTCAATGCCAAAGGATCTGCCCTACACAGAAGAGCTTTTTACACTAGATCCTACTCAAAGACTCTTGTAAAGGATCCTAAGACTGGCCAAATAGCTCTTAGCTCCAAGAAGAGACCACCAGAGGTGCCTGCAACTCCTCCTCCTCCAAAGAAGAAAAGATACACTGCAACCTCTCCATTAAGGGTCCCTTCTCCACCACCTCCCCATACTATTCCTTCTCCTACAACTCCTACACCAAATCATTTGCCTACACCATCCACTAATCCAGATGATGATGTAGATACAGACTCTGATGACACAGGTGGGGGTGCACATAACCCAGTAGGGACCAATAGTCCCCCTCAGTCACCTAATCCATGGGATGATTATAACACCCCTGATGTACCTTACGTCCCTAAAGACAATGTATATACTTCCAGGCCATCGCCACCATAGGACACTATAGGTTTTAACCTATTAGTCCATAGAGCTGCCCAGTACCATAGGGTTGACTTGCACACAGATAATGTGGAGGAAGACTTCTTATTGGACACTTTTGACACTACACAAAGGTCCACTGCCATTTTGCCAATGCTTAAAGGGGTTATTAAGCACGCAACAGAGGTATTTAAAGATCCTGTCAAGGCTCGTGTCCTGAACCCTCGCATTGAGAAGAAATACAAATCTGCCCCTATAGATCCAGTTTACATTAGAGGCTCAGCACCACTAGATTCCTTAGTAGTATCTAATGCACGTAAACGTGCTAATTTGCAAACATCAGGTGAGGCCTCACCACCAGATAAGGAATCTAAACTCCTTGATGCCTCGTCACAAGCAGCTAATATATGGCGCATTACCGATACTCAAGCGCTCTTGGCAAGATATGACAGGGCACATTATGACGAATTAGAATCCATAATGCAGCATCTACCAGATAAATATAAAAACAGGGCCGATGATGCCGCAGATACTGCCTCAAGGGCAATTAATACTAGTGTCCTTCTGCGTAGTCCTGACCGGCTACGTATTTCAGGTTTCAAACCTGAAGTGCAAAATTCCATCCTCAATCAGCCATTTGATGAGAAACACCTCTTTGGCCCTAATGTAGATGTATTTTTAGAGAAAATGAAAAAAGACACCGACACAGCTAAATCTATGGGAGCCTTGCAATTGCAAGCTTCCAGACGTTCTTTTCGTCGCTCACCATATAGAGGCAACACAAGAGGCTATGCCTCAGATAGCACCGCCACTTCCTATAAGACCCATAGCCAATCCACATTCACTAAGGGCTACCAAAGAGGGGGTTATAGGGGTAACAACAACAAGGGCAGAGGCAAAACCAACAACTCCTGCTCTGCCTCCACCCCTACCCAATGACTTTCCTCCACTTCCCCCCCACCATTCCACTCCTGTGGGGGGAAGACCACCACAATTCCTTCCTGCCTGGACCAACATCACATCAAACAGATGGGTGCGCAAATTATTCAATCAAGTTACTGTCTAGAACTAACGTTTACCACCCCCCCCAAAACATACCACCCAAACAGCGTCCAATGTCACAAGAGCATTTATCACTGCTAAAGCAAGAAGTACTATCTTTGCTAGAAAAAAGTGCAATCGAACCAGTTCCTCTGCACCAACAAAACAAGGGGGTTTACTCACTACACTTTCTTATCCCAAAGAACGACGGCTCTCTGAGGCCTATTCTAGACCTCAGACCGCTAAACATATACATACAGTCAGACCATTTTCACATGGTCACACAAAGTCTTTCCTCTCTTGTTACAAAACAACTTCCTTGCTACTCTAGATCTCAAGGACGCATACTTCCACATTCCCATTCACAAAGCTCACAGGAAGTATCTCAGATTTGTAATAGACGGGCAGCACTGTCAATTCAAAGTACTCCCATTCAGAGTCACAACAGCACCAAGAATATTCACCAAGTGCCTAGCAGTAGTGGCAGCACATTTACGAAGACCGCACATTCACTTCTTCCCGTACCTCGATGACTGGCTCATAAAAGCCAGCTCATACAACCTGTGTGTGGAACACTCATGCGACAATACAACTGCTCCCCAACTTGGGGTTCACAATAAACCACACCAAGTCTCATCTGCAACCATCCAAAGTACAACAGTACCTCGGTGCCACAATAAACCCCTCAACAGCGCTAGCTTATCCCACTCCAGTAAGGATAGCCAGCATGCAAGCTCTTCTCACAAATTTTCAGCCACAACACTCCCTTCCAGCACGAGTGTTCATGCAGCTCATAGGGATGATGGCCTCTTGCATTTTCATAGTGCCCCATGCGAGACTTCAAATGCGTCCTCTCCAAGAGTGCCTATCGTTTCAATGAAACCAGGCTCAAGGTCAATTAACAGACCTAGTGTTGGTAGACGGTCGGACTCATCGCTCTCTGCAGTGGTGGAACACCAAAAACCTTTCCAAAGGGCGACCGTTCCTAGAGCCAGTTCCTCAAATAGTCTTGACAGCGGACACATCGCTCTCTGGCTGGGGAGCCCACCTACTGCGACACACCATGCAAAGCAGGTGGACACCACAACAAAAGTTACTCCATATCAATCCCCTAGAGTTACTAGCTTTATTCCTAGAACTAAAAGCTTTCCAAATGCAAGTATCAAACAAAGCTGTGTTAGTCCGCATGGACAACATGGCAGCCATGTATTACATACAGAAACAGGGCGGAACACACTCCCTGCAACTCTCTCAACTAGCACAAAACATATGGCAGTGGGCTATACCTCAAAACATATTCCTCCTAGCCCAGCATGTTCCAGGAGTACAAAATACCATAGCAGATCTGTTAAGTCGTCCGACACAACAGACCCACGAGTGGGGAACTTCATCCGCAAGTTCTTGCACCATTCTTTCAGATGTGGAGACAACCTCAGATAGACCTCTTTGCCACCCACGAAAACGCCAAATGCCCAAGCTTCACTGCCAGATATCCAAACCCATTGTCCAAAGGCAATGCAATATGGATTAACTGGTCAAACGGATTTGCTTACGCTTTTCCACCTCTACCACTCATGCCACTAGTAGTACGCAAACTACAGCAGCATTCTCTGACCCTCATCCTAGTTGCTCCAACGTGGGCCAGACAGCCGTGGTACACACTGCTACAACTGTCTGTAGTACAGCACCAAAAACTATACCTGTCTCCACGCCTTTTAACACAGAACCGTGGAGAGATCAGGCACCCGGACCCAGCTCAGCTCAACCTTGCGATTTGGCTGGTGGAAAGTTCTGGAATCTGCGTGGATCAACAAATTTCCACCCACCCCGAGTTCCCCCAGGTTTCCCGATAAAAATGGTACCTCACTTGCGTGGGAAGGCATAGTGGCTGCAAGAGGAAAAGGCCCAAATCGTATGGTGGAGACTTAAATATTACCTTTAGCAAAACTACCTTGTTTTTGGGGGGGGGTGGGCACCTGAGTTTTTGGCCCGGGGCTCGGCGGGCATCTTTAGAAACTACAAAACCCAAACAGATTCCAAAACTTTCCACCACAAAAATGTTAGGAAAATGCATTTGTTTTGTCAATTTTTTAGCTTTGCAAGGGATTCTGGGTAACAGAACCTGGTGGTAGGCAGTCGAGTCACCCCATTCTGAATTCCCCTGGGTGTGTAGTTTTCAAAAATGTATAGGTTTGCTAGGTTTCCCTAGGTGCCCGCAGAGCTAGGGTTCAAAAACAAAAGGTAGGCTCTTTGCCAAAAAAGGGCACATTTTCACTGCAAAATTGAGGTGCGACCACGTTGCGTTTTGCGCTGTTTCCGGTCGCAGGCACTTGGCAGACCCAGGCAAGTGAGGTGCCATTATTTTCGGGAGACCTCGGGGAACGCTGGGTGGGTGTTAATCTGTTGATCCACGCAGATTCCAGAACTTTCCACCACAGAAATGGGAGGAAAATGCATTTCTTTTGTCAATTGTTTAGCTTTGCAAGGGATTCTGGGTAACAGAACCTGGTGGTAGGCAGTCGAGTCACCTCATTCTAAATTCCCCTGGGTGTGTAGTTTTAAAAAATGTATAGGTTTGCTAGGTTTCCCCCAGGTGCCGGCAGCTAGGGTTCAAAAACGAAAGGGAGGCTCTTTGCCAAAAAAGGGCACGTTTTCACTGCAAAATTGAGGTGGGACCCAGTTGCGTTTTGCGCTGTTTCCTGTCGCAGGCACTAGGCAGACCCAGGCAAGTGAGGTACCATTTTTTTCAGGAGACCTGGGGGAACGCTGGGTGGGTGGAAATTTGTTGATCCACGCAGATTCAAGAACTTTCCAGCACAGAAATGTGAGGAAAATGCGTTTTTTTTGTCAATTTTTTAGCTTTGCAAGGGATTCTGAGTAACAGAACCTGGTGGGAGGCAGTCGAGTCACCCCATCCTGAATTCCCTTGGGTGTTTAGTTTTCAAAAATTTATAGGTTTGCTAGGTTTCCTAGGTGCCGGCAGAGCTAGGGTGCAAAAACTACAGCTAGGCACTTTGCCATAAAAGGGTCAATTTTTAACTGCAAAATTGAGGTGTGACCACGTTGCATTTTGCGCCGTTTCCTGTCGCAGGCACAAGGCCGACACACACAAGTGAGGTACCGTTTTTATCAGGAGACCTAGGGTAAGTCAGATTTGTAAATCAACTGTTATTACCCATTGAGTTTTCATGCATTTCTCCTTTCCCAATGAAAGACATTGTGTAAAAAAAAATATTTTTGAAAAATGACCAATAATTCTCATGCTGGTATGAGTATTTCCAATTTTGAAAATGTGCAAATATATACTGTTTCTAAACTCTATAATTTGTACCCAATTCAGAAATACATAGGTGTCTTTCATACCGATTTTTCCATGTATACATTTTCCAAGAATTAGTGCTCTATACCCAATAAATAATAAAATACCATTGCAAGTTGCTGCTCAATTTTTGGCTCTGGGTTAGTCGGGTTCTTGGTGAAACTACAAGTCCTATATATCCCCACAACCAGGAAGGTCAAACGGATGTACCGGTATATTGCTTTCCAAGAGCTGTCAAAATTACAAGAAGTTATAGGTGAAAACGTTGAGACTAAAGGCTGTTTTTTTCAACTAATTTTCAATTATTCCAATATTTAACTGTTAGTTTCTATAAAGAAACCTTCATGGATTTAGACAAATGACCCCTTTCTGAATTAAGAATTTTGTCTACTTTTCGAAAATGTATAGCTTTCCAGGATCCATTATTGCTTTCAAACTCATTTCTACCATTAACTGGAAGGAGGTTGAAAGCTTTAAAAATAGGCTATGTCCCAGAAAAATGCCAAAACGGTGTGAAAAATGTTGGTTCTCTGACAAAAGACCGTCATTCCCTAAAAGCTGAGAAAATAGAGATTTCAGCCCCACAAACCCTTTTTTGATGAGATTTGCAGGGAAAAACCCTGAGGCTTTCATTTGCAGCCAGTTTTTCCCATTTTTCTGAAAAAAACTAAAATTTCACTGTGTTTTGCTTGATTCTTGGGACCCCTCCAAGGGAATCCACAAACCCTTGGCACCTTTAGAATCCACATGATGGAAGAAAAGGATGCAAATTTGGCGTGGATACCTTATGTGGTCAGAAAGTTACAGGGGCCTAAGCGCGCACTACTCCAAATCGCCAAAAAAAGGTTTAGCACAGGAGGGGAAAAGACCTAGCAGCGAAGGGGTTAAAGCCTTTATGGACGGCCTTAAGAGAATAATTCCTCCCAGAGTACCACCTTCACCAGTGTGGAATTTGACCATTATTCTCACACGGCTAATGGGACCCCCCTTCGAACCTTTACATAAATGTGAACTACAATTTTGAACATGGAAGGTTGCGTTCCTAGTAGCTATTACTTCTCTACGGAGAGTTAGTGAACTACAAGCACTAACCATTCAACAACCTTTCTTGCAAATGCATCATAATAGGGTCATTCTCCGTACTAATCCAAAATTTCTGCCCAAGGTCATTTCTCCCTTCCACCTCAGTCAATCAATCTGTGGAACTTCCGTTTTTTTTTCCGCAGCCACAGACCGTAGCAGAAAGAATTCTTCATACCCTAGATGTCAAAAGAGCATTGCTATACTACATCGAGGGAACACAACCCTTTTGTAAGACCAAACAACTTTGTGTCTTTCTCACCACCATACAAGGGTAATCCCATATCAAAATCTGGGATAGCTAGATGGATTGTCAAATGCATACAGATTTGCTTCCACAAAGCTAAACATACGTTATCTGTTCCTCCTAAAGCCCACACTACAAGGAAAATAGGGGCTTCAATGGCATTTTTAGGGAACATTCCCCTAGATGACATCTGCAAAGCAGCTACATGGTCTACACCGCACACATTCACAAAACTTGTGTAGATGTTCAAACCAAACAACTAGCTAATGTGGGCCAGGCTGTTCTCAAAACATTATTTCAAACTACTACAACAGATAGGGGTGGTCGCCACTAAGAGTGGGTACTGCTATACAATCTATGCACAGTGTGTAATCTGTAGCTCATATGCCTCGAACGGAAAATGCTACTTACCAGTATGCATCTTTCTCCAGTATTAGGGGTGTCTTTCATAGATTCACATGCTTGAATATTCCCCGTCGTCGAAGTGGGAGTCCCACGGTAAATAAAATAGCAATAATGCTAATAAATATATATATATATATATATATAAATATAAAAAGTATCATATAAGTAGTAAAACAGATAAAATATGTACTGAAAAACCTTTACAAAGGTTACTACATAGGAATGCATTAGAGAGAAAAAACTCATTTGCAACATATCAGTGTCATTATGTTAGTCCAAACTGCAGCCAATCAGGCTCAAGCACCCTCTAGAACCTTCTCCTCAGAAGCTCAAGCCCTCAGATTTTCTACCGCACGTCGTGTGAAGGGAGTCTCCCTGAGCTCTGCTCAGTTCTTTTCACTTTTCTACTCTTCTCAGTTTTCACAAGATGTCAAGTAAGAAGTCTTTATTTAGACCTTGTTCCTCCTGTGGGAAATTGCGTTTATTTGAGAAGGACCCTCATGACAAATGTATTTACTGCCTGTATCCTGAACACAAAGTGGTTGATTGTAGGTTCTGTAGAACTTTCAATCCAAAAACCCTTAAGGACAGGGAGGGTCGCCTTCTATTATGGCTTAAGCGCCTTCAAGATAAGGACACGGTTGTTTCTGACGCAGAAAGCCTTCAGTCAGCTCCTTCTTCTGTGGCTTCTAAGCGTGGCAGTGTTCAGGAGTTACCATCTCCTTTCCTAAAGAAAAGAAAGCTGGCTTTGACTGTGGCTGCAGTGCCACCTACTACTTCTGTGCCTGTTATAACTACGCCCACGAGACCTGGCTCTCAGGCGTCTTTTCCAGCTTCTATTAAAGTGGTTACACTTTTAACAGCGCGGTCGTCGACGGGCTCGTCGACGACCACTCCGACGACGAGATTGGCTGCTGTGGCTTCGTCTACGACTACAGTCACGACGACGTCGGCGTCGTCATCGTCGACGAGAGTCTCGACGACGGCTCTCACGTCGACGAAAGCCTCTGTTTCTTCAATCCCGTCGACGATCCCTATCATATCGTCGACGAAGAAGCCATCGTCAACGAAGAAACCATCGTCGTCATTTCCATCGTCGACGAAGACATCGTCGACGGCTAAGCTCCCGTCGACGACGAAGCTCCCGTCGACGACGAAGATTCCGTCGACGAAAATTCCGTCGACGAAGGCGCCGTCGACGAAGGCGCCGTCGATGTCTAAGATGCCTACAACACAATCACCGTCGACGGCCCAGTCGACGTCTACTACATCGTCGACGACAACATCGTCGACGAGCTCGTCGATGAGCACATCAGCGACAGTAGTGCCTAAGCCTTCTAGGTCTACGGAGACGCCTACAGACTCACCGTCTACGGCGACTGCTTCCAAATCGTCATCGTCTACGCAGGGCTCTGCGTTGACAGCAACTTCCAGTTCTTCATCCTACGCCAACATGCCTTTAGTGCCCTTGGACACTTCAGTTTCTGCTGTACAGTCCTCATTCAATAAGGAGGAAGATTCCGCTTTCCACTTTCAATCTCCTGCTCTACAACCGCCACTTCAGTTGTTCGTGTCAGACCATGAGACTGAGTCAGTTCGGATTACACTGTTTATGGGGATGCCCGGAGTCCATCAGATTTGATAATTAAATGCCAGGACACTACTTCTGAAGAAGAAGAAGAAGATGATGAGCAGGTAGATCAGCACGAAGACCAATGCGTGCAAATTCCAATGACGTCTATTCCAATGACGCTTTTCTCTAACCTCCAACACATGTTGGACGATTACAATAGACGCTTTCCACCTACCCCCCAGGGTACTCCGGTTCATGAATCTGCTGATGTAGCAGTTTCGCATCAACCTCTACAAACACCTCCTAGACAGTCTGCTCCGTCAGTACATTTGAGTGCTCCTCTATCTCCTAATCCACATATGGACACTGACTCAGAGCCAGAGAGAGAGGAAGGAGAGGTTTATCAGGATTCAGATGGTGAGCAGGATCCTTATATGGCGGAATTCGATAACTATCGAGTTCAAACACCCTCGCCACAACAGGGCACTTCAAGTGATTCACCTCCTGTGGACATCGCTAGTTTTCATAAGCTTATGGACAAAGCGGCGGACCGCTTCAAGTTGTCAAGGGTCCAGCGAGACGAAGAATGTTTTCTGTATGATTTTAAAAATCAGCCTTATAAGCAGGTGCATACCATACCAATTATAGAATTTATTTGGAAGGAAGGGCAAAAGATTATGAAGGCTCCTAACTCCTTGCCGGCCCAAATACCTAGATTGGAGAAAAAGTACAAGGCTCCAACAGGCTCGCCTGCTTGTCTGCTCTCTCATCCAAAGCCAGACTCTGTGGTGACTCAGGCAGCACAACGTCGTGCACGCAATCCTGCAGCGCCTGTCACTTCCCCTCCCGATAGAGAGGGTCGACGATTGGATGCAATCGGAAAGAAGTTTTCGTCCATGGCTTCAACCTCAGCCCGTGCTGCGAATGCTCTCGCAATTTTGGGTCGTTTCGACCGACAAATGTGGTCAGACATGTCCATCTTACTTGCGCAGCTTCCAGAGTCATCCAAAGCGGAGGCGCTCCAGGTCCTTCAGGATGGTCAAAGAGCTTCGGAGGAGATTATAGACTGTGCTGTGGATGTGGCGAATACTGCATTCCGTATCCTTGCCAGTGCTGCGGCGCTCCGACGCCAGGGATGGTTAAAATCTACATCTTTCAGGCAAGAGGTCCAGTCAATGATAATTGACATGCCGTATGATGGCGAATCTTCGTTCGGTTCCCAAATCGATGCTTCTTTGGAAACCATAAAGAAGGATACCGACACGGCAAAGTCGCTTGGATCCTTAGAATTTAAGAAACAGCCTTTTCGTGCAGCACGGGGACGAGGCACCTCGTCCAATTTTTCCCAAGGAGGACAGTCACAGTACCGCCAGTACAATCAGGGAAACTAACGGTACTCAAATCAGCAATCTTCTCGCCAACAACAATCCAGACCCTATAGAGGAAAGTCCAACTATAGAGGTGCCAACAACGCCAACAAACGACAATGACTTGCCAGTTCAGCAGGAGGTTGGAGGTCGAATCTCGCAGTTCTACTCTCAGTGGTCTCAAATAACATCAGACCAATGGGTGTTGGACATTGTGCGCAAGGGTCACGCCTTGGAATTCACAGAGTTTCCTCCTCCATCTCCGCCTTCGGGTCCGCCACCTCCCCATCTAGAAGAACTGCAACATCAAGTTCTACTATTATTAACAAAGGGTGCAGTCGAAGTGGTTCCTGTATCTCAGCGGGGGAAAGGCTTCTATTCGAGGTTCTTCCTCATTCTAAAGAAGACGGGGGAGTGGCGTCCCATTATGGATTTGAGGTATCTCAATCTCTTCCTGAAACAACAGTCCTTCCGCATGTTAACGTTGTCAGAAGTCTTGCGGCTTCTCTGCAGCGGCGATTTTTTAACGACAATAGACCTGCAAGACGCCTATTTTCATGTACCAATCATTCCTCAACATCGGAAGTACTTGAGGTTCAAAGTGGGACACAATCACTATCAGTTCAAAGTCCTACCTTTTGGCCTCAGATCAGCTCCTCGTGTGTTCACGAAGGTTCTGGCCCCGGTCATGGCTTCTCTGCGTCTTCAGGGAGTCCAAATATTTCCTTACCTGGACGATTGTCTTTTAAAATCCCAATCCGCAAGCCAGCTGCATCACGACACACGTTTGTGCCTAACCCTATTCAATTCTCTAGGGTTGACCATCAATGTAAAGAAGTCACATTTCACACCTCTGCGAAGCAGGACATTCCTCGGGGCTGTTATAGACACGGACGTGTCAAAAGCGTTCATCTCCACCGAGCGGAGACAGAAGATAGTTCATCTGGTCTCCACCATCAGATCAAAAAAGTCAGTTTCAGTGCGAATGTTAAAATCATTTCTGGGGATGGCATCATCTTGTATCGCACTGATCCCGAATTGCAGGTTACGTACCCGTCCTATTCAGGAGGAATTGGACCTACAATGGCGACAGGTGTCGGGGTCGTTCAACGACCAAGTGACAGTCACAGCTTGCATGAAGACCAGTCTGCTCTGGTGGGAGCAACGAACCAATCTGAGCCAAGGGGTCTCCTTCCTTACCCAGCCTCCAGATCTGACATTGACCACGGATGCGTCCATGGACGGATGGGGAGCCCATCTCCTGGACCTTTCCATCAAAGGAAAGTGGACAGCGACCCAGAAAACCTGGCATATCAACAGGCTAGAATTGCTGGCAATCTTCCTAGCGCTAAAGGCTTTCTTACCAGTGGTGCAAGGAGAATCGGTGCTGGTTCAAACAGACAACACCACCAGCATGCACTACATGAACAAACAGGGAGGCACAAAATCTCAGCCCCTGTCTTGTCTTGCCCAAAAGATTTGGGAATGGGCACTTCGTCACCACATTTCTTTGACAGCAGTCCATCTGCCGGGAGCGTCAAACATACTGGCAGATTCCCTAAGCAGGTCTGCGTCATCCACTCACGAATGGGAGTTACACCAGCCAACTCTGGACCTCGTGTTCCACCAATGGGGTCATCCCAAGATGGACCTCTTTGCAACTCCAGTGAATCGGAAGTGCCAGACTTTCGCCAGTTGGCATCCTCATCCGGAATCCAGCGGCAATGCCCTACTCATGGATTGGACCGGCCTATTTGCCTATGCGTTTCCACCACTCCCATTGGTGCCAAGAACGTTGTGGAAGATGCGCAGGCAACCCTGCCGCTTGATTTTAATCGCCCCACGTTGGCCCAGACAGGCGTGGTTTTCAGAACTCCTTCTAATGTCCCAATGCAAACCCATTCGTCTCCATCCACGTCCGGACCTTCTGACAATGGACGGCGGACAAGTTTGTCACCCAGACCCGTCGACGCTTCAATTGTGGGCATGGAACCTGAATTCATTGAATTTGCCTCTTTAAGTATACCTCAAGACTGTAGAGACATTCTAGCGTCAGCTAGAGCTCCATCAACCATCTCAACATATAGGTTAAAGTGGAAACGTTTCTGTCATTGGTGCGCAGCATCCAACGTACACCCTATCAGTTCCACTCCAGACCAACTGTTACCGTTCTTTTTAAGTCTTGCTCAGTCGGGTCTTTCACATGCCACATTGAGAGTCTTTTTGGCGGCCCTCTCACGCTACCGTCATGATGGCTCTACGTCTCTCTGTTCATCCAGAATCATCCGACAGTTCTTTAAAGGACTTTTCAGGAAGTTCCCTCCGTTAAGGCGCCCTCCTCCAGCGTGGCACCTCAATGTGGTGTTAACACAACTTATGAAACCTCCATTTGAGCCAATTCATCGTTCTCACCTCAAGTTTCTAACCTGGAAAGTGGCTTTGCTTTTGGCTTTGACTTCGTCTCGTTGTGTAAGTGACTTGCACGCTTTCACCATCAAACCTCCATATTTGCAGTTCAAGCCAGACGGAGTGTCACTTCGTACCAATCCTTCTTTTCTTCCAAAAGTACCTACTGACTTCCATTTGAACGAGCCAGTTTTCTTAAAGACTTTTTTCCCGGATCCTAAATCCCCTGCGGAACAGCGACTACATTCTTTGGACATCAAACGTTGTCTAAAATTCTACATTTCTAGAACAGCCCCTTTCCGTAAATCCAATCAGCTATTTATAGCATATGGACTACTGCGCAAAGGACACTCAGTGACTAAACAGACAATAACACGATGGCTCTCTTCAGCCATATCATTTTGCCATCAGCAGGCTGGCAGGCCTTTACCTACTCCAGTGAGAGCACATTCTACGAGAGCGATGGCGTCGTCCATCGCATTGTTTGCCGGAGTGCCTCTACACCAGATTTGTCGTGCAGCGACATGGTCCAGCAGGCACACCTTTACCAGACATTATTGTTTGGAAGCTGTCAACGAAGCGGATACCGCAGTGGGGCAAGCAGTGCTTCGTCATCTTTTCAAATAAGGTGAGCCTCTTTCCCTCCTCCATTCTTGAGATTGCCTTGCTTTTATGCTATATATTGTTCTTCAATTGTTTGGAAATATTGCAATCTCAGCTCTAGGAGGTTACTGCTATCTATTCTATTCAAGCATGTGAATCTATGAAAGACACCCCTAATACTGGAGAAGAACAATTGTTACTTACCTGTAAACAGGTGGTTCTCCAGTATTGGTGTCTTTCATAGATTCACATGCGACCCACCCATCCTCCCCTCAGAGGCTCTTTTCTCCTCATGCGCTATTATTACTAGTGCTACGAAAATCTGAGGGCTTGAGCTTCTGAGGAGAAGGTTCTAGAGGGTGCTTGAGCCTGATTGGCTGCAGTTTGGACTAACATAATGACACTGATATGTTGCAAATGAGTTTTTTCTCTCTAATGCATTCCTATGTAGTAACCTTTGTAAAGGTTTTTCAGTACATATTTTATCTGTTTTACTACTTATATGATACTTTTTATATTTATATATATATATATTTATTAGCATTATTGCTATTTTATTTACCGTGGGACTCCCACTTCGACGACGGGGAATATTCAAGCATGTGAATCTATGAAAGACACCAATACTGGAGAACCACCTGTTTACAGGTAAGTAACAATTGTTCGTTCTTGGCATGTAGAGCTGCAGAGTTACACATGCCCACCCGTCTCCCCGGCTACCCTTATCTGTTCCAGTATTATCTTTATTAGAAACCGCTTACATGGACATCCTTCCTTTTCTTGCAAAGCTCCATCATTTCCCTAATGGCGAAAAACAATCTGATGATGGAGCCGATGCCCATGCGCAATGTGGTCCGAAGGAGGAGTCACCTATCTCGTGACTTCCAAAGATCTTTTCAGGACGAAAACAAACTGCAAACATCCGGGCCCAACACTAGGTGGCGATCTATGCACAGTGTGTAACTCTGCAGCTCTGCTTGCCAAGAACAGATGCATACTGGTAAGTAGCATTTTCCTTTTTTTGACAGGATGCATAGATGTCTGCCCCTAAGACCGAAGGATTTAAGCCATGCAGCACCTGTAGGAAGCACATTTTGGCTGTGAACCTACATGTATGTCGATCTTTGGTGATTTTGTGCTAAACAGTCCTCCAAGTCCTATGAGAAATGCTCTTGAAGTCCAATAGCGAGCATGAAGCCTAACATTACATCACCAAGCACAAAAAACAAGGCTTGCCTTGTTCAAGGTCTTGAAGTTGGTCCCACCGCCGTCTTCTTGTAATTGCAAGACTAAGTCAAAAGAAAAGTTTGAAAGAAGCATAAGAAAGCCAGGCTGGCTTTTACCCTGTTCTGCTTCTCCTTTACCAGGAACAAGGTATGCAGCTGGCATACTAAAGATCTGACTTTATGGCATCATCTGGTTCAGATCAGACCAGGTCATATTCTACTTTGTAGCTGGTCGAACTCTTTTAAGGAGGCAATGCTGCAGTTGTTTTGGAGGACTCCTGGGTCCCTCTTATGATTTCAGTGGAGATTCCCATGAGTGAACTAGGATTACAGGTAACAAACCATTACAACAGTTGGCTCCACCCACTATTATCAAGATCAATCCGTGCCAAAAGACACTTTAGGTTCTGGAGAATTCCTGAACTTGAGTAAAGTAATCTTGAAAATGAGAAGATTCTATCAGCCGAGATGCTGCAGGTAGCAGCTCGGCTCTGAATCCTTCCTCAAAGCCAAGCAAGCTTTAAGCATGAAGGTACTGCAATGCCAGATAGCCATATACATGGATCTTGACGGAGGGCACATAGTTGTACAACTGCCGCAAGACAACAGCCCTTCCATAAAATCTCAGGCTGACATTTGAAGAGGTGATTTCAGAAGAGTATCATTATTATTATTGAGATTCATAGAGTGCACATGTTTGGTGCAAGGATTGTCCTGGCATTATTACGGAGCACAAGCAACACATCACCTCTAATCTGACAAAACGGGGCACTAGCCTTAGGATGTTAGTATTGGGATGAACTATGTTATTGCCATTTTCCTGAATCTTAGGAAATGACTTTCTTTGTGGGCAATAAAAAAAGAAAATCAATATTCTCAGTGAAAAAAAGGCAGCCGCTGTATCTACTTAGACTACTGTCCCCATAGTCTATACACTCTGTATCCAATGTTGAGCCTCCCTTTTAGCTGTCAATCACATACCAAGACCAGCAACTAACTGATCAGCAGAACAATGCATGAAATAACATGATGGACACTCAAGACTACACCACATTAGAACCGGTTCAAGTTAAGGCATCTGTGCCAGGCGTTATCACTATGTATCTTTCAGTTATCATTAGTGAAGCAGCATATCGTAAGGTTCCATTCCATGTAGAGGAGAAAGAGGATGACATCCTTACAGAGACAGAGATCGATAAAACAACCCAACCTTCACTAGTTCGAAAGACAGTGTTTACATGTTTTATGGAGAACTTTAAAATGCTTTTATGGATCCTGTGGTGATTCATCAGGGGTGAGTGAAAATTTAAATCAGGCTCACAAGTCCTGCTCTTTATCCTCTCATGTGGCTCTTGGACTCCTTTGTTTTGTAAACAGCTACAAAGCAAGCCTTATGCCAGGGGCAGACGATAACCTCCTCTTGATAAGAAAAGTAAGGTAGATTAAGAAGAGAAACAAGTAGCTGTCCAGCTGCTTCACAGTGACCTATAGCAAATTTCCAGAGGCTATTAGTGGGGTATGACTGGAGACAATGGGAGGAAATAGAGGAGAAAAAATTATTTTCTAGAAACTTAACTAGAGCGAGAAAGAATTATATCCAATGTGAGCATTAGGTGTGCCCCAAATGTAGCAGAGACAGCCTCAAAGCAAGTAAGCACCAAAACTGTCTTGCGTTTACATGCCTGGTGCAGAATGTCCGAATTCTGTCCAGACGTTCATCCATCACTAATTGGTCTGTCATTCAGTGAGCAATACCTCCTTGGTCCCAAGGTGATAAAATACTAAATAAAAATGAAAAAGATAGTCTGTGAACACTGGGTGCCTTTTGGCATGATTCTCCCATGCACTTTGGGATTCGGTTGCGCAGGTGCTGTCCATGGTTCTGGAGGAGGCTGGGGGCCATACTCTCCCAAGCTATGGCAGACGGGAGAGACACAGCTAAGTTCACAATCAGGTGTGGGCTGGACTTGAAGTAGTATCATTGTAGTTGGCCTTACGGCACCACGCCTGTCTGAGGATGGCTTCCTTTTTAGGGGATATCCAAGCCTCAGTTATGGACATGCCCTTTGATGAATCTTGTCTCTTTGGAGACGAGGACTCAGTACTAGAGTGCTTCAAGGATAGCAGAGCTGTGGCCAGGTCCTTTAACCTTTCCATAGCCTCTCAGCCAGCCTCGTACGCCTTTCTTCTCTTTTTGTGGCCACAAAAGGGGGCTTCCAGCTGCGTCTTCACCCGCCCAGCTACCACTGCACACAAGTTCTCTAGCGTCTTTGTGGCCGAGAGTGCAGTACTCCCAGACCCCATGTGTCAGGGACCCAGAGGTCGGGCCAGTCTGCCACCCCCCTTCTGCATCCTCCAAATCTCTTTAGTTTGCCCTCCAACCATCATGGGTAACAAGTGGAAGGCAGGATACAAAAATTCCTGCACCACTGGAGGTGGATAACATCGGCCTGCTGGGTTCTCCAAATTGTCTGAAGGGGCTAATCTCTCCCCCTTCGTGACCACCCCTCCACCCTCTTGCAACAGGTTGAATGAGGGCCATCTTTCTGTACTTCACCAGGAAGTGGCAGTTCTCTTGGCTAAGTAAGCCATAGAGAGGTTGCAGTTGCCAGAAGTAGGTTGTGGTTGTTATTCCTGCTACTTTCTGGTGCCTAAAAAGGACAGATGCTTTCATCCTTTCCTATCCTAGACCTGTCCTCTCTCCATTTCTTCCAAATTCTAAATGCTCATGCTCCTTCAAGTTCTGTCTGCCTTTTACCTTGGACAGACACAGAAAGAGAGAGTTCTCCCAGTTAATTTTAGGTCCAGAGGGGGGAGACAAAGACAAGCAAAAAATACGAAATACCTCTATAGGGACCTATATTACTTTAACATTGAATAAATCCAAGCTATTTTTATAACAATAACAGGATGCCAAAGAGGAAAGTGGAAACTTCAAAGTATTATCAAAACATATACATTTTATTTTTCTTTTTTCCTTTTTTCAGATAAATATATTTCATCTTATAGTAATACTTGTGTAACAGTCATGAATTTGTTGAGCATGATATGATGAAATGATATGTACAGCTGCACAAATGTCTCAAAATATATTTATCTGAAAAAAGGAAAAAATAAAAATAAAATGTATATGTTTTGATAATACTTTGAAGTTTCCACTTTCCTCTTTGGCATCCTGTTATAAAAATAGCTTGGATTTATTCAATGTTAAAGTAATATAGGTCCCTATAGAGGTATTTCGTATTTTTTGCTTGCCTTCTACCTTGGAGACTGGGTGGTATTATTAGACTTGTGGAACGCAAACTTTTATATTCCTGTCTTGCCTGCCCACAGGCCATACCTGTGGTTCACGGTAGGCTGCAAGCACTTTCAATTTGCTGTGCTTCCTTACGACTTTACAAGCACCCCTTGGGTGTTCAGCAAGGTGATGGAAGTGGTTGCAGCTCATCTGCAGAGATCAAGAGTTCCAGTCTTCCCCTATGATGACGATTGGCTGTTAAAGGGCTCCCCCCCGGCAGTTGGCTACCACCTCCGGACTACGACGGACCTTGTGCACTCATTGGGGTTCACTATCAACATGCTTAAGTCACACCCGACTACCTCGCAGGCGCTCCCTTTCATCGGAACTGGTCTAGACATGGTGCAATTTCAGTCTTATCCTCCCGAACAGCGAGTCCAGGATATTCAGGTCATGGTACCAATGTTTCAGCCTATATCCTTGGTTTCGGTGAGACTGATTCTAAAGCTGCTTGGCCCTATGGCGTCCTGCATTCTGCTGGTGACACACGACTTCTGGCATATGGGGGCTCTGCGGTGGGATCTGAAGTTCCAGTGGGTGCAGCATGTAATGTATGTATACTTGTAAAGCGCACTGTTACCTCGTTACGTGGCGTCCTGGTGCTGTATACCGCTGGGGAACCCGTCCTGGCTTTCCCTGTGAGAGAGCACCCCCAAGGTGAAGCCAGGCATCCCCGGCGCTGCTGGGGCCGTTGTGGAGATTAAGCAAGCTATTGCCCAGAGTTGCAGAGTGGGACCCATGGTTAGCGTAGGCACCTAGGCGAGAATTATTGAGTCCGCGGACATTGACCCAAGACCCTGCCGCGTCGGGAATTGAACCCTGGTCCCGGGCCGACTTCTGCTTCAAGGTCTGCCGCTTCTAACCAGTGAGCCACACTTCTCACTTTCAGGGGAATGGACCAAATCTTGGAGGAAACTGCAAAAGATCTCCAGTGGTTGTACATGAACTACGATAGGGTAAGCAGCAAACCCTCCCCCTACCAGATCCATCAGTGGGGACAGATGCATCACTCCTGGGATGGGGCGGCAATCTGTGTGAGGTGGAGATCAGAGACACCTGTTAGTAGCCTAACGGTCAGAGCTGCCAACTTTGAAACTGGGGAACCAGAATCGAGTCTCTGCGTCGACTCAACATCCTGTCATTCTGAGCAAATCATTTAATCTCCCTGTGCCTACCAACAACAAAAAATGGAGCTCCGGGTGATCCGGCTGGCATTCAAAACCTCCATCAACGGAAAGCTAGTGCAGGTGTCAACTAACACCACCACTGCCATGTGGTACTGCAATAAACAAGTCTGGTTGGGGTCATGGACTCTTTGTCAAGAAGCCCAGTGCCTCTGGACATGGTTGGAACGTCAGGGCATATACATGGTGGTTCAACACCTGGCGGTCTCTGTGAACGCCAAAGCGAACAAACTGAGCCACAAATTCCTAGCGGAACACTAAATGTGTCTTTATCCGAAGGTGGTACAAGTCTCTTTCAGCAGTGGGGAGAGCCTTGGTTATATCTGTTCGCCAGTGCAGAGAACTTGAAATGCCAGCAGTTTTGCCCCCTGGAGTTTCCAAGGCAGCTCTTGCTTGGAGACTCTTTACTTCTCAAGTGGCGCTCAGCCTTTCTGCCCATACCACTCCTGCTCAGAGTTCTTTAGAAAATCAGGAACTACAGGGCCAAAGCCATCCTTGTGGCTCCGGGTTGGCCTTGGAGAGCTAGGTATCCTGAACTATTGAGCATAGCCATCAGTGCTTCCATCAGGCTGCCCATTAAATCTCCTGTGGAGGCAACAGGGTTGGGTCCTTCACCCTAACCTGTTAGCGCTCCACCTTCATACGTGGAAATCGAGCAGCGACAGCCGACAGCATTTGACCTTCCAACCGAAGTCTGTAATCTAAGGTTGGCAGCCAGGCATCCCTCCACCAATACTGTTTACGCCTGCAAGTTTGTGGCATGATGTCCAGAGAAACTGGTTGACCTTCTTTCTGCTCTCCTTTCTCAGATCCTTCTATTTATTCTTTCCCTTGCCCAAAGAAGCGCTGCTTTGGGCACCTTGAAAGTCTATCTTTCTCTCATCCCAGCCTTTCTGCGTTTACCAGATCAACCATCCCTTTTGAAATCCCCGGTTGTGGCTTGATTTTTGAAAAGCCTTCAACACCTGTTTCCTTCATCATGCCTCAGTGGGACGTGAATCTAGTACTTATGTTACTGTTGTGCGCTCCATTTGAGCCACTGCACAACTTTCCTCTGAAGCTCCTTACCATCAAGACCGCCTTCCTAGTGGCATCATCTCCTGAGGGTCAGTGAGGTCCAGGCTTTATCTAAACCTTACCTAAATATCTTTCCAAAAAAACTGGTTCTTCACACTAGAGCGTCCTTCCTGCCAAAAGTTGTCACTCTTTCGTGTAGCCCAGTCCATACCCCTGCCTGCTTTTTACGTTCCGGTGCATCCATCAGAGGAGGAGGAGTGACTCCACCATCTGGACCCAAAGTGAGTGTTGTCTTTCTACCTTGACTGCACTAAAGAGTTCCGGGTGGATGACCAACTCTTCTTGGGATATGTCGGAGCATAGAAGAAGGCTGTGCAGAAACGATGGATCGGGCTTTGCATTAAAATCTGCTATGTACTAGCCAAGAAACAGCCACCTGAGGGGTTGTGTGCTCTTTCCCTCAGAGCTAAGGTTACGACAACTGCATTAGTACGTGGAGTTCTGGTCCTGGACATCT
The DNA here is from genome assembly GCF_964263255.1 of Lissotriton vulgaris. Lineage (NCBI taxonomy): Eukaryota > Metazoa > Chordata > Amphibia > Caudata > Salamandridae > Lissotriton > Lissotriton vulgaris. The sequence continues at coordinate 1,346,817,587 of NC_141685.1, read as the reverse complement.
GCCAGGAAGCAATGTAGGCTCTGCACACGCTTACTAAGCACTACTTCATGGACAGTGAGGTCCGTCAGAACGGGCACTTTGCACATTTTGTCCTGCAGGACTTTTGAGTGTGGAACGGTTTTGCAGACCCACCTCTTATGAGGTATTGCTTGGGTATTTATTCTAAGGTAAGGAATCAGTCGCTAGAAGTCTCAGATGAACAAATTACTTACCTTCAGTAACCCCTTATCTGATGCAGAATCGGTCTAGCCACAGATTCCTTACTGGCACACCCATCCCCCCACTCTCTGCAAGCCGATTTCTAGGACGGGTCTTTCCCCTTTCAGAACCCTAGTTCTCCACACTGGTAAATATTATTTGTGGCTGTGCAATCTTGGCGTGGAAAGTCACAAAAAGAAATTGGCTTCGGCACACTGGGGTGGCGCCTATATAGGCACCGCATAACTCGCTGCCGCCAACATTCCCATGCCTAGCCGAACGATGCTGCCTACCAGCATGCAGGGGTAGTGCTCACGAAAAATTTCCGAACCCTCTCAGACGCCTTGGGAAAATGTTAAGGTAAGGAATCTACAACTTGATAGGGTCCCTAGCAGATAAGGCGTTACCGAAGTGAAGTAACTTGTTCTGTAAAACAATCAATCATTTTAATCATGCCCTTGAAAGGTATAGCACCTGTACCTGGTAAAGATTATGTTGATGCACTGGAAACATTTCTGTGGTTATGGGAAAGTGGTGGTGTTTATGCCGAAGAGAAGCTTATAAGCTCAGTCCTATTACTGGGGAAAGATCTGGCCACTTTATTTTATTACGGCTGCTGATTTTACCCTACATGCAGGAACCCAAACTTTATGGCAGAATTAAACCGGCTGAAAGGCAGTAGGTTTGATGGAGAAGATTTGGAGAGGGTCAGAGGAGGTTTGAGTAAGAGTGTAGCTGAAACTTAAATGGGATTGAGCGGAAGGGGCAACAGTGGAATTTGGACACACAATATGCAGTAATTTTCAAAACGATAATACAAGCAAGTTTAAAAAGAATCTGTCCTCCGTTTTTATCTTGGTCTTTGTGGTGGAGGGAGCATTAGCTGGAATAGGAATTACCTTTTCTTGTAGTACCTTTATGGACTAGATATGTTACTCTCCACAGTAACACCAGGGGTGGACCTGTGGTTAGACCCGCGACAGCATCACATAACTGGGTTAATTGCTTAAATAAAACATGATGGTCCTGCCTGCCGTGAGGAGATAATTTATAATGTAGAATCTTGAATAACAAGAATTGTTCATGTTTAAAAGCTTTAACAAAGGTAATTTGTCCTTTCTTTAATCCTAGCCAACACATTTTTATTTAAATTTCAGAATCTAGGATTTTGTATTGTTTAAAGTACTGATAGCCATAAAATCTGCTGAAATAATTTTTTCGGGTGAACGCTGGGCACTCTCACCGCATTTAGTAAGTCAACAAAAAGCTTGCAAGTCAGGTTTTGAATTTTGATATTGATTTGTTTGTACTGGACCTAAGTTGACCATCCCATTTCCTTTTAACCTCTAACTGTGTTGCAGAGGATAGCAAGCTTTCATGAACTGTTAAGAAGTTCTTTTAGGTGATCGATGGGGGCTGCTTTGTGTTGGAACTGTACTGCTGAGTAAAGGGCACTGCTTGATGAGAAACATGAAAGGGGCAGTGTGAGTCAGCTAAAAAGTCAATGTGTGCTCCTGCTGGGCTCTTTTTCCTGTGCACAGTGTTCTAGTATGTTTCACTTAGTCTGCCTCTTTTTATTTCAAAGTAGAGCTCTGATTCCTTTCTTTTAGTACTCTCACTTTTCCCTCTTCTTTTACTGCACATCACTAGTGCTGCCGCCACACGTTTGGGCATGGATGTACCTCTTTACCACACCTCTACCGAATAGGTGAGGCATTCCACTTCTGATAGTTGGAGTAGTGGGGTTCTTTGCACCAGTGGAAAATCCTCCATATGCCTGATTTTCTTCTCCCATTAACTACTGTACCTCTTCTCTATCATCCTTTTTGATCTCTTGCTGTGCTAGAGGCGACTCATTCATAAGGTGTCAATCAATCATCAGGGTTGGTAAAGCGCAACTACTCACCTGTGAGGATCTCAAGGATATGGCAGCTCTGTTGAGTGCTGGGGTCACCCAAAAAGCCAGGTCTTGTGGCCCTTCCTGGTGTCTAAAGTTAACTATTATAACCTTTAACTGTCTGCATCTTCTGTGTTACATAGAATGTTGCGCTTCAGTGTTCTGTTTCTGTGTAATGATGTTAGTGTGGCCATTCCACAGTCAGTCAGTAGTTCACTGAATGGTGAGAGGAACTCCACACTTGGATTTTTGATTTTTTTAAATTTAAATAAAACTTTTTTTTTTTCACATACTACGTCTCCTTGTTCACAAAATTAACCAGCACAACATGTGGTGTCTTAACGCCAAGGTCTGCATTTGGTAGCACCACCTCCTAGTTCATGTGATTTCTAACAGCTGTCAAGGAGGGCTTCTGTGGTTGTAATGTTCTAAGGATGTGGATTCTTGAATGTAGAAATTGAACAGCATTTGTTTATTTCTAAAGGTTCAGTGAGCTTACATATGACCTTTCTTTATAAACGCATAACCAATAATAATTCTCTAAGTGTATGGATTTTTGTTTTGACTGCATGTCCCACAGAAAGGGAGGCTGTGTTCTGTCTACTACAGGCAGCTACATGATTGTTGGTTCCTTATTTCCTATAACAGCTGGACTGTTGTAATTGAATCCTAAAGCAAGAGTTTTGTGCCTTTGTACCCTACACAGCTACTGAATGTTGGCTTGAAGGTTATGTAGAGACCTTGTTGCCCATTCAGCTTGAGCTGAGGTACACTCTTTGTTTCAGTGTACATACTGTTTTGAAAATATGAATGCAATGGTTAGTTGTCAGGAATCCCAGTTACATTTTAAAATGCAGCAGTAAGAATACCAAGCCTTCTACTACATCGCCTATTAGCAGTCATAAGAGAAAGTCGAACAACTGCAGTTAGTTCAGCGTTCAGTGTTGTTAAGATGTAGAATAAGTTAAAACTGACATGACTTAGTTCTTTCAAAACTGTGTAAAGGTCTGTAACTCCCTTTTCACATGATGTGTGGAGATAAAACTGAGGTGAGGTGGCCTCACTGGAGAGTTGCTGGGTTTTGGGTTTTCTGCAGTGAGGTGAATGTGCTTATGGTTTAAGGTTTTTCCATCTGTTAATCTACACTGCTAACGTATTGCTAAGCTTTGAAGTTTGCGACGTACAGATCTATAAATGAACTCTTCCATACTTTCAGAAAATTGTGCTTTAGATGTAATTTAAAGATTGAAATCAAAATATTTTGGCTTTAGGTGTAGTCATCCTGACAATATCATAAATAGAGTATATGATTGTGATTGATAGCCGCAGATTCCTTACCTAAGATTATTCCCCAGACTTGATCTGGAACTTTTTGAGCTGTACCTCTGCGAGCTGGCAGGTGGTGTCATTCAGCACCTTCTTGTCATGCCCCGGAAGGGACATGTGCAGTGCCTACATAGGTGCCACACCCAACACACTGACATCTGTTCTTTTTTTTTTTCTGCGCATCAGGGAGGATCCAGAGGGAGCTACCACCGTTCTTTTTTGGGACAACTTTTCTTAAAACGTTGACTTGTCTTTTTGAGACTGTCTCCCCAGTTCATCAGGGATGCCCCCCAAAGAAGAGCAAGGTTTAACCCTATGGTTCCTTTCACAGAGAGATGTCTGTGACAGACCCCCATCTAGTTTGTCTCTGGTGCCGGACCACGGCTCCATGGAATATGAGGACTTTTGTGCCATGAACCCCAAGGAGCTGTGAGCTTTCCTTGAAACTCCTTGTCACCTGGCACCATTGTCTCCACGACGTTCCAAGTCCCAGTCCTGAGACTGTTAGTAGTGCAGTTCCAGGTGCTAGTAATTGCGCTTTAAGTAGTTGGGTATGTCTCACAGGAAGTCAACGTGCCAGGGAAGGGGCTTCCTTTGCTATGGTGGCTAGGAGAGCGGCTCAGGTCATCGACCTTATGTTGCTCTCAGTGACCGTGAAGTCTAATATCTTGACTGAGGTAATTCAGCCTGGAGTCACCCCCACAGACCCTCTAATCTCCTTTCCTTCAATGAAGCCCTCACAGATGTCCTGCTCGGAACATGGGTCAAGCCCTGTATAAGCACTCTTGTACACAGGAAAATTGACTGGCGCACTGCTTATGGGACACCAGCTCTACTCACCCAGTACCCCACCTGAGAGATCTGGTTGTTAATGTCTCAACATTCAAAGGAAAAACCCTGGTATGTTCCCTACCACATCACCGCATAGAAAATCCAAGAGGCTACTTTTGGCAAGAGGATGTTCTCTTCTGAAAGCCTAGCACTGTGTTTGGTGAACACCACATGTCTCTTGTGCCAATACACCCAGACAGTTTGGGATTTGGTTACAGAAGTGCTGGCCATGGTCTTGGAGGAGGCCCAAGCCATACTGACCCAGGCTATTGCCAATGAAAGATATGCAGCAAAGTTAATCATTAGCTGCAGAACGGATAGGACTGACTTGCTAGGCAGAGCTATTGTGCCAGTGGCAGTCATGAACCAAATCAGGCTGAAATCTACTGGCTTATCGGAGAATGTTCTGGCATCGCTTATTGACCTGCCCTTCAATGGCACCCGCCTATTGAGTGATAAGGCAGATTACACACTGGAGTGCTTTGACAGTTGGGCCACTGCCCGTTCCTCTGGTCTCCTCATGGCACCACGTCAACCCCATTCTGCATTTCGCACGTTCCGTGGCTATGGAAGGGGCCACCGGCTGCGTTAAATCCTGCCTAGCCATCAAGACCCACAGACTCCTCTGTCCTTTCATGTCCGCGTCACTGATCCCTCAAGACTTGTGGGACACACAGCCAGATGTCTACCCAGTCCACCACCTTGGCAGCCTCAAAACACCTTTAGTTTGTTCTCCTACTATCGCAGGCAACCAGTGGTTCGCAAGCTCCCACATCACCTGTTCTGCTGTTATTCCATAACATCGGACAAGTGGGTACTTAAAATTGTTCAGTGGAATTAGTCCATCCGCTTTCAAAAACCCCACCACTAATGCCAACATCCGTAAACCGGACGATGGAGACCACCTATCTATGCTTCTAGAGGAAGTACAGGCTCTTTTGGCAAAAGGAGCCATTGAGAGGGTGCCCATATCAGAAGTAAGTTGTGGTTGCTGTTTCCACTACATTCTGGTGCCCACGAAAGATGTGGGCCTCCACCCTATTATAGACCTGCGGCCTCTCAACTTAATCCTGAAGGAAAAAATCAATATGCTCATGTTAGATTCGGTTCTGTCTGCCCTGAATCCTGGAGACTGTATGCAGCACTGAACTTGCAGTACTCCTCCTTCCACATCTCAGTTATTTGAGGTTCATGGTGGGCACAAGCATTTTCCTTTTGCTAGGCTCTCCTTTGACCACCCCTTCGGGTGTTCACTGAAGTGAGTGTGGTGATTGTAGCACATCTGTGGAGGTCAGGGGTCCCAGTCTTCTCCTACCTCAGTGACTGGCTGTTCAAGACCGGCTCTCCTTAGCAGTCTTCCAGCTCCAGACTTCAGTAGACCTACTGCATTCCCTGGGGTTCGCTATCAATTTCTCAATCACAACTGACTCCCTCGCAGACGCTCCCTTTTATCTAAGCAATTCTGCACACAGTGTAGTTTACGGCCTATCCTCCAGAGCGGCGAGTTCAGGATAACCAGGCTATGATTCTGATGTTTCAGCTTCTTTCCTGGGTTCCGATAAGATTCGCTGAGGCTGCTGGGCCACTTAGTCTCCTGCATCCTGCTGCTAACACATGCCCTCTGGCATATGCTGACTCTGCAGTGGTTCCTGAAGTCTCAGTGGACGCAGCATCAGGAGAATCTCTCCGACCTGGTCCTGATATCGGAGGGAACTGCAAAAGATCTGAATTGGTGGCTGACTAACCAATATTCCTCACTCTGAGCTGACTGTAGTGTGACTAAATGCATCATTCCTGAGTTGGGGCGACCATCTGGGAATGGTGGAGATCAGAGCACTCTGGTCTCTGGAAGAGGCTTGTCTCAACCTGCTGGAGTTAAGCGATTTACCTGATAATGAAAACCTTTCTTCCTTCCATCAGTGGAATGCTAGTTCAGGTGTTCACGGACATCAACACTGCCATGCAGTATTGCAACAAACAAGGTGGTGTGGGGCCTTGGACAACGTGTCTCTAAATATGACTGGATCATGAGGACATATTCCCAGTGGTTCAACATCTGGCAGGTTCTCTAAATGTCACAGCAGACAAACTCCGCCGTCAATATCTAGTGGATCACAAATGGTGTCTCTATCCAGATGTGGTGCAAGGTCTATTCAGTGATTGAGGAGAACCTTGTTTGGATCTTAGTGCCACTGCAGACAACACGCATTGTCAACACTTCTGCACAATGGAGTTTCCAAGGTAACTCTCGCTTAGAGACGCTTTTAGTCTCGAGTAGAGCTCAGGCCTCCTGTACACCTGTCTGCCCCTACCACTTTTCCCAGAGTTCGCAAGAAGATCAGGGCCGGCTGAGCCAAAGTCATTTTTGTGGCGCCGAATTGGGCACTGAGAGTATGGTATCCTGAACTCCTGAGCATTGCTTTTCTGATCAAGCTGCCCCTTTGTGAGGATATACTGTCACAATAAGGCTGGGCTCTGCAACCTGTGCACTCTCTGCCTTCATGCATGGAGGTTGAATGTCAGAAGTAGACAGTTTTTGACCTCAATCCAGAAGTATGATATCATTCTGGCAGCCAGTAGTACCTCAGCCAGGACAGTATACGCCTGCTGTTGCGACAAATTTGTGGCTTGGTGTGCTTCCAAATATGTTGTTCCCCTTTCTGCGCCTTTGTCTGAGGTTTTATTAGTTGTTTCCACATTAGCCTGGCAAGGCATTGCTTTGGGCACAGTAAAAGGTGTTTTTCGACTATATTGGCGTTCTTATGGTTGCCAGATCACCCCTCCCTATTTAAGTTACCTGTAGTGACTCGTTTCCTAGAAATTCTTGAACATAGTATTGATTATCTGATGATATGATGTGCTCGCCCTTCGAGGCCTTGCTCTGTTGCCTTAGCCTGGCAAGGCATTGCTTTGGGCACAGTAAAAGGGGTTTTTGACCATATCGGCGTTCTTTTGGTTGCCAGATCACCCCTCCCTATTTAAGTTACCTGTAGTGACTCGTTTCCTAGAAATACTTGAACATAGTTTTGATTATCTGATGATCTAATGTGCTCGCCCTTTGAGGCCTTGCTCAGTTGCCTGTGAGCCTTTTGACTATTAAAATGGCTTTTCTAGTTGCCATCACATAAGCCAGTAGAGTTAGTGAACTGCAAGTACTCTCTATGCACCCTCCTTACCCAACCTTTTCCCCAGATAAGCTGGTTGTGAGAACTAGTGCCTTTTTCCTGCTGAAAGTGGTGACATTATTTCATGCAGGTCAGACCATCACTCTTCCTTCCTTCTTTACTCCGCCTCACCCTTCGAAAGAGGAGAGACTCCACAGCCTGAGCCAAATAGAGCGTTATCATTGTACATTGATCGTACCAAAGAGTTCCAAATGTACGACCAGCTCTTCCATGTGTTTGTTAGGGCAAAGAAAGCACCGGCAAGAAGCAACCCCCCTGAGGGCTTCCATTCTCATTCCACCAGAGCTAAGGCTGCGACAACTACTTTGGATCGAAGATTCAGTGTATTCGGCTTCTGTCAGGCAGCAATGTGGGCATCTCTGCACATCTTTACCAACTACTGCCTGGACATTCAAGTCTGTTGTGACATCCACTTTGGTTGCTCCGTCCTCCAGGACTTTCTGGTCTAAATTTGTGCACAGTCCCACCTCGGAGAAGGTATTGGTGGGTGGTTATTCTAAAGTAAGGAATCTGCGACTAGAAGACTCTTATATGAGCAAGTTACTTATCTTGGGTTACGCCTTTTCTGGTAGAGACTGTCTAGATGCAGAATCCTTACCGACCCACTCATTGTCCTTGCTCTTGAAATGGTCAGGGTTACTCTTTTGGGTCCATAGTGTCTGCACACTGGTCCATTAGCGTTCTGTCGTAGCTCTGTACTTTTGATGCAGAAATATCATGAAAAGAAACTTATGCTTACATGGCCCCCCTGGAAGATGTGGTTGCCCTTTTGGCATCAAGATTGTGAGTTATGCGGACGACACGCAATTGGCCGTCTCTCTCTCACATCTTGACCATTGCTCAGACAATCTGCTACACTGCCTCCAGGAAATTCATCTTTGGATGTGCGATTCCTCACTCAAACTTAACGGGTCTAAGACAGAAATTATGCTGTTAGGAAAAAAATGACCAGCGATTCCATCATCTGTCTGGCCCAATACTATGGGTGAGGTTACCGCTCCCAAAACAGAAATCAAGAGCCATGGGGTCTGGCTCGACCAGGACTTATCCATGAAAACCCAGGCAAAAAAAACAGCAGGAACTTGTTTTGGTCTTCTTCGCTATGTCCGTAAGATTCTCCCTTTGCTTCCCCCCCCTGTCCAGGAAGCTTCTAGTCCAGGGACTGGTACTCGCACAACTGGATTACAGTAATGTGATCTACTTAGTGGCCCCTGAATACACCCTTGGCAAACTTCAACGAACACAAAACGCGGCAGCCAGGATGCTGTTGGGCCTCCCGTCCCGAGCCTCTGCTAGACCAGCGCTCAAAGCCCTCCATTGGCTTCCTGTGCGAGAGAGGATCGATTTTAAAGCTATGTGTATCGCCCACAAGCTTTTGAATGGGCAAGGGCCTCCGATTTTAGCTAGTCTGGTCACCCCGTACAAAGCCTCGAGATTTCTGCGCTCAGATAATGTACGACTAGCAACCGTCCCCAAGTTTAAGAAGGTACGCATGGGAGGCCGTCGCTTCTCTGTGAGGGCAGCTGCACGCTGGAATTCGCTTCCCCGTGGCTTGCGGCTGGAATCTTGCCACTTACGCTTTCGCAAGCAACTTAAAACCTTTCTCTTTCCTAAATAGGCTCTTTTTCTTCCGTCTGCCCATTTCTGATTTTTGACTTTATAGCGCGGGGATGCCTCCGGGTCACCAGGCGCTCTATAAATCCCTAAATAAATAAATAAATGTCAGCACCCTTGGAAGGCGTCTGTATAGGCAACATACACATCACTCTGGCATAACTGATGTGAAGCAGATACACACCACCTGCTAGTGCACTGAGGTACTGCTAGAAAAAGTCTGGATCCAGCATGACTTCTGATGAATATTCTAAGGTAGGGAACCTGCGGCTATATCGTATCTACCAGACAAGGGGTTACCGAAGGTAAGCAACTTATGTAAGACTGAATCAACAGTAGAATACATCTAATGGTGAGAATGTGAAATGCTGAAAGCTTAAGCCATATATACATTTGGCATGTGTGGCTGTAGATACACATGCTTAGCATAAATCCGCCAGCTGGTGTTAGGCTCGGAAGTGTGCAAGTTATTTTTTTTTCGAAGAAGTCTATCAAGTCTCGAGATGTAGTGGTGATTCTCCAGTATTAGGGTGTCTTTCATAGATTCACATGCCTGAATCATTCCCCGTCGTCGGAGTGGGAGTCCCACGGTACATAAAAAACCAATAATATGCAATAATATACTTGGAAAAGCTTGGTAATAACCAACCAGGAAGTAAAGTAGCCCAAGCTACAAGAGTAAAAACTTCCACACTCATGACTATCCTAGTCATTTTGTATAGACCAAACTGCAGCCAATCAGGCGACAGCACCGACCAGAATGTTCTCCCCAGAGGGTCAGGCTCTCAGATTTTCTACCGCACGTCGTGTGAAGGGAGTCTCCCTGAGCTCTGCTCAGTTTTGTTCAATTTTCTTCATTTTTCTTAAATTTTTTCTTCATTATATCACAGTTTTGTAATGTCTTCTTACACAAAGTCTATCTTCAGACCCTGCTTCACTTGTGGAAAGCTGGGACCTTTTCCTGTGAACCCTCATGAAGAGTATATGGACCAGCACTCTGCCGGTCTCTGACATGATAGGAGGAGAAGGGGTTGTTCTTGTGATTAGACTATAACCCCCTTCTGATGTGGGAGTTTTTTTTATTTGTCCTGCACATTAAGGTTTTAATGGATGCTTCTCCTCTACTTCACCAGCTGAAGTAACATCACAATTAAGGGGTCTCTGGCGTTCTTTGAGTCTGCCTCCCACATCTACGCCCATGAGATTTACTCTCAGGCGTCTAGACTCACTCTGCGCACTTTTCTACGTGAAAATGTGCCAGCTTGTCGACGATACGGTTGATGTACTCTCTGATGACAATCTCTGCTGTCACTGGTGCTCTTCGATGACAACGGCTCCAGGCATTCGTCGACGACAGTGAGGACAGTGCCCTCTCATTGACTGCAGGCTCGTCGACCACTGAGTTTTGTAGTTGTTTAAATTTAGTCGACAGTTTGCCTCATCGACAGTTGGCCTGTCGACGGTAGGCTCGTTGACGAGCCTACCGTCGACGAGCCTACCGTCGACGAGCCTACCGTCGACGAGCCTACCGTCGACGGTAGGCTCGTCGACGGTAGGCTCGTCGACGGTAGGCTCGTCGACGGTGGGCCTCGTCGACGGTGGGCCTCGTCGACGGTGGGCCTCGTCGACGGTGGGCCTCGTCGACGGTGAGCTCCGCAGACGGTGAGCTCCGCAGACGGTGAGCTCCGCAGACGGTGAGCTCCGCAGACGGTGAGCTCCGCAGACGGTGAGCTCCGCAGACGGTGAGCTCCGCAGACGGTGAGCTCCGCAGACGGTGAGCTCCGCAGACGGTGAGCTTCGTCAACATTCAGCTTTGTTGACGGATGACCCTGTCAATGGTTGGATTCGTCGACGGTTGAGCCCGTTGACAGTTGGTTTCACGCACTGTTGACTTTTATGCACAGTGCTTTTGTAGAAGATTTATTTCGTCGATAGCAGCTTTCCGCTACATCCCCGTGATGGCTTTTTACTTCCGCCATTATTCTTCTTGGACAGCGCATAGCCGTATGAACATGTTTTTTCTTCAGATCAGAATTATGTATTTCTGACAGCGAGGCTGCCACGGCCTGTACCATGGCGAGATTACGTCTTCTCTTACAACTGGATTTCTATTGCATTCACCTCATGTGAATATTGGACTTTTTCCCCTCCTTATGAAGAGAGCGGCGAATCGCTTTCCACTTTCCCCTCGTCCTGAGGGAAGAGTTCTGTTTTTCTCTGATTAAAAAAAAAAAAAAAAAAAAAACCAGACACACGTTCGTTCAGTTCCTATCATAGAATTTATTTAGCAAGAAGGTGTTAAACTCATGCAGAGGCCAAACTCTGTGCCGGCGGCTTTTTTCCACACCTCGACAAATGTGAAACTCCAGACTATTCACCTGCTTGTCTAGTCTCTCAGCCTAACCCTGACTCAGTCATTACTCAGGCGGCACAGCGATTATCTTTCTAATCCAGTTGAACAGGTATGCCGCCAGGTGTGCTCTGACGGGTTGGCGCTGGTAGAATTTATTCCAGAATCCTCCAAGCCTCACGCTTTGAAGATCCTGCAGGAGAGAGAGAGAGTGAGAGAGAGAGAAGTGCATCAGAAATAATACACTGTGCAGAGGACATTGCGTGTACAGGTTTTTCCACAGCTCGCAATAGGGGCAGTCTGGCAAAGACAATTTTGCTTCAATGCTACGTCTTTCGCAAGGAGGTTCAAACTTAAATACTTCACTTGCCTTTTCATAGAGGATACCTATCTGGCAAGCATGTTGATGAGGCACTACAGACCATCTTAAAGGACACAGATACTGCCCGCACCCTCTGGACTCTCCAGTATAGAATCGCAGCCTGTTCGTGGTGCCGAGGACGTAGCTCCACGTCCTATTTTCAAAGGAGTTCCATCCAGTATTGTCTCCTACAATCAGAACCAACAGCGGTACTCAAATCAAACGCAGTCACATAGGCAAAGAACCAACAGGCCCTACATAGAAAATCATCGTACAGCATGGCAACTCTTCTAAGAAACAATGGATTACCTTGGAGCCCACCTTTATTCCCTCCAAAAACGTCGGAGGTCTAATCTCTCACTTTTATTCCAATTGGTCAAAGGTGACAGAGAACCGTTGTTTTTTTTTAAACGTCGTCTCCAAGGGCACACTCTAGAATTTGTCAAATTTCCCTCTTTCTACACCTCCAAAGGGACCTCCACCTCCTCTTCTACGGGAGTTGTTTGCACAAGTGTCTATATGGATGCAAACAGGGACCGTCTGAGTGGTTCCGAATCTCCAGCAGAGTTAGAGTTTACTCTCAGTTCCTCATCAACAAGCAAATCAGGAAAGTAGCGGATGATTTTAGATCTTTGCGCAAACTTTACAGATGTTGTACCTCAAAGTCCTAAAGTTCTTATGCCAGAACGACTTTATGACTACACTCAACCTCCAGGATGTCTATTTACATGTGCCAATCCTTCCTAAGCTCAGGAAGTGGCTACGCTTTGCAATAGGTACAAAACATTTTCAATGAAAGTCCTACTTTTTGAACTTAGGTCCGCTCCACGTGTCTTTGCGTAGATCCAGGCACCAGTGGCAGCTTATCTACGTTTGCAAGGCATACAAATTGATCATTACTGAGACAACTGTATAATAAGGACTCGCTCTTATTTACAAGCAGTCCAGCACACCCAGACTTGTCAGTCACTGTTTCAAAACCTGGTTTTCAATAAATCATGACAAGTCCCAACTAGTCCTAGCTCCGATATGAACATTTCTCGGAGCATCAATCAATACACTCCTAGCAAAGGTGTTTGTCTCACACGAACGAAGGGCCTGCAGCTCCCACTTGGTGGTTCTTCTACGTACAAAAAGGTCCGTTTCAGTAGATCCTCAAAGTCATTCCTGGCCACGGTCTCCACCTGCATCTCGTTGGTTCCCAACTACAGATTACACATGAGAAAAATGCTAGAGGAGCTAGCCAAGCAGTGGTTGCAATTCTCCAGTTAATTCGAAGATCTCATTCAAATCACTCCTCGGATGCGAGAGGCCTTTTATTTGGTGGGTACAAGAAAGAAATTTATAGAAGGGGAGTGCGTTCCTTCAAGAGGCTCCAAATTACACAGTCTCCACAGACTCATCCCTTGAGGGTTGGGGAGCACATATTCAAGGGCTGAAGGTCAGTGGAAAATGGAGCCCTCAAGAAAAGGCTTGGCACATCAATCTGCTAGAGCTAAGTGCCATCTTCTTAGCCCTCAAATCCTTTCGTGCAATTCTTCAAGGGGCCACAGTATTGGTTCGCACAGACAATACTACAAGTATGCATTACTTAAACAAACAGGGAAGAACGAGGTCGGTTCTTCTATCTCAGAAAGCCCAAGAGACATGGGTTTGGGCGATATGACTCAGGGTCAATCTCTTGGCTGTTCTTGAGCCGGGAGTTGCAAATGTGCTGGCGGACACCCTCAGCAGGTCAACGGTGTCCAACCATGTATGGGAACTGCAAAAGCCAACGGCGGATGGAATCTTCCAGCCGTGGGGTCATCCTGATCTGGACCTCTTAGCGACCAAGAAAAATAGCTAATGCCTGTTCTTTGCAAACTGGCATCCCCACAGGGACGCTCAGGGGAATGCATTTTCGATCGTCTGTTCTCAAATATATGCTTACGCCTTTCCTCCGATACCGTTGGTTCCCAGAGTTCTCCGGAAGATGAAGAAAGAGCCATGTCGCTAGATTCTCATCGCCCCCAGTTGGCCTCGCCAGTACTGGTTCACCAAACTACTTCTTCTCCTCTCAGAGTGCGCTCCAATACAGTTTCGACCAATACCGAATCCCCTCTCCATTCAGAATGGTCAAATTTGCCATCCGGATCCGGCTTCTCTAAAAATAACAACTTGGCGCATGAGCACCTTGAATTCGCTCATCTGAATATCTCTGCGGATTGTAAGGAGGTACTGGATAACGCGCGAGCACCTGCTACAATAAAGACATACAGACTTAAATGGAAAAGATTCTGCATTTGGTGTCAATCTGCTGGGGTTCACCCATTTCATGCAACGCCGGACCAGATATTACCTTTTTTCTTGCACTTAGCAAGATCAGGCTTATCTCATGCAACGTTGAAGGTTTTTTTTGGCAGCTATTTCAAGGAACCGTCCGGATGGGTCCACCTCTCTTTATTCTTCAAGAATACAACAGTTCTTTAAGGGACTAGTCAGAATGTTTCCTCCTGTACGTCGTCCGCCTCCATCATGGCATTTTAATGTAGTATTAGCGCAGCTCATGCACCACCCTTTGAGCCAATTCACAGGGTGTATCTCAAATTCCTAACATGGAACGTTTCTCTTTTGCTAGCGAAGAGTCAGTGATCAAGCTTTCACTGTCAATTTACCTTTCTTACAATTCACGTCCAATTCTGTGGTGCTACGTATAAACCCAAAGTTTATGCCTAAGGTCCCTTCGGGTTTTCACCTGAACGAACCAGTCATCTTAAAGATGTTTTTTACTAATCCGCAATCGCCTGCGGAGAGGGCATTACATGCTCTTGACATCAGAAGATGTTTTAAAATTCTATTTACAAAGGACCTCTGACATTCGCAAATCCGATCAACTGTTTGTTGCCTATGGAAAGATACGGCAAGGACAAGCAGTGTCTAAACAAACCATAGCTAGATGGATTTCTGCAGCTTTTGACTTTTGCCATCTACAATCTGGAAGACCTTTACAGACAACTCCAAGAGTTCACTCTACAAGAGCGGTTTCTTCCTCCACTGCTATTTTCGCTGGAGTTCCTAGTCAGCAAATCTGCAGAGCAGCGACTTGGTCCAGCAGACATACTTTCACAAAGCATTATTGTTTGGATGCTGCCAGCTAGGCTGATACGTCAGTGGGTCAAGCGGTTCTACGCAATCTTTTCAGATAAGATGAGCCTCTGTTTTCCCTCCTCCTCTGTACTACTTTCCAGACGCTTATTCCATGCCTATATTGGGTGCATTCTCATGTGATTGCAAGTTTTTTCAT
This sequence comes from Lissotriton vulgaris, assembly GCF_964263255.1. Taxonomy (NCBI): domain Eukaryota; kingdom Metazoa; phylum Chordata; class Amphibia; order Caudata; family Salamandridae; genus Lissotriton; species Lissotriton vulgaris. The sequence continues at coordinate 1,346,802,542 of NC_141685.1, read as the reverse complement.
GCATATATGAATGTTGGCATTTTATTATGTAAATGTATATACTTGCTATGTACAAACTATGTTACAAACGGCGTCTTCCAAGCATTATTTCGGTACTGCTATCTATTCTGATTCAGGCATGTGAATCTATGAAAGACACCCTAATACTGGAGAAGAACAATAGTTACTTACCTGTAATCTGTGGTTCTCCAGTATTGGTGTCTTTCATAGATTCACATGCAACCCGCCCACCTCCCCTCAGAGGCTCTTGGCTAGGAAGTTTTTAGCTTCACTCCTGTGCAAGAAAATCTGAGAGCCTGAGCCTCTGGGGAGAACATTCTGGTCGTGCTGTCGCCTGATTGGCTGCAGTTTGGTCTATACAAAATGACTAGGATAGTCATGAGTGTGGAAGTTTTTACTCTTGTAGCTTGGGCTACTTTACTTCCTGGTTGGTTATTACCAAGTTTTTCCAAGGATATTATTGAGTATTGCTTTTTTATGTACCGTGGGACTCCCACTCTGATGACGGGGAATGATTCAGGCATGTGAATCTATGAAAGACACCAATACTGGAGAACCACAGATTACAGGTGTTAGAACTGGGGGTCTCTAGTTGGCAGAGGTAGGTACCACTGTCCAAATAGGGACCCTTGCTTCTAGTCAGGGCAAGGAGATAACCCTCTTAGATAACCCCTGCTCGCCCTCTAGGTAGCTTGGCCTGAGCAGTCTAGGCTAACCAGAGGCAATGCGTAAAGTATTTGTACCAACACTCACAGTAACACAGTGAAAACACCACAAACTGATTCCACAACAGTTTAGGAAAATAAAGATATTTGTTCTAAACTACACAAGACCAAAACGGCAAAAATCCAACATACACAGTTCAAGAATATGGTTTCGAAAGAGTTCTTCAGGTTGTAATCAAAGTTCTTTAAGTTGCGATGAAATAATCCACAGATACGTGAAAAGTTCACAGTTGCGTCACGTTTACTCACAGTACCTTTTAGATGCAACAAAGTTCCACAAGCAGGAAGCTGGTGCGGTGGAAAACAAGCGATGCGTTACTCCTGAGACCCTGGGGAGGCGATGCGACAGCCCCGCTGCAGCAGCGGGCGTGTTGCGACGAATCCGGTCTGTATGGGGAGGAAGGCCGCTTGCGTGGATTCCGGTGCGTAGGTTCCGTAGGAAGTCTGTTCTCGCAAAGGCACGATGCGATGATCTCGTAGGGGCTGCGACGATCTCCGGGGCGACGATGCGCGGTCCAGCGGTGATCCTCTCTCTCGCAGCTCCTCGATGCGATGGTTCTGCGACGATGTTCGCAGCGACGTGATGCGGTCCGCAAGCAAGCGGTGCGGCGATCTCACCCAGCAACGACAGGCTCTGCGACAACACTCGCAGCGATGTTCGATTCTCCCGCACCGGTCTGGTGCGTCTCGCAAACGAAGGATGCGACGGCTCCGGCAGCGGCGTCAGGCGCTGCGCCGATCTCGACCTTCGTAGAGGCGGGAAACTTCTCGCACTGTCGGGGATGCGCTCCGCAAGCGAGCGATGCGACACTTTTCAGCTTCAAAAGTCTCTCAAGCTTAGTTTCAAGCTTCCCAGCTCAGGTTCAACTTCCAGAGGCCCCACAACTGGATCAAGCACTCTAGGAAGACCGAACTCTCTCAGCAGAGTTCAGGGAAACTGGGGGTGAAGTCCTTTTGTTCCTGGGACTTCAAAAACAGGGAGCCAGCTCCTCTCAGGCCCTTGGAGATTCCTTCAAGACAGGGGACACAGCTCACGGCAAAGTCCTTCCCCTCTCCTTGGCAGCAAAGCAACAGCAGGTCAGTCCAGCAGAGCAACAGCAGGACAGTCTTCCTTCTTCAGAGTCAGCTTTCTCCTTGGCAGAGGTTCTTTCTTGATTCCAGGATGATCTAATTTTCTGTTGTCAGGGGTCCTGTACTTATACCCCTAAAGTCTTTGTTCTCGCTGTGCATGTGGGCCCTGAGCCCGGTCTGAACTAGTTCTGGGTGGATCCTGAGCACTTTGTTTTGCTGGCTGCATCTTTCCTTTCAGAGTGAGGGGCAGGGTCCTCAGCCGCCCAGCAGGAGGTGGAGCCAGCATTGTGGCAGGCAGGCACAGCCCTATTCAGCCCAGGTGCTAACTCCTCCCACCACTCAGGTTGCAATTGCATTCATTCAGCCTAGTGCTGACTCATCCAGCCTATGGGGAATTCCCCAGCCCCTGTCACTCACAAACCAGACAGTCAATACACAAACAGGCCCAGGCACACAGAAGGGTCAGACAAGAGAACAGCAACTTTCTAAAAGTGCTGTTCTCAAACACAGGATTTAAAAACCACCTTTCCTAAAAGATGTATTATTAAATTCTGAGTTCAGGGATACTAGATACTTATGTCCTATCTTGTTCCTATGGGAAGAAATGCTGTTAACCACTGTAGCCAGCATCCCCCATGTTAACCTATGGAGCAAGATAGCCTTACAATAGTGAAAAACGAAAATGGCTGTAATTCACTACCAGAGCATGTCACCTGCACTAGTACATGCTCTACCTTTCACATACACTGCACCCTGCCCAGGGGGGGGGTACTTTGGGCCTTCCATAGGGGTGACTGATGTGCACGAAAAGGGAAGGGTTAGGCCTGGTCAGTGGGGACACTGACCAGGAGGACATGGCAGTTTCTAAACTGCCCATAGGCACTGCAGTGGCAGGCCCGAGACTCCATTTTAGAGCTACTCCTGTGGGTGGCACAATCAGTGCTGCAGGCTCACTAGTAGCATTTGCCATCACCAGCCCTGGCACACCCAGTGCACTTTACTAGGGACTTCATGGTGATACAAATATGCCAAACAGGTATATCCAATCAGAATAACAATTTACACAGAGAGCATATGCACTTTAGCACTGATCAGCAGTGGTAAAGTGCGCAGAGTCCTATTGCCAACAGCCACGGGTCAGGAAAAATAAGGGAGGAAGAAGCAAAAAGTTTGGGGATGACCCTGCAAGAAGGGCCAGTTCCAACAACAGGTAAGTAACTATTGTTCCTCCACTTGCTTGCAATGTGCATGGTCCTTGACTCAGTTGTTAGATCATTTTTTTCCACCGTCTGATTCGGTTGTGTGCTCCTCTGCTCTCCTCGTTGTTGGGATACTTTCTAGTACCTTCGGTATTGTTTCGATTGCAATTTGTTCACCTCTTTGTAATATCAAAGTCTAATTTATTCAGGGGACTCTATTCGATCAGGCCGTTTGATGCGGAGTTTCTCTTCGACGCTCTTTACCTTAACTGTCTAGGAGGTGATGGAGCGGACACCTTTTTGATTTTGTCCTTAGTGTCACACAAAGTTCCTACGCATGGATGTACACCAAGTGTTTAATTTGTGCTTGTCTTCAGATTTAGAGGAAACGTGCGAGGCTTGCAGGTCATTTCGGTCCAAAAAGACTGTGTGATCAGAAAGCTCGGGAACTTAGGATGTCTCGATGTAGCATGGAAGAGACATCGGACATTTTCAGTTCAAAGGAACCAGAACTTGAAATGGGGGCATATGTAAATGTAAATGCCATTTGTAAAGCGCACAGCTACCTCCAACGGAGGTGTCCCGGCGCTGTCCGTATACCGCTTAGGAACCCTTCCTGGTTTTTCCCTGGGAAATGTCCACTCCTGGGCACCCCCAAGGGGAAGCCAGGCATCCCAGCGCTGTTGGGGCAGTTGTGGAGATTGAGCAAGCTATTGCCCAGAGTTGCAGAGTGGGACCCATGATTAGAATAGGCACCGAGGCGAGAATTATCAGGTCAGAGGAAATTGAGCCCAAGACCCGCCGAGGCGGGTATTGAACCCTGGTCCCGGACCAGACCTCTGCATCAGGGTCTGCCGCTCTAACCATTTGAGCCACACTTCTCCACCACTTCTCCATCAGCAGCTTATGAGGGCAGTCGATCTCCAGACCACGACTCTGAGTCGGATGCAGAATATGATGCCATCACTTCAGTGAAACAAACTGGGAGTAGTTTGTCCCACCCTGACCATAGCCGGCACCGGCAAAGCCCCAAAAGTCTGTATTGAGCCCTATGGGCCACTGTCTGCACTGACTGGCTGTTTCTGGAACGTCTAGCCTCTGCTTTGAAGAAGCGGCCTAGACCTCAAGTACTCATTTCAAAGCCCTCCACCTCGCAATCATCCTGACTTTCGACACCGAAACAATCCAAGTCAGACTCCACCCTGCTTGCAGCACCAAAGTCTTCTGAGCCAAAACACCCTCCTCGGAGCAAAAACCCTCGGAACTGAAAATAACCAGCACTAAACTAGTGTCAGAGTCGAAAAACAAACGGCAGCACCATATTCTCAAGAGACTGTGCAACCAGTACTTGAGAAGTTAGATCAACAGCTGGATTCTTGGCAAAAACATTTAATGATTCGCCTAGGTGTAGGAAGAATCCTCACCAAATACCCTCATTCAGGGGCACAGCCTGCAAAAAGTCAGCTTCCTGGTAAAGAGGCAATAGATCTTCCTATTTGTCTTAAGAAAGAAGGATGGAGGCAAAGCTCCTAGTCCTCCCTACATTAGCCCTCCTCCAATCTCTGCCATACACACTCCATCACCACAACAGTCACCAGTTGATGACCCTCCAAATTCACCAGAGGTCTCATTACACTCCTTTACAGGGGTTGGGGGGGATGATGATCCGCATTTTATTACCACCACAAGATGACTGGGGGGCATATGACCCAGATCTAACGTATAACACTAACGCGGATCTATATCGATCAAGACCCTCCCCTCCTAATGACACTCTTGCTTACCACTATCTTACAAGTAGGGCAGCTACTTTACAGTTACCCTCCGCACTGAGCCACTAGCAGACGACTTCTGTTCGAAACTCTCTCGTCCACTCAGTGTTCCGCACAGCACCTTCCCATGCTTAAGGGTATGCTCGGGGGACACTGAGGATATTGTTAACAACCCAGTTAGATCTAGGATTATTACTCCTAGGGTTGATAAAAATTAGAAGCCTTCCCCAATACATTAAAGGTCAGCCCATATCAGACTCTAGTGGTAGCCACTACTCGTAAGCAGGCAAATTCTCAAACAACTGGTGACACCTATCCCCCCCCCCCCCCCCCCCCCCCCCCCCCCATCAGACCAAGACAATAAACAGATAGATGCAGCAGGTAAGAGTGGTGGCACAATCAGCCAACCATTGGAGAATTGCCAACTCCATTGGTCTCTTATCACACTATAATAGGGCACACTGGGGTGAAATGGAAGGGAAGGGATAGCTACAGTATCTCCCAGAAAAATATAAGATGAGAGCTTACCAAATTGCTTTATCTTAGGAAGACATGCTTGGCTAACAATATCTAGCTTCAAGACAGAAGTTCAACAAGCTTTATTACCCCTTCTCTTTGATGGTGAACACCTTTTTGGGCCACAGGTGGATACCCTCTCGGAGAAAACAAAAAAAAGATAACGAGACTGAAAAAGCAATGGGTTCACTGCAAACACAATCACAACATGGTTCCTTCAGCTGCTCTACCTATCATGAAGGATCCAAAACAACCTCCCTTGAGACATCCATCTCTAACAAAGACATACAATCAAACATCCTCTCCTAGAGGATACTATAGGTGCTCCTATAGAGGAAACAATCATAGAGGTAAAGGAGGTTTTACCAAGCTCTCCACCACCACCAAGCCTTGACTTGCCCACCATTTACCCCGATCACATAACTCCTGTTGGGGAAGGACTATAGCAGTTTCTTCCTGCATGCATAAATATTACATATGACCAATGGGTGTTGGATTTTATCCAATATGTTTATTGTCTGGAGTTCACTTCAACCTCGCACCCACAGATGTCAACAGACCATCAAACTGTTGAAAGAAGAATTGAAGCTCTCCTAAGCAAAAATAAAATGATTTTTGCAGTCCGTGAACTGGGCGGGGCTAACCAGAGCAGGTGTAGGAGTGATTTGCACTCCTTAAGTGTGCATGTTCCCCACCAGCCTGCATTACACAGGCTTGTGAGGAACATGCACAGGCTTCCACAGGATTGCCCTTTTTTCAACCTCCTACCATCCCCTGTCCCGTAGCAGCCACTACTGGATAGAACTGATGCCATTACACCAACAGGGCACATGGGTCTATTCCGTTTACTTTGTTATACCCAGAAAGGAGGGGCTCTGCGACCCATTCCAGACCTCAGACCTCTAAACGGGTACATTCTTTCAGAAAATTTTAATATGGTCACTCTTCAAGATGTCATGCCATTTCTACAACTGGGAGACTTTATGGCTGCATTGGATTTAAAAGATGCATTCCAGTTCACCCAGCACATAGGCAACCCCTCCGGTTTGCTTTCAACGAACAGCACTTTCAGTTCAAACTGCTTCTGTTTGTGATCTCCACAGCCCCTTGGGTATTTACGAAATGCTTAGCAGTAGTAGCAGCCCACTTACGAATGTAAAACATACATGTTTTCTCTTATTGGGGCAACTGGCTTATCAAAAGCAAAACATACCGCAATGTTTGCAACACATACAAACAACCATAATCCTATTTCACCATATAGGTTTCACAGTCAATGCAGTCAAATCACACCTGCAACCTCTTGAGATAAAGCCTAACTTGAGAGCCATCCTAAATTGTCACAAGCCAAATGCAGCACAGCTACAGACTTTCAAAACACTTATTCCACAATTTCAGCCTCATAAGCAAATAAAAGTAAGAACTGTTATGCCCCTCCTAGCAACCATGGCATCATGCATAGCCATAGTACTTCATGCCAGAATCAATTTGTGCCTGTTACAACAATGCTTGGCACATCAGTGGTCTCAAGCTGAGGGTCAGTTAGAGGATCTAGTGTTGATCAGCCACCAAGCTTGCCACTCTCTACAATGGTGGAGCTCCAAAAATCTACTATAGGGACAGCCTTTCATAGACTCAATTCTGAAAACAACCATAACAGACTCATCAGTGACTGGATGGAGAGCGCACTCAAAGGAGTGAACTGTACATGGGCATCGGACACACAGTCCGTGTCTTCTGCATATCAATCACTGAGAATTGCTAGCTGTTCACCTAGCTATGAAAGCATTCCTTCCTCACCTTATCAGCAAAACAGTCCTAATCAACACAGATACAGTTACTACCATGTACTCTCTGCAAAAAAAAGCAGGGACCGGATCTCCACATCTGTCTCTTCTAGAATAAAGCATCTGGAAGTGCGCTCTCCAACACAACATTCAGTTGTTAGCAGAGTACATATCAGGGGTGGACAACAACTTGACAGATCGCCTCAGCAGGACATGCCAACAAGTCCATGAGGGGGAACTCAATACACAAGTGCTATACCCATTCTTACAGCAATGGGGGCAACTGGGCATAGACCTAATGGCAACACACAGCATGCAAAATGCTTAAACGTTGCCTCCAGGTTCTAAAACCCAAGGGCAATGCACTATGGATCTCTCTCCCTGCTTCCATTTGTAATACGCAAACCGCTCCAGACATCTGACACTCATCCTAGTTACTCCCACATGGGCCAGTCACCCGTGGTTTAGAACACTACTAGAACTATCAGTAGTCTCACAACAAGTACTACCCAACAGGCAGGACCTTCTCACTCAAAACCAAGGAGCAGTAAGTCACCCAAACCCCAGATCTTTCCATCTTCCAATCTGGTTCACGAGGTCCTAGAATTTGAATATCCTAATTTACCTCAAGAATGTATGGATATTCTAAAAGCAAGAAGGCCCACAACATGTGCCTGTTATGCTGCATAGTGGAAACGCCTTGTTCACTATTGCCACTAAAAGGATATTAACTCATTAAATGCATCAGCTCAAAACATTCTTTGCTACCTTCTTCCCTTTCAAACTGTAGGATTAGCTTTCACTTATATAAAAATATATATCCTACAGCATTAACTGCATATCTTCAAAATAGGGAACACATTTCTATATTCAGAGTTCCTGTAATCAAAGCCTTCCTACAAGGTCTCAAAGGTTATTCCGCTGAGAGCTGCACCCACACCAGCGTGGAATCGTAATATTGTGCTATCACGGTTAATGGATTCACCATTGGAACCTCTTTGCATGTGCCCTTTACAATTTCTATCATGGAAACTTGCATTTCTCATCGCAATCACTTCACTCAGACTGGTTGGTGAGATTCAGTCATTAACTTTAGAAGAACCGTTCTTCCAAATACACAAAGACAAAGTAGTACTATGAACTAATCCTAAATTTCTACCAAAAGTAGTCTCACAGTTCCCATGAATCAATCTATTGAGTTGCCTGTGTTCTTTCCTCAGCCAGACTCTGTGGCGGAAAGAGCATAACACACAGATGTTAAAAGGGCACTAATGTACTACATTGATAGAACACAATCATTTTGCAAAACTCAACAAATATTTGTAGCTTTCTCCATACCACATAACAGTAAAGCAATTTCCAAATCCAGTATCTCACGTTAGATAATAAAAATGTATCCAAACGTGCTATTCTAAAGCCAAGCGGCCCCCCTCCCTGTCCCGCCAAAAGCTCACTCTACATGTAAAAACTGAGCTCCTATGGCATTTCTGGGGAATATACCATTAGCGGACATATGCGAAGCAGCTACATGGACTACGCCTCACCAATTTACAAAACATTACTGTGAAGATGTCATGGCACAACAATAATCCAATGTTGGTCAAGCAGTATGCACACTTTATTTTAAACAAATATACCTAGCAGAGGTTAGCCACTGCTTAGAAGAACTGCTTTTTAGTCTGTGCTAAGCATGTGCATCTACAGTCATACATGCTGACAAATGGTGAATGTTACTTACCCTGTAAGCATCTGTTTCTGGCATGTAGTGCTGTAGATTCACAAGCATCCACCTTCCTTGCCAGTGACCTATGTTGATTGCATTTCTCCACATCCAACATTACATTATTTTTGCATGGTCCTTTCAATAGGATACATCATCCTTACACTCCATCCTCACATGCGAAATGGAAAACAATGTAACAATGGAGTCTAGGACCATGCACATTGCAAGCTAGAGGAGGGCGGAGTCTACACCTTGTGACCCTAAAGACTTCTTTGAAGTAAGCCAACTTGCACACTTCCGAACCCAACACATGATGGCAGACTTATGCTATGCTTGTGAATCTACAGTACTACATGCCACAAACAGGTGCTTATAGGGTAAGTAACTTTCACCATGTATATATATATATATTCTTTTTTTCTCCATTGAAGTTCTTGTGCGTCTAATGGAGGGTGAATTTCCTTGTCCTGCTGTAACATATGCAGTTTTTTCTCCAGATGCGGGTGCCCTTGCAGGATGGCCGCAGAAGCAAATCAATAGAAGAGAGAGAAGAGGAGTATCAGCGAGTCAGAGAGCGAATATTTGCACGAGAAGTATGTACACAGGGCCAAAACCATTGTGCAGCAACTTAATTGTGGTAGCTGTCTTTTCACCTCTGACATTACACTAGAAGCAGCATATTCCCCAGGGATTGTTACACATAAAAGCTTCCTTTACCGGTATGCCATTAGACTGGAAGCAGCCATAAACACAGTGACATCAAACCAAGAGCTCCCCCTATGGTATTGACATAAAACAATGAAAAGTACACAACGTTGATACTGAAGTGTTTTATTTACTCAGCTGGCCTGTTTACTCTATGGATACCAAGTATACCAGATGCCCCTTTATTGTATGCATTTTCTTGGGACTTTAATACCTGTTATAATACCAGTTCTCCAGTATTGTGTTGTCTTTCATAGATTCACATGCTTGAATATTCCCCGTCGTAGAAGTAGGAGCCCCACGGTAAATAAAATAGCAATAAAAACCCAATAATATATGTATATAAAAACATATCACATACCTTCAAAAAACTAGAAATACTTATAAGTACCAAGGTTAGCATTAACACATAGGAATCCATAGTAGAAAAAAGAGCACCTTTATAACATATCCATGTCATTATGTTAGTCCAAACTATAGCCAATCAGGCGCAAGCACCCCTCTAGAACCTTCTCCTCAGAGGCTCAGGCCCTCAGATTTTCTACCGCACTTCGTGTGAAGGGAGTCTCCCTGAGCTCTGCTCAGTTTTCAACTTCTTTTCTGGATTTCTTCAGTTTTCTGAGATGTCTTCAAGTAAGTCTTTGTTTCGTCCATGTTCTTCTTGTGGGAAGTTGCGGCTCTTAGAGTAACCTCACAAGAAGTGTATTTACTGCCTCTATCCAGAGCATGAGGTAGGAAAATGTAAAATTTGCAGGACATTTTCAACCAAGACCCTTAAGGACAGGGAGGGGCGTCTCCTCCTGTGGTTACAGAGGTTGAAGGATAAGGATTCGCCTCTCTCTAATGCAGAAAGCCTTGCGTCAGGTGTCTCTAGAGCCACTTCTAAGCGTAGCAGTGTACAGGAATTGCCATCTCCTTTTCTGAAGAAGAGGAAGCTTCCACTCCAAAAGGCTCCTGTTGTGTCTCCACCTCCTCCTGCTACACCTGCGCCCTCGAGATCTGACTCTCCGGCGCCCACAGCTCCTTCTGCGAATGTTTCCCCTAAAAAACATGCTAGTCGACAGTCGTTCCGACGACTAAATCTGCCGTCTCCATCTCTCTGACGACGACTTGTTCCAGCGGATCGTCGACGGCGGCTGCTTCTACGTCCTCAGGGTCGACGATGGTATGTGTGAGCTTTAAATCTGTCTCATCGACGATTCCAATCTCCTCGTCGACGTCAAAGAAGAAAGTCTCGTCGACATCAAAATCTTCATCGATGCTTGCTGTGAGGAGAGTCTCTTCGTCGGGGGTTTCTCAGTCGACTGCTCCATCAACATCGGCTCTGTCGACGATCGTCCCGTTACCAGCAGCTCCGTCGACGACCGCTTTATCGACGACTGCTCCATCGGCGGCGGTGGTCTTGCCGTCGACTGCTTCGTCGGCGGTTTCGTCGACGGTGGTTGTCCTGTTGACGCTGTTGTCGTCGAAGTCCACCTTTGCATCTTTGCCTCTGGTGCCAATTTCTTCAACCAGTTCTGGGGCTCCTTTGGTTGACCCTCTGCACCAACGACGACAGGTGCCTCTGGACCAGATTCCACTTCCGAGTCACCCTCCGCCTCCATCACCTCTTTTTGCTACAGGTTCGGAGCACGACTCAGATGAGGCGGACGATAGATTCCGACAAGCTCGAAGGCCTTCGGAGCTGGTCATTTAATGTCTGGATTACGAGGATGACCAGGAAGGTTCTTTCCTCCAGGTGGAGGAACCTTCTGTTCAGGTTCCCACAGCTCAGATACCTTTTTCCCTAATTTCTGATCTCCAATATATGCTGGAGGATTACAATAGACGTTTCCCACCGTCTCATCAGGGGTCTCCTCAACCAACGTTGCCTGTAACTACAGTCGCTCCTCCCACTACTTCATTGCCGGAGCCAACAGTGTCTTCTGCCCCATCCTCAACCTCTATTCAAGTTCATGCAACTGTTTATGAGGATGATGATGATCGCCCAGATCGAGAGGACGGCGAAGTTGCTGATGATGATGGGAACATGGTGGATTGGGGCTATTATCAGGTCCAGACACCATCTCCGCCTCCTTCGAGTCCAGGCGATTCCCCTCCTGTGGATATAGCTAGTTTTCACAAGCTTATGGAAAGAGCAGCTCAGCGCTTTAAGCTTCCTATGGTCACGAAGGATGAGGACTGCTTTCTTTATGACTTCAAGAGTCAGCCTTTCAAACAGGTCTGGGCAGTGCCCATAATTGACTTCATTTGGAACGAAGGAGTCAAATTGATGCAAACGCCAAATTCCATAACGGCGCTTCTTCCTCGTTTGGAGAAGAAATGTAGAGCGCCCCAAGGTTCACCAGCTTGCTTGGTAGCGCAGCCTAAGCCTGATTCCATGATCGCGCAGTGCCGTTCCAGGAATCAGTCTTCTCCTATTACCGCACCTCCTGACCGTGAGGGACGTCGTCTTGATGCCATTGGCTGTAGGTTTTCCACTATGGCTTCTAATACCGTGAGGGCTGCAAATTCTTTGGTCATTCTAGGGCGCTACGACCGCCAAATGTGGTCGGATATGTCTTCTTTTGTCGACCTCATTCCTGAGCCCTCCAGAGCAGAGGCTCTCAAGATTCTTCAGGAGGGTGATAGAGCATCATCTGAGATTATCGACTGCTCTGTGGATATTGTGTGCACGGGTTTTCGTCCGCTTGCTGGAGAGGCCGTCTTGCATCGTCATTCCATACCGGCGCTTCTTCCTCGTTTGGAGAAGAAATATAGAGCGCCCCAAGGTTCACCAGCTTCCTTGGTAGCGCAGCCTAAGCCTGATTCCGTGATCGCGCAGCGTCGTTCCAGGAATCCGTCTTCTCCTATTAACGCACCTCCTGACCGTGAGGGACGTCCTCTTGATGCCATTGGCCGTAGGTTTTCCACTATGGCTTCTAACACCGTGAGGGATGCAAATTCTTTGGTCATTCTGGGGCGCTACGACCGCCAAATGTGGCCGGATATGTCTTCTTTTGTCGACCTCATTCCTGAGCCCTCCAGAGCAGAGGCTCTCAAGATTCTTCAGGAGGGTGAGAGAGCATCATCTGAGATTATCGACTGCTCTGTGGATATTGTGTGCACGGGTTTTCGTCAGCTTGCTGGAGAGGCCGTCTTGCGTCGTCAGGGCTGGCTTCGTTCCACCTCTTTTCGCCTGGAAGTTCAGGCGAAAATCCTCGACATGCCCTATGACGGCGAATCGCTCTTTGGTCAGCATGTGGATGACGCACTACAAACAATTAAGGAGGACACCAAGACGGCTCCTGCCCTAGGCACTTTGTAATTCCGCAAGCAGCCTTTTCGTGGTGCGCACGGACGCAGCAACTACTCTTCTTTTCGCGACGGATCCACCCAGTACCGCTCCTACGGACAAGGAAATCAAAGATATTCCTCTCATTCCCAGCAGTCTTATCGACCGCAATCTTCCAAATCTTACAGAGGAAAATCTTCCTAAAGAGGCTCCGCTTCTAAAAAGCAATGACTTACCTTCCCCGCTCAAAGTTGGAGGTCGAATCTCCCTTTTTTTTCCGAATGGTCTTCAATCACCTCGGACCGTTGGGTGCTGGACATTGTATCAAAAGGCCATGCTTTTGAATTTGTCAAGTTCCCTCCAAACACTCCTCCAACCGGTCCACCTCCGGCTCACCTCAAGGAGCTATTTCAGAAGATTCGACTCGTGATTCAAAAAGGTGCCATCGAAGTGGTTCCCAAGTCTCAGAAGGGGATGGGATTCTATTCCCGGATTTTCCTCATCCTCAAGAAGTCCGGCGACTGTCGTCCAATCCTCTATTTACGAGCCCTAAACAAATATCTGAAGTGTCAATCCTTCCGCATGCTCACGCTCGCGGAAGTTCTCCGCTTTCTCTCAAAGGACGACCTCATGACCACCATAGACCTCCACGACGCGTATTTCCATGTGCCAATACTTCCAAGACACCGGAAGTACTTGCGCTTCCAGGTAGGGCGCAGAGACTTTCAATTCAAGGTGCTGCCTTTTGGCCTTCGCTCCGCCCCTCGTGTCTTCACGAAGGTCCTGGCCCCGGTGGTGGCATATCTACATTTGAAGGGCGTTCAAATCTTTCCCTACCTGGACGACTGTCTCATCAAGTCGCAATCCCGCCAACAGGCGTCTCTGGACACTCGATTCTGTCAGACTCTATTCCACTCCCTCGGTCTCTCCAACACCGAGAAGTCTCAGGTCGATCCAGCTCCCTGCAGAACCTTTCTGGGCGCCACTCTGAATACTTCTTTGGCGAAGGCATTCGTGTCTCACGAGCGTCAACTTTGGATTCTACGCATAGTGGCTCTCCTCCTTTCAAAAGGGTCAGTTTCAGTGTGTATTGAAATCCTTTCTTGGGATGGCGTCCTCCTGCATCTCCCTAATCCCAAATTGCTGGCTCAAGTGCCGTCCCATTCAGGAGGAATTGGACAAGCAGTGGCGTCAGGTCACCGGCTCTTTCAACGATCTGCTCCGGGTGACCACTCGGATGCGGTCTGCTGTCCACTGGTGGGCTCAGCCGTCAAACATCACTGTCGGTACTTCCTTCCTCACCATCGCTCCGGAACTCGTCCTTACCACGGATGCCTCCCTGGAAGGCTGGGGCGCACATCTTCAGGGGCTATCCATAAAGGGCAAGTGGACCCTGTCTCAACGTTCCTGGCACATCAACAGGCTGGAGCTAATGGCCATTTTCCTGGCGCTCAAGTCTTTCCATCTTCTTCTCCAGGGAGAATCAGTGCTCATTCACACCGACAATACCACCAGTATGCACTATGTAAACAAACAGGGTGGCGCCAAGTCACCGCTCCTCTCTCAACTGGCACAGAGCATCAGGGACTGGGCACTCCGTCACCAAATTACCCTGACAGCGGTTCACCTACCAGGCATCTCCAACATCCTAGCGGATTCCCTCAGCAGGTCCGCGTCCTCGACCCACGAGTGGAAGTTACATCAGCCGACTCTGGACTTCATCTTTCGGCTGTGTGGTCGTCCCAACATGGATCTTTTTGTGAGTCCTGTGAACCGGAAATGCCTGTCTTATGCAAGCTGGCTTCCCCATCAAGGGTCGTCCGGGAATGACCTCTTGATGGACTGGTGCAATCCATTCGCCTACGCTTTTCCGCCGATTCCGCTAGTTCCTCAAGTGTTGTGGAAAGTGCGGAGACAGACGTGCCACATTCTCCTGATCGCTCCCAGATGGCCTCGACAAGCGTTGTTCTCTGAACTTTTGCTTCTCTCACAGGGCGAACCCATCCTCCTCCGTCCTCAAGCGGATATCCTCACAATGGACAAGGGTCAGCTCTGTCATCCGGACCCCTCCTCTCTCAAATTATCGGCCTGGAACCTGAGCACCTTGAATTTGCCCACTTAAATATTTCACCAGCATGTAGAGACGTTCTTGCCAATGTGAGAGCACCGTCTACAGTAAAGACTTACAAGCTAAAGTGGATAAGGTTCTGTCACTGGTGTCCGTCTGCCAACATCCATCCCATCCATTCCACTCCTGCTCAGCTTCTGCCGTTGTTCTTTCTGCAGCTGGCTCAATCAGGACTTTCCCACTCCACATTGAAAGTCTTCTTAGCGGCCATCTCTCGTTTCCGGCAGGATGAGTCTTCCTCTCTCTACTCTTCCAGAGTCATTCGGCAATTTTTCAAGGGGCTGTTCAGGATGTTCCCGCCCATTCGGCGTCGTCCTCCTACCTGGCATCTCAATGTTGTTTTGGCACAATTGATGAAAGCGCCTTTTGAGCCCATCCACAAAACGGATTAAAAATGTTTAACCTTGGACCCTTCTTCTTGCATTGACCTCTTCACGTCGTGTGAGTGATATGCACGTCTTCACCATAAAACCTCCTTTACTTCAATTCAAATCGGACTGTGTTGTACTTCTCACCAATCCGGCCTTCAGGCCTAAGGTGCCAACTGACTTTCACCTTAATGAACCAGTGTTCTTAAAGACTTTCTTCGCCAATCCTCAATCTCCAGCGAAGCAACGTTTGCTTTTATTGGACGTTAAAAGATGCCTTAAATTCTACATACTAAATAAGTGGTTGATGGCGTGGCGCACAGCTAATGTTTATTTAGAATTTTCGTGTGATTTTTGAATGGTTTAGCTTAAGTTTTGGGTGCTCCAACAAGTGACGTAACCGTCCATGTACGTCGCAGTTAGTTACTGGTTGAGTGCGTTACAAAGAGTGTAAACGCATCCTTGAGATTGGGCACACGCATCGGGTTCGTCATGTAAAGACAGACTCCATTGTTAGTTATGACAATCAATTGTTTATTCAGAGATTTATCATGTTCTTTGGTTGTAGCGGTTCAAAGGTAAATGTTTTCCAATATATTAATTCGACCACAAAAACATCATTGAAGGTAATCTCAAAACATGCTCCGATGCATTTCGGGCGGAGATTGCCCTTTATCAAGGAGCTCTGTGAACACAATAAGACGCATTTACAATTCAAAACATAACTCAAATGAAATTGCATTTCAATTGTTTACATTTACCTCAGTGTACAAAAACATGCATGAGGGACATGTGTGGGTCGGGAGGTATCTGGGTACCTTATAAACCAGGGCGGATAGCTAAGACATGAGGGGAAGGTGTTGTTGGTTGTAAGGGGCCAAAAGGTTGAGGAGAGCACTTACGTGTCTGGGTCGTAGAGGGTAATATGTCTATAGGAACAAGAAACGGGTAAAAAAAGCATATTAGATGCGGTGGGATCCGGAGTTGACAAATAACGCGGGTCTGTGTCGGAGCTCCGACTTACTTGAGTCAGTAAGAAGATTCGGTTCAAGGGTCCGCGGCGGAGTTGTACATAGCTCGCGGAGTGTTTAGCGAAGTGAGCGGAAAGTTGGTTATGAGTCGGTTCGTGAAGGGCCAGTCACGTGGTTTGGTCGTGAAGACCGATGAGGGACTAAGGTATGAACAGTGAATGTTGCGGCCATATTGAGAGGGAGTGTGTAGGGAATATGGGCGGTGCGGGGAAATGTAAACAGTGTGCAATAATTGTCCTCGAGCTGAATTTACAAAAGATACAGTGAAGCATATGTACTATGTGGTACTACAGAAAACAACTAAGTTCAATTCGGTCATTGAGACCGTATGGCTTCATCGCCTTTAGTCTGTAGATCCAAGCTGTCTCTCGTTGTAGGAGTATTTTATTATTGTCTTTTCCTTCTTGTTTACGGACAGTTTCTAGCACCGTAAATTTTAACTGGGCCACATTGTGGTTGAATTCATTGAAGTGCATTGCAATGCTTGATTTTTGGTTTTTGGTGCAAATGTTTGATTTATGCTCCTTTAAGCGAACTTTTATTTTTCTGGTGGTTTTGCCCACGTATATCCTACCACATGGGCATTTGTGTAGATAGATCAAATTGGTTGAATCACAGGTTGCATCCACGTGTAGTTTGATTTGGAACCCTCTCATGGGGTGGCTTATACTGTTTCCCTTGATGATGTTGTTGCAACTATTGCAATTAAGGCACGGCCGTGTGCCGGTATGGGAGAGTTGTTCCGTTGGTTTGTTTGACAAGATTTCTTTCAGGTTTTCAGACCTGGTGTAAGCAAAGATCGGGGGATTTTCAAATAGATTGCCAAAGTCGGGTTCAGATGACAGTATGCGCCAGTGCCTGAGGATGATGCTTTTGTATGTTTTACTGGAAGTAGAGTATCTAGAAACTAGTACTGTTCTTTTCTCCTCTTTTTTCGTGGATCCTTTGAGGGCTTCCTGGCGTGTGATGGTGGATGCTTTTTCCATGGCTTCGGTTATAGTCTCTTGTGGGTAACCTCTGTTGAGGAACCTAGTGGCCATTTCTTCCATTTGAGTCGTGCATCTTTCAGGATCTGATACAATTCGTTTAATTCGTAACATTTGGCTGAATGGTAAATTTCTTTTGAGAGAGTTTTGGTGAAAACTGGTATGGTGTACTGTATTGTTTCGATCAGTTGCTTTGCGAAAGAGGTCTGTTTCCAACCCCTTTTCTGTGATTTTAACCAAGACGTCGAGAAAAGTAATTGTGTGCTCATTGATATTCCATGTGAGAATGATACGGTTATCTTTGGTGTTCAGGTCAGTCAAGGCTGACTCTAAGTTTTCACAAGTGTCTTTCCAGATAAAAAATAAGTAGTCGATGTAACGAACATATAGCTTTAAGTTGTCTGCCCAGTTTGGGTTGGCGTAGATGTGGGTTGACTCTAATTCTGCCATATTGATATTTGCGTAGGTTGGTGCTGCGCAATTGCCCATTGACATGCCGGACATTTGGAGGTACCACTGTTGATCATGTGTGAAATAACTATGATATAATGTGAATATCATAAGTTCCATGAGGAAGGTTTGTAGGGAGTTCGTGATGTTACTGTTCAGTAGAGCTTTTTCTATGGCCTCGATGCCACCTCCATGGGGAATGGATGTGTACAGGCTTTTGACGTCAGCGGTGCACAGAATGAGGTGTTCCTCGGTTGCTATGTCTATTTCAGAAAGTTTTTTGAGAAATTCGGTGGTATCTTTGATGTAGCTCTTGAGGTTCGTTACTATTGGTTGCAAGTGTCGATCTAAGAATTTACCAATCGGTTCGTGGAGGGACCCTCTAGTTGACACAATGGGTCGAAACGGGGGGTCCACTGGATCTTTATGGATTTTAGGGAGCATGGTTATGGTCGGACTTTTCGGATGTTCCACGATTTTGGTGCGGTCATCGATGGTGCCGTCTTCATGTGCTTTTGTCACAAGATCTGTTAGTTCAGATTTATATTGTTCAGTTGGATTGCCGCGAAGTCACGTGTAAGTTTCAGGATCAGTAATGTGTTCCTTGATTTTAGCATCGTACATGCTGGTATTGAGGACGACTATTGCGCCGCCTTTGTCTGCTTTTAGACATTTGATTGCTTTGTTGCTTGCGATCTTTTTTAGGGTGTCTTTGTCCTTCATAGTAACGTTTTGTTTCGTCTTTTTTGAGAAGTTGATTTTTGATATATCTTGTTTTACAAGTGTTTCGAAGGTGTCAATACTTTTGTGGCTGCATGGTGGCATATATGTGCTTTTGGCCCCTTACAACCAACAACACCTTCCCCTCTCATGTCTTAGCTATCCGCCCTGGTTTATAAGGTAACCACATATCTCCCGACCCACACATGTCCCTCATGCATGTTTTTGTACACTGAGGTAAATGTAAACAATTGAAATGCAATTTCATTTGAGTTATGTTTTGAATTGTAAATGCATCTTATTGTGTTCACAGAGCTCCTTGATAAAGGGCAATCTCCGCCCGAAATGCATCGGGTCATGTTTTGAGATTACCTTCAATGATGTTTTTGGAAAACATCTACCTTTGAACCGCTACAACCAAAGAACATTATAAATCTCTGAATAAACAATTGATTGTCATAACTAACAATGGAGTCTATCTTTACATGACGAACCTGATGCGTGTGCCCAATCCCAAGGATGCGTTTACACTCTTTGTAACGCACTCAACCAGTAGTTAAATTCTACATAGACAGGACTGCGCCCTTTCGTAGGTCTGATCAACTGTTCGTTGCTTACAGACGCATACGCAAGGGGCGTTCTGTTACCAAGCCAACTATTGCACGTTGGGTTTTCTCAGCAATTTCATTCTGTCATCGGAAAGCCGGCAAGCCTCTCCAATCTTCAATGAGAGCTCTTTCCACCAGGGCGATGTCATCCTCTACAGCCCTGTTTGTGGGTGTGCCGATTCACCAAATATCTCGAGCAGCTACGTGGTCCAGCAGGCACACTTTCACTAAGCACTACTGCCTTGAGACGATCAACGAAGCTGATACGGCAGTGGGCCAAGCGATGCTTCGCAATCTTTTTAAATAAGGTGAGCCTCTTTCCTTCCCTCCGCCTATATGGTTTCTATTATTATTATTACGTGTCTGGCAGCATTATGTCATTTCATTGCATTTTCATGCCAATGCACTGCTATTTTGTCTTGCGGCCAACTATTACTGCTCACTATTCTATTCAAGCATGTGAATCTATGAAAGACACCCCAATACTGGAGAAGAACAATTGTTACTTACCTGTAAACAGTGGTTCTCGGTGTCTGTCATAGATTCACATGCGACCCACCCACCTCCACTCAGAGGCTCGCTTCTCCTCCTGGACTCTTTTGTCACTCCTGTGCTATGAAAATCTGAGGGCCTGAGCCTCTGAGGAGAAGGTTCTAGAGGGGTGCTTGCGCCTGATTGGTTGTAGTTTGGACTAACATAATGACATGGATATGCTATAAAGGTGTTCTTTTTTTCTCCTATGTATTCCTATGAGTTAATGCTAACCTTGGTACTTATAAGTATTTCTGGTTTTTTGAAGGTATGTGATATGTTTTTATATACATATATTATTGGGTTTTTATTGCTATTTTATTTACCGTGGGGCTCCCACTTCGACGACTGGGAATTTTCAAGCATGTGAATCTATGAAAGACACCAATGCTGGAGAACCACCGTTTACAGGTAAGTAACAATTGTTCTTTGTTTGCAGTGATACTGTGGTGGCCATAAGGCAACAAATAAAATTGGGAAAGGCGATGAAGGGTATTTAAAAGACCCTTTAAGAGACTGAGGTTTTGAAGTGTATAAATACTAGTGTATTCAGTTCAGCTAATAAAACTTTATTCGATTTTATGGTAAAATCATAAGTGTACCGCACATACAATAACAGTAGACTGCTCCATATATAGTAGCAACAATGCATAGTAAGGCCTCAGATAAAGTACATCAAATATATATTGATCTAAACAGTTTAAAATAACAGTTAAAATAAATAGAGCTAAAAGGACACATATTATCCCAACGGTAACTAAATCCCTACATTGCAGACTTAATGGGTAGTTGAAAGGACACCAGAAAGAAAACGAGAAACAAAGAAACATAATTTTGGTGATGCTAGCAGCTGTAAAACTGAATAAGCCAGGCTGATTTGCCTAAAATATGCCGGGACCAACAGAGGCCTTATATACTTGTAACATAAGTAGGAAAACATTCTACACACAGGTACAATATTCATGGAGCCCCAAATCGAAATATTATCGCAACTACAAACACGTAGAATGGTCAATTTGTACCAGGCCCCCTTTAAGAACAAAAGCTGGTGAAAAAGTATTTTGCTGTAAAAATGTTGGAAGACGTTGTTGCCTATTAGACATATTCAAGAGGAGATGGTTCTTTAATCCACTTAGATTTAACCATAGCATACTTCCGAGCGGTCTGTTTTCTCAAGGCAGAATTTTCCCTTTCAGTAGCCACTCCTTGGCAAAATGTCTGTTTAATCCTGGCAAGGTCCTTTTTTGTTATTTCTCCAGGGTTAGAATATAGGCATGGACTTACTAATTCCTTGAATTGTCTTTTTAGGTCTCGCCTATCCCATTCCGCAAGGAATGGATAGGGGAGAATTATAGTGGCAAAATAAGTTCTCAAACCATCAGCGGATTTCAAACAGTTCACGTGAACACAAGCACGCGCTTTTCCCTCGCTCCCGAGCCGCCTGCCTCCGAGAGCTTCACTTCAAAGGGCTCCGCTCCCCCGCCCACTGCTTCACACTTAACGGCCGCCAGGCCATGCCTCCCATTTCTCCTCCCCCGCCCCATGCTTCACACTTTTCACGGCCGCCAGGCCGTGTCTTGCATGTCTCCCCCCCCCCTCCCCACAGTAATGCCAAGAGCTTGTTTTTATTGTTTATGGTTCTTTTAACTCCTTTTCCAGTTAGATTATTGGGCTTGGGTGTCTTTTAGGCTTTTTTAGTAGCCCCTGATGATACTTGGGCTTCTTTTCAAAGGGTTGTGCTTTTTCCAGTCACCCTCCCACCATCCACCCACCCATAACCCCCTCCTTCCTTTTATTACTTTGTAAGCCGCCCCCAGAGTGCATGGGAAGGGTGATCCCTTGTTGCGGAGATGTGGACAGAGCTTTTCTCCATGCTAGTTACAATGCAGGTATACATTTACTTTTTAATCCACTCTTAAGCTTAGGTTTTCAGATTGCTCACAGCTTTGCAGCAGAGGTTAGCTCCCTGAGACTGCTCCCGTGCTACCAATGACTGCGCCCCTCTTGCTGGAACCCGGCAATGCTCACAACAGCTGCAGCTTGACTTAATCAATTGACATTATTCGTTGGTTAGGTTGTTAGTATTAATTTTAAACATAGCCTACTTATGAACACGGGCTGATCAGGTTATAGCCTCCGCTTTCCTACTGTTGCTGACACTTGTTGCGCAAAGTTCTTTTAAGACGGAAAAGTAACTTCACCCCAAAATAAACAAGGATAGTTTGCACAATGGCATGCGTGAGCGTCAAACAGCCTATCTCGGTTTCTATGTAAGCTTGGTTAGGATGCGATCTCTAGGCGAGCCGGATGAAGGTGTTCCCAGAAACATACATGCCACCCGCCCGATTTCAAGCCTAATTTCCCACCTCCTACATGCAAAAACCAATTCCCCGGGGGTTTCAGCTGACAAGGCCTGCCTAGTATTGTATAACATGGTATATGCACTGCCAGACACTTACTCCTGCAGGCCAGCGCTCAACACTTGCATCACGCTCTCTCCGCCCGCCATTGCGCTTTCTCCGTGCTTCTAAAAGGTAAGAAAAAAATGTGCATTTGCGTTTCAAATATCCGTTCATGCAGCAGCACACTTGTTTTAATCTTTCTTTTTCCTCCGCCATTTTGTCCTCTCATCTCAATCTAACCAAATCTCAGTCTGTTCTCTGGCTTTAGCCACCCATCCTCTCTGTAATCCCTTTCGGTCCAGGCCTCATAAACTCTCCTTCTCTCATTTTCTCCTCGGATATCTTTCTCTCCCCATGTTCACCTTGTCGCCTCCCCTTTCACAGACTTACAGTCAAGATGATATGTTTAGGGCCGGCTCCACTGCTCAGCAGCAAGCACTTCAATTAACACACAGCCACCCTGCCCGCAGAATCGTTTTGGAAGGCACAATATGGTTAGATGCAACAGATAAAGCAGCAGAATCAGGCACAACCGTAACTTGATTGAGTGGCAGAAGCATATTTTAACACAGAATCACAAATACAGAGTTTCACTTCAATAAACGAACGGGCTACGAAGACCAATATATTTTCGGAAATTAATGGCCTAATAATCAGATCCAGTCACAAATGAGCATCACCACCTTGGTAAAAGAGGAATCCAAATAAACTCAGTTGTGACCATGAGCACTTCAGTCATTTAAAGTTGCTTTACTTATTGACACAAAATGTTTGAGTAGTAAGAAGTTTACGGGGGAATAGTGCAGATTAGAAAGACTTTGTTCAACCCAAGGCACTTTACATTCCTCCATTTTAGATCTCACCTACACATAGGTTTAGAGGTCAGATATAAAAAAAAAACAATTGCCTCGCATACTTAAAAATAATCACATAGTGGGTACTGGGTCCGACCTATACCCATGACTGGATGACTTTCTCTGACTAATTTCCCCACTTCTTATTCAATAGTCACCTATGGAGCACTTCTATACTCTGTTCTGATGGATGATTTTTGGTCTTACACCACTCCACAGAGTGCATGTATTTTCTCACTCTCTCGTGTTCTTCCCCTCTTCAAATCCACACACTGCTGTTCTGTGTTGCTTTCCCTTTGCCATCACTATTCCATTGCTTGTTTGTTTTGTTTGTGCATGATCTGCTGTTTATATTGCTACTTCTGTCTCGCTTTAAATCTGCTGAAGTCTTCTGATTAAACTAAGAGTTTTTTTATTTATAGATTAGTATTTTAATGCTTGTGTGTAAACATAAGCACGAGATTTTGCAAACTTTAAACCTAACATGGTCTGTAGGTTCAATCGATTTCCCCCATAGGTTGCTGTAATGCACAATGGCTCAGGGCATGGACTCCGAAGGGCTGCCCTTTCTATGAACTCTGGGGTGAAGGGTCTCTGCTTTTCCTGACTTTGCTAATGCTTGTTTCTTGCACTTTTATTCCCCGATCTCCCACCATCACTCCTACCCCACACATGGACCTCCCACAACCCCTCTTCCCCGATCTCCCACCCATCACTCATACCCCGCTCTGTGTTTTCTTGCAATTTTATGTAGCACAAACTCGACTGGGAGGCATTGGAGCACTTTACACGAGGACCACTTACATTACACAAGGACTTAGTCTGCAGCTCTGGCCGTTATGCCTTATCTAACCTCTCCTTTTTCGCTTTGCCCTCCATCGCAACCTTTGCTCTTCTCTCCCCTCTCTATTGCTCTCCAACCTTTTAATAAAGCTTACAGCAGAGAGTATTCAACGCCCAGTATGTACAAGTTGAGAGTAAAATGATTTTACCTCTCTTCTCTACGTCTTTTTCCTAACCTCTTCTCTGTGGCCTCTCTGGGCCATCTCTTCTCCCTCAGCCTCACCACCCTCACTCTTTCCACCCTCACTCTTCTCCCCCTTTTCCATCTCGGTTGTAGCCACTTTGCTCTCTTTCTCTCTTCTCTTCCTCACCCGTGTTCCTGTCACTCTTCTCGCCCTTTCTCCTCTTCTTTCCACCCAATATCATTTCAATCCCTCTTCCCCTATCTCCCATCATCAATCCTTCCCCGCTCCGTCTTTTCTTGTTTTACAATGCTACATTCTTGAATACTACTCATTTAACAGACAACAGTCGCCAATGGGCCTGAAGCCAGACAGAGCCACCCTGCCATCCTGCTTGATGAATGGATTTGCATTTGCTCGTGAAAGCAGTAAACATGCCCGAGGCGCCAGCAGACCTCAAGCCAGGCGGAGACATCCAGACACCTCCTTAAGGGTTGTTTCCTCTGGGTGCCGAGTTATTTTACACGTAACTCCTAACATACAAAAGGTTCTCTTTTATAGAAATATATAGTATCTTAAACAGTAATGTGTTTGTGGTAAAATTGGAACGGCCCTATGGTGGGCGCATCAAAGTATTTCCCCCTGTTAGCATTATGTTAGGGCTTATAGCCAATGTAAGGTTTTTTTTCTTCCAAAAAACTTTATTTGTTAGTCACAGGCAATGTCAAGGAGGTTTTGTATTATTTTGCTTAAACGATATTTGTACCTTATTTTAAGTTTACACAGTACACTAGATGATTTTCTCTTCCTTCTCTCTTTTTTTCTGTCACATTAGCGCAAAAGGTATATAACTTTCCATTATGTATCTTGAATGGAGATTAAAATTGCTCTCACATCATTGGTCTCTTTGTCTCACACTCTACACTTTTATTTTACACTCGTTATTTTTGTTTCACACTTTTTCTTTGGAACACACATTACCAGCCGTCAGTGTACACTTTCACCAGGCACACACACCACCAGCCGTCAGTGCACACTTTCACCAGGCAGGCACACAACGGCAGCTGTCGGTGCACGTTTTAACCAACACACTCCTCCAACCGTCAGTGCACACTTTCGCCAGGCATACACCACCAGTCGTCACTACACCCTTCCACCAGGCAGACACAAACAGCCGTCAGTGCACGCTTTATTGGCACACACACACACACACACACACACACACACACACACACACCATTAGCGTCAGGCATCCACAAGTGTCAGGCTTTCACAAGCTTCAAAAATCCAAAAGTGTCAGACATCCACAAGCGTCAGACATCCACAAGCGTCAGACATCCACAAGCGTCAGACATCCACAAGCGTCAGACATCCACAAGCGTCAGACATCCACAAGCGTCAGACATCCACAGGCGTCAGACATCCACAGGCGTCAGACATCCACAAGCGTCAGACATCCACGGGCGTCGGACATCCACGGGCGTCGGGCATCCACGGGCGTCGGGCATCCACGGGCGTCAGGCATCCACAGGCGTCGGGCATCCACAGGCGTCGGGCATCCACAGGCGTCGGGCATCCACAGGCATCCACAAACATCGTCGGGCATCCACAAACATCGTCGGGCATCCACAAACATCGTCGGGCATCCACAAACATCGTCGGGCATCCACAAACATCGTCGGGCATCCACAAACATCGTCGGGCATCCACAGGTGTCGGGCATCCACAGGCGTCGGGCATCCACAAGCGTCCCTTTCATCAGCTCTCTGCCATCCTCGTAAGCTTCAAATGTTTCTGGTTCCTCACAAGGCTCCTCCAGCTCTCGCCTTGCTACATTTTACATTGCCACAGCACCACTGAATGCCACAACACCACTGAACGCCACAGCATCGCTCAACACCACAGCATCGCTCAACACCACAGCATCGCTCAACGCCACAGCACCGCTGATCGCCGCAGCACCATTGATCGCCACAGCACCACTGATCGCCACAGCACCACTGATCGCCACAGCACCACTGATCGCCACAGCACCACTGATCGCCACAGCACCACTGATCGCCACAGCACCACTGATCGCCACAGCACCACTGATCGCCACAGCACCACTGATCGCCACAGCACCACTGATCGCCACAGCACCACTGATCGCCACAGCACCACTGAATGCCACAGCACCACTGAACGCCACAGCATCACTCGGCACCACTGAGCGCCACAGCATCACTCGGCACCACAGCATCACTCGGCACCACTGAGCGCCACAGCATCACTCGGGACCACAGCATCACTCGGTGCCACAGCATCACTCGGCACCACTGAACGCCACAGCATCACTCGGCGCCACAGCATCACTCGGCGCCACAGCATCACTCGGCGCCACAGCATCACTCGGCGCCACAGCATCACTCGGCGCCACAGCATCACTCGGCGCCACAGCATCACTCGGCGCCACAGCATCACTCGGCGCCACAGCATCACTCGGCGCCACAGCATCACTCGGTGCCACAGCATTACTCGGCACCACTGAACGCCACAGCATCACTCGGCACCACAGCATCACTCGGCGCCACAGCATCACTCGGCGCCACATCATCACTCGGTGCCACAGCATCACTCAGCGCCACTGAATGCCACAGCATCACTCAGCGCCACTGAATGCCACAGCATCACTCAGCGCCACTGAATGCCACAGCATCACTCAGCACCACTGAATGCCACAGCATCACTCAGCACCACTGAAGCCACAGCATCGCTCAGCACCACTGAATGCCACAGCATCGCTCAGCACCACTGAATGCCACAGCGTCACTCTGTGCAACCATTCAACAACAACTGGTTCAAATATGTTCTCTCAATGTTTCAAGCTTTATTACAAATGTCACAAAAAGATGTTAATATTTCACTTCTGTTCTTGGATTTTCGTCACAGTAAAATACACTGAACATAATCTTCGCAAAAGTTATTTACAAAAGTTTAAGCTATTGCCATAAATTACAATAACTTTTATTTAAGTATTAATTATTAAAAAAAATTAAAAGCCATTGTTATTTGTAATATCAATACATCTAAGTCACGTAAATACAACACATATTGCATTACAAATGCTACAGGTGTCACGTTTGCGAAAGTTAAAACTATTGGCATTGTAAATGACAAAGCTAATAATTTCGCTAATTTCAAAACCAACACATAAATAAAAAAAATGTTATTTACAATGCCAACAGCTCAAACTTTCCTAATGCGAGACCTAAGGTATTGTAACCATAGAATATGAGCCACGTTGTCTAAGAGCAAACAATCCTATAGTATAGTATGATCCTACTATAATGCAAATCATCCTCTGTATACCAAGCCGAACACCACATTAAGAGAGGAAGAACCTGAATAAAATCTGCAATATATGGCATACCTAACTCTTTTTGTGCAATTTCGGTAGGGATTCTTTGACCAATAACTAGTACATTTCTCAGAAATTTGTTCTCGATCACCTGAATAGAGTCAGTATTGGCATACTCCAAATTTCACTGCTGAAGGTGGCCATCGTAATACATTTGACCTTATAAGAATCAAGTAATAATTTTGGGGACTTCTGCTCAGTGTCCCTTGTAAAATCTTGAAGCCTGGAAATTGCACGTTGAAGGGCCCCTCTAAATGTAGATTAGAGGTTTCCAGCTGGGGCCTGAATTGAGGAGCAAACCCACGTAGAACAAATTTTACACCCGGGATAAAACCCAACCATTAGCTGAGAGGTTACAACATTTGACATTCCTGGGACCCACAACCATAGAGTGCAATTTAAAAGAAATTGTGGATCGGTCCAAGCTAGACATAAAATCAACATCTGCATCTAGCAGAGGTTGCAGGCTCCTTGCCTTATGGGCAATTAAAACCTTAGATACAGCGTATAATAAAACTGGTATGGCTCTTTCCCCTGCTTTAGGGATGTCAGCTTCAACTTCAGTTAAGACCTCCTCTAAGCGATTAATATACATAATAAATAAGAGGGGGCAAGAATACAACCCTGACAAGCACCTTGATTTATCTCAAAGTGCTTAGTACGTTCTCCATCTTCACCAAATCTAACCACCCTTGTGAGATCTATGTAAATCTCTCAGGAAATTGAATGGGGTCCACCCCCAGGGACCCAAGCTCAGCCCACAGCATGTCTCTATTGATACAGTCAAATGCTGATTCGAGATCCGTGAATGCTAGATGGACTGAGCCGCCCTTATGCCTTGTGAATGTATGGGTCAAATGTACAGATTTAGATTTTGTTCTACTGTGCCATGCCCTGATCTAAAACCATATTGCAAGTCAGAGAAGATCCCTTTCTCATTGGCTCAGTTGGAAAGCCACTCCAATATAACGTTCCATATTACCTTCACCTCAATATCGATTTAATGATATTGGTCTATGACATGCGTGGTCCTGCCTGCCCCCTTTTTTTTAAAATCAGGATTACAACAGAACGCTTCCAAACCTCTGGGTGTGGACCTATAATGGACTCATTTATGCGTAGTGTTAAAACGGGGGCCCATAGAGCCACCAACTGTTTCAACAGGTCACCCGGCACACCATTAGCGCCAGGGGCCTTGTCTTGAGTGACACCAGTATGGCTTCTTTGACATCTGACCACTGAAGAGTAAGTGTATCAGGGGTGGGGTTTGGGCCAGATGCTAAAGCGTCACATTCATAAAGATATGAAAAGTGATTTATCCAAGCGTGTGCCGGTGCTGAAACGGCCTGGTCTGGGAGCTGAAGTCCCTTAAGGAAGGGATAGTTTATGATCCTCCAAAACTTAGTGCTATCCTTAGAAGCACAAGCTCTACTAGGTGTGACCATAGCGCCTCCTTAAGTTGCAGTTACCTAGCAGTAACTGCTGATTTATAGACTGATCTGCACCTTTTGATTTCATTCCTAGCTCTGGGGTCACATTTAAGAGAGGACAACAGTTCTCTCTTTGCCCTTGTACAATTTTTATTGAACCCCCTACAGGGCTTAGGTGGACCTACGGGTCCTGGACAACTGAGGGCCTGCTTGACTTGCTCACAAATAAAGTTATAAGCGCTTAGTATATCCAAATCTGGGTTTGTGTCATCAAGACAGAACCTTAACATATTTGCATTGAATTCCCCTGGGATAATGTCTCCCCATTTTATTTTATGCTCTTAATTCTTGGTATTGCATAATAAACTGTACAGAGTACGTATACCCCCAGGCTTTTACCCCACATAAAAGAAGCAGTCAAGGGGTTGTGATCAATATGGAAATTCCACTTAGGAGCAATATCTATCAGGGAGGAAAAGAAACCCCTAGATACAAAGATATAATCAATAAAGAATCTAGCTCTCTGACCCTTAAAGGTAGGGACGCCATCCGGCTGTCACAGTGCTTGCAGGGAGAGTGAGTTACATAAATTAAAATTTGCAACCAGATCATTTAGGGTAGTCCCTTGGGGGGAGTGTTTAACATGCACCTGGTCAACTAGAGGCCTCTCAGAATCCTTAGGATCATATAAAAACAATCCATAAATGGGGGTAAATTAAAATCTTTAGCTAAAATCAAATCAATGTTTTTAATGGAGGTAGAGGAGAGAAAAGTATCAAGAAACCTCCCTACCTCCACTAGAATGTCTGCGTCATTGCCATGTAGGGGGTTATATATATTGATAAGTAGGATATTTTGTGATTTGTCAAATATTAAGAGAACTGCCCAAAGATTTCGAGAGTCAGTAGGGATCATTTTAACATTGCGGACTAGGTCCACCCTCACAAGAGTGACTAGGCCCCCTCTGGCTTGACCACTTGGAGAGTGGAATGCCCTTGATACTAAAGGACACTAAGCCTTCCATGAAGAATGCCCCTTTTGAGTTCCATGTCTCCTGCAAGTTGATATCGTGGGCTTCAGAGAAAACTACAAATTTGAAACCCCCTGCTTTACCCTGAATGCCTGCAATATTCCAACTCAAAATACTCATTAATTGGTGGGTCCACTGAGGTTCACACAAAGCAAGGTAGTATCAGTCTTGGTCTGAACCAGTCAGTCAAACTCATTCATTTTCGTTAGTGCTTCAAATCGATTTTGCAAGGAAATAGGAGCACTTGTGAACCAAGCCGGGTGAGTATTATGTATTTTTGCCCCCTCCCTGGAAAATACTGTCCCTCTTTGTTCCACTCCCTCTCTCGAAATGGGCTTATAAAAAACGCCTGGGGAAGAGCCAAGATTGATCCAGATGGAAAAGGAAGGGATGCAAATTTGTTCAGGATAAAACCTGATCTCCACAAGTATGCAAAGTTAACCACTAGGCAGCTTTGGGGCTGTTCCAGATCCACCCTGTTCGCCTACTCATAATGATTTCCTCAAATAACCACTGGGATTGGTGAGTAGAAAGTTTTTCAGATAACCAGTGTACCACCTTATTTTTTACTTGGTCATATGCCTCTGTTGCAGCCTGTTTTAGTGGGGGTACATTCAGTAGAACTAAAACGTAAGGTGTACATGCTGGTGGGAGTTGCATGATTGCTTCATTAAACGCAGGTGTTCTACCTTCAACCACATCAGGATGGTGAATAACACCCCAGACCTAATGGACACCTTGTTCCTTAGAGGGTTGTGTACTCATTCCTACCCCCAGAGGGTAAGAAGAAAGCAAAGCCCACTGACCAGCTACACGATGATCATTAGTCCCAGCAATAGAATTGGCAGAACTCCACCCTAAGCCCCTATTTCTGAGCGGAGTTGGCCAAATGATTGGGGATAACCCAGGTGTCCACACTAGTAGGTACAATGGGGCACAAGGAGGGGGTTGGCAGTGGCTGACCTTTGGGTATGGTGTGCATGAGCCCAACCTCTTTACCAAGGGAGTCTGCGAGTCCTTCCAATCTTGAGAACTTCTGTATAAGTTTGTTTAGGACCCCCGTTACATTCTATTCAGTCTATTTTAGGGCATCTAGCGAGTTTCATGATCCAGATACTGATGGCAATGCCCCCTTCTCCCAACTCTCCCTGTGGTATTGTGCTTCACCCCCTCCCTCCCCACCCCCCTTTTCTAGCATGATCAGTTATGTGCACTGGTTGTCCATCTGGGCAATGGCGGAAGAAGCATTTGCCTGGGCCTCGGCCTCAGGGACTAGTGGGGGTTGTCCAGCAGATATGGGTTGTGTCTGGATCTGCGTAGTATAAGCATCTAACAAATATGTGGGAGTAGGGGGGACCGAGGGCTGTTGGCCCATTTGTTTGGCCCAATTGTACCTCTACATTGGAGATCTCTTCTGAGAGGACTCCTATTGCATTATTTAAAAAATTCAAAATGGTGCTGTTTGACCCGAGGGGCTTATCTTTCACATTAACAGTTTCAGCATTCCTTTTTCCCACGATTCATGTGATAACCACACCAGCAAGATTCAAAGCACTCCATATAAGGAATAATAAAGAATAATCAGGTCCCCTGGTTGATGGCATGCAATATGCCTATCAGGATTAGCGGAACTATGCACCCTGTGCCAAACAAATCCCAGCATAGAGGTAGAACAACAACAACGGATGCAGCCCCCAACCAGCAGGACACAGGCAAGAAAAGGCCTGAACAGTGGAGACGACACATGGGTGCTTGATCACTTGGACAACAAAGTCCAACAAACAAGGTCCACAGAGCAGTACTGTACCAACCATAGCAGTGGCAATAACGTTGCCCTCATACCTCTTCCCCTGTTTCCTTCTGACCCCCGCCTCTACACACACATGTGCACCAAGGTCGCAGGAGTGGGAATGATGATGGTAGCAGGATTGTAGGATCACTCCTTCACTACTTTAGACCATTCAATTCAATTATTGGCCTGCCTGCTTGCCTGCCTGCTTGGTTGCTTGCTATGACGGTAGAATGATGATGATGATGGAGTGATGGTGGAGTGATGGTGAGGGCTTGGTTATAGTCTGACTGCCCCACTCTAAACTGAATTCCCAATGGCTCCCAGTAGCCGAAGCCAGTAACTACACAACAGGGCGTAGCAACTGCCCTCTCCTCTTACAACTGTGGAGGGTTTTCATTTGAGAATAGAAATGCCGCTTCAGCAAGACTGGAAAAGAGATCAAGGCAAAAAGGAACTAAATCTTAGTCAGGGCACTGTATGCACTATTTGCCCCTCTGAGGCTGTATGCCAATTTTGACTAGTCTTTCGAAATCTGTAGAAACAGAACCTCATTTGTCTTTGTAAGTGAGTTATTGTTTAATTTGAGTGCCCACATAGGTTTGACTCCATATAGTTACAAGCTGATAGAATACTAATATAACATCTAAATAATACTAATGGCAGCACCAATGTGCTAGTATCTACAAAGTAAAACATATTTGAGGGTATCTTACAGCAACTACCCAGCATGATTGTATCATGATCATGGTGAATGTGGCTACTTGATGCCTCTTAGGGTGATAGGTTGGACATCTGACAGAGACTTCTAGCAGCAGATTCGATTCGGAAATTTTTCATGAGCAGTTCACCTGCAGGCCGGTAGGTGGCGTTCTTCACTCCGTGTGGCTTTGTCAGCTCTGGAAGTGATGTGCGCTGTACATATATGGGTGCCACCCCTGTGCGCTGAAGTCAGATCTGTTCTTTCTGCAATTGTCAGCGCAGATCTGGAGAGAGCTACCCCCTCTTATTTTTTGACTGACCTTTGTTCTACTTTTGTTGAAGTGATTTTTAAAAACATATCTCCTTTGATGGCAGTGATGTCCACGAGAAAGGCTGGCTTCAAGCCCCGCGTAGCCTGTCACTGGCAAATGTTAGTGATGGAACAGTACCTTGTCTGCTTCTGGTGTCTTGAGTGCGACGACGATGCCAAGACCTGTCGATTTTCGCACCAAGCACCCAAAGGGCTTGAGGGAGAGATCCCTCCAGCTCCTTTCTGCTCAATGTGCAGCACCACAGTGTGTCTTGATCCAGGTCAAGAGAAAGGTTCCGGAGCCATTAATCTTCAGGGCAGACGTCCGACGAGAGGAGGAAGCGTCGTCATTTGAGGCATGGCTCCCAGATTAGGCCTAGGCCGGCTCCGCGTCTCTCAGAGTTTCAAGGTGCCGGAGTGATCCCCGCCCGACTTTGCGAGTTCTAGAACGCCATGCACCTCGTATTTGACCGGTCCATTCTTGCTTCCTTTCCTTCAGGCCCCACGTGTTCGGAAGGAGACCCGAGTGGTCTCCTCCCGCGGTTCCACCCCCGGCTCCAGTCGTACCCCTTGCATCCACGGATGACTCTGGACTGGCATCAGCAGTACCACCTCGACCTTCCCAAGCACCAATGCCAATGCTCCCGCCGCCATCTCCATTCTCATCTCTGACATGGAGCCAAAGGGGCATCATCCAACCGGGAGTAACTACTTCAGAACCACTTCTCCCGTTTAATAAAGCCCTCGCACATGTCCAACTGGGGACTTGGCCCAAACTCTGCACAGGGGCTCCTGTGACCACCACCGCTCTAGAGCTTGATGGTTTAAGCCTCCACCTCATGTGTACATCCTAGCATGTTCCCTACCACCTCACCATATAGGGAATCCAAGAGGCTGGACACCTTAGGAAAGAAAATGCTTTCTTCTATCAGCCTGGCACTGTGGACTGTGAACACTGCGTGACTTTTGGGCCGTTCACCCCATGCTCTGTGGAATTAGGTTGCTCAGGTGCTGCTATTGGTCCTGCGGAAGGCCCGAGCCTTACTCCCAAACTATGTCCAACGGAGAGATTCTGTGAAGTTTAAGATTCGATGTGGGCTGGACAAGACCGACATACTGGGCATAGATTTTTATTCTGCGGTGGGCTAATGGCTGCACGCCGGACTTAGAACTACTGGCTTTTCTGGGGATATCCAAATGTCACTGATGGACATGCCCTTTTGATAGCTCCTGTCTCTTTGGAAACAAGGCACGCTCCGTGTTGGAGCACGTAAATTATAGCAGAACTACGGCCTTGGACCTTTCCATGGCCCCTTGCCAACCCCCGTCTGCTTTTCACAGCCACAGAAAGAGCTTGCAGCTGCGTCCAGCTGCCACAGCGCTCATGTTTCCCAGTCTCTGTGGCCGAGGGCACTGTACCCACAGACCCTGTGGGCCGGGCAGCCAGAGGTCAGGCCAGTCCACTCCTCCGGCAACCACAGCCTCCATACCTTGTTAGTTTGTCCTCTTACCATAATTGAATACTCATTGTGTGAGTGAACTGCAGGCTGCTTCTGTGCATCCATTTTGCACAATCTTCTTTCCAGATAAATTGATAGTGAGGAATCGAAAATTTTGAATACCATCCATGTTGGGTGGTTGATCATTCTTTCAGTGTTCTTTGCTCCTTCTTACCCTTCAAAAGAGGAGGATAAGCTCCATCAATTGGACCCTCTAAAAAAGGTTTGAGTTTTTATATTGATCATAGCAAGGCCTGTCTAGTGGACAATCAGCTTTCTGGTGCAAAATAAAAAGGTGATACAGAAGAGGACGTTTAGGTTCATAACTCTTTGGATCAAAATGTGCTGTGCACTGGCCAATAAAGAGGCCCCTGAGGTTTTTTAGAGCTCATTCCACCAGGCCAACCCCATTTTGATCGCATTGGCATGTGGGTACCCGTCCTTCATATCTGTCGCACAGCAACATGGGCATCAATGCATACATTTGGAAAGAACTACTCACTTGGTAGTCTGGTCTGACAGAAAGGGCACTTTGACTGCTTGGTTTTGCATGACTTTTTGATTTGAGTCCATTCACCATGCCCTCCTCTTTTGGGGAGCTACTGCTTTAGTATCTATTCTAATGTGTGGAATCGACGGTTGGAAATATCCATTAGAAGAACATGTTACTTACCTTTGGTAACATTCTTTCTGGCGGATACTGTAACCACAGACTCCTCACATCCGTTCCAACTCCCCTTTGTGGACTGACCTCTTTATAACATCTGAACAGGTCCCAAGTTAGTGAACAGCACAGTTACCAACAAATCTTTACTTCCGCATCAGAGAGTGCAAAAAGAAATGAGACAAAAACCTGACATCAGTGTGCAGGGTGACTCTTACATGCTGCTCCTCTTTGTGACTAGTTTGAAAGTATGGAATCGGCGAGGAGCCACACAACACCACTTATAGGCACACAGAAGCACTGCTGCAAAATTATGTAGATCCAGCTTGATGCCTGAGAAATATTCCAATGTAAGGAAACTGTGATTAGAGTATACATCAGAAAGAGTGTCATTGAAGATAAGTAGCTTGTTTCTTTTGCCGCTGAAGCGATGCCACTGAAAAATCAGTGAGTACGAAAACATAGTTTGGCATCTAAGCAGAATTTGCAGCAAGGTTATGCGTAAACACATCGTTTTTTTCTATTTAGACACTTCCGGACGTTGACTCCGACACTGGGGATTCATATCCCTTATCAAAGGGGCTTCTTGCATATCATATGTTCACTTGTGTAATTTACTTTGCGCTGCGTGGATGCTTGTTACTTGGCATCGCATGGACGCAGTTATTTTTGATTACATACCATAATTGTCTACAGAGTTATCTGACCAGTACTATGTTACAAGTATAAAGATACAGGTCTCTAAATCTACTTCAGTAGCCCTGATGAAGTATTCGATTAAGACGAAACACATGTTGGCTGTGCTTGGATTAAACAGCATATTGTTAAGGCTGTGCCTGGACTGAATAACACAGTTAACATCTGTATTTCCTTTATGTAGAATGCACTGGATATGGCTATGATTGTACTTGTACTTCTAAACTGGATACTTCTTTTTTATATATATATTTATGCAATAACCTTTAATTCCAAATAAAATAGTGTTTCCAGTGGAAATTTTGACTACAGAAAGTTAGGATTCTGTAATTTAATTATTTTAAGCTCCAAACTTGTGTTATATGTTTTGTATGACACTGTCCTTGGACAGTGGCCATGATTATACTTCTTTGCTGCAGGAGTGTTGTCTGCAGTAGCACATGAGTAGTTCACTTACTGACCACAATTTGTGGAGGGTTTCAGTGCTAGTTGTATTGTTCCACTGCTTCTACCTGTAATATTTAATGGTATGCCTAAAGATAACTTTCAGCCCCTGAAAGGACTTTGATCATGAAAAACCAATCACTGTTACAGATTCCAGACCCTGATGTCTGCACTTTACTTGGTCATTACTCTGTCTTCAATTAGAGGACTTGCTGACAAATCTTGAGTTAGCCAGTTGGAAGGGTATGCGTCATTTCATAAGCCCAATTGATGATGCTTCATCAAGGTGCATGATCACGAATATGTGCTTCATCGTTTCTGAATATCCCCTCTATATAAAGAAGGGATTTTCTTCACAAGGCCATCACCATTTTATGCTTGAATGGCATTTCATTGCCCAGAAGGAAGGCCAGGCACTTGACATTGAACTGGAAACATTTTCCACCCAAAGCAATTTTTTAGTTGAAACAGCATACCATGCACACGTAGCAAACTTGTATATTATTTGTTGCTAGAATTGATTAGCCAGCTAGGAGTGGATTCCAAATCACTTTTATGTGTCAAAAAAGAAATGTGGACAATGTGGTTGTGGGAACCACAAAAAATATTGGGCCTTCCAGGTTTACAACTAGGGTGCCTTTTTACAGTGACTGAAATTTTAAACAATTACAGTTTGTATAGTATGTGTATGAGCACATGTAACAGTTGTCTAATGTAATAATACTAACAACTTGGTATTGACCTGCTAGGATGTGCATTGGTGATCTGTAATTCACTAGGTTTCAAGACGTGAAAGATATTCATTCAGAAACTTGCTTTAGCTTCCCTTAAAACCTAGTCAGATCTACAGTGTGTACTCTTAGAAACACTTTGTGTTAAAAAATGTATATGCCAGAGACCTCCGAAAACTAGCGCCAAGTACAAAGTTTCAGATCTTCGCCTATAACACCTTGTTTGGGTTGCGGTAGTTTGCCTGAAGAAAATATTTAGGATCAGAAATCCAAACTGCTCTATACCTTACGCTGAGGGCTATTTACCTTTCGATTTCAGTAGTAAAAAGTATCTGCTTTTTCTCAAGCCTTTTGTTAACCAAGCATAAACTGTATAACCTTTTTTTTTTTTTTAGCCTCTTATTAAATACTAGCAGCCCGCCCCGACGTTGTCCGGGAGCAAAAGGCTTGGGAGCAATCAGTGTTCATGGCCCCCTCCCGCCCCGACGTTTGCCAATGACTGTGTTTACTAAATCCCACTTGACATTCTGTCTCTAAAGCCTTTTTTTATCAACTTTGCTGACTGTGTCAATCAATCGCATTACTTAATACAGAGTGTTGCACTGCTCGGGCCTCCCGTTTTAACCTTACATCACGTTAGCATAGAGATGGGGCTTGCATCAGCAGCCCAACACACAGCGATGATTTGATTCTGAGGAGACATTTCAATATTACTCACCGCTTGTCCGCCTCACCGCTTGTCCAACGCTCACAGATTCTCCCTTTTGATTCTGTCTCTCCGCTTATCCACGTCACCGCTTGTCCGACGCTCACCGCTCCTCCCTTTTGATTCTGTGGAGACATTTCAGCGGTCCGCCTCACTGCTTGTCCGACGCTCACCGCTCCTCCGTTTTGATTCTGTGGAGACATTTCAGCGCCGCTCCGCCTCACCGCTTGTCCGACTATCACCGCTCCTCGCTTTTCATTCTGTGTAAACATTTCAACGCCACACCTCCCCGCGCTCATGTCCACCACTGTTCCTCAGGCTCCTGTACGCCGCTCCTCCCCGCGCTGCTGATGTCAGCACGCACGTTGCGGCCGGCCGGCGCTACTTCCAAGGGACTACTTTTTTTTAATCGTAAATTTTTTAAATAACGTATATATTTTTTTATATATAGCCTATGTCCTTTTGCTTGTCCTGACGTTTTCAAACATGTATTGGGTGTTTGGATTGGTGGTGTAGTTTTCGAGTTTACCTGGCTCCTAGGTCACAGTTCTCTCTTTATAATAGTAGTATAGAAGATGCTTTTGTGCAATCTTTTTTTTTTTATTATTTGCTGTATTATCTCAATGTAGATTTGAAAT
Organism: Lissotriton vulgaris; assembly: GCF_964263255.1. Taxonomy (NCBI): domain Eukaryota; kingdom Metazoa; phylum Chordata; class Amphibia; order Caudata; family Salamandridae; genus Lissotriton; species Lissotriton vulgaris. Next base: position 1,346,764,688 of record NC_141685.1, on the reverse strand, counting down.
TATTTTTACCTCACTCTGTACCTATGAAATATAATGTATTAATCAAAAGTGACTCAGGTCTCCGAATTCTCTGGTTTTAGCTTATTGGACATATATATGTAGTAAAATCTTAGAATGTCATTTTATTTAAGAATTCTTATAGCCTTGTTAAACATGAAGGTGTGGGCTTCAAGGAGGTACTCCAAATTAAATTCTGATTTTACTCCTAGTCGCCTTGAGGCTCCGAGTAGCTGGGTGGCCATACAATAAATGAAGTGGCCCAGTAGATGGTTTTTAGCTTTGTCGAGCTAATAATTCTCTTTATTGTAAGTATTGATTTCATTGATACGACAAAAAAAATAAATGGAAAGTTAATTACGCTCATAAGGTACGTGAAACAGCCTGTTATGCCCCTGTTCTCTCTGCCATGCAAGGTGATGTGAAGCCGGGTCCTGTTTATCAAGAGGCAGACCACCAATGAGTGCCAACCAATCCACCCAATAGACAGTAAAATATATAGCTCTACTATCCCAAATATATTACAAATAACACTTCTAATTGGTAGTGAGAATCGGCATGTAAGCAGCAACTTGGAATCCAGATGTCTTTCATAGTTCCTATTGCGACATTGTCACGTTTTTAGGGCTCACCTGCTGTGCGCATGCGCATAGCTGGCGAAGCTCTATAGGGGCTTAAATAAGCTTTACCTAGACTGGCGATTGACTGGCGATTTGATGCTGTGCCCGTGGGCTTTTAGGTCAATGCGCAAGCGCATTGACCTAAAATGCGCGTGCACATCATCAAATCGCCAGTCAATCGCCAGCAGCACTCCTCCCCTGCTGCTTCACACTCTCATGCCGCTCTCCCCGCTCCGCCCCCTCCCTGCCCGCCGTGTCGCATTTCTCATCCCCCCTCCCCACAGCAATGCCCTCCGCCGGCCGTACTTTCACTTTGACGGCCGTGTTTCTCCTTGTCTCTCGTGTCACCAGGCTGTGTGTGCTGCCTCCGCGGGCACCATGATGTAACCCCACTCTCTTAAATGCCTGCATTATACCAGTCTTAAACATGATCAATAGCTTCAATCTGGGCTAACATATTTACGCTGATGATAATCATATTCACTTTAGGATATTCAGTTAACTATGTGCCCTTACTGTTGTGTCGGGCAGTTGGTCAGCCACGACACTCTCGGTGTATTTTATTGATAAGGTGTGGGCCAAACGTGCTCAACAATAATCACAGGAGCCTGCGCGCTGCTTAACTATCGGCATTACACTTACCACAGTGAGAAGAGTCGGTGTCAGACAAGTTAATATTTTCATGTTGCAAATTGGCTTTTGAAATAATCGAAGTTCATATGTCTGTTGTTCTAAACCACAAGTACTAGCTGTGTGACAGGTTGGAACGCCGCATCCACCACCACCACCGCATCCACCATCACCACATCCACCGCATCCACCACCACCGCATCCACCATCACCACCACATCCACCACCACATCCACCACCACATCCACCACCACATCCACCATCACCTCCACATCCACCATTACATCCACAGCCACATCCACAGCCACATCCACCACCACCACCACATCCACCACCACCGCATCCACCACCACCGCATCCACCACCACCACCACCCCATCCACCACCACCACCACCACATCCACCACCTCCACCGCATCCACCAACACCACCGCATCCACCATCACCACATCCACCGCATCCACCACCACCGCATCCACCACCACACCCACCATCAACACCACATCCACATCCACCATCACCTCCACATCCACCATCACCTCCACATCCACCATGACATCCACCACCACATCCACCACCACCACATCCACCACCACCACATCCACCACCACCGCATCCACCACCACCACCACACCCACCACCACTACCGCCACCACCGCATCCACCAAAACCGCCGCATCTACCACATCCGCCGCATCTACCACATCCACCAACACCACACCCACCACCACATCCACTACAACCACCACCTCATCCACCACTACCACCACCACCGCATCCACCACCACCGCCGCATCCACCACATCCACCACCACCACATCCACCACCACATCCACCATCACCACCACATCCACCATCACATCCACCATCAAATCCACCACCACCACCACATCCACCACCACATCCACCACCACATCCACCATCACATCCACCATGACATCCACCGCCACATCCACCACCACCACATCAACCACCACCACATCCACCACCACATCCACCACCACCACATCCACCACCACCACCACATCCACCGCATCCACCGCCACATCCACCACCACATCCACCACTTCCACTGCATCCACCACCACCACATCCACCACCACCACATCCACCACCACCACATCCACCACCACATCCACCACCACCACATCCACCACCACATCCACCGCATCCACCACCACCGCATTCACCACCACCACCACCACATCCACCACCACCACCACATCCACCACCACCACCACATCCACCACCTCCACCACCACCACATCCACCACCACCACATCCACCACCACATCCACCGCATCCACCACCACCGCATTCACCACCACCACCACCACATCCACCACCACCACCACATCCACCACCACCACCACATCCACCACCACCACCACATCCGCCACCACCACCACATCCATCACCGCATCCACCACCACCTCATCCACCACCTCATCCACCACCGCATCCACCACCACCACATCCACCACCACATCCACCACCCCATCCACCACCGCATCCACCACACCCACCACCATCACTTCCACCACCACATCCACAACCACCACATCCACCACCACCACATCCACCACATCAACACCACATCAACACCACCTCCACACCACATCGACCACCTCCACCACCACCACCACCTCCACCACCACCACCACATCCACCACCACCACCACATCCACCACCACCACCACCACCACCTCCACCACCACCACCACCTCCACCACCACCACCACACCCACCACCACCCCCACATCCACCACCATCACCACATCCACCACCATCACCACATCCACCACCACCACCACATCCACCACCACATCCACCACCACCATATCCCCCAGATCCACCACCACCACATCTACATGTGTGTGGCTCTGTGTGTGTAGGTGCAAATGCAATGTTCTTGGATTGTCGTCACAATAAAATACACTGAACATAATCTTCACAAAAGTTATTTACAAACGTTTAAGCTATTGCCATTATAAATTACAATAACTTTTATTTAAGTATTAATTATTTACAAAATTAAAAGCCATTGTTATTTGTAATATCAATACATCTAAGTCACGTAAATACAACACACATTGCATTACAAATGCTATAGGTGTCACATTTGCAAAAGTTAAAACTATTGACATTGTAACTGACAAAGCTATTAATTTTGCTACTTTCAAAACCAACACATAAATAAAAAAAGTGTCATTTACAATACCAATAGCTCAAACTTTCCTAATGCGAGACCTATTGCATTTCCAATGCTTGTTACATTTTTATTTAGATTTTATTACTGAATAAAAACAAGGGATGCTTTATTTCTGGAATCTTCAAGGTAGTATTTTTTTTTCGAAGATTTCCTCTGGGATTATTGGTTTCTGGGATTCTGAATTTTTTTTAAGTAGCTAGCACCGAGCTTGCAAGGCCAATTGCATGCAATGTTATCTTGGTGTAGGCTCGTTTATTTACGAATATTACAGCAAAAAGCTAGATGTTTGTGACATGCAGCTGTTAGGTTTGAATAATAGACAACGAAAGTAAGCATTCATTGCAGTACACGGAAAATACTAAGGTTTATATGTGTGCCCTGTGCGTTGCTGTTTGAAAACAACCCACCCTTGGAAATCCATGGGATTCTTGTACCACCTTCAGTGAACCCTCAGGTGCCCCATCACCCATCCTAGAGGCAGGTGTGACTAATAATCATCTCAAACCCTGTAGCTAGGCAAGCTTGCTACCCCGTCGGCAAAAGCCGTGGCACTGTCTATCTGAGGGACCAAATGTCTCCTGACCTGGTCGGAAGAGGTCGCTCCCCCACCCTCGCAAGGCTTTCTGACTCCGTGACCAGAGAGCGTTCACAAGCTGTTCCTTGGTATCGTAGCGCTTCACAACTATACCCCCAGCGCGACCTTTTCCCCCGCATTACTGCCGCTGCCTGCTTAGCTCGTCATACTTGTTAATTCAATTTTGTGCACTGTGCGTTGTGAAATCTTTGTGCTGTACTGCCAAGCCTGCGCTTTGTTTATAGATTGGCGCTTCACTTTGTGCCCGGTTGTGCCTTCTGTTCATCCCCCAGGCTGGTTTCGAATTCTCCGTAGTTGCAGCCATTTTGTTGTTTGTGTTGATTCCCTGACCGTAGCTCCACCCCGCGCCCGCCTCCCAGCTGACCCTGCCTCGCCCCCTCCACCATCCATACATGACAGATGCTCCCGCGCGCAGCGTTCACGCGCAGCGATCGCGCCCCAGTCGCGCCGAAGTGCGCCAAAGGTAAGCCCGTCTACGCCCGTCCGCGCCTGGACCGCGCCCAGCGCCAGACCCCCTGGTCCTCGTAATGCCCACCCCTCCCGCATTACTTACAATGCCACCACCCTCCTAGCCCTTAACCCCGGCCGTTCCCCCAACTGCGTCCAAGCCGCTCCTGGACACACCCATGGACCCTTCTCTTACAACTCCTGCAAGTTCGACGGCACCAAGAACAACTCCTCATCTACGAACACACAACAGATATCCGACCCCAACCACCTACAATGCATCCTGCTCAACACCCGCTCGGTCCACAGGCACGCCATCGACCTCTGGAATCTACTAGACACCATCTCTCCGGACGTCGCCTTCCTAACAGAAACATGGATGAACGCCACATCAGCCCCAGACATCACCATTGCCATCCCGGAAGGCTATAAGATCATTCGCAAGGACCGTACCGGCCAAACAGGAGGAGGCATCGCTATCGTCCATAAGAAATCCATCCGCATCTCAACCAGCTCAGACGTCAATCTCGCCAACACTGAACACCTTCACTTCCAGATCCACATCGACCCCAAGACCACACTCAGAGGCACCCTCCTTTACAGGCCACCAGGACCCCGCGCACAATTTAGTGAAGACATCACGGACTTCATCACTCCACACGCCCTCCCCTCCGAGGATTACATCCTTTTGGGAGACCTCAACTTTCACCTTGAAAAGAACAACGACCGCAACACCACCACCCTTTTGGACAACCTCGCCAACCTCGGACTTAAACAACTTGTCACTACCCCCACCCACATCGCAGGTCACACACTCGACCCTATCTTCACCTCCAGCAAACATGTCTCCTTCAGCCACACCACAGCTCTCCTTTGGACTGACCACAGCTGCGTTCACTTTACCTACAACAAGTCCACATCCAACAACCACCCCCAACCCACTCTGCGAAGAAACTGGAACAAAATCACCATCGACCAGATCTCCTCATCGCTTCTTCAAAACCCCCCCGCCCACTCCTCAAACCCCGACCAAGCAGCCACCAACCTCACCCAATGGTTATCCAACAGCGCCGACATCCTAGCACCACTGAAAAAACGACAAATCAAACTAGGCAGCAAGAAGGCCTCCTGGTTCAACGATGATCTTAAGAAATCCAAGAAACTCTGTCGCTCCCTTGAGAAGGCCTGGAAAAAAGACCCAACCACCAGCACCAAGGACGCCTTCAAAAACGCCACCCGCATACACCACCAACTGATCCGGAATGCCAAGAAAGCCGCTTTCAAGGACCGACTAGATAGCAACGCCCACAACAGCAAGGAATTATTCAACATTGTCAAGGAATTTACCAACCCCTCCGCCAACTCCAACGACATCACCCCCTCTCAAGCCCTCTGCGACTCCCTAGCCTCATTCTTCCACAACAAAATTGCAGACATCCACAACAGCTTCGACAACCGACCCGAAGACCAACCCACCCAACCCTCTGCAGGACCTCCACCCCCCTTGAACATCCTCAATGACTGGAACCCAATCTCCACTGAGGACACCATCCGTCTGATGAACTCTATCCATTCAGGATCCCCCACATACCCATGCCCTCACCACATCTTTAACAAAGCAGACTCCATTATAGCACCGCACCTCCGAGACGTCATCAACTGCTCCCTCAACTCCGCAACCTTCCCGGAAAGCTGGAAACATGCCGAACTCAGCGCCCTCCTGAAGAAACCCACAGCTGACCCCACCGAACTCAAAAACTACCGCCCTATCTCACTCCTTCCATTCCCGGCCAAAGTCATCGAGAAAGCGGTCAACAACCAGCTCACCGCCTTCCTCGAAACCAACAAATCCCTCGACTCCTCACAGTCCGGCTTCCGAGCCAAGCACAGCACTGAAACCGCCCTCATCGCAGCAACAGACGACATTCGAACTCTACTGGACAATGGAGACACAGTCGCCCTCATCCTCCTCGACCTCTCCGCAGCCTTCGACACGGTCTGTCATAGCACCCTTTTACAGCGCCTCAGAAACGTCGGAATCCAAGGAAAAGCACTGGAATGGATCACCTCGTTCCTCACCGGAAGAACCCAGAGAGTCCGCCTTCCACCATTCAAGTCAGAGGCCACTAAAGTCATCTGCGGCGTACCACAAGGATCTTCACTCAGCCCCACCCTCTTCAACGTATACATGAGCCCTCTCGCGGTCATCGCACGCCAACACAACCTCAACATCATCTCCTACGCCGATGACACTCAACTTATCCTATCACTCACCAGAGACCCTAACACTGCCAAAACCAACCTGCATGAAGGAATGAAAGAAGTAGCCGAATGGATGAAGCACAGCCGTCTGAAACTGAACTCAGACAAAACAGAAGTCCTCATCCTAGGCACCTCCCCCTCCGCCTGGGATGACTCTAGGTGGCCAGAGGCCCTTGGAAAAGCACCCATCCCGACGGACCACGCACGGAACCTGGGCGTCATCCTGGATTCCTCACTCTCGATGAACAGACAAGTCAACGCCGTTTCTTCATCTTGCTTCAACATTCTTCGCATGCTCAAAAAAACATTTCGCTGGATCCCCACCGAAACTAGAAAAACGGTCACCCACGCACTGGTCACGAGCCGACTGGACTACGGAAACACCCTCTACGCCGGTACCACCGCAAAACTCCAGAAAAAACTCCAACGCATCCAGAACGCTTCAGCCAGGCTCATATTAGACATCCCGCGTAAAAAACACATCTCTGGTCACCTGAAAAACCTCCACTGGCTCCCCGTCAATAAGAGGATTACTTTCCGCCTCCTAACCCACGCACACAAAGCACTCTACGAAATCGGACCCGAATGCCTCAACACACGACTGTCCTTCTACACCCCCTCCCGCCAGCTACGATCCTCCAACCAAGCCCTTGCCACTGTACCTCGCATCAACAAAACCACCATGGGAGGTAGATCCTTCTCCTACCTGGCAGCTAAAACCTGGAACTCACTTCCCACTCACCTTCGCCTTACTCAGAACCACCTAGCATTCAGAAAGCAACTTAAAACGTGGATATTTGACAAGTAATTCCCCACCCTTCTTCAAGCGCCTTGAGACCCTCTGGGTATGTAGCGCGCTATATAAATCTATTGACTTGACTTGACTTGACTTGACTTGACTACTCTGTTACTGGGGCTGCAACAGCGCAGGACCAAGAAGGTACGTACCTGTGACTGTACTTCAGTAGCTCAAGAGAGAGTAAACCCTTCCGCTCCAGCGACTGATCACTGGAGGGTTCTTTCCCATCTTCTGCACAACTCCTCGCTGCCAAAAGCAATCCAGCATTTCATTCTGATAGGCTCCACTCTTCAGGCGCAGGGGCTAAGGAAACACTGTGGATCCGTAGGACTTGAGGGGGGCTCATGTCCACCGCTGTTCCTGGGGCTCCTGTATGCCGCTCCTCCCCGCGCTGCTGATGTCAGCACGCACGTCGTGGCCGGCCGGCGCTACTTCCAAGGGACTACTTTTTTTTTAATCGTACATTTTTTAAATAAGCTATATATTTTTTTTTATATATAGCCTATGTCCTTCTGCTTGTCCTGACGTTTTCAAACATGTATTGGGTGTTTGGATTGGTGGTGTAGTTTTCGAGTTTACCTGGCTCAAAGGTCACAGTTCTCTCTTTATAATAGTAGTATAGATAGAGAAGGAACTATATAACCTTACAAGCTAGTAACCTTAAGTGTTATGCTAATGAAGGAATTGTTTTATTGGATTGAAAATTGTTTTTGCTCTTTTTATGTCTGGACGTACTGGCAGTACCCTTAAAACAATTGCATTAAATTCATCACATTGTTTGCATACATTTCCTAACACTCAATCCTAATTATAAATTCTTCCATTTCTGTTTCCAAGTGTGAGTTTTAACAAAATCTACCATGCCTTTTATTGATCTTCAACCATATTAGTTAGTTACCAATATTTAGGCCTCATTTAAAGTTAAATGTGTGGGTATTCCAAGTCCTAAGAAAAATGTTACAATTGTATTCCAGGAAAGGGCTCGCAATATTCAAAAATATTCGTGTTTCTATTATGGTGGGTCACAATAACATTGCCTATAGTCGCATTAGCCCACATACCGAAAGGAAAATTTGGGTTTTAACAGTCCCCTATGCAGCTATATAAATTTACGGCCTTTGATAGCCTTTTTGGGATTATTAACTGATTTTGTTAGTCCCCCTCTCACCAGCCAAGTAGATGATGAGAATTCTTAAAATGTATTGAAGGTGTTCTGTAATAAGATCAATTATTATTTGCATTCTCCTTTTCCTTTGCTCATATTTTGACCATGTTTTCACTACCCTCTTCTGTAATGAATGTAGGTAAATTCTGTAGTGAAGTACAATGCATGACTGCAAACTCATCCCGAGTTTTTTGGCATTTCCTGTATGATTTTGAACAATCTAAGATGCTGGTCTACTCTCTGTATCTTAATCTAAAGAAAAAAGCACTCTGCAAAAATAAAATGTAGTTTAGTTCCAGAAATAGGTTAAAGAAATTGAATGTTTTTCATATATACGTGAAGTACTACTCCTCACTGGTAAGCACTGCACTTTGGAAAGACTGTTAAAGACTATTTTAAATCACAAAATAACATTTGTCTGGCATTTTTGATTAATTGCACTGCTGTACTTATTACTTGGGCTCCACTCCTCAGTTCAGTTGTATTATGTTGTACATTCTCCTTTGACAGGTATCTGAGGCAGTTGTTTATCACTTCTCTATGCCTTGAGTTAAAGAGGTCTCTTTCTGTTTACCTTCACTTGTGACAGGTTTGCATACACAAGCTTTCTCTTATGTCCTATGCCCTAGCTCCAGGTAGTATCTAGTCTCCCCTTGTGCATCCATTCAGCAGATGTGTCAAAGCCAGTCTGTACCCACACAGGCTAAGGCAACACTCTTGCAATGGGATGCTGGCTCATGGTTTCCAAACGGGCGTGGTAAGATTGATCTTGAGACCTCTCCTGAGTCTCGACTCCCCTCAAACCCTGCCTGTGGGGACAGTGCTTCTTACACCATGGTTATGCGTAGTGCAGCTGAAGTCTTTGACCTTCCTGTGAGAAGGTGGCCTGATATGCAGTGCTCACTATTCTAGTGAACACTATGTATCAGTCCAGCAACCCTTATTGATGATTGGTTGTAAGTCAACCTTATAGACCAGCTATCCTAGTAGCGTGGATACGAGCAGTCTAAGGCTAAAGACTCGAGAGGGCGTGTTAAGCCAGCTGTTTACCACACATATACCCCTTGAATACCAAGTGAAAGGACACCACACAAGTGTTATGAAAATAAACAGTTATTTATTTAAAGATCACAACAGCCCTGTACTCTTTATGAGGACAGGGTACTAAGCACAAACCAAAACTCTTACAAAAATACTTAAGTTAGCACAGTATATACAAATGCCCGAGGGGCACGGAAAACCATATACTCTGAAAGTGGAATGCGAAATTCCTAGCAGGTAAGTACAGTACTAATAGCTTTTGGAATCGCTAGGACTTGACTAGGGAATCGTTAGATTACTTCTAGGAGGCCTAGGGGACTCGGGTGCAGTGTGTGCACTCTCACGCGAGATGCGGACAAAAGTCTATGGTAGCTAGGAATTAGAAAGTTAGTGTTCTCGGGCGAACCCGACCTGGTAGGGAGAAAACGAAAGTAGATTCTGACCCTTGGATAGTAAGGCTATGCTGGGGCACCGAAATGCCGAAGTTACCTAGCCCAGGGGCTGCAGCTGCATAGGTCTGAAAAGACGTCGGGAATCCTCGTAGACGGACCAGGAGCCGGAAGAAAAGATGCTGGCCGGTGACCAGTGAAGAAAGTTCAGATGGATCCAAGCCTGGATCTCGAAGATAGATGACACCTGAAAGCAGAGGGGACCAAGTTCGAGACTACTAGCCAGTAGTCAGTGGGCACCAGGAGGGCACCGGATGGTAGCCACCTCGACAAGGTGAGTGGGTGACGCTGTAGCTCGAAAATCTCGCGGACCAGGAGGCGTTGTCGGCGACCAGGATGGAGGATCGAGCTGTCCCACGAAGTTAGAAGCTGTCGGCGTCGCTGGACCCAGGATTGGGCAACAAAGCCTTGGCAAATTCAAGCCCACGCGGTGGACCTAAAATGGCGTCTGGAGTGGACCAGGAGGGTCCGGGGTGCCTCTCTTGAACAAGGAAGCAAGGGCCAGCCTGGAGCAACCAGACCAGCAGTCGTGAAGTCGTTGGGCGTCGTTCAGAGGGCCACAAGCCAGCCGGCTAGTAGCCAAACAACGCGGTGCACAGCAAACAGCAGAAGGGCCCCACGCAGATCGTGGAGATGCAGGGAGGCTGATCTTGGGTGCTGGAGCTGCGCAGGGTCGGGGCTTCTCGGACCCCAAAGCACTCACCAGTGGAGGACACGGTGGGCTTGCAGTAAAGATGTCGTGCAGTCTTGGCGATCGTCGGTCCCTCGAGGTCTCGTCGCACTCACGGTTCTCAGCTTGGCTGTAGAGGTGAGTAGAGGTCAGAGGTGCCAGGGAAGCCGGGTCTCGTCGAGCTGGGTCGTCGGATTCGTGATGAAGGACTTGCAGCAGACCGCAGTGTTCTTTAGGATGGTGCCCGCTTGATGCAGGGTGACTACTCCTTAGCCACAAGGGAGAATCTTGAAGAAGAAATCGTGAAGTCCTTTCGAAGAAAGTGGTATCTTGATTCCAAAGATGATCTAATTTGAACAGGGGGCCCGCTCCTATCTTTATACTAAAAAAGGGGGCTGACCCGGTGACTAGGTCCTGCCTATGGGTGGGACTAGGTGGGGGGTGGTTACACCCCTCAGCCATGCCGGACTTCCCCAGGCCAGGGGCTGGTGTGCCCCTGGAACTGGTTCAGACCGGCCTATGCGTAGTGAGCACCGGGGTGCCACTCAGCAGTCACCTTCCTGTAAAGCCCTGCCTACCCAGGATACACAAAACCATGTCTGGGACGGTGCTAGCACCGCCCCTGACAGGAAACCCTTTGTCCAGGCTCCCCTCGCTGGAAGGACTCCCAGCTGCAGGGGGTCAGACTTGTGTCTGTGGTGGCAGCATCCATTTTGTGGAGCTGAGGCTTCAGTTAACTTTAACCGGGGTTCACAGTTACATACATGTCGTGTCCCTCTAGAAGGGTGGAATGCTAACCCCGTCGCCAGAATTGGCGAGGGGTTAGTATTCCAATTCGTATGACACCTTACTCGACATGTTTTGATAAAGCAATACCAAAGATAGCATTTAACCGCGAGGATTATAATGCACTTAAGAGTATATGGTATGCGATATCATGGAACAGCTATTAGGACTTGATTCCGCAAGCTGCAGACAGGCTCAGCTCATGCCAGAGCACCATCTCACACGATTCCAAGCACTCTGCCTTCAGGATTGTCAAGGCCTGCCATAGGAGTGACTGATAGGAATCTGTGTGTCCATTTTAGGGTTAGGTATAGGTATACTACACCTACAGCAAAGGGTGATTACACGACTTTGCCCCAGCTGTCATGCAGCCAGTTGTGTCAAATTTAGGAGGCCAGCCAGGGGTGGCATAATACATGCTGCAGCCCCTGGCAGCCCTGGGTACACCTATGCCCTGAGTTACAGGGTCTGATAAGGTGGCCCAGTACCAATTGGTAGATGCACCTAGGGTACATGAGGTAATTTAGAAAGAGAACAGCCAGGCTGTGGGTCTGATTGGCAGGCCCACAGCCAGAGAAAGTCGTAAACCAGTGAAACAAAAGCAAAAAATCTGGGTGATCATAGGATTGCAGACCCTACTCTCCTACATGACCCCCCCCCAAACTTTGGGACAATAAGCTAACCTTGACCAGGTGAGTCTTCTTGTTCTAAGTGGAAATATCTGGAGAGCCCATCGGCATTGCCATGATCAGTACCAGGTCTATGTTCCACTGTAAAGTCCATCCCCTGTAGGGAAATGGACCACCTAAGCAGTTTGGGGATTTCACCCTTCATCTGATTTAGCCACAAGAGGGGCTTATGGTCGGTCTGAATCTTGAAGTGAGTGCCAAACAAGTATGGCCTCAGCTTCTTCAGGGCCCAAACCACAGCAAAGGCCTCCCTCTCAATAGCTGACCAATTCTTCTCTCTGGGGGTCAGCCTTCTGCTTATAAAAGCAATGGGCTGATCCTGACCATCAAAATTCAGTTGAGCAAGAACAGCTCCCACACCCAACTCAGAAGCATCTGTTTGGACAATGAATGGTTTGGAGTAGTCTGGACTCTTAAGGATAGGTGCTGTGCACATGGCCTGCTTTAGGTCATCGAATGCTTTTTGACAGCCTGCTGTCCACTGAACCTTTTTTGGCATTTTCTTACTTGTCAGTTCATTTAATGGTGTCACAATGGAACCATAGTTCCTGACAAACTTTCTGTAGTATCCAGTCAGGCCCAAGAAAGCTCGAACCTGAGTCTGGGTGGTTGGAGGAGCCCAGTCCCTGATTGACTGTATTTTGCTCTCCAGTGGCTGAACCTGGCCTCCACCTACAAGGTGGCCCAGGTATACAACCTGTGTCTGCCCTATCTGGCACTTGGTGGCCTTGATAGTGAGGCCTGCTGCTTGCAGAGCCTCTAACACTTTCCTCAGGTGGACCAGGTGATCCTCCCAGGTGGAGCTAAAGACAGCAATATCATCTAGATATGCTGCACAGAAGTCATCCAGCCCAGTAAGGACTTGATTCACCAACCTTTGGAAGGTGGCAGGTGCATTTTTCAGACCAAAGGGCATTACCACAAATTGATAATGCCCACCAGGGGTTGAAAATGCTGTTTTGGGCTTGGCATCCTCAGCTAACCTGATTTGCCAATACCCGGCTGTTAAGTCAAATGTACTTAAGTAGTTGGCAGAAGCCAATCTATCTATAAGTTCATCTGCCCTTGGTATTGGATGGGCATCAGTCTTAGTGACTGCATTGAGACCCCTGTAGTCTACGCAAAACCTCATCTCTCTCTTACCATCTTGGGTGTGAGGCTTTGGCACTAGAACTACTGGACTAGCCCAAGGGCTATCTGAGGGTTCAATGACTCCCAATTCCAACATTTTCTGCACTTCAGTTTTTATGCAGTCTCTAACATGATCAGGCTGCCTGTAGATTTTACTCTTGACTGGCAGGCTGTCACCAGTGTCAACCTCATGGGTGCACCAATTGGTCTGACTGGGTGTCAGAGAGAACATATGTCTGAAAGACTGAAGAACCTGTTTACAGTCTTTCTGCTGATGTTCAGAGAGGCTGCCACAAAAGACAACACCATCTACTGACCCATCATCAGGATTCTGAGTGAGCAGGTCTGGGAGAGGGTCACTCTCTTCCTCCTGTCCCTCATCTATGGCCATGAGCAAGCTCATGTCCTTCCTGTCGACATATGCTTTGAGCCTGTTGACATGGAGTACCCTGTGGGGACTCCTGGGAGTTCCAAGGTCTACCAGGTAGGTGACCTCTCCCTTTTGCTCAAGAATTGTGTGGGGCCCAGACCATTTGTCTTTGAGTGCTGCTGGGGCCACTGGCTCCAACACCCACACCTTCTGTCCAGGCTGGTAAACAGTCAGGACGGCCTTTTGGTCATGCCAAGCTTTTTGAAGTTCTTGACTGGCCTTAAGGTTTTCAGATGCCTTCTCCATATACTCAGCCATCCTGGAGCGGAGACCAAGTACATAGTCCATTATGTTGGTTGCAGGCTTTTTGAGAGGTCTCTCCCATCCTTCCTTCACCAAACACAAGGGGCCTCTCACAGGGTGCCCATACAAAAGTTCAAAAGGGCTGTAGCCAACCCCCTTTTGTGGGACCTCTCTGTAAGCAAACAGAAGGCAGGGCATCAGGACATCCCATCTACGCCTGAGTGTTTCAGGTAGTCCATGAATCATCCCTTTTAGGGTCCTGTTGAACCTTTCAACAAGCCCATTGCATTGTGGGTGATAGGGTGTAGTGAATTTGTAATTGACACCACACTCCTTCCACATAGCAGTTAAGTAGCTTGACATGAAGTTTGCACCTCTGTCAGAGACAACCTCCTTAGGGAAGCCCACTCTGGAGAACACTCCAACTAGGGCCCTTGCCACCACAGGTGCTGTGGTGGTCCTAAGTGGAATAGCTTCAGGATACCTGGTGGCATGATCCACTACCACCAGTATAAACTTGTGCCCTGATGCTGTCTGGGGTTCCATTGGACCAACAATGTCAATCCCCACTCTTTCAAAGGGCACCCCCACCACAGGCATTGGTATAAGGGGGGCCTTTGTTGTGCCACCTGACTTACCACTGGCTTGGCAAGTGACACAGGAGCGACAAAACTCCTTGGTATCCTCATTCATGTGAGGCCAGTGAAAGTGTGAGACAAGTCTGTCCCAAGTCTTTGTCTGGCCTAAGTGACCTGCTAAGGGAATCTCATGGGCCAAGGTAAGTAGGAAACCTCTCTGAGACAAGGGGACAACCAGCCTCCTGGTCATGCCAGGCTTGGGGTCTCTTGACTCAGTGTACAGGAGTCCATCTTCCCAGTATACCTTGTGGGTACCTGTGGCGTTCCCAGCAGCCTCAGCAGCAGCCTGCTGTCTGAGGGGTTCAAGAGAAGGGCAGTCTAACTGGTCCTTCCCCAGGTCTTCCCTTGAGGGTCCCCCTGAGCCCAAGAATTCAACTTGATCAAGTTCAAACTCTCTAGGCTCAGTTTCCCTCAATTCTTGCAGGTCAGCCTCCTCTGAGACTTGATCCACAACCTGGGGCAAGGGGGAAGGCACAGCCTTAACCCTACTGCTCTTTTTCTTGGAAGGTGTCTGGTCCATTGTTCCAGGATCCAGCACCTGTTCAGTGGGGCATTTTCTGGCCTGTGACCTGGTCACAGCAAACACATGTGCTGGCAAACCTAACATTTCCAGATGAGTCCTCTGCTCCACTTCTGACCATTGTGATGACTCCAAATCATTGCCCAACAAACAATCCACTGGGAGGTCTGAACTAACTACAACCTTCTTTTGGCCAGTTACCCCTCCCCAGGAGAAAGCTACAATTGCCATACTATGATTGGTAGTGACATTGCTTGCATTGGTCACCAGGAATTCTGTACCTGGCATGATCTGTCCAGGGTCCACAAAGCCAGGTGTCACCATAGTGACACTGGCACAAGTGTCCCTATAGGCCTGAGCCATTTTTCCATTAATGAAAGGTGTCTGTCTGTATTTGCCCAAAGTATTGGGACTTATGTCAGGGGACATATCCATATCCCCTGTACTGACAAGGACAGCCTGAGTGAGGGTGCCAACTAAGTTGTCACTCCCCTCAGAACCCAGGGTTAACCCTACTAAACCCTTGGGAGGTGCACTACCACTGCTGGCTGTACTAGGGGGCACAGGTGCCTTAGGGGCTGCAGTGGCAGGAGTCTGCCCTCCTCCTTTCTTGGTGCACTCACTAAACCAGTGAGTTTTACTTTTACAGTATTGGCACCACCTTTTAGATTGGCCTTCTTTCTTCTTTTGGGGAGCCTGACCCCCACCCTCTTTGGGTTGTTGGGGACCTGTCGAAGACTTCTGGTCATTTTGTTCCCCTTTCGAATCTTTACCCTTCTGGTCTGCTTTCTTCTGACCACCTTGATTCTGGCCCTGGTTCTGTTTAACTCTTGTTCTAACCCATCTGTCTGCCTTCTTTCCCAATTCTTGGGGAGAGGTCAGATCTGAGTCAACAAGATGCTGATGCAACAACTGGTTCTGACAATTGTTTAAAATTTGTTCTCTCATCATCAAATTGTACAATCCTTTATAATCAGTAACCTTACTGCCCAGCAACCAGCCCTCAAAAGCCTTAGTGGCACAATCTACAAAGTCAGCCCAATCTTGAGACTGAGTTTTCTGGGTATCCCTGAACAGCACCCTGTACTGCTCAGTGGTTAGGCCAAACCCATCAACCAGTGCACTTTTCAAGACTTGGTAATCATTAGCATCCTCTACCCTTGTGGTGAGGAGCTTGTCTCTTCCTTTACCTTCAAAGGAGAGCCACAAGATAGCTGCCCACTGACTTGGGGGGACACCTTGCACAGTGCAGGCTCTCTCCAAAGCAGTAATCCATTTGTGGATGTCATCCCCTTGCTTAAAGGGGGGCACTATCTTACCAAGGTGTTTTGTATCAAAACTCCTTTCCCTATTGCTAGGTACAATGCTGCCACCAGTGGGGACTGTCCCACTCAATTGTTGCTCTCTAGCAAAGGCAAGCCTTTCTTTGGCTAGGGCAAGTTCTTCCCTTTCAATCCTCAGATTGGCTGCCTTTTCCTTAGCTTCATACATTCTCCTCTGGGGAGATGTCATTCCCCTTTGAGAGGAACGTTGAGAGCCATTGGTATGAAGGGATCTGTTAGAGCCTCTTGATAGAGATCTAACTCGTCCATTCCCCATGTTAAGCTGACCTGAGAGTGGCCCCAGGGCTCCCCTAGAGTCCCTCTCATGTCTGCTTAAGTTGGTCCTGGTTAGTCTGACGACTTCTACCTGTCCCTGGTTTGCCTCACCCCTAGACTCCAAGTCATCATCCTCATCATCAGCATCATCTGCTTCCTGATGTGGAGGGTCCTGGTTATCAAAGGGTCCCTGTAGGGAGGGCATATTGCCTTCTGAAGTAGAAGGGTCTGGGTTACCAGCCCTTCTTGCATCATGAGTCTCTAAGAGACCAATCAGAAAAGCAGTTGTGGGGTTAGACCCCTGCTTAATCTTCCTAGAGGTACATACTTGTCGTAACTCATGGAAGCTAAGCGCAGTATATCTTGAAGGGATGACCTGTGGAGGGTCAACTGACACAAGGGGAGACTCAGTGTTTCCTCCTGTGACCGACATACTGCTTCTAGTGTGGTGTAAGTGATGCACCTACCTACACTATGTGTTACCTACTGGTCCCTTGCTAGAGTTGCAGCCAAGGTGTGCTAAGCCTTGAGGAGCTACAACAGCTGGTTCAGTAGAACTCAGAGTATTTAAGCTTTAGTTATATGTACCTAACAGTACTTATGTGATCTTTCAACAATATATTCTTAGGATACGTGTGGTAAAACAACAGCAAGCTCAAATCCCAACCGCTGCTCACCAATGTGAGAAGGTGGCCTGATATGCAGTGCTCACTATTCTAGTGAACACTATGTATCAGTCCAGCAACCCTTATTGATGATTGGTTGTAAGTCAACCTTATAGACCAGCTATCCTAGTAGCGTGGATACGAGCAGTCTAAGGCTAAAGACTCGAGAGGGCGTGTTAAGCCAGCTGTTTACCACACATATACCCCTTGAATACCAAGTGAAAGGACACCACACAAGTGTTATGAAAATAAACAGTTATTTATTTAAAGATCACAACAGCCCTGTACTCTTTATGAGGACAGGGTACTAAGCACAAACCAAAACTCTTACAAAAATACTTAAGTTAGCACAGTATATACAAATGCCCGAGGGGCACGGAAAACCATATACTCTGAAAGTGGAATGCGAAATTCCTAGCAGGTAAGTACAGTACTAATAGCTTTTGGAATCGCTAGGACTTGACTAGGGAATCGTTAGATTACTTCTAGGAGGCCTAGGGGACTCGGGTGCAGTGTGTGCACTCTCACGCGAGATGCGGACAAAAGTCTATGGTAGCTAGGAATTAGAAAGTTAGTGTTCTCGGGCGAACCCGACCTGGTAGGGAGAAAACGAAAGTAGATTCTGACCCTTGGATAGTGAGGCTATGCTGGGGCACCGAAATGCCGAAGTTACCTAGCCCAGGGGCTGCAGCTGCATAGGTCTGAAAAGACGTCGGGAATCCTCGTAGACGGACCAGGAGCCGGAAGAAAAGATGCTGGCCGGTGACCAGTGAAGAAAGTTCAGATGGATCCAAGCCTGGATCTCGAAGATAGATGACACCTGAAAGCAGAGGGGACCAAGTTCGAGACTACTAGCCAGTAGTCAGTGGGCACCAGGAGGGCACCGGATGGTAGCCACCTCGACAAGGTGAGTGGGTGACGCTGTAGCTCGAAAATCTCGCGGACCAGGAGGCGTTGTCGGCGACCAGGATGGAGGATCGAGCTGTCCCACGAAGTTAGAAGCTGTCGGCGTCGCTGGACCCAGGATTGGGCAACAAAGCCTTGGCAAATTCAAGCCCACGCGGTGGACCTAAAATGGCGTCTGGAGTGGACCAGGAGGGTCCGGGGTGCCTCTCTTGAACAAGGAAGCAAGGGCCAGCCTGGAGCAACCAGACCAGCAGTCGTGAAGTCGTTGGGCGTCGTTCAGAGGGCCACAAGCCAGCCGGCTAGTAGCCAAACAACGCGGTGCACAGCAAACAGCAGAAGGGCCCCACGCAGATCGTGGAGATGCAGGGAGGCTGATCTTGGGTGCTGGAGCTGCGCAGGGTCGGGGCTTCTCGGACCCCAAAGCACTCACCAGTGGAGGACACGGTGGGCTTGCAGTAAAGATGTCGTGCAGTCTTGGCGATCGTCGGTCCCTCGAGGTCTCGTCGCACTCACGGTTCTCAGCTTGGCTGTAGAGGTGAGTAGAGGTCAGAGGTGCCAGGGAAGCCGGGTCTCGTCGAGCTGGGTCGTCGGATTTGTGATGAAGGACTTGCAGCAGACCGCAGTGTTCTTTAGGATGGTGCCCGCTTGATGCAGGGTGACTACTCCTTAGCCACAAGGGAGAATCTTGAAGAAGAAATCGTGAAGTCCTTTCGAAGAAAGTGGTATCTTGATTCCAAAGATGATCTAATTTGAACAGGGGGCCCGCTCCTATCTTTATACTAAAAAAGGGGGCTGACCCGGTGACTAGGTCCTGCCTATGGGTGGGACTAGGTGGGGGGTGGTTACACCCCTCAGCCATGCCGGACTTCCCCAGGCCAGGGGCTGGTGTGCCCCTGGAACTGGTTCAGACCGGCCTATGCGTAGTGAGCACCGGGGTGCCACTCAGCAGTCACCTTCCTGTAAAGCCCTGCCTACCCAGGATACACAAAACCATGTCTGGGACGGTGCTAGCACCGCCCCTGACAGGAAACCCTTTGTCCAGGCTCCCCTCGCTGGAAGGACTCCCAGCTGCAGGGGGTCAGACTTGTGTCTGTGGTGGCAGCATCCATTTTGTGGAGCTGAGGCTTCAGTTAACTTTAACCGGGGTTCACAGTTACATACATGTCGTGTCCCTCTAGAAGGGTGGAATGCTAACCCCGTCGCCAGAATTGGCATGGGGTTAGTATTCCAATTCGTATGACACCTTACTCGACATGTTTTGATAAAGCAATACCAAAGATAGCATTTAACCGCGAGGATTATAATGCACTTAAGAGTATATGGTATGCGATATCATGGAACAGCTATTAGGACTTGATTCCGCAAGCTGCAGACAGGCTCAGCTCATGCCAGAGCACCATCTCACACGATTCCAAGCACTCTGCCTTCAGGATTGTCAAGGCCTGCCATAGGAGTGACTGATAGGAATCTGTGTGTCCATTTTAGGGTTAGGTATAGGTATACTACACCTACAGCAAAGGGTGATTACACGACTTTGCCCCAGCTGTCATGCAGCCAGTTGTGTCAAATTTAGGAGGCCAGCCAGGGGTGGCATAATACATGCTGCAGCCCCTGGCAGCCCTGGGTACACCTATGCCCTGAGTTACAGGGTCTGATAAGGTGGCCCAGTACCAATTGGTAGATGCACCTAGGGTACATGAGGTAATTTAGAAAGAGAACAGCCAGGCTGTGGGTCTGATTGGCAGGCCCACAGCCAGAGAAAGTCGTAAACCAGTGAAACAAAAGCAAAAAATCTGGGTGATCATAGGATTGCAGACCCTACTCTCCTACACTTCCTCACCCCACCTTGGAGATCAAGGCCAATGTATTTATGGAGGTTCTTCAGCTGGGGCAGATATCTACTGAGGCCCTCTAACAAAGCCCTTACGGATACCTTATTGAGGGCATGGGCCATACCTTGCTCCGGCCCCCCGATGAACTTCCAAATTGCATGACGCAACCACTGTAGGTGATCCTGTGTTTTTCTCTCAGCACTCCTCACCTGAATACTTGGTGATGCAGGTGTCCACGAGCAAAATAAATCCCAATACATTCCCAACTACTACTCCCTGATAAGTTGAAACGTTCCCCAGTTTGGTGCTCAAGTCTGTGAATGCCAGCTGCATGCTAGAACGCTCTTTTCAAGCCCTTTGGGGCTTGGTGCATCAAGTCCCCCCAGGTATCCCTGAATATCTCCGACTGGCGCTTACCCAGGCCATATAGGACGATTGTGACCCAGCCAAGTTCACAATATGTTATGGCTTAGACTCTGCCAATTCCATGGGCAGGCCATTGGCACCAGTGTCTCCATGTGCTGCTGCGCTTGGCTGTTGTCCCTCAAGAACATGCTGTTTGACAGGACTCGCCTGTTAGGGATTAAGCAAGCTCCACTCTTGAGTTGTTCTAGGAGAGCAGGGCCTTGTCGCACTCCCTGGTCTTATCTGCCCCATCTCGTCAGCTGTATCAGCCCTGTCGTACCTTTTTGGACTTCGGTAGAAGTACCCCATACCTTCAGTCAATTCAGGCTCAGCGCCCAGTAGTGCTGCGGCCCTGGTGCCTATCACCCAGCGAGAAAGTCACTGGGCTTCCCAGTCCACTATCCACCTGCAGCCCACATGTCAAACCCCTTTAGGTGCCGTTAGTGAAGCACAGCCACTTGGGGAGAGGCAGAATCAGACGAAACGTACTGAGTTTGCAGGTCATATTATCAGACTGGTGGGTGCTGCATATTGTTTGGAAGGCTATTTCCTACCCTTCCTTTCTGCGCTGCTTCAACTTCCGATTGCCTTCCCAGTGACTGACCGACAGCCATATTTTGTTTTGCATCAGAAACTGCAAGACCTTTTGTCCAAAGGGACTATCATGAGTGCCCTCACACCAGAAATAGGACCTGGTTGTTATTGCTGCTACTTTCTGGTGCCCAAGAAGCATGGAGACCTTAGTCTTATTTTTGACCTGCACCCTCTCAAATACTTAGTCCAAAAGGATAAATCAAAAAATTTTCACACTGGCCCAGGGTCTTGTCTGCTCTCCACCCTTGGAACTGTATGGTGGTTTTGGACCTGCAGGACACCTATTACCATATGTTCATTGGCGCTACCTGCAGTTGATGGTGGTGCAGGAGCACTTTTAACTTTTTGTGCTCACCCTTGGCTTTACCAGTGTCCCTTGGGTGTTCAGATCAGTGATGGCGGTGGTAGCAGTGAATCTTCAGAGGTCAGGGGACAGTCTTCCTCTGCTTCCATGACTGTTGAAGGGGGGCTCGCCCCATGCAGTCATCAACCACCTTCAGACAACGGTGAACTTCCTGTAATCTTCGGGGTTCACCTTTAATGTGCCAAAGTCACACTGACTCCTCTCCAGGCACTCCCCTTCATCAATGCTAGTCTGGATACAGTTTGGTTGTCCCCAGGAAAGGAGTCCACGACATCCTGGCTATGATCCTGATCTTTCAGCCTCGGTCCGGGTTTTCAGTGACATCAACTCAGAGGCTGCCGGGAGTGATGGCCTCTGGCATCCTGCTGGTCAAGCTCGCCTGTTTGCCTATTTAGGCTGAGCAATGGGATCGGAAGTCTCAGCAGACCTAAAATTAAGGGGATCTCTCCAACCACATTCAGATTTCAGAGGAGACTGTAAAAGATCTGCAGTGGTGGTTAGCGATTAGGTCAGTGACAGACCCTCTCTCTCTTCCAGACCCAGAGCTGTTTGCGGTGACAATGCACCTCTTCTGGTTTGGAGTGGCTGTAGGAAGCGGACTTTTTATATAGTGGGCCAAATGGAGGTATAGTGTGTAAAGAATCCAAGCAAACCCCAACTGATTTACAGAGGAACAAATGACACCCCAAATGCTCTTTTGTGGTAGGGTGGGCAAGCAGTTAATCATAGAGTGTGATGCTAAGCATTTATTGCACACACAAGTAGTATATGAAATGCACTCCAAGAAATCCGACACCAATTTATAAAAATGACACATAATTGTATTTAAATTTAGATACAAAGATCATTGGAATCAGGGAAATACTTTGTGAGTTATGAATTTTTTCAGTTTTCAAAAGTTGACAGAGCAATTTTTGGGAGCGGCAATGTTATCCTATGGGGAAAAAAACCTGTACTGCCTTCAGGGACTTAACAGTGACTTAGGGGACTATTTGTCTGGAATTATGGTGAGTATGGGGCAAGGTCCAAGGACACACCAACAGGTCACTTCAGGAGGCTCTGGGGCATCTGGGTGCAGAGGTGTTTTCAGCGTCGGGTGCCCCATTCACTTCAAAGGGGAACGTTCTGGTCAGAAAGCAGCTGCAAGCTGGGACTAGGAAGGGTCAATCCAGGGCGTCCCAGTGGGGGCTCTACCTTTGAGATGCTCAGGTACGTAGGGACACCATTGGTCCACTTCTCCTTGGGATGTGTGGCTTTGATGCAGTGGTGTCTTTTGGCATTGTGTTCGGAACTGGAGTCCCTCGCAGTCGAAAGGCGGCCTGCAGAAAGAGGCTGCAGGCGGGGACATAGTCCAATCTGGCCAGCCCAAGGATGAGCTTGACTCTTGTGGTCTCAGGACCCCGTGTGCACTGTCACCTTCCTCTGACTTGGGCTACGGTGCGCAGAAGCAGAGGCACTTTGAGGTGTCTGCAGTCAGAGATTCACTTCTTTGTCTTTGGTACTACGTGAGGGGGCAGACAGGGCAGCTAAGCCAAGCGTTGTGTGGGTCTGACTGTCCCTGAAGTCCTTCGGCATGCAAGTTGGTTTTCCTCTGCGTTTGGGTCTGGACTGGACACTCCCAGCCTTGATTGCTGCAAGGGGTCTGGTACCCAAGTATTGGTACTGTGCAGGTCCAGTCGGTCCTGGTATCTCCACACATGGAGGACGAATCGAACCTGTAGGATTACGGTAATCTCTTCCTGGGCTGCTGCAAAATCTGTAGTCCCGATAGGCGGCAAGACAGTAACTGGACCTTGCTTCTTTTTTTTACCTGCGACTGCAGGGGAGTAGAACCTCCTCTCCAAATAGGTTTCTTTGGCAATCGACGAAGCACTGGCTGCCCTCCGGGTTTCTTGGCGTCTGCACAGCGGCAGTACGAGGCAGTTGCTCCACAAGAGTCTGGTGCAGCTGGCAGGATTGGTGCCAAGTCAGTCGTGCTCCTCTGTTCTCGGGTCAGTCGTCTTCCTGGTCCACTCCTTCTTAGTGTCCATCGAAATCTGAGGTCTTGGTATCAGGGGTGCCACCTAAATTCTGTATTTAGGGAAGTTACAGGGAGTGTCGGGTAGTAGCCAATAGGCTTACCTACCTTTAGGGTGACTACACACTCTATATGGCCACTTCCTGTGGGAAGTGGGCATAACCCTGATTCTGAGGACCTAATTCCGCCAAAAACCAAGATGGTGAAATTTTCCTAGTAATACTCACTTCAGGTAGCCCACCTTTGAGGTGGAACTAGCCTGAGGGTGAACTTGCCTCCTAACTTTCGGATTTTCCCACCTGTCCTGTTGTTAAATGTGCCCTGGCCATGGAATGACATTTTCCCTGTCTGGGGGATGCCGAAATGTGCATATCACAGGATGTGGAAGCCTTTGATGCTTCCTTCCTTGATATGCATAATACTAATCATTCTGCTTAGAAGAGCTGACAGCACCTCCTGTCAGAGCAGGCTTTATCGGTCTCCGAAAGCATGGGCTCTCACCTCCAGGGGGTATCAGAAACACGTCTGGTGGCAGGCTGGGCAGGACCAGTCAGCCAACACATTAGAGGACGGTAGGTTTTCCGGGGGTATTGTGAAGGTACCCTCTGGGTGCATATATTAATAAATCAATCTCTGGCATCAGTGTGGGTTTATTATGTGAGGTGTTTTATACCAAACACCATAGGTTTCAGTGAAGCCATTATGTAGCTGGGAAACTCGTTTTGACTAAGTGCCAAGTTCGTACTTTAAGATGGCTTTCCTGTTCACTTGTACTGTCGGTAATTTAAGTGCCAGTACAGTGGCATGTCTGTTCCTGCAGATATGTCCTCGCATGTATTAGAATGCACCCTGCCTTAGGGCGGTAATGCCACGCTGTAGGGATGACTTCTAAATATTGCATGCAGTGGTAAGCGACATTGTGTGTACCATGCTGTGTTTTTACATTTAGAGCACCTTGTCCCGCAGCCTGCAGTGGCAGTCTGCTTGAGTGGCGCTGGGCCCCTTAGAGTGGCACAATATATGTTTCAGCTCTTAGGAACCATCTTTAGTACCTATGCCCTAGGTACCAGGGGTACCGTTTACTAGGGACTTACAGATGTGTTAATATTCTGGTCAACTAGAGATCAGTTGACCAATATACTCGTTTTTGGAAAAGAACACCAGCACCTGGAGGCCTGGTTAGCAGGAACCCAGTACACGTCAGTCAAAGTTGCATAAAACAACAGGCAAAAAGTGGGGGGACTACTGCAACAGAAGCCCAGTTTCCTACAATGGCCATCTGGGAGAGGTGGAGATCTGAAGCCTGTGGTCTCTGGCAGAGTCCCGGCTTAATACCAACCTTCTGGAGCTGAGAGCCATCTGCTTGGCATTGAAAGCTTTCCTTCTATCCTTTAAGGAGAGGATGGTACAGGTGCCAAGAGTCCCCATGCCTCTGGAAATTGCTGGGTCCCAAGGAATTTTTCTGATGATGAACCACTTGGCAGATTCTTTGCATGTCAGCTCAGACAAGCTCAGCAGTTGATGCCTAGCGAATAACGAGAGGCATACCTAGAGGTGGCCTGGGTCTCTTCTGTGATTGGGGAGACCCTTGGGTCTATCTGTTCGCCACAGATAAGAACGTGCAATGTCTGCACTTCTGTGCATTTGAGTTTCCAATGTGTCTCCTGCTCTGAGATGCATTTAGCCTCATATGGAACATAGGAAACCAGTATGCCTTTCGACTGATGCCACTTGGTCCCAGAATTCTGAACATCAGTACAGCCTGGGCACATAGCATCCTAAGGCCCCAGACTGGACACAGAGAGTATGGTATCCAGAACTCCTTGGCTTGAGCATCTGTTCCCCGGTCAGGCTGTCCATGCAGGATTCTCCACCTGGGCCTTCTCGCTTTCCACCTTCATGCCCTCAACAAAACCTTTATGCTGCAAATTTGTGGCTTGGTGCGGTACTCTGGATATAGACCGCCTACAGTCTCTTGGCACATTTAAAGGGTACATTTTGTCTCTATCAATATTTTTGTGGTTTCTTGATCAGCCCTCTTCTTTAGAGTCTCCAGTTGTTATGCACTTTTTGAAAGGTTTACTGCATTTCTGATATGCGTTCCATTTGAGCCACTTCATAGCTTTCAGCCCCATGACCGTGTTCCTCGTCGCCATAACATTGGTACAGCGTGTGCGCAAGCTTCAAGATGTGTCAACCCACCATACACCACCACCTTCCCAGACAAGCTGGTTTTGAGGATGTGGGAATCTTTTTTGCCTACAGTTACATGTCCGTCAAAATAACACTCTGTTGGTGTTCTGTGTTCTGCCTCACCCCTCCAAAGAGGAAGAGAAATTCCATCGCTTGGACCCTAAAAGAGCGCTGGACTTTTAAATAGATCGTACCAAAGAACACCAAGTGAATGATCCCCTCTTTGTGGGGTTCTTTGGACCTAAAAAAGGCCAGGCTGTGCAGTAGAGAACCATCCCCTGGTAGGTTTCCGCATGTAAATATGCTACGCATAGGTTAAAAACTGCCTCCGAAGGACTGCATGCTTTTTCTACCAGAGCCAAAGCTGCTATCACAGTCAGCATACGCAGTCCCTGTCCTAGTCATTTGCCAGGCGGTTACAGAGACATCCCTTCATATGTTAACAAAGCACTATTATTGAATAGTCCGGTTCACCGAGAGGGCATTTGGCTTAATTGGTCCTGCAGGACTCTCCGATTTGAGTCCATACACATACCCACATCCTATTATGTGCTGCTTTCATATCTATTCAAATGGCAAGGAATCTGCAGCTTGAAATCTCCGAGAAGAACAAGTTACTTACCTTTGATAACACTCTTTCTGGTTGACTCTATCTTCCCACAGATTCCTCTCCAATCCTTCTGTGGGTGGCATCTAGCTAGTAAAGGTTCCAAGTCTAGGACTCTACAAAAGGTCACATCAATTTGCTTTTGGGTCTTTCTTGGGTCTTTCTGCGTCTGGGGGGGTGGTGTATATGTATACAGACTCAAAAGCAACTGACATCCGCTCGTGGGTGTTGCGCCTGTTGTAGAAAGCTGGCTCTCTATATTGTGTTTCCAAAAGAGGTGCACGGTGCATAGAGTCCAGGTATCCCTTATTAGTGTACAGGGGCTTGCTTTAACAATCTGGTGTGGTCGTGCAGCCTTCGTTATTTTCAGAGGGGAGCGTTAGGCATTTGTTGCTCACACAGTCAATAAATGAGACACACACTAAATAAGGAAATCCGACATCATTTTAGAAAAAGAACATATATTTTTATATTCATTTAAACACCAAGATATGAGATTAGGTAAGTACTTTTTGAGTTAGCGATTTAAAAAAACACAGGAAGTACAGCTGTCAAATTTGAGGGATGGGCCTCGAACGCGGGACTGTTCTATTGGAGAAGCACACCCTTCATAGGGGTAATTGCAATTGAGTTGCATGGTTGTTCTTCTGGACTTAAGGTAATTTGAGGTCGAGGTCTTTGGAACCACCAGCAGGTTTGGTTTACCTTCCTTGGGTGTCCGGGTGCAGAAGTGCTGGTTGCCAAGGGAGCCTTGAACGTGACAGCTGTAGTTTATGGAGAAAACCTGCAACAGAAAAATGCTGCAACTGGGAACTTGGGGACAAGTCAGTCAGAACCCAAAGGGGTGGGGGGGCACCTTGATTAGGCTCCAACACTGGTTGTGGGGCTCGGATGCAGAGGTGTGTCCCCTCTGGTGGTCACTTCCATTGGAGGCTCTCACTTATCGTCCTGGAGATGGGGGACAAAACATTACAGCAGGGCCACTATCCATGATGGCCTCTATGGTGTGGATGTCCCATGTAGGTAGGTAGATCTTGGTAGAGTTGGTGCCCGGACTGGACACAGAACAAGCCTTGGTTGCTGCAAGGGGTCTGGTACCCTGGGTATTGGTGCAGGGTGGCTCCTTGTGTCTCCAAACATGGTGGGAGACCGATCTCCTGGAGCATGGTGACCTCCATCTGGGTGGCTGCTGCCTCAGTGGCCCCAGTGGTCAGCAGATTGGGAAACTGGACATTGGAGCCCCTGGCTGCAGGGAAGTGGTGCCTCCACTTCAAGGGAGATGCTGGCTGGCTGGCTGGTTCGCCAAGAGCTAGCATCCCTCCAAGGTTTTGGAGGATGCACAGCTACAGGACGAGTTGGGTTTACTTATTTATTTTTTATTTATTTAAGTTTTGTATAGCGCTAGCTGGACTCGGGGGTATCAGAGCGCTTCACATCAAATACAAATAAGCATCAAAAAGACAAGTTGTACGTAAGCAGGGCAGGGAGCACAGGGGGAAGAAAAGTCTGTACAAAAGCAACAAGAGTGCACAACATGGCGGAGATCACGGGTGAGTCTTCCGGCTCTCTCTGGGAGCATAGAGATAGAGATCTATCAAAGTCAAACGGGGGGTTCTTGTTACGATCCTGCCCGCTCAAGAAAGAGGGCTTTGAGTAGCATCTTGAATTTCGGGAAGGAGGCGGTCATTCTGATGTTGGGGGGTGGGGGGGGAGATGGAGTTCCATAACTTGGGAGCATTACCCGCAAAGGACTTACTAGATGTTTTATGTTTCTGTGATTTCAGAGAAATGAGTAGGAGCGTGTTGGAGCTTCTGAGGTTCCTAGACTGACTGGCTCTTTTGAGTTTGTTGGCCAGATATTCTGGTTTACCTGTATGCAGGGCTTTGTGAGTGAGGCAAGCTGTGCGGAAGGTGGCTCGTTGGTAAATAGGGAGCCACCTCAGATCCTTAAGAGCCGGAGTAATGTGCTGATATTTCTTGGTTCCCGTGACCATTCTAGCTGCGGCGTTGAGGGTAGTGGTCAGAGGTCCCAGGTGTGATTTGGCTGTTCCAGTCAGAGTAGCAATGCCATAGTCAATTCTGGAGAGTACCAGTGCCTGAGTGGCCTGTTTCAGGTCTTTCGTGGGGAGTAAGGGTTTCAGTTTGTAGAGAAGTTTCAGGTTAAGGAAAGCACTTTTGGCAGTTTTAGAGATGTGTTCTTTCATGTCCAGTTTGGGGTCAAGAGTGATCCCCAGTGATTTGACGGAGGTTGTAGGTACAAGGGGAACATTAAGGGCGTTTAAGGCTTTGAGCCAATCAAGTATTTGGGGGTTTTCATCCTTATTTGAGATGAGGAGCACTTCTGTCTTTTCTTCATTAAGTTTGAGGTGGTTGGATGAGAGCCAATGTTGGACCTCTGTGAGTGTGCCGTTCAGTCTGTGGATGTCTGCGATCAAAGTTGTGTGTCGTCTGAGTAGAGGTGAAAGGGGATGTTGGAGTTCCTTAGAATTGCAGCATGTAGATGTTGAAAAGTTGTGGAAAGAGTACTGACCCCTGTGGGACTCCTCTAGTAATGGGGAGGGGATCCGATTCAAAGCTTTTAATTTTGATTATTTGTGTGCGGTTGTTGAGAAAGGAGGCGAACCATTTGAGAACTGTCTTTTCCAAACCCGCTCTCTTCTGGAGGACATTGAGTAGCAGGGTATGATCCACTGTATCAAACGCCGCCGAGAGGTCTAAGAGGATGAGAAGGCTACATTGGTTGGAGTCAAGCGACATGTGTAGATCATCCATCACATTGAGGATTGCGGTTTCTGTGCTGCAGCCCTTTCTGAACCCTGATTGGTGTGGGTCAAGAAGATTCGTGTTTTCTAGGTGATGGGTTAGCTGAGATAGCACACATTTTTCCAGAATTTTCGATAAGAGCGGAAGGTTCGAAACTGGTCTAAAGTTGCTCATGACCTTAGGGTGAAGGCCGGGTTTTTTTTTTTTTAGGAGTGGCGTGACTTGACCTAGTTTAAGGCAGTCCGGAATGGAGCCATCGCTCAGAGAGCTGTTGATTATCTTGGCCCAGATAGGGGCTAGAGTGAGCTTCAGGTCTTTGGTCAGTCTCGAGGGAAGCTGATCAAGGGAGTGTGACGAGGGATCAGCGGTGGCAATGAGATCGCTAATCTCTTCAATTTGGATAGGTCGGAAGGAAGACCAGCGTGTGGCTGCGGTTGCTGGCCTTAAGTGGGTAGTAGCAGTGGGAAGTGACTTTGTGCGGGCGTTGGGCAAGTCGCTGAAAGATTGGTCAATTGAGGTAATTTTTTCGTTGAAGAAGCTAGCAAAGTCATCACATTGGGATTTGGGCGCTGCTAAGCGGTCTATCATAGGAATGGAGGTTTGGTTCCTGATGATATTGAAGAGTTCTTTAGGGCGGTTTTTAGCCTTGTCTAGAGCAGAAGAAGGATGATTTTTTGCTCTTGATATGATTAAAGTAGGTTTTGCGAGTTGCCTTAAGTTGGTCCCGGCTGAGGGAGGTGGGGTTGTTCCTCCAAGTTCTTTCCACGGCTCTTAAGAGTCTTCGCTCTTCGTTGATGTCAGTGGAGAACCAACACCTGGAGGGGATGCTTCTGTTTTTTTTTTTGTTTTCTAGGTGCCTGTTGATCCAGGACGCGCTCCAGGTTAGAATGATAGAGCGAGGTGAGTTCCGTGGTTGAGAGGAGCTCCGTCGAGTTCGGGAGGAGTGAGCTAAGAGCATCTTCTAGCTTGTCAGGGGGGACTCTCGATATGTTTCTGACCCACTTGGGGGAGGTTTAGGTGGGTGGGAGGGATAGAGCCTGATGGTTGATATGAAAGAGGATGGCGTGATGGTCTGACCAGTCCACTGGCATGATGTGGTCAATCGAAATTGTCTTTTTGTCCACAATGATTGCGTCTAGGATCGCTCCTCTGTGGTGGGTTTCCTCTGAACAGTGTAGGATCATATCGTGATCTTGTAGAACCGAGGTGAGAGATTGGATGAGTGGGTTTATGGTTTCATTCCATCTTAGGTTGAGGTCGCCCAGAATTATTCTGAAGGCGCTATTAAGAGCGGTTTGAGTGATCAGATCCAACAGCTGATCGCCAAATTCAATAGCGTTTCCTGGAGGGTGGTATTCAAAGGAGTTATAACGGAAGGAGGGGGATTCAGTGACGGAGAGGTCACTTTTGTATATAATTGCTATACCCCCTCCTTTGCGTATGGGCCTGTCTTTGTGGATAAGTGAGAAGCCGGGCGGCACCAGCGTGTCCAAGATGGGAGGGGATAAAGTGTTCAGCCAAGTTTCAGTGATGAAGGCTACATCTAGGTCATGGGAGAGGATGGTTTCGGCTAATTCCGTTGCATGTTTGACGGCGGATCTGCAGTTGATAAGCATGCAGTTAATGGGGGCCTGTATTAGAGTTTGGGTTGACAGAGTTCGCTCTGGGTAAGGAGGAGAGATAGGCTGGGGCTCTGGCGGCTCTTTTCAATTGTCGAGACAGGAGTAGGCAGGAATGGTTTGGCACCAAGTCCTCGGCTAGTTCAGAGTTTTTGCATTCTTCAAGTATTCTTTGTCCTTCTCTAGTCATATTAAGGGGTAAGCAGCCCGATGGGCTAGTTACCCCTTAATACGAATTCTCTGATTTGTAGAACTAATAACTTGTGAGGTTATCCAGGTGCTGTCCCTAGGCATGGGGACATTAAGTGATTTGCCCCGAAGCACAAGTTGTTGAGCCGACTCCGCGACTCGAACCTTGCTCTCCTGTTCCTAAGTTGGCAGCTCTGGCCATTACATCCCATCCTCTCCTTAGGCCACTATACCTCCTTCTTGACCACTTCCTGTGGGGAGTGGGCATAACCCTGTCTCAGAGTTCCTAATTCCACCCAAAACAAAATGGTGGAATCCTTCTTTCGTGGAGCGCTTCGGGCATCCCCCCTTAGAGGTGTGACTAGCCTGGTGGTGCAACACTCCTATTAGCGTAGTTAATTTCCTGCCAGTCCTGGTGCCAAATGGGCCTCAGGGCAAGGGGTGGCATCTACAAGTTCTTAGGGATGCCAGAGTTAACTATCAAAGGCGGCATAGAAACTAAGAATTAGTGAATTCCAGACTTTTCTGTGACCAACCATTCATGGTCTTTAATAAAAACATAAAGAACATCTGAATTCCTACCAGAGTTTCCTGATTTTCATCAGTTTTTCATTGACCATAGCAATGTCTCATATTCTACCCCAAAAAATTCTATGTCCTTTAAAAGCAAGAAGAATCCTTAATTTTTATGGGTTAACAACCCCGTGAGCAATGCGTTGGAAAAGTGGGCATATAAATAAAATATTGCAGTGTTGAACACGGTTTTTCAGTTGGTAACAAATTAAAATGGTACATTCACCTGGGAGCCCTCAATTTGTGAAGCAGCCACATTCTTACTTATTAATGATATTCTGCCACAGGAGACTGGCTCATGTGCATGAATTTATAAAACATTACCTTGGATGCAAGATGACACAAGCATTTGGGAATAAGTTGTTTTAAGAAACTTATCTTCCTCTATATCAACTTTTGACGCACGTCCGTTAAGAATGCTGCTTGCTATTCTGCAAAGTGTGTACATCAAAACAGATGTGTACTGCAAAAGAAATGCTGAACTTGTCTTTTTCAATAACTATCCAGCATTGCAGCTATGAGGGATACATTTGTATTTTTCCCATATGCCCTGTGAAGAAATGTTATGAGATTAGAAGATTAATCTGCAGTTGGTGCAGAGTTGTACCTCAAAACTATTGTTACAGGTAACCGGAAGTTTTTCTTACACACTATAATGACTTTTGCTCTCCTATTCGTAGGCAGTCCTTCCTCTTGACCGGTGATTTACCGGCCTTACCCACTTTGAGTTAATTGTGCTGTACGGACCCATTTATTACTATGATGATATTGGTTCTTAAAATATGTTAATCTAACTTCATATAATGCTAATGTGACAATCATGTGCATAATGTTTGCTGTCTTTTCTTCTTAAAAGTGCCTTTTCGTTTTTTTGCCCTCAGCAAACTGCCCAGAATGGATATCTTTCGGACAGCAGGTTAGTACAGTTCTGCATTCTCTATAGCTGTTCAGCGGTACACTGTGAGGAGAAGCAGGCCTTGAAAGACCAATATTGTTAAAGAAAATGAATAGAGCTAACACTGCTCATACTTTCTCCTTTTAATAACAGACTCTTCCAGGAAGCCTTACCTCTTAGCACACGCAAAAGAAGACAAATGTTTAGGTACCTCTGGGTTTCTTGTCTTCTTTGGTGGTCTTTGTAATTTTGTTATGAGTCTAGCCTGTGTTTGCTCTCAACATGCATGAGCTCCTCTGGAGTTTCACTTTTGTATTTGCATTTACTTTTCTGCGATTGTATTGTTTAGGTTTTCCAACAGATTGTTGAGGAGGTCTGCCTTTGGCTAAATGTCAGCTCTTTTTTGGTTCGCTGAGGTAAAATATCGCCTGGCCACAAACATGCACTGTTAATGTCTTCTTGAGAGCCACCATCCCACTCTGTACAACGCAGAACAGAATGTAGTTAATTTTTGGTTATTTATAGAGTTTATATCAAAACTAAATCTTTCAGCTCTGTGAAATTGTAGGTTATGGCCTTAACTAACTTTAGTACAGTCAGCATAAAAGATAATCTATTTAACAGTTCACTGAGGCTTAGCAATGGAGGACATAGTATTTGTATCATATGTTTGCCGTAGATGCATATGCTTAGCATTATCCTGCCATCTGGTGTTGGGCTCGGACGATTACAAATTGTTTTTCTTCAGAGAATTCTTTGATTGACGAGGCATAGTGAGTCCTCCTCCGGTGTGCATTGCGCATGCTGCTTGGCTCCTTTGTTAGATTTTATTTTTCCACCATATGGTTCGAATGTCTATCGAAGCTCCGGGGCCGAACCTTAATTCCTCACCGAAGCATTTGTGATGCTCCTTTTTTCTCTCCGATCCAACAAATTTCCCATCCAAAGGACATCAGCTGGTGTTAATTGGTCATTTCACGGCACCTGCTTGGGCGTCAGACCCCGAACAAGAAACATAAGACACAGAGGGGCAGACATGCAGATAATGCTGGCTACCAGAGGGGACAGCTCAGAATCAGACCCAGATTCCACACAAGGGCACATGAGTACCTCTGTGAAACTGCCCAAACCATATACCACATGGGCACATCTTCAAAGACCTCTGCATTGAAACCGGCACCTAAGCTGTTGCCATCGGAAGCATATACTCAAGATTGCTACCGGTGCAAAAAGCTCTTCGACTATTTCCACATCTTCATCACAGAAAAGCACAAAGAGTAATACACAGCCACAGCAAAACCAGTTGCAGCCTATTCTTGAGCGCTTGCAAGACAAACTGGACAAAGGACAAAATAGTCTTTTTGTTCACCCGGACACTGGGAAAGTAGGCACCAAGCCACCATCAACTGTTACTGTTAGGCTTCCTAAAAGGAACAACACTTTTGAGGAGGACATTGCTGGGGCTGAACCAACCAGTCAACCAAAGAAGGAGGACAGAGGCATACACCCTATTTGTTTCCCTCCTCCTCCTCTAATCCTTTTCCATCTTCAACTACTCTACTTTCAAGGCCAGTGCAGACACTTTCTCTGGAACACTTGCCTTCTGATCAGCCACTTTTTTCACCAGATCAGTCACCTACTGGTGGTGATTAACTTGAGGAATACAATATCCCTAATTTCACAGATCCACTGGGAGATTCCAATACTCTCCCTGACCCATGGGATGTTTGTCATCAATCCACTGAATGATACAGATCCTAACATCTATCCATTCAAACCCTCACCACCAGATAACACTGCATGGTACCATGATCTTACCAGTAGGGCTGCTGCATACTACAAAGTAACCCTACACACTATCCCGCAAGAGGATGATTTCTTGTATGAAACGCTGAATGGATCACAAAAAGATGGCTCAGTCGCTCCCTATGCTAAAAGGTATTTTGGCTTCCACACAACATATTTAAACAGCCAGTTAAATCTAGGTTAGTCACCCCTCGAATTGAGGAGAAATATAAAGCATGCCCATTGAACCATGATTATATTAAGGGCCTAATCACACCAGATTCATTAGTGATGCACTCAGGCAGGATAAGAGCAAATTTACAAGGCACAGGGGATGTGCCTCCTATAGATAAAAAGAGTAAGAAATATGATGCGGCCGGTAAACGTGTTGCAGTACAAGCAGTCCTCCACATGTGTATTGCTAATTGTGTGTGACTATTCTCCAGATATAATTGTGCCACATGGGATGAATTGCAGGAACTACTGGAACACCTCCCTGATGAGTACCAAAAACTTGGTACACAGTTGGTGGAAGAAGGCAGGGCTATATCTAATCCCACTATACGGTGTGCCCCAGACTCTGCCAACACAAGCACCTGTGAGGTTAACACTAGTGTCTTTTATCAGACGTCAGGCATGGCTCAGAGTCTTCAGCTTCAAACTGGATGTACAACACCTGCTCATTTTACCATTTTGATGGACAAAATCTATTTGGGCAACAGGTGGATGAAATGCTTGAAAAGTTTAAAAGACACTGAAACCCCTAAACCAATGGGGTCCCTGCAAACATTTCAACACTGTGGTTCCTTTTGTAGGGTTTAGTACAGGGGTGCAGTCAGAGGGGGTTCCTCCACGGACTACGGGACTAGGCATAAACAGGGCTCCTATTGCAGTCAATTTACCAGGAGATCTTTCTATAAAACAAATTATTGAAATACAGGTAGAAGCCATGCAACCACTACCAAAACTCCCACTCCTCCAAAACGGTGACCACCTCCACCCAACCACATATATCACCAGTTGGGGGAAAGTTAAAACATTTCTATCCACACTGGCAGGAGATAACCACAGACCAATGGGTACTATCTGTATTCAAAGATGGTTATTGTTTAAAACTCAAGCACCACCTACAATACCACCAAGAACACAAAAATATGCCACAACATCATCTTGCTCTTTTACAGGACGAGGTTCTCTCTCTCCTGCAAAAAGGGACAATAGAGAATATAACCGTACAATATCGAGGACACAATGCTACGTTTTACTTTCTCATTCCCAAAAATGACAAATACCTAAGGCCTATCATAGATCTCAGGCCACTCAACAGTTACATTTCCTCATAACACTTTCACATGGTCACACTGCAAGCAATGAAACCACTGTTACACCGAGGAGATTTCATGACCGCATTAGACCCCAAGGATACATTCTTCCGTATTCCCATTCATCCAGCACACCTCCGTTATTTACATTTCCATCTCAACGGGCAACACTCAGTTCAAGGTGCTACCCTTCGGTGTCAATACAGCATCAAGGGTTTTCACCAAATGCCTTGCAGTAATGTAAGTAAGCAAATAATGTATTGTTAAGTTAATTCAAACTCACAATGTAAAAACATAACCATTATATTTAAAACTACAAAAAAAACCACCCTTTTCAATTTCTGCAGCAAATAATTTGTATCTGAATGTACAGTCTTTGATATAGAGCTCGCTGGAATTACAGCATGAGTGGGGCACCACGCCCAGTTATCAATCCTGATGTCTAGTTAGGCCCAGAAAATCATGTCAAATTTAAAGTTCCGGTGCTTCAGGATGTAAACCTAGTCAGTGCAGTTTAGCCAGTCATCTGCATGTTCAGATTAAACATGCCAATTTAAAGTGCCAGTGCGTTTGGATAGACATAACCAACGCTGTTTTACCAATCACTATTCGCTTTGGGACTTGCAGTTAAGAATCTCTTCCACTGTATCGAAGAAATTTGTAAGTCAGCAGTTTAGTTGAGTTGCAGCTGGATTGAAGCATAACTTTACTGCCTGCCTGCAAGTCCTGATCCCGCACTGGTTGAATATTGGACAGAGTAGAGTGCATCTGATTCCCAGGAGGCTTGGGCAGATACAGATGACATGCACAAGGTCCTCGCTTCCCGTTCCATAGAGGTGGCAGATTTGCACTCCTGATGTCCTTTTCCAGGGCGGTAGGTGCGGGAGGATTGGTAAAATGCTAAAATGTAGCCTTAAGAATTTTTCTTTTGTCTTCATTTTAACTCCTGTGCTTTGCCTTCAGTGATAGATGTACTTCTTGTCGCTTTTGTTACAACTTTTTTGAAGCTCTGATGAGCTATAGTGGTGGCCCACAGATTAGTTAGCCCGAATTTGTTTAGTGAATAGATCAAGTACTCTCTGGTGGGTGAAGTTTTGCAACACGTCAGTTCGCTTTAAATATATACATTTAGAGTTCCTGGCTCAGTGCCTCTGATCTTGTGACAGCTTTTTATATATGCCCCCCTCCTTTCCACTGATTGTTTCTGTAAGCCAAATTCTAGGCATATTTGGGCAGGGACACATAGTTTAGAAGGTGAAAAATTGCTCTGTAAGCGCTGGTGATTATTTTATCCAGGGCAATCGCACCTCTCCCTTGCATTGATTTGCTCTAGGCCTGGGCTTTGAACGTAGCCCCGTTTGTGTTTTCTACACTCCGCGGAGCTCGCAGAGTGCAGAAAACTCCGCTTCACGGTGTGCAGCAGAGTTTTTCCTCCGTTCGCGAGCACGAACAGTAAATTCCTAAGCTGCCGCTCGGGCAGAATTTCTACCCAAGCAGCAGGAATACCAGCACAAACTGCAGTTTGCACTGCACTCCTCCACTTGCGGAACTTCGCTGAATTTGTTTGTAACTTCAGGAGTTCCGCGTAGCAAATGTCAGCGAACTACGCCCAGGCCTGATTTGCTCCCATATGTTAGCATTGGTTGTAATTTTGCTTGAATTACCTGCAATAAAGGGTCTAGGGTTAAATCTGACAGAACTTTTTTTAATGGCTTTAATTGCTAGGAAGCTTGTGGTGTCCTTCTGGCACAGGGCCTCCAGTTGGGGGTTGTACCAGCCTCTGCTGTCCACTAACACTCCGAGATATTTATATTTGGTTGCCAAGTCTAGGTGGTGTCCATCCAAATACCAGCTCAGCTTTTTCTTCCTGAGATAACTCACTGTCATGATTTTTGTTTTGTTTAAGTTGATGTTTAGTGCATTGACTTGCGAAAAGTTGTAGTGGAGGTTCATCTAAGAAGAGAAGGAAAACATATTTTCCCCTATCTAGATGATTGGCTCATCAAAAGTCCAAGCTGCCAACAGTGTCTTCAAAACACTCAACATGTTATCAACCTTCTGCACAAACTAGAGTTTACCCTAAACATGCAAAAGTCACATATGCAACGATTGTAAATTCAGCTAGGTGCAACACTCCTTACAGCTATCCCCCTTTAGTAGCACATCTGGCACTGGGCAGTCTATCACAAAATCCACCTCCTAGCAGAATACCTACCTGGGGTGGGCAACAAATTCCCAGATGTGCTTAGCAGGACACACCAGCAGGTATATGAGCGGGAGATCAACTTGCCACTACTTTACTCCTACTTCAAAAGATGAGTGATTCCAGACATAGACTTGTTTGCCACTCGCCTCAATTCCAAAGCTTTACCTCAAGGTTCCCCCACCGTCAAACCAGGGTTAATGCCCTGCGCATGAATAGGTCAGGAGTACTTGCTTAAGCTTTTCCACCTCTCCCACTAATTTCATATCTGGTTCAGAAGTAAACACCAACATCTCTAAAACTAATCCTAATAGCCCAACATGGGCACTGCAGGCATGGTTCACAACCCTACTGCTACTATCTTTAGTGCCACAGAAGAAACTACCTCTTTGGCCACATCTACTAATTCAGGATCAAGGAAGAGTAATGCACCCCACTCCCAAGCAGTTAAATCTAGCGATTTGGCTCCTGAAATCGTAGAATTCAGACATTTTCAATTACCACAAGAATGTATAGACATCCTTAAAAAAGCTTGTAGGCCTACGACTAGATCATGTTATGCTGCAAAATGGAAACCGTTTGTGCATTACTGTACAGGTAAGCACTTTCACCCTTCAGCGCAAGACATTATTGGCTATCTCTTCCATCAGCAGCAAACAAAGCTTGATTAAACTTCTACCATATTACACTTAGCAGCGCTAGCTGCCTACATGCAAAACAGGCAATATAGGTTCCTGTTTAAAATACCAGTAATCCAAGCAGTCATGTAAGGACTAAAGGTTATCCCATCTCCCTCGCCACCAGCCCCAGCCTGGAACCTAAACATTGTCCTCACCAGGCTAATGGGGCCACCATTTGAACCACTTCATTCATGTAAACTCCAATTTCTAACATGGAAAGTTGCCTTTCTAAAGGTGATCACTTCTTTCAGAAGGATAAGTGAATTACAGGCACTTACTCTCCAAGAACCTTTCTTTAAAATATTCCCAAACAAATTAGTTCTGCAGAATAATCCAAAATTTCTACTTAAAGTGGTCTCAGCCTTTCATACAAGTCATACCATAGAGCTACCACTGTTTTTTTCCCACCTCACACACAGTAGCAGAGTGAGCTCTGCATACATTAGATGTTAAAAGGGCTATAATGCTCTACATTGATGGAACAAATTATTTTAGAAAAACACTACAGCTTTTTGTTGCTTTTAACTAACCTCACCAGGGGGCAACTATTTCCAAAGCGGGGGCTTTAGGTGGTGCACGACCAAGATGGCGCACGCCTGTGAGGCTCCGGATGCTTGGCTGCAAGATCCAACATTTTTCCTGGGTTAAATACCCGCCGTAACTGCCAAAGTACCTGCTGCGATTCCTGATTTCTGCCACTACACTCCCGTGCCGGAATTGGCTCCAAAGATCCCCGCCAGGAGCTGCGAGGCGACAAAACCCTGCCTGGCGCAGGGGTGGAGCTCAGCGGGGACCTGACGCGGCTTGAATATGCAGGCGAGGTACGGGGATTCCACGTGGTGACTAGGCCACACAGTGCTTCGAGACTCGTACCAGAGGCGCTGCCCTCCGCTTACCTGCCAGACTGAGACTCCACACTGTTGGCTCTATATCCGTGCTACACACAAGACTCGCCCACACCCAAAAATTAGAAGTGGACAAACCTGACCCTGACCCTTGCGACCCTGGCTGACTCACAAGGCCTGCAGTGATTTGTAAGCACGGTGAGGCCGCAAGCATTAATCCACATTTACAAACAGAGTGACCCAGAAGGCTGCCTGCTGACTACCGCCACCCCCCCTTTGCCATTGCAGTGCTGGGGCAGCTTAACCCCTCAGTGTGACGTCTGCCGTTGTTCTCCCCAGCGCCCGTACACTCCTGCAGCGCTTCAATTCTGGACAAGAGATCTCACTTCTGCACTAGTGCTGTTTGTGGCGCGGCGGTGGTGGGGCCGACCATCGGTTTAACCGGGCGGGAGAGGGCTGAGGTTCCTGCACAGTGACTGGGCCCTTCTGCGTAGTAGACGCTCCTGCCCGTGTTACTGCCCCTCGGGTCACCTGACATACCAGCGATCAACATCTCCTCCGTGAGGCAAACGAAGAATACCCGCATCCAACACCGGGAGGTGATTGGCCCGTAACCTGCTTAATATTGCCCCGACACTCGGGCATTTCTCCTCACATAGCCTGTACCTCTTCTCACATGGGGAGAGGCTTGACGTGACTCTCTTGCATAACAGTCACAACGTTGTTCTGAAAGATTCCCCACTGAACAATTTTGCTTCCCCTGGGCGATTCCCCTCTGCGGCGAATCGACCTTTAAGGGCAACGCTCACTAGAGATCCTGCCGACGCCATTACCACTGCAGTGACCAGGCTTGGTCACGGTGCCACAACTTCTGCAGCAACACCCTGCCGCACCATCAACTCCAGCTTTATTACCCCCGCCTGCTATTTTTCAGATAACTAGGCTAGCATTGTTAGGGGTGCCATTGCCTACTTGCACGACTCCCCACATCGGTGACGGGATCTAAGGCCAGCGACAAGCCACCTGAAGGCGGATCGCCTATACCATTCCACAACTTGCTGACTCCCCACCCGTCCTCACCTGGCGAACTAGACTCTCTTGGATGGCTTGTGGCTAACGCAATTACACCCTCCACTACTTGATCAGCCCTGGGGCATGGAGTCCACAAGCACTCACCATCCTTTGGCTGCACTTAATCTCCAACACGAGCACCTGCTTCTTCCACAGTAGTGGCGCAGTGAAGTCCTCATTCAATGACTGTACTCTGATGACGACCTCAACGCGGGAAATACCTTTAGTCTCCCCTTATTAGCGCATTCTCTTTCCAAGAACACCTTCCATCATGGGGAAACCTGATGGCCGACAGTCCAAACTCCCTTTTGATACAAAGAGAACTGCCACCCGCTCCAATGCCGAAGAATCTGTACTGCCTGCAGATGCGCCGTCATCCAATTCTCCACCAACCTAAACGGATGAAGTGAAAACTCTCCTTTTGGCTATGCAGCATAGCCTTACGGATCTCTCGAACAAAATGGACTCCATGAGCAAACGCATGGACTGCATAGTGCTGAAAGTGGAGAAACATGACAAACAACTTAAAGAGGCAGAAAGGTGGATCTCCGACACTGAAGATGCTACTACCCAGGTGACACAACAGGTTGCTCAAATGGATAAACTACTCAAGATAATCGCGGCTAAAAATGAAGATCTAGAGGCACGAAGCCGGCGCAATAATATTTGTGTCATTGGAATCTCCGAAAGCGCGAACACAGGCCGAATGGAAGAATTTACCTCTTATGTACCACTTTTGGCTCAGACGCATTCTCCACCTAACTCATCGTGGAACGAGCTCAATGCTCACTGGGTCCCCGCCCAGCCCCAGGTACAAACCTGCGCCCGATAGTCGCTCGAATCCTTAATTACAGAGACAACGACACTGCACTCAAGCTAGCCAGAGACAACAAAAACCTACAATTTGAAGGCGCCAACTTCTCCATATATCCCGACTTCACAATTTTGGTGCAGGAGGTGCCCCGTAAGTCCCTGCCTGCCAAACAGAAGCTTCGAAAACTGCAGATTGAGTATGCCCTTTTAGATCCTGTCCGTCTGGGAGTCACATACCGCAACAAACATTACTTCTTTACCAATGGTCTGCAAGTAGATGATTTCATTTGTGCTGTCAGGAAGAACTCTCCCTCCAGAGACTCCACAGACCGCCTCTCCAAATCTCCATCGCTGAGTGCTGACTGAAAAACTCTGATCCATGTCACCCGACCTCGCTGACTCCGCCTGGGAGAATCAACAATACTGGCTTTCTTCTTGTCATCTCGGAGCTGCCGCGTCCAGATGAGACCTGGACTACTTTTTGATAGCGGTTTTATCACTTTGGTGCACTGTTCGTCGCGTCGTCTGATCACGTCATGGACGTTTTACACCTATCAAACTGCTTCCCAACTGCAGATAAGTGCCTTGAACTCATTTTTTCCATTCTGCATTAGCACTAGCGAACATTGCCTTTTTTCCTTTTATCCATTTATGGTTCAATTATTTCTCCTTTTCCTGTTTATTCTACATTTCTTTATCATAGGCGTGTCTTTAACCTATAACTCAAACTATGCCAAGCAACCCTTCCCCCCTTCTTTCACTCTGTCTCCCCTTCGTGTTAGGGGATGGCTTCTATACCTTAAGCGGCGGAGTTTATCGTTGCACACTAGCTTTCCCCACACAGGAGTTCACCCCAATTTTCGATAGATAACTCATTCTCAATTGCACTGTTGCAATTTTTCTTTGGTTTTGGGTAGGGATAATAATGCCGGCACAATTGGGGTTCTGTTGTGGGTGGGGGTGGTGGGAGGGCTTAATTCCATTGTTGTATATTGTTTTTCTTTCCAACAGGCAAACACAGGCTCCATATTACAAGGCGCACTTTCTCATTATTTTCGCAGAGCATACCGCGCTCTTCCTAGATTGAACTGGCATGTCATCCCACACTGAGACCCTACAGCTGAATCAAATCACTTGGAACGTCAGGGACCTTTGCCACCCCCGGAAATGCAGACAAGTCCTTACATATCTAGATAGGCATCATGTCCACATTGCGGTGTTGCAAGAGACTCACCTTACCCAGCTTGCACTCTCACATTCGCCTGCAAGTGGGCTGCAACATGAGTATTTGCCTCTTATTCTACTTACTCCTGAGGTGTAGTGATCCCAGTAAAACGGAATATCCCCTTTATTTTGGGAGACACACACCAGGATTCTCTGGGGCGAAGTAGTATGATATGGGGCACACTAGGTACCCAGTCAGTCACAATAGTATGCTGCTACGGGCCCAATACTGACAACCCGGATTTTTACAACCCACTTTGGGGGCGCATACTACAAATGGGCTCCACTCTTATAATTTGGGGGGAGACTTTAATACCGTCTTTAATCTAGCAGTAGACAGATCCAATCCATTATCCCTGCATTACACCAAGACACAAGAGGTTCTGATGGGCACATTCACAGCTCACGGGCTCACAGACACATGGCGACACGTCCATCCAGAAGGACGGGAGGGAACTCATAACACTGCATTGCATCTTCCCGGGCTTGCCTGGACTACTGAGTGGTCTCCCGAGAGGCGGTCTCATGGATCACACAGGCAACTCATCTCGCTAGAACTTACTCAGATCACTCCCTGGTGCTTATAACAGCTCCACCCAACTAGATTTCTTCTCCTAGACTCTGAAAACTCATGCTGGAGGCACTGCTTGATATCGTTTTCAGGGCTGAGATTGGAGCAGAAATCACTAACTTTTTTCAGACCAACATTGACTCTGCCTCATCAATAGGCATGGTCTGGGAGACTTTTAAGGTCACAATCCAAGGCGCCTGCATGGCCAAATGTTTTGAGGTACTGCGAGACCTCCGTCTTACTCTGCATAAGCTCGAATGTGAACTTAAACAGCTGGAGAGCGAACTCTCGGGCATAACTCTGGACCACGCTAGCGACTTTTAGAGAACAACTCACTGAATACAAAGAAACGGCCGTTTCAGAGGTTCGTTTTTGGGGAAAATATAATATCGCTCGCAGATACGGCGAGGGCGAGCGCCCAGGCAAGATGCTAGCGCAAGCCATTCATTTACCTGGGTTCTCTAACTATGTTCTTGAGATTAAGGATTCTTCTGGGGCGCGTCACAGAGACAGTCGGGACATT
Source organism: Lissotriton vulgaris (assembly GCF_964263255.1). NCBI lineage: Eukaryota > Metazoa > Chordata > Amphibia > Caudata > Salamandridae > Lissotriton > Lissotriton vulgaris. Next base: position 1,346,721,107 of record NC_141685.1, on the reverse strand, counting down.
TTTCACACCTTTATTGAATTCTATACTGATTTATATAGTACCTGAAGAGATGAACCCCATAGACTTTGCCTCACATTTGCACGATATCACCCATGGCTGGCTTGGTGATTTGCAAAGAGAGTTTCTCGAGGCGCCCTTTGAGAACGACGAGATACATGAGGCAATAATCCAAATGAAGTCCGGGAAGGCCCCTGGTTCGTATGGCCTTCCCATCGATTTTTATAATGCTTATATTGATCAATTGCTCCTCATTGTCAAACACTTGTTTAAAGAGGCGCAAGAGCTGGACTGTCTTACCCCGTTCATGAGACTGGCATTGATCTCCTCTCTCCTGAATCCCAGTAAACCTGCGGATTGATGCGATTCATACAGACCCCTCTCCTTAATCAATACGGACGCTAAAATCCTTGCAAAGATTCTAGCCAATCGCCTTACCCTACTAAAGGAGAAATTGGTTCTCCCAGATCAGGATGGTTTTATTCACATCACACAATCTCTGCACGCTCTTCTCCATTCTACGTTACCTTTAAGAGCTGTATTCCTTGATGCCACAAAGGCATTCGACTGTATAGAATGGGACTACCTATTCATAATCCTTCAAAACATGGGCATGCCTAGGGGATTCCTCTCAAGGGTTCGCCTACTATACACTAACCCATAAGCCAAGGTCCTCATCAATGGCCATTCATCTCCTTTCTTCCCCATCGCTCGGGGCACCCGACAAGGGTGCCCGCTTTCACCTCTTTCGTTCGCCCTCGCGGTTGAACCACTTGCAGCGAAGATATGACAATACCATCAGGACAGAGCCCTTCGGTGCCCACTCCGACATATTCTGATCTCCCTATTCGCGGATGACATCTCGTTATACTTCGGGGAACCTCAATTTAATCTCAATCCATTGCTCCGAGAATTTGTGCGATTTGGAGGGCTGTCCGGTATCCATATAAACTGGTCCAAGTCCCAAATTTTCCCTCTTACCTCATCAGTCACGGAATTCGTCCCTTATTTTCCCATTGAGTGGTGCACTGATGACGTAAGGTATCTCGGTATCCATGTCACCCGAAACCGCGAAGAACTGATGCGGCTCAATTATAGTTGCGCTCTAGATGGGATAAGAGACAATATCACACGATGGATAGCACTGCCACTTTCATCTGCAGGACGAATATCCCTGATAAAAATGGTTATCCTACCTAAACTTTTTTATTTATTTATGAACATACCATATGATCCGGGCCAAATTTTTTTACTTTGCTTCGCACAGAACTGATACGCATTACCTGGGGTGGCAAACAACCTAGAATACAATGGGATGTTCTCATTAGACCAAATTCGCAAGGGGGGTTCGATATACCAAATTTTAAATTCTATTATACATGTGCACAGGTCCATTATGCCCACTTCTGGTTCCACCCTCCCAAGTACATACCGCAAGTAGCCACCTAACATTGGTTATCTGATCCCATTCCACTAGAGGGCGCCATATTTACCGCCATTGCACCACACATTGAGGACTCATCCCCCATCACCAGCACTGTGAAGGCATGGCAAAATATTGCCACACAATCCCAGGCTCCCATGTTATATTCACCCTTGCTTCCCCTAGTTTATCATCCGAAAATGCCCGTCCTTCAGGAAAGTGTTTTTAGGAAAACTCAAGCTAAATATGGTATTAAGACTTGGGTAGATCTTTACCTTCACTGCAAATTCTGCGCATCAGAGCAACTCTTCTCTACACAACCGCCCTCTCCTATGGACATCTTTTTATATGTTCGCTTGCGTCAGGGCTTCAAGGAGCATACCCCAACCTACCCTCCGGAACCACCGGAGATTACCCCATAGTGCCTAATATTGCATAGTGAAGCAGCGTCACACTTGGTTTCTTCACTCCATCACACTCTTTTCACCACTCAAGGCCCAACACAGAGCGCTGCCTGTGACAAATGGTCCGTAGAACTGGGACTAGTCCTCACTGATGAGCAGTGGAACTACTGCTGCAAACAGACGGAACAAAGCACGTCCAGTAGCCGACTTCGCATCCTATATTACAAATTCCTTCATCGCACGTATTTTACACCAGCCAAGCTCCACCTCTTTAAATTACGCAACAAAGACAGATGTGATTGCTGTGGTGTCTCAGGGGCTGACTTCTTAAACTTGGCATGGGATTGCGGTGCTGTACAGGAGTACTGGCTCCAGGTACTCGCGGCCCTTAAACAAATGACATCATTGCGCCTCCAGCGCTCTCCCCTTCACACTTTTCTAAGGTACCCTGAGACACTAGCGGTGACACATCGAAAATTCATCACATTCAGCCTTCTTTTAGCTAAAAGGCATATAGCTTGCAGGTGGGGGTGGGGCAGAGCACCTACATTTAAGGATTGGATCCGAGACATGGTATTTTGTCACGGACAAATGTATGCATTTGCCGAACTGCTTCCTCCTACCTCCCGTCCCTGTGACAACTTGGTACCCCTCACGGCATACTTACTCTCTCATCCACTTGACGGAGTCGACAATACACAGACTGATAATGTGGTGGCTGCTTGAATTTTACATGCCCATTTACTCTTACAAACCCATATTTTCTTCAATTCATGGAGCAACATGGTGTGCTGGAAACTGTGTATGTGATCTATTGTTACCATCTTTGTATTGCCTCTGATGTCATGCATTACTCTGTAACTCACTGTGTTTTAATCTGGTCTCAATGCCTGCCTCATTATTTTTATTGTATTTGCCTAAGCCTGTACACCACTCGATATGATACATTGCCTGCACTCAGGCTCATTCCACACGTAAACAAGGAACCACTATGGTTTTTCTAGGAAATATCCCTATAGAAGATATTTGTAAAACAACTCTTTGGAATACCCCACATCCATTTACCAAACACTACTGTGTTGATGTATTCACAAATCAACAAGCAAGAGTGGGACAAGCTGTTCTGAAAACACTATTTCAAAAGAGTACTTCAACCAATCTCTAGCCACCGCAAAGAGAAGCACCGCTTTACATTCGATGGTATTGTGTAAGCATCTATTCATAGCGTGTGGTGCTGTAGATTGATATGCAGCCCCCCTCACCAGGAGCTTTTGGTTGCAGTGGTTGTTAATATATTTAGTACTGTAATTTACACAATCACAATTATATCCATTTTCTTTATTCTGTCACTTTATTACTCCTTTTCTAACGCTCACCTAAAGAGCCAAAAAAATCTAACAATGGAGCCAAACAACATGTGCAATGCACACCAAATAAGGCGTCACTATACCTTATGACTCAAAGGCTTCTTCATAGAAACACAATTTGTAATCATCCAAACCCAACACTAGATGGCACAATAGTGCTAAGCATACGTATCTATGGCACTACATGCTACGAATAGATGCTTACAGGGAGAGTAACATATCCTTAACTAGTGTCTCCGATAAGAGACTCAATATGAATTTGGTGACGCCTACAACTAGGGTGGTCACTCTGAGCCTCCTGATCATAACTAGTGTTTTCTAGTTGCCTTGCTGTTGGTTCATGGATGAGACTTCAGATGACTGGAGAACTCTGATTTAAAGAGAAATGGTGTTGGTTCTGAAGGAGAAATGACAGGACTTTGTTTTGATAAAGCAAATATCAGTTTCCATGTCTTGATAGAACAGCTTTGTTTCTCCACATCAAATTGTGACTCGTTCCCTGAAAAGAGTCACAGTGCACAATTTCTAAAGTGAGTATTGCAAATTCAGGACCACTACATTGTAAATTACGTGCCATGGTTGGAGTTTGCTTTTAACTGAAGTAGAGACAATGGCATCACTATAAACTACATAAAGATGGCACCGCTAGATTTGAAAGAATGCTGCCTAATGTTATTCAGCCGTTCATAGATACTCATGCTTTTAATTATTGTCTGCACTAATGAAATCCTAAACAAATTAAACATTGTAGTAGTAAAAAATCATTCACTTCAGTAAACGTACGATCTCTGTGCAGTCTTAATACTCTCAGGCAGTGGTTGGATGAGCTCTAAGCTCTCTCTCAGATCGAGCTTCATTCACTCCATGCTCTGTGTTGGTGATCTTATTGGAGCAACTTTTCCCCACAGACTGCCTTCAGTGTTTTAAAAATCATATATTGCTTGCTTTAAGCCATCTTGACATTGAAAGATTCTTTTTTTAGAGCTTGTCAGGTTACTAGATCCCCTACCTAGTGAGCCTATTCAATTAAGTTCTCTGCATGTGCTCCTTACTGTACATCGCCAAATCTTTCCAAATCTAGTCTGTTCAAGCATTGCAACTATTTGTGTTTAAAAAAAAAAAAATTCCAAGATGAACAATGTGACTAGCCCAGGAATTTCTCAGGTAGGAGACTTGTGCAAAACAGTAACTGTGCTTCTGCAGTATCTCTTGTGATGCTCATTTGTGCCATGCTAGTCTTTACATGGTCATTATTGCAGCAATGATGAGGGAAATATGTCAGAAAATAGAGTTGCAGTACCTTACTACCCAAGAAGAAACAGATGGCAGCCAGGAAGGTCATCAAGACTACTATGGATTTTGCAAAGGCAGACTTCATAGGCTAACAGGGAAATGTTTATAAGACAATGCTGGCTATAGGCAATCAGTTTGCAATCTGACATTTCTTACATAAGTCAGCTATGCCAATTGAAGAGTCATTTGTTTATAACTGTCAATAAGGATTTACAGATAATCAGACATGGTGCAAAGAAGTATGAAATTTGACCTATTACCTAGGAAAGTTATCCCCTTGCTAAAGGAAGGATAGGTTGCCTTGAGTTGATGTAGAAGATGTGAGATACCTTGTCATCAAGAACACACACAATTCTTGTATTTCAAGGATGAAAAGAAGCGTTTTCAATTGAAATTACTCCCTTTGCACTGAAGTCAGACCCAAGAGAGTCTTCAAAATGTCAAGTTCTGTTAGAGCCCACATAGAACAAAATATAATTACTTGCACCCTTGCCTTTACTGCTAATTTCATTAATATATTTCTCTCTGCAACACTAATAAAATAAGCTACCGGCTGTAGCTCTTTCAGCTAACAGGCTATTAGTAAACCAGCCCAAATCAATTTAGACCGCATCTAACTAGAGTTCCTTTAGATGTGTTACTGTGGTAAGGACGTGGCCAGACAATGTTTTTTCATACTTAAGGACTTGAAAATAGAAAATACTGTTAAATATAAGCACAGGCCTGATGATGAACTTTATTTAAAGTCTATCTGGAAGTGATTCCAGCTTACCTTTCCTTAAGAAATGCCCATACAAAAATCCCAAGGTGACTAATGGATCCAATCATCAGAAGATTGCAACATCTTGATAGTTGACCCTCGCCTTCCAGCATGCCTTGAGATGGGAGTGCATTCACGCCATTCTACAGAAGAAACACCCTTATGTTTTTGCTGAAGATTAAAATTAATCTTGGGATGGGCACTTCTCTTTCAGAGTTTGGAGCACAACTCCGAACGAAAAAGTGCTGTGCTCAAAGCCTCAAACAAGACTACATATCTGCATGCTTGAGCTATTCGGATAGCCCTTACATAGTTTCTTCCAAAAGTCCCGTTGAGTTCTGTTTATACCAATTTCTACACCTGAAGCAGGGATAGTTAACATCTAGCTTCCTAACTAGCTTAAACTTTGTGGACGTGCATTTAGTAAAAGAAATTCTACCCAACATTCTGCTGTGAAGTCAGGAATGTCACATGTGCAAATGTTATCCACAGCTTCCTAAACAAATTTTCCATTTATGAGAGAAACTCCAAACTGATCTCTGTTATGATTAAAGAGGCAGAATGACCATCCTTAGCCTCCAGGTTTACCGTAGTTGTCCCTGCAAAACATTTTGATTTCCTAGACACTTGCCTTGTTTCTCATTTATCTGGCATTTGAATGTGGAGCAAATGTTTTTCTAGCCAGCAATCGAACTGCATCCTCCTCCGATATCGAAGTACTAGTGTGGCCATTCTTCTAAATGTATGGAGGTTCTCATGAAGACCAGACATGCGTTGATAGGGATACCATTTGTTTGTATGATGTCTGAACATTCCTTTCAAGCCTTGTCACATCAGAAATAGTCCTCTCCTGAAAATTAATCTTTTTGAAATTTCCTGATAAAGAAAAAAATCGTAATTTCCTTTTCTTTTCACTTCATTGACGAGAGTTCTTAGTGTGCAGTCAATTGCAACTTTTATAGGTGGACGTTTTCTTATAGGGACTTGTCTGTGCTTTGAACATATGCATAATTCTGACATGGAAAATTATTAGAAAAAAACAGCCTTACTTGTAGCACCTTCCTCAAATAAGTGTGATATAGGATTCCAATGTATACATTTATAAAAAACAATAATGATATTTGTTGGCGACTCAATAGCCTTCACACTTTCTCATTCTCCTTTGCATCTCAGGCAGATTATTAAAAAAAGTTGACCTCTCTGCTCTTAGAAGTGCCTAGGTTCAGAGCAGCCCAAGCCCAACATTTTGTTTCTGGAGTTGCAGCTACTTTACAGAAATATCTGTAGCAGATCTAAGGATTAAACAGTCTATTATGTTATTTAGACAACTCCTAACATCACATCTTGAAATAAGCGTGCATTTCTCTTTATTGTTGCTGAAACCCTAATGTTAGTTACTGCTAGCTATTTAATGTTACAATGGTATGCATCTACTGTTCAAAAATAAAGCTTTTCATTACTTTCCTAATGTGGGAGACTGTAAAAAGTGGTTAAATAAATTTAAAAACCTGTTTGTGCACGGCTCTTCAACCGTCACATTCGTTTGTAATGACTTTTGTTTTCCATACTCATCCTATATCAGCATTAAATGTGGTGGATGCAAAATTCGTCCTGGGGTTTTGTTCTGTACAGTTTAGCTGGTTCTGCTTTATTAGTTAAAGTTAAACACAACCATGAAGTTACTGGTTGATGCACAGTGTTACTACAAACATTATTGCTAGATGACTGTTCTGTGTATAACAACCCCCAATATCATCCACGTTGAATATATAACTCACTTGTGCTGGGGGAAAAAGGTAATGTTGCAAACTTTAACTCTGGTTTTGCAGCTCAGAACCTGTTAGAGAGTCATGTGTGTTGCTTAAATTAAAGGCAGTAAATACACTGTGAAGAAATATTAACAAGAATCTCTGAGGATTGGCTAACCTAAATCTGTAGACACTTTCTCTGTTGCCTCATAAAATAGGTTTTTTTAAAGGATTTGAAATGCACATTGAATAGTAGGAGAGTGTAAAACATTTAAATCAAGAACAAACGTAAAGTTGCAAAATTTGTGTTAAGAAGAAGGTGATGTTTAAGTTTTCTTTATGTCCCTAATGCTGTTTGGTCAATAATGTAGTTAAAGTACTGACATAAAGGTTTGGGTTAGTCTACCGCCAGATCAACATTGCTGTTGATAAGCAATAAGGTGTTATCCAGCTAGGACATTGTAAAGTGCCAATAGTAGTTAAGATCGGAAAGTGTTTGTTTGTGGTGTTTAAGTAATTGGCAAAAAGCATGTTGCCACACTTGTGAAAATATGCACCTTAAATACATTTTCTTTGAATAACTAGAATACTTTGTACGTCAAAGAAAAGAAAAAGCTTTAACAGCCACCTTTGCAGATACTTTGAAACAAAGATAGGTTACCAAAGAATGGGCTTATAGTTTTTACATAAGTATTCAAAAACAGCATGCTAAAACATTGGTAAATAAATGTCCGGAACAACAAGACTATTTGAAAAACCTCCAATGCTTCATCGTAGCTAACCTAGCTAAAGGGTCATGTAAAAAGGCACCATATGGGTTCATTTTGAAAAGATATTTTGCGGTCTCTCAAGTAAAACAAATTAAGAACTTTTCAATGTGTAACCTCAGACTTGAAATACACCATGTTACCATCAAAATATGTCAAATGTGTAGGTCTTTTTTATATAAATGTTTTATAACACAAAGTGGTTACACCTTCTCACATGTTCAGCAGCAACAAACCGGACACATCTGTCAGCACAATAGAGAATTATAATAGAACACTCAGAGCTCAGCTTGTGTCCCTTGTGAATGACTAGAATCCTTAACATAATTGTACGTAAGTCTCTGCATTCACAGACAATTCAGAGAAATGATTTTCAAAACATGCAAACATATTTGTGCTTCCAAAGATTTATGACAATCTGACCTAGAGTAAAATCTTTGGTTTTTGTCTACCTTATTGAGCCATCATTGTTGCACATTTACTATTTGTGCCGATTTGCTGTGCATAGCAAACAGAAATGTTGTTCAAATATTGCATCGAGCAAACAAACTTAGATGTGGAGGGTAACCATTTCAGGGTTTAGGGGGTTTTGATACCATGCACCAATTTTTCCACCCACACCTTTTAACTTCAACAGACTTGCAGATGTCACTAGATTAGATAACTGGAGTTTGATCCCTTAGTAGAGATCTTAGTGTTAAAATCCATACATTGCCTTACTGTCTGTTCTTCATTACTCTGGCCATTTCCTTCTGGATTGTCATCTTCAGTCACATACCCGGTATTGCCACGCTAGGCCATAATCCCACACTATTTATAGATTCAGAATTTTTCTCACTTGGTGGCACTCTACTGGAGAACCACTGTGCATGGAAAGATCCAACTTAAAAATATCGTCTTAAAACTTGAATATTTTCCCCATTTCTAACACTTCATGCCATTGGTACACAGAGCAACTTAATCACTCACTGATCTCTAATATACATTTATTGTAAGGGCTATAATCTTTAATGCCTTAGTAACTACCCATGTAATCTCTGTTCTCACCTAGGGGTTGTATTTTCCAATTATTACATTTTTATGTTACATGCTATTTTGATTAGGCATACTCCGGAGTGTACATGTCACCTCTCAGACATACAGGTTTTCAGTGATAAGTAGGTCATCTTAATGGTGGCCCATGTCAAGCATGTACTCTACAAGGGGTAGGATACGTGGCACAGCATGTGGTTGAATGTGGTTATTTAACAGTGTGATTTCTCCAAGGATATCTAGTTGCTGTTAGCAATACTGCTGTCTTGCTTTTCTCGTCAATATCTGCCCCGATGTCAGTTACTTTAGAGTGGATCTGCAACAGTTTATCTTTCCCGTATAAACTCTGGAAGGACATCTGTTGGATGTCTGTGGTATGGCAGGCCCTCCAGCTTTCGAGAATTTTGTGTTCCCCACGATTTATCAGACATTTGTCTCAATGAAACCTTTATAGTGTGTGGACATGGTGGCAAAGTCAGGGAAGTGGGCCATAAAACATATTCTCTGTGTTTTCTAGTGTTATGAGTATGCTTAGAAGAAAAAAAGACTTGCTACTTAAAGAAATCCTGAAACTTTGCTGGTTTCTGAAATTAATAACTGCAATGATTCGTATATTATGTCAGTTACTTGTATCTTTCAGTATGTAAGTATTTCTGATAGAGACTTTTAGCTGCAGATTCCTTCTCATTTTAATATTCCACACATGTCAGACTGGGTTCAGAAACGTTTCCCGCAGTACCTCTGCATGCCGACAGGTGGTGTCTTACAGTCTCGTACCGACACTGTTCTGGTAATGACGTGATGGGCCTATATAGGTGTCACTCCTGTGCGCTGATGTCAGTTCCTTTTGATCCTGATCTCTCTTCCTCATGTCATTGAGAAACAGCAAAGCTTTTTCAGTGTGCAAGGGATGATTCTCCCCCCACACCCCCCTTTTCAAAGTACAGGCTTTAAGGCCTGTTAGGACGGTCTCAAACGGATGTCTGTGACTGATCTCCGCTAGGCGTTCTTATGGTGCCTGGGTTTGAGCTATGACACTAAGACCTGCACTGACTGTGTGTTGATGAAGCAAAAAGCCATCTGTGAACGTAAGGTGAAACTCTGTGCTTCCAGACGTAAGAAGATACTCTGTCAGGCCGTTTCAAGTCGCGGTCCATGTAGATTTCGCTGTCCATGTAGATTTCGCGGTCCATGTAGATTTCGCGGTCCATGTAGATGTCGACACCGGAGGAATCAATCAGTCTCTCGGATGATGAGTCAGCACTGTCCTAACCTCAGCTGACGTTGCAGCCGAATCCTAGCGAGGTGTCGCATCCTCTATTGGATGTTCCTATTCCTAAAGTGGAGCACCCCATCATGCATTCCCTTTTTTGGCACAGATTCTGATGACTATAACCAGGGTGATGAGTTTGCTCAGCCCTATACCAATGACAATTGGTATGAACACTTGCCTCCTGCAAGTGGCTTTGACACCTCTCCCAACATGGCCTTGATTTCTCCTCCTGAATCCGCCACAGAGGAATCCGCTTTCTGTGCTATAATTATGCGCAAGGTGATTTAAGTTTTTGACCTCTGCCTCCCCATCTTGGAGATCAAAACTGATGTTCTGACTGAGGTCCTACAACCTGGACAGACTTTTGCTGAGCCTTTCCTCCCATCTTACAAGGTTTTGGAGAACACTTTATTAAGGGCCTGGGCCAAACTTTGTTCGAAGACCCCTGTCAGCTAACAAGTGGACAGGCGCTATCTTACTATTCCGGGCGACTCTGCTTTCCCTTGCAACGTCCTTCAGCACATAGCTTTGTTGTTCAGGCCTCCACAAGTCATTTTAATCCAAACATGTTTCCCTCCACTCCTCCTGATCGGCAATCTAAATTTATGGGAGTGTCAAGAGGGTCTTTTCTTTCACCAGCCTAGTCCTCCACTATGTGAATGCCAGTTGTTCGTTGGACTGTTACTCTCATGCCACTGGAATTTGGTGCTCAAGTCCTCCCAGGTATTCCTGGAAACCTTTGCCCTGTTTTGGCCGAGGCAATTCAAGATGAGCATGATGTGACCAAGTTCTTAATTCTTTGTGGCTTGGACACTACTGATTCCATTGGGCAAGCTATCGGCACCATTGTGGCCATACACCGCCATTAGTGGCTGCAATTTAGTGGGTTCTCTAAAGACATCCTGTCCTTGCTGATAGACATGCCCTTTGACAGGATGTGCCTGTTCGGAGGTAAGACTGACTCTGCCCTTGAGCAGTTTCAAAAAGAGCAGGGCTGCGACTCGAGCTCTGGTTTTAACCGCCCCACTCGCCCACGGTCCAGTTTTAGCGTTCCTTTCACAGTTTTTGATGATGCACCCCTTACCACCAGCCTATCTAATCCCCTATGAGGATCCAGCAATTTTGCAGCCAAGGTGTGCAACCCCCTCATGGCCAAGGGCAGCGTACTGCCCCCAGCAGCCCCACCTAACAAGCCTCTTTAGCCTGCCCTTGATGGAGTGCAACCAACATGGTGGGAGGCAGAATCCACCTGTTCTTTCAGGGTTGGCAGAAGGTAATGTTGGGCAAGTGGGTCATGCAGATAGTTGACAGAAGGGATATGCACTCCTATTCCTTTCTTTCTCTATGAACCTTTCACTATTCTCCCTCAATGACTGACGGAAGACCGTCTCTACATTTTGCACAGGAAGTGCAAGCCCTTTTGGCCTAAGAGGCTATCAAGAGCGTGCTGGCACCAGAAGTAGGGCATGGTTACAACTGCCGCTACTTTCTGGTGCGAAGAAGTATGGCGGTCTTTAGACTGTATTGGATCTGCACACTATCAATGCCTTCCTCCAAAAGGAAGGCATTGAGGCTCGTGGTCTTGTCTACCTTCGACCTTGGAGACTATATGTTGCTATTAAATCTTCAGGCTGCCTATTTTCTTCTTCCCGTCCTACCTTGCCCATTAGCGATCCCTGTGGTTCATGGAGGGACAGGAGTATTTCCCATTTGCTATGCTCCCTTCAGTCTCATCAGTGCCCCTCGGGTGTTCATGAAAGTGGTGGCGGTGACTGCAGCTCATCTTTGAAGGTCTGGGGTACCAGTCTTAACCCTACCTCGATGAGTGGCTGTTGAAGGCGGGCTTGCCTCAGTCAGTCGTCCGCCACCTCCAGATTAGGAGAACCTTATGTTGTCTTTGTAGTTTACCATTAACATGCCGAAGTCCCACCTGACCTCTGGTCACTGCTCTGTTTTGGGCCTTTACCTCAGGAAGTCCAGGACTGTTAGGCTGTGATGCAGATTTTTAACCACTGTCCTGCATTTCAATGAGGTTGACTCTGAGGCTGCTGGGAGTGATTGCCTCCTGCATCTTGCTGGTTGAGCACACCAGGTGGCTTATGGGAACTCTGTAATGGAATCTGAAGTCCCAGTAGACTAAACATAGTGGGGCCCTCTACAGTCATGCTCACTTGCAGTGGTGGTTGCTGGCCCACAGTTGGGTCAGCAGAAGACCCCTCTTCCTTCCCCACCTAGATCTGATAGTGGTGACTAATGTGTCACTTGTGGTTTGAGGTGGCCATGTGGGAGAGATCGAGATCAGAGGCCTCAGGGGCTCACGGCCACCCAATTGACACTGAAAGCCTTTCTGTTCTCCCTCAAGGGGAGGCTGGTACAGGTGCACCTCCACCATGTGGTACTGCAACAAACAATGTGGGTGGGGTCACAGACCATGTGCCAGGAGGCATTGCGCCTCTGGAAATGCCTGGTCAACCAAGAAATGTTCCTGTTGGTGAATCACCAGGCGGGATCATTGAATGCCAGGGAGATGAGCAGTCATCGGATACAGTCAGAGGTGGCACAAGGTCTCTTCCGTGAATGCCAAGAACCTTGGCTGGATCTATTCACCACCTCTGAGTGCACGCAATGTCAGCACTCCTGCACGTTGGAGCTTCTAATGACGTCTCTTGCTTGGAGACAAGTTCTATCTCGAGTGCAACTCAGGACTTCTGTTTGCCTTTCGGCTGATACCACTCCTGACCTGAGCCCTCAAGTAGATCAGGGGAGACAGAACGCAAGTCATCCTAGTATTTCGGGATTAGACACAGAGAGTATGGTTTCCAGAACTTCTGAGCTGGAGCTTATGTCCTCCGATCAGGCTTCCCCTCTGGGAGGACCTGATGTTGCAGCAACCAGGCAGGGTTCTGCACCCATGCCTTCTCAATCTCCACCTTCATGCTAGTAGATTGAGCTGCAACAGCTGAACACATTCAACCTTCCTCTTGAGGTGGTTTACAACTTGGCAGTCAGGTGTTCCTCACGAAAAACAGTATACACCTGTTGGTACAATTTTTGATTTAATGCAGCACGCGCCAGATTGACCCTCTCCAGCCAAGTGATCTGCTCTACTGCGGTTTGTTCTAGACCTTCTTATGGTTGCCAGATCAGCCTTCACTATTTAAATCACTGGTTGTGATTGGATTTTTGAAAGGCCTACATACGTTTCCCTCTTCTTCCTTTTGTGATGCCAAAATGGGACCTTAATCTGGCCCAGACTTTTCTGATCTATATTCTGTTTGTGCTGCTTCACAGCTGCCTCTTATAGCTTCTTACCATTAAGGTTGTGATCCTCATCGCCATCACTTTGGCAAAGCAAGTGAGTGAGCTTAAAGTGGTTTTCGTCAATCCTTCTAGTACCTTCTTCCTAGACAAACTGGTTCTTCCTGCTGAAAGTTGTGATGCTGTTCCATGTTGGTCAAACCTTCACTCTGCTGGCTTTCTATGCTCTGCCTCACTCCTCTAAGGAGGTGGAGAAACTCCATCGATTGGTCCCTAAAAGAACACAGAGCTTCTACATAGATTGGACCAAACACTGGGTGCCCAACCAGCTCTTCGTTGGGTTCTCTGGAGTGAAAAAAGGCATTGCAGTGCAGAATGGAACCATCTCCCTCTGCATCGTGCGTTGCATAAAGATCTAGTATGCATTAGTTTGGAAGCAGCCTCCTGAAGGACTGCATGTTCATTCTATCAGAACCAAAGCTGCTACCACTGCTTTAGTACACACAGTCCCTGTCCTAGACCTCTGCCAGGCAGGTACGTGGGTGTCCCCTCCATACGTTCACAAAGAACTTGTCGGAACAGTCCGGTTCGCTGAGAGGGGCATTTTGTCCCCTCTGTCCTGCAAGACTTTCTGGTTTGAGTCCATTCACAGGCCAGCCTCCAGTGGGTACTGCTTTGGTATCTGTTCAAAGGTATGGAATGTGTGCCTAGAAGTTTCTATCAGAAGAACAAGTTACATACCTTTGGTAGCCATCTTTCTGGAAGAGACTTGGTCTATCCGCAGATTTCTCTCCTACTCTCCCATCCTTATTGTTTTGTCGTTCAACTCCTTCCTTTGGTAAGATCCTAAGTCTATGAATCCGCGCACTGTCTACCAATTTGCTTTTGGTTCTCTGTGTTTGGGGGTGCGGACAGTCTTGAGAGCAACTGACATCAGCAAGCGGTAGTGGCACCTCCATAGGCTCCACACATTTCCGGAGAAGAGAGACATCCATGCAGAACCGTAAGGCACCACCTTCCACCACACAGAGATGCTGTTGGAAAAGATTTCTTATCCAGTCCGACACCTAGGGAATATTCTAAAGATGAGGAATCTGAAGCTAGATGGAGGCTCTACCGGAAAGAGCATTACCAAAGGTACGTAACTTGTTCTTTAATTAAGTTATCCAAGTGTGTTATGTTGTATCCTATACAGCAAACATAAAAAGTTGCAAAAAAGAAGAATTTTTAAAACTCTGCTTTATTGACAAAACACAGTGCTTTATTATACATTTCAAGTAATTTGTCATATAGTGAAAATCGTTTAGCATATTTTATTTATGCATTTTTATGGTGTGAACTTGACCCATTACCGATTATGAAAAGCCATGTTCATTATATGAACTTTCTCATACTTGCTGTGTAATTTCTATACTTTCCGGTCCAAATTTACAGAGAATTCCTGCAACTGAACGCAGCAATGAAAATTGCTGCGCTGCATTGCGTTAAAGGGAGGGAGCAGAAAAGTGCCAAATCTACTAAGATACAGCTGTGTTTTTTCTCTCCCTGCGCTGGTGCACTTTAGGCTTTCTTATGCCTATACACATGGCCTTGCACAATAGTACAAGGGTTTGTGATGTCAAGCATAAGTTTTTAATTGAAATGGGACCCTCCAGGTACAAAATACCAAGCGTTGACGTATTTTAACACTTTCATAACTTTGTACGTGTGCTGTACAGTACAGCATGCATGCAAATTTAGGAACTGTTTTAGAAAACTGTTCTCTAACTTTACGCCTGCCTTGAGCAGGTGTATATTTCTAGGCACAAATCAATGTCTGCCAAGGTTAGTAGATAGGGATTTGCATCAAAACCCATGGGTAATTGCACAGGAGCAGCCATGTACGGCCCCTTGCATGCCCATCAAAGTAAAATTGCTCTAAGTAGTGCTGAGTGATGCTTTATTTTGCTTTAGTGCTACTTTCCAGTGCCTAACCTGTTTTGTGCTAGAAAGTAAATCCTAAAATCAACAGTTGGTTCTGGAAATTCATCAGTTTGTTCAAAGTGTTGATGAATTTGGCCCTTGGTGTTTCCAGTTTTTTCTTAATTGAAGAGACAAGAGTGTTACCTTTCTCTGGTAGGAACAAGGTTGGAGCTCATAGCCATTCAAATGTTGCAACTTTTCAACTTAAAGAACTGTTGGGTCAGTCTGTATTCACGCTGTGTTCTGTGGTGTACACGGCGATTTTGATGTGGACTTTATTTAAATTGACTGTCTCCCATACTTAGTTTGCAGTCATGGCAGGGAAGTTCCCTGGTGGGAGCATGGTTTGTACACCATCTTCCAGTCTCCCTGTATGCGAGATCGAGGGGCCCAGGCTTGAGTCTTTACTCTCACTATTCATCCCTTAAGGTTATTTGTACCCATTGCCTCCAGAATGTCACAGCCAACATATTGTCAGACAGAAATATTACATTCTGTGTATAGTTTACCAAAATATCTACTCACTGGAGTTAATAATGAAAACTCTACACCCACTGACACAGTATGTTTGGACACTATTTAAGACACAATGTTTGATATTTTTGATGATGATTTTTTGACATCCTAGTTAAAGCTGAGCAAAGGGGTAGTGGCCTACTACAATTCAGCATGTAGAGAAGATTTTGGAAAAGTTGTCTAGCCAGAAAATGCCAGCTGACCCAAAGGATTCAGTCTTTTACACACTGGGTCGAAATAGTCACAACATACTCTTTCATCTGTAAACCACATACATATCAACATATAAGTTCAACATATGCCCACACATGATGAAGGCAAGCAAAACAATTTATGGGGACTTTATCAATCTTTAACTGGGGAATGACAGTGGACATCCTACTCCCACAGGTATAGAAACAAAGATCTGTGACCCTTAACTGAAATGCCACTGCCACCACCTCCACTCAGAACATACTCTGGGTTGAAGAGGCAGTCAACTGGATGGCTGAGTACACGTAGAGCTAATCATGGATGGCACATGGCAACAAAAAAGATGGTGCTCTTCCAATGGGTTTATGTGATTGTCAAATTCATTCGAGTAAAACAAAGGACTAGTAAGAAAAAATTGACACAGCAGGAATGCATATCTTTTCTGAGCTATGTACTGGACTTTCATCCAACAGCCTTTATTTCTGAAATTGAAAGTCATTTGAGCGGGCAGGGGAAAGAGAGGTTGGGTGACCGGTATATGGGTCTTTAGGGAGTGCTGTGGGCAGCCAGGTATCTGGAATGGTCTTTTGGGATGGAGTTATTTAAAAAAGAATAAAAAATCAAAAACAGGCGCATTTTAATATTGTCTTTGCTGCAAAAATGCCGCACTAAGTGCAATTGTCACACGATTTACATTTTTATGCTCAATTTTAAGTCAATTTTGCAATATCTTTGGCTGTCTGGTATGGCAAGCATTAAATTGTGGGCGAACTCTCTAGTAGTCACTATAGGGGAATTAGAAGTTTTACTTTTTTCTTAATTTATGTGAATACATTAGGTTCATGACCGTGTTATTGTCTTATATCATAAATAATGCCTGTCATTAGGAATGTTAGCTGCTACTGCTTCGTCTAATTACAGACAAGTTTTTTGCACGTTACAGCAAGGACGGTATGCTGCGTCTGGGCAGTTCGGCGGTGCTCCTTCGGGGGTTGCTACAGCCCACTCTGAGAACTAGCGCTGTTGCACAGTGGCTGGTGAGAGAGGATGCCGGGTCTCCACCCGCCCACGCTCCGTTCTGTCCCAGGGAGTCCTGTGGACAGCGGGCGCCGTTGCTTTGTTCCGTCCGGAGGCTCTGCACCAAGACAGAAGGTGACTCGGAGGACTCGACAGACAGCACTAAGCACAAGGATGTGGTTGACGAGAAAATAATAAAGCAGGGTCTCCTGCCCAGTTTGGAGGACTTGCTGTTTTATACTATTGCAGAGGGACAAGAAAAAATACCTGTTCATAAATTCATCACTGCCCTAAAAGCCACGGGACTTCGTACTTCTGATCCAAGACTGAAAGAATGTATGGATATGTTAAGATTGACTCTTCAAACAACATCAGATGGTGTCATGCTGAACAAAGAGCTTTTCAAAAAATGTGTACAAAGCAACATTGTGTTGTTGACTCAGGCCTTTAGAAGAAAATTTGTGATTCCAGATTTTATGTCCTTTACCTCGCACATTGATGAGTTGTATGACAGTGGTAAGAAACTGTCAGGAGAAAATGTGGCTGATTATATTCCTCAGTTAGCAAAATTCAGTCTAGATTTATGGGGTGTCTCACTATGCACAGTGGACGGACAGAGGCATTCTGTTGGTGATACCAAAGTCCCATTTTGCCTTCAGTCTTGTGTGAAGCCTCTTAAGTATGCAATTGCTGTTAATGACCTCGGCACAGACTATGTTCATAGATATGTTGGTAAAGAGCCGAGTGAATTACGATTCAACAAACTGTTCCTGAATGAAGATGATCAACCTCACAATCCAATGGTGAATGCTGGAGCAATTGTAATATCTTCTTTAGTTAAGCAAGGTGCAAACAATGCAGAGAAGTTTGACTATTTGATGCAGTTTTTAAACCAGATGGCTGGTAATGAGTATGTTGGATTCAGCAATGCCACGTTCCAGTCTGAAAGAGAAGGCGGAGATCGCAATTTTGCTATTGGGTAGTACTTAAAAGAAAAAAAGTGTTTTCTGGAGTATGGTGACATGGTTGGAACATTAGACTTCTACTTCCAGCTGTGCTCAATTGAAGTGACTTGTGAGTCAGCAAGTGTAATGGCAGCCACGCTAGCCAACGGGGGGTTTTGCCCAATCACAGGTGAAAGAGTATTAAGCCCGGAAGCTGTGAGAAACACGTTGAGCTTGATGCATTCCTGTGGCATGTATGACTTTTCAGGACAGTTTGCCTTTCATGTTGGTCTTTCAGCAAAATCGGGAGTTTCTGGTGGGATTCTTCTTGTTGTTCCAAATGTCATGGGCTTGATGTGCTGGTCTCCGTGCTTGGACAAGTTGGGCAACAGTGTCTGAGGCATTCAGTTTTGTCATGATTTGGTCTCTCTGTGCAATTTTCACAACTATGATAATTTGAGGCACTTCGCAAAAAAACTCGACCCTCGCAGGGAAGGTGGCAATCAGCGGGTAAAATCAGTGATAAACCTCCTGTTTGCTGCCTTCACCGGGGATGTATATGCCCTCAGGAGGTTTGCCTTGTCTTCAATGGACATGGAGCAGAGAGAGTATGACTCCCGTACTGCACTGCACGTAGCTTCAGCAGAAGGTCATGTGGAGGTGGTCCGTTTCCTACTGGAAGCCTGCAAAGTTAACCCATTCCCTAAGGACCGGTGGAAAAACACTCCCCTCGATGAAGCTAGGCATTTTGGGCACCATGATGTTGTAAAGATCCTTCAGGAATACCAGAATAATTACAAGCCTCTAGAGGAGCCCTCTAATGGGAAAGAAGATGACACAGTACACAAAAATCTGGATGGATTGCTATAATGTCCTGATCGAGCCAATCTTATGCGTCAGTTTATTGTATAATTGTGGAAAGTTGTCAAGGAGCGTGTGTGTTTTTTATCTTATAATGATGTATATTTAAAAAAAAAAAGGAATGTCATTGAGGGAATTTGCAGTGTCTTGTGCAAGTTCCTGAGCAGTGCATTGGGGGAAGTGGGAGCCCAATTCGCAAACTAGGCATTTTACTATGTTCTGGATTTTGAAGTTTGACTAAAGTACTCTTTCTGCAGAGTTTTTTTGAGAGTCAGGGAATAGACTTTGCTTTTGTATTACTTTGATTGGTAACTGATGTTAGTTGACCATTATAGTTGCTCTTAAATTTATTTGTGTTACAAATGAGCTTACATCAATGTTCACTTGTTTCTGGTAGAAAGTACTGAATCCTTCCATTGTACTGATCTAATGAATATGAAGATAGAGGACCACTTTGTGGATGTTCCCTCAATAGTCCTTGAGCCTAGTACTCTTCTGCATCAAGCTTCTTGCTCTGAATACCATGTTGTTGACATCTGCCTTGTTTTTCCATTTCCCATCCTTACAGGGGTAATCGCGATGGCTTGATCAGAGCCTCCAGTAGCCGACAAAGCAGCACAGACAGTGAAATGAAGTCGCTGGATCCACGGCCTTGGAGCAGTACAGACTCGGATGGCTCCATCCGTAGTATGCGCCCGCCAGTCACCAAAGCCAGCAGCTTCAGTGGGATTTCCATCCTTACACGTGGTGACAGCATTGGCAGCGTCAAGGGGACCACATGCAGGACCAACAGGCCAGGTACTAATTAACTTAGGCATGGCTAATTGCTTTCAGCTTGAAGCTCAGTTTCTCTTCTGGTGTTTTCATTGGTGAGGTCAACTTTGAGATGATTATCCCATTCTTATTAGAAATCAGTGATGGACTTTGCCCATGGTATGGTTTATGCTTCTTACTTGGTGAGTGGCTGGAAGCTGATAAGCTGGAAGAGGCCAGGTGCAAAAGTTGAGATTCATAGGTGCGCAACAGAGGTGTAGCTGCTTCACTGCACAAATATTTAGGTATAGCTATTCATTGACACAACCCAATAGTGTTTTGTCTGAATTGAGTAATTCTCTGATGCTGCAGGTCATTAATCGGGCTGATGGTGACAGATAAAGCTACTTAGTACAGTTTTTGTTTGGGAATTTTTATTTTTGCAGGACCTGGCGTGCAGCACCTGGGAAAAATATCAGGATTTAGCTTGCTTTGCACTTTTCTTTTTGACAGAAAATATGTGCTACAAGAAGGGAGTTAGCTTAGTTGTAGAGACTGAACTTTTTGTGCAGTGTGCTGGATAAGGTCAGAGGACCTCAAAAAATAATTTTGGGTTCTTTGCAAGAGGCTGAGCTGTGTAATACCGCAAAAAAGATTTAAGTCTTATTGCTGATACTGTAGTATTCAATAAAAAGGATGGCATAAGCAAGGATTGACCTTTCATTGCCTAAACAGATGCCATGCTAAAAGGAGTGCAAAAAGAACAATTGATGGACAGAATGCAGAACAATGTCATACATTCACCCCAATACAGAGATCTCGGCCTAAATCCATTGTTTTTTTGCTCCCCATGCCATTCCAGTTTGGACCCAACCATATGCAAATCAGTCTTGACCCTGCGCCCAATGGGAACAGTCCAGCCCAAACTGCCAGGCCAGGTCCTCCCTGGACTGGAAACAAGCATCTTAGGACCGGTTTCGGGCTTTCAGCCAGCATAGCTGGACTCCAGTGGCATGGAGATCACAGGACTCACGTCTGAGTATACCAGTCCCACTCGGGGTGACAAATGCAAAAAGGACAATTGATGACCAGAATGCAGAACAATGTCAGACATTCACCCCCAAGTACAGAGATCTGGGCCTAAATCCATAGTTTTTTTGCTCACCATGCCATGCTAAAAGGAGCGGCAGGCATTTCCTTTTTGGCAACTGGGCTGCCTACTGCAATTTCCCAGAAGGAGGTTGAGCTTTCATTGCAGAGATTGAGCTGTGTAAGTTAAGGTTTGCTCCAGAAAAAGGTTGAAGGTTCTTCACATTGACTGAAGGCTATGGCCAAGGTGACATCAAGAATAACTAAGATTTCTTTTGCAGAAGCTGAGCTTGAAAAGCTAGGGTTCCACTGGATTTGTTTGGGGAAACTGGGAGTATTTTCACTCATTGGCAAGTCAGAATGTTGTTCATGACACAAGTTTAATTCTGCTCCAATGTCTTCCCAGGCCTGTCGTTGGTGGCCCCTGATGTTTGCAACCAGGTCTCTTCCTCCTCCCAGTCTCTCCGAAGCCTCATGCCTTGCACTGCCCAGCAACATCCACTCCAGCCTGCTCCCCAGCAACAAGCACTGGGCAACCACATGCTGTCGCAGGTGAGTCATCACTTAAGTGTTTAGCTGCAATACCAAGCTGTTCTTAAATCCATGCAGACTTGAAAGCAGGATCCAAAAGTGTCATTTCTTGGATAATGTCTGTAGGCTGTTGAAATGCTTGGGGAATGCAGTTCTCCCAGTGCTGCTTCTCTTTGATCTTGTTGCTGAACTGATTTCATCTAAACATAACAAGGAACTCCTCACTGTTGGAGGCAATTTACTAAACAGCTTCCTCTCTGCTGTCTTTGTGGAGATGTGTGTACCACTAGGATGTCTATAAATAATTTCTCTTACCATATTAAGTAAAGTCCTCACCAGGCCTTAATAGTATTTTTCTTTAATAAGGCCTAGACATTGATGCAGAAAAGAGGGAGAGACTGTCTCAAATGCCCAGATGGGGAATGTACCTGTCTAAATATTTACATGCACCTCACAGATAGTCTAGCCCTTGTAGTGAAAAACCTAATTTAACAATCATAATTTGCTTTGGCCACTTAAAGTTTTGCTTCAGATGGATACTTCAGATTCCTCACCTTTAGAATATCCCCAGGCATTAGATCGGATCTGGAAGATATTTCAGCATAGCCACTGTAGATCAGTAGATGATGGTGTGCTCTCCACCCCAGAATTATTGACGTCCATTCTATTCTTTCTGCACTTTCATATGTGAATCTGGAGCTAGCTGTTACTTTTTCTTTTCTCGTCAATTGACAAGCTTTTTTCTTTTCCGGATTGCTATCCAGTGTTCGAGGGAACATGTCCCTTCTTAAAACCACAAGATTTAATCCTTGTAGTGACTATCGCAAACAATTTATCCAGTATTGGGGTATCTTTCATAGATTCACATGCCTGAATCAGTCCCACGGTAATAATAAATACAAAAGCAGTGCCTTAGTAAGAAACTGTAGTAGGCTGACAAGACAATAGGCCCAAAAAGGCCCAAAGCTTAGTAGCCCATCTACCTCATTATATGAAAAGAACTGAAAAATAGTTCCAACCAATCAGATGCCAGCATCCTCTAGAACCTTCCCAGCAGAGGCAGTTCTCCTCAGATATTTACCGCACGTCGTGTGGAAGGGAGTCTCCCTGAGTGCCGACTCAGGTTTCTACTTTTTCTCTTCAGGATGTCTGAAAAGAAAGCTCTCTTCAAAGCTTGCAGGACCTGTGATAAAAAGAGGGTCCATGTAGATGATCAGCATAAAGACTGAATCTACTGTCTACATCCTAACCATGTTGTTAATTATTGTAGAATTTGTAGAACCTTCCCTGCCAAAACCATCAGGGACAGGGAGGCAAGGATTCTTTTATGGCTCAAATCATCTTCTACAGACGAGGAGGATTTGCCTCTACTTCCAGCAAAAGAGCCAGATCCAAAGACAGCTCTTCTTCTGAGGGGAGGAAACATCACAAATCCTCTCATAGAGCTTCAGATCACACAAGGAGGTAGTCTTCTCCTCCTTCTGGATCACCTTTATCTCCGCCTTCAGAGTCATCAAAATCTTCAGCTACAAAAACAGTGAGTAAAGCCCAGATCAAGACTATTTCTCTGGTGTCTTCTCACACAGTTTCTGTGACTTCTTCTACTTCAAGTACTTCATCTACGGTCTCTACAAGAGCTATAACCTCTCCTATTGTGTCTTCAAAAATATATTCTGCTAAGAAGTCTTCTGGGACTAAGGAATCCTCTTCTGGTTCGAGGCAGGTGGGCTGCTGAATTCATATCTGTGCATAGATCGCCGCCTAGTGTTGGGTCCGGATGATTGCACATTGTTGTCCTGGAAGAGTCTTCGAAGTATCACGAGATAGGTGGCTCCTCCCCTGGACTACAGTGCGCATGGGCATAGACTCCATCCTCAGATAGTTTTTTTCCGCCATTGGGTTCGGATGTCTTTGTATTCCCTCTTGTCGGAATCGATAAAAACTTTCCTAAGACCAAAAGGTCTTTAGCCTAATACGTCGGTATAGTCTTGCGTTCGGTCTTAGTTCTTCCAGCTCGTTCCGAGCCGGATTCCATCACCCGCGTGCTTCGACGCGGAAGGACCAGTCGACGCTTCAGACCCTATCGACCGTTCGTCATGGAACGTAGTCCATTTAAGAAATGTCCTGTCTGCAACTCGAAGTATCCCCACATCGACGTCCACCCGGTGTGCAACAAGTGTCTGTCGCCGGACCACGATGAAGCCAAGTGTATGGCTTGTTCACGCTTCAGGTCCAAGAAGAAGCTTAAGCTTCGACGAGCTGCGCGCCAGGAGGCCCAGCATGCTGCACCGGCGCCTGTGGACATCTTCGATGCCGGGGATGTCGAGGAAGAATCTATCCAGGACATTAGTGAGTCGAACCCCGCTTCGGATGCGAATACGACTACGACGTGGACGAAGAGATGTTCGAGGCCGAGGAAGTCGTCGACTAGGTAGGAGACGACGACGGGGCCCTCGGGGCCATGGAGGATAGCTCGGACGAGGAGCTTCCTCAAACTGACTCTGGGGCCGTGCCAATTACTAAGGCTCAGGTCGAGGGATCGCCTTCGGGTCTTACCCAAGATCTTACCATGGGTTCTATGGCCCCGCCTTCGGGCTCGGCCACGGACATTGCTGTTGAGCCACATCCTGGCAAATCGAAACCGAAAGTGAAACCTACGGTCTCGACTCAGAAACTGCGCAGGTGCCATCCTCGAAACCGAAAGTGCGCATCGTTCTGGTCGGCTCCAAAGCCTCGGAGCCCTCGGCGCCGAAGAAACCGAAGGGTGCTGTCGAGCCGATGGCTCAAGTCAAGGGCGTCGAGACGAAGTCTGCCGCGCCGAAGACTAAAGTCAAGGTGGTCGAGCCGAGCGCGTCGGCGCCGAAGACGGTCGACACCGGCAAAGACCTCGGCGACCCGAAGAAAGCGCTCGGCGACCCGAAGAAAGCGCTCGGCGACCCGAAGAAAGCTCTCGGCGACCCGAAGAAAGCTCTCAGTGACCCGAAGAAACGTCTGGATGACCCGAAGGTTCTCGTGACCCCGCGTCAACAGGACAGGGCCAAAAGCGGCGCACCCCGTGAGTCGACTCCAGTGGAAGCCTCGAAGGATTCTGTCGAACCGGCGCGTCCATCCGCCGCGTTCACCAAGAAGGTGACTGACTCCCTACAGCGCATCAGGGACAGGACCTTATCGGTCGATCCGAAGGATCCTCCGCCTCCGAAACCGGTGGAGAAACCACATAAGCCGTCAACAACCATCCATTTTACGTTGCCACCGAAGACGGCGCCGAAGGCTTTCGCACCTAAGGCGGTCGCCAACGTTCCCGAGAAGGTCTCCTCGGCGCCGAAGTCGTCAACGATGGTCCCTGCCCCACAGCCTCGACGACCTTCGGTGGACGAGCATCAAGAACACTTCATTGATGCCGAAACAGGCAAGCTTTCCCTCCACAAGAGGAAAATAGCCCCTGAACGCCCAATGGAGTCCTACAAGATCCCTCTCAAGAAAAAGGACTCTGCTTTTACTCCCGTCTTGGTGGAACCAATATCCCCTCAGACTCATAATGTTTCGCCCACTTATTCTGATGTGGAAGCTGGAGAGGGAGATGATAGGACGAATACAGTTATCCTGTCTATACAGACCCTGAGGATACTAACGAACCCTGGGCCGCTAGTGCTGACCCAGGTGGTCCTCAAGCAGGACAAGACCCTCAGCTATTTTCTGCAAAAACGTCTCCTACTGAGGACTCTGCAGCTTTCAATGCCCTCATTGCTAACAGCTAACAATCACAACGTCCAGCTCCATGCTGACCCTGTTGATGTCGACTTCCTTTTTGATACCTTCTCAGTCTCAGAAAGAACTGTTAAGACTCTGCCTATGCTGAAAGGGGTTTTAAAACATGCTAGCGAGATCTTTAAAGAACCTACCAGGGCGAGGGTGATAAACCCTAGGATTGAGAAGAAATACAAGTTAGCGCCTACTGATCCTACCTACATCAAAGGACAGGTGCCTCTGGACTCCCTTGTCGTCTCGAATGCCCGTAAGAGGGCTAATTCTCAGACTACGAGTGATGCTCCTCCCCCAGACAAAGAATCCAAAGTCTTTGAGGCATCGGGGAAGAGGGTAGCAGCCCAGGCAGCCAACATCTGGCGCATCTCAAACACACAAGCGCTTCTGGCTCGCTATGACAGGGCACACTATGACACAATGGAGACCCTGTTGCAGCACCTGCCTGATGAATACAAGGAGGCGTCTGAGATGCTTATTCAGGAAGGGAAGCTGATCTCTAATGCTTCGATTAAGTGCGCTCTGGACGAGGCTGATACCGCAGCCAGGGCTGTCAACACCAGTGTTATGCTACGACGACATGCCTGGCTCAGAATCTCTGGATTTAAGCCGGAAATCCAAACCATCATCCTTAATCAAACAGTGAATCCAGATCACCTGTTTGGCCCGGAGGTTGACACCACCCTAGAAAAAATTAAAAAGGACACGGAAACTGCTAAATCCATGGGTGCCTTACAGTCCCAGCAGTTTCGGGGTGGGTCTTTTCGTCGCTCAAGCACTAGAGGCGTTTCCAGAGGCCAGCTCTCCCAGTCCACGCAGTACTACAAGGGCAACACTCAATCCACGTACACCAACAAGAATCGAGGTGGATATCGTGGTAACAGCGCCAAGGGCAGAGGTCGTGGAAACAACAACTCCAGATCCTCTGCCACCAACAAACAGTGACGCCTTGTCACTGCCCCCGACCACACAACACCGGTCGGGGGGAGACTCCAGCACTTCCTGCCAGTCTGGAACACCATCACCACAGACAGGTGGGTCAGAAAACTTGTGCAATACGGTTATTGTCTGGAGTTAACGTCCACTCCACCCAACATGCCCCCAAGACACCGTCCTATGTCGGACGAGCACTTGCACTTATTGCAGCAGGAAGTCACCGTCATGCTGCAAAAAGGAGCAATAGAGCTCGTGCCAGTGCAGGAAAGAGGCACAGGGGTCTACTCCCTGTACTTCTTGATACCAAAAAAGGACGGGTCCCTCAGGCCCATCCTGGACCTCGGGCCACTCAACTACTACATCCTGTCGGAGCACTTCCATATGCTGACCCTGCAGCAAGTGCTCCCGTTGCTCAGTCAGGGGGATTTTCTCGCAACCTTAGACCTGAAGGATGCGTACTTTCACATTCCACTGCACCCTTCACACAGGAAGTACCTCCGGTTCACCATCC
Source organism: Lissotriton vulgaris (assembly GCF_964263255.1). Lineage (NCBI taxonomy): Eukaryota > Metazoa > Chordata > Amphibia > Caudata > Salamandridae > Lissotriton > Lissotriton vulgaris. The sequence goes on along the minus strand of NC_141685.1, from coordinate 1,346,694,711 downwards.
AAAACCAGCACTACCAGTTCAAGGTTTTGCCTTTCGGAGTCACCACGGCACCCAGGGTATTCACAAAGTGCCTAGCGACAGTGGCGGCGCACCTAAGGAGACAAAACAACCATGTATACCCTTATCTTGACCACTGGCTCATCCAGGCAAAGTCAGCCCAGCAGTGTGCCGCCCACGTGTCCCACACCATTCACCTCCTGCACGATCTGGGATTCTCACTGAATTACCCAAAATCCCACCTCCAACCCGCCCGCATACAGCAGTATCTGGGTGCGACCATAGACACTCTGGCGGCCACAGCACATCCAAATTCAGTGAGGGTCAGCAGCATTCAATCGCTGATACAGAAGTTCAGACCTCAACACTCTCTTCCAGAGTGTTCATGCAGTTGATAGGCATGATGGCCTCCTGCATCTCCATAGTCTCGCACCCGAGACTACATATGCGCCCGCTTCAGGAGTGCTTAGCACGTCAGTGGACTCAGGCTCACGGGCAGTTGAAAGACCTAGTGTTGGTGAGCGGTCGGGCGTACAACTCTCTGCATTGGTGGAATCCACGAAACCTTTGCAAGGGACGACCGTTCCAAGAGCCTGTGCCACAGATCATCCTGACGACGGACGCTTCTCTCCAGGGATGGGGAGCTCATGTACTCCATTACACTGTGCAGGGACTATGGACGCATCAGCAACAGAAGGTGCACATCAATGTTCTGGAACTGATGGCGATCTTCATGGCACTCAAAGCCTTCAAAGTACATCTGTGCAACAAGGTCGTGTTGATCCGGACGGACAACATGACGGCCATGTACTACATTCAAAAGCAGGGAGAAACACACTCTCCGCAGCTGTCTCATCTGGCTCAGAGCATGTGGAAGTGGGCCATTCAGAGGAACATCTTCCTCATGGCGGAACACCTCCCGGGCAAGGACAATCAGATGGCGGACCTGCTCAGCAGGTACAGCCACCAAATGCACGAGTGGGAGATACATCCATCAGTACTCCAACCGTACTTCCAAAGGTGGGGTCATCCAGAGATAGACCTGTTCGCCACAAGGGAGAACGCAAAATGCCAAAGCTTCGCCGCCAGGTTCCCACACCCACAGTCGCAGGGTAATGCGATATGGATGAACTGGTCAGGCAAATTTGCGTACGTTTTTCCCCCAGCACCTCTGATACCGCTGGTGGCACGCAAGTTCAGGCAGCACTCGATGACTCTCATCCTGGTTGCTCCAACGTGGGCTCGCCAGCCATGGTACACCACGTTTCTGGAACTGTCCGTGGTACCGCATCAAAGGCTGCGCCTCACACCCAGCCTTCTAACGCAGAGCCATGGCGACATTCAGCATCCAGATCCGCAACAGCTCAACCTGGCGATCTGGCTCCTGAGGTCTTAGAGTTTGGCTACCTCAACTTACCTCCTGACTGTATGGACATTATCAAGGAGGCAAGAAAACCCACCACCAGAGCATGCTATGCGGCGAAATGGAAGCGGTTTGTCATTTATTGTGCAGACCACAACATTGACCCGCTAGATTCTTCTATTCACAACATCATTTGTTATCTTTTCCATTTGAACAAATGTAATCTGGCCTATGCTTCCATTCGCATACGTCTATCCGCGATGGCTGCTTATCTCCAGAACAGGCAGCACCTCTCACTTTTCAGGGTGCCTGCCATCAAGGCATTTCTAGAGGGACTCAAACGAGTCATTCCTCCACGGACTCCACCAGCTCCGGAGTGGAACCTCAATGTGGTCCTCACCTGGCTGATGGGTCCTCCCTTTGAACCACTGCATTCCTGCGGGATTCATTTCTTGACATGGAAAGTGGCTTTCCTCATAGCAATTACATCGCTACGACGAGTTAGTGAGCTCCTAGCACTAACTATCCAAGAGCCATTTATTTAAATTCATTCTAACAGGGTGGTGCTTCGCACTAACCCTAAATTCCTTCCTAAGGTTGTATCTCAATTCCACATTACCCAGACTATTGAATTGCCTGTTTTCTTCCAAAATCCTGAGTCATTGGCGGAGCGGATGCTCCACACCCTTGACATCAAGAGGGCCCTCATGTATTACATCGATAGGACCAAGGATTTTAGGAAAACTAAACAGCTCTTTGTTGCCTTTGCACCACAACACAAAGGTAACCCCATTTCCAAAGCTGGTAAAGCTAGGTGGATCGTTAAATGTATTCAGATCTGCTATCTGAAAGCCAAGCGTACTCTCACCATTCCACCAAGGGCCCACTCCACCAGAAAGTTGGGGGCCTCCATGGCTTTTCTAGGAAATATTCCTTTGGAAGACTTTTGTAGAGCAGCCACATGGTCTACCACACACACATTTACAAAGCATTATTGTGTTGATGTGCACTCCAAACAGCAGGCAGCTGTAGGGCAGGCTGTTCTAAAAACACTGTTCCAAACTGCTGCAGCTGGCACAGGTGGCCGCCGTTAATGGAGGGACTGCTATGTATTCTATGCACAGATATGAATTCAGCAGCCCACATGCCTCGAACCGAATATGCATCTGTTCTTGGCATGTAGGGCTGCTGACATTCATATCGCCCACCCTCCTCCCCGGCGCCTGTAGCAGCTGCAGAATTCACACATACGTCTGGCATGGTTATCTTTCACTTAGTTTCACTCCATCTTGGCCGCAATGGCTAAAAACAATCTGAGGATGGAGTCGATGCCCATGCGCACTGTAGTCCAGGGGAGGAGCCACCTATCTTGTGATACTTCGAAGACTCTTCCAGGACAACAATGTGCAATCATCCAGACCCAATACTAGGCGGCGATCTATGCACAGATATGAATGTCAGCAGCCCTACATGCCAAGAGCAGATGCATACTGGTAAGTAGCATATTCGTTACTAAGGAATCCTCTTCTGTCACTCCTTCATCTAAATCACCATCAACTGCAGCGTCAACGTCAATCCCATCGACGACGGGGTCCTTCATCTAAAATGTCAGCGTCGACGAAAACCCTGTCTAAGTCATCGTGAACAAAGAGCTAGTCGACGTCAAAGATATCGTTGACGAAGAGCCAGTCGACGGCAGTCCCATCGACGACGTTTCCGTCGACGAAGATTTCATCAACGACATTGTCAACAGCTCAGTTGTCTATTGCACCTTTGGTCAAGACGCCCCCTTAGACGAAGAGTCCATTAATGACCAGAAGTCCACCTACGAGAACTTGGTCAGCGATTTCACAGGTATCTCAGGCCTCGCCTGTTACGTACAACCATTTTCAACTAAAAACGTACCATAGGCAAGACTTTACTAATATATCTCCGCTGTTACCATCACACATCTTGGAGACATATGTGGAAGAGGAGGAATCTGATGAGGATGACGGGGAGGAAGAAGGCCCTTTAGGGATTGCACGCCACCCTTCAGAGTTGCGCATAAAATATCAAGAAGAAGATGAAGAGGAAGACTACCAGGAACATTTTTATAAGGAAGACTTGTCTACGCCATATCATAGACAGTCGCATAAGGTTCCACGTTCGGGCGAAGCAAGGCATCTTCCTCCATCTCTGATCCAGGATTTGCAGGCCATGTTGGCTGATTATCGGCAGAGGTTTCCGACTACACCGACTACTCCAATTTTACCTACCGTGCCGGCAGTTACACCTGCGCCACCAATAGAAGATCCTACTTCTCGGAGACACCCTGTAGAAGCTATACCACAAGGGAGTCAGGATACTTCATGATCAGATGAGGATGGAAGAGAGGAATGTGAATTGCCTAATGATAATGTGCCTGGGGATCCTTGGGATGAGTAAATAATCCCCATGCCTTTGCCTCCTATGCCGCAACCCTCTGATTAACCACCTGAGGATATTGGCGGCTTTCATAACCTTATGCAACGGGCTGCAGCAAGGTTCGAACTTCGGGTGGTGCTCTCTTAACCCCCCAGGTCTTCCTCGCAACAATCAGCAGTCGGCAAAAATCCTCAACAGCGAAGTGGCACCCAGTCAGTCAGTGAGAGAAAGAGTCAGTCAGTGCGAGAGAGACAGTGAGAGAGTGGAAGACCTGGGCTGGACTCTCTGGGTCACAGAACGGTGCAGTGTCACAAACAAGATATATGGAGCATAACTTAATATTCTCAGTGCGACTTGGAGTCTCATTGTAACTAGCCCCAGGTAAACCAGTCATATTGCTCAAGAACCGAAGAAACAACAAATACCACTACACCTGGGAAGCAGTGTTGTGCTGTCATATACAGTGGGAAAACCAAGGTACATTTAGACAGGGGTAGTCCACAATGAATACAGAGCATAGTCTGAGACCAGTATAACACGAACGACTGAGGGAACCGACAACAGGCAAAACAATTAAAAATGTATTTGTATCTTATTGATGGTTGCTCCTGCAAATGACGCAATGTTTTTTGGAAAGTAAAGTGGTTGTTTCCTCTGCGTCATTAATGCAAGAAGGTATGTAAATAGATTTAATTTACAAAACACAGTAGAAATGCTCCATATAAGAGGAACATCCTAGCTTAAAAAAGATATTTCTTTAAATGTGCTTCAAAATGTATATCCTCTTTATGTGTAGTCTCGCACAGGTGCAAGTCAAAGACTATAAACATTTCAAATCACAATTAAAAGTTAGAAAAGGCTTCATGTGGTTTACAATACCCATTGTGCTGCCTGTAATTTCTCCTTATCAGGTTGATTTGGAAATGTATCCTTTACATTGTCTGCACATTTTGGTTCGTGGAAAGATTGAAGCGAGCTCAAGGGCGCAGTGGGTCAGTGCTCTTGTGAACTTGTACTGTTTCAACCTCAGTTAGGTTAGGAAGCAGTTAACAAGCCGAATGATCCTCAGCAGCTTGATGATGTAGCATTCTGCCTTGTTTCCAGTTCACATTTCAGGAGATTAAAATGGGCCCCTATTGGTAGTTCTGAAGCTGTGACAGCCAGGCTTAAAGCAAATTTTGGCAACGAGGGACAACTAAAGGAAGGTTGTTGTTATTATTACTACAATAATTATTAAGGTGGTCATTATTATTAGTTCTAGTAGAACTAGTATTAATATTACTTTTCCTGCTGATGATTTAAAGACTAACAAATAATGTAATGAAAGGTAATAATGTCAATGGCAAAGTTGCTAGGAATAATAATCAATAATATTATGATACTTAAGGATAAAAAAAGACAAAAGGGTGCCTCAAATGCATGTAAACCGTTGCAAAAAAATATATACGGGGTTAAAATAACACGTGTTTGTAATATATGCACGAGGACAAAATTAATGGGAACAGAAATCAAGCGCGTCCGCAAAGTGAAAGCGGCGTGCTGTGTTTCATTAGTAACATGATCCACAACAATAATGGAGGTATGCTGCTGCCACAAAGCGTGCCACTGCTCGCTCCCGTGACCAATCCGACGTGGGAGTGACCTTTACACAAAGAGCTGGGACATGCACCCGCCTTTGGCCATTTGCATGCTTTCATTCTTGAAAGCCACAAGCAAAGGCCAATAGAATGCTTGGGAGTTACCAGACCCACACAGAGAACTTTCAGGGAAGTTTGGAGTGCTCACAAAAAGCCTCCCATAGGGCAGCGCATGCGCACCACGCTAGGCTCGACCTAAAAAGGAAAAAACATGCACCATTACAATTTACCCACTAGATGGTTAAACAATGCACGGTATGCAATTACAAAACTGCTTCTTGCTTCAAAACTGTTATTAGAGGTAAGTAACCTTGTCCTCATGTTACATTTCTATTTTATTCACAGTTTTAGAGGACTATATTGATATGTATTAAATAATGCTGTGATTAGCCTATGAGCTAACAGTATAGGATGTATGCTTCATCCTAGTCTCCTGGTGTCAGTAGCCACTTACCCCAAACTAAAAAGTTTGAGTTGTGCAGGATATCCAACTTCAGGGGTGATTTTTAGCATGTGTATATATATTTAGGCTGTCGTCCAGAGCACCATTTTCTTTTGTAAATTAAAATATCTTTTGCAAATTAAAGACTTCGTGTTTTGTTCAGCTGTGCATTTTGTAACACTTTTTACACCACAATGACTCCTAGTGTAGATAACCAATGAGACAGTGGTGCTCATAAAAATATTTTGAAACCTAATTTTGCTGAATTATTGGGGTACAGGTGTGAATAGGACTGTAGTGACATTGAGAGAGTTCCTGATAGGCATATGTGTCTAAAGGGTTATTAATACTGACCAGAATCTATTGTGTTTCAGTTTGTGCGTGAAATGTGCTAGTTTCCTTATAGGCCAGTCCTTATTTAGACTAGTGCAAAATAATTGGTTTCCCTTCCACCCCAAAGTTTTTTTTAATTGTTTGTAAGGTACAACCTTTTTAAATAGATACATCTGTGCTGTCCCCAACAATAGGGTCTCTACCCTATAAAATTGATCTCCTGAATATTTCAATCTTGCCTAAAGAGGGAGTTCTGGTTTGTAAATGTATGGATTCTATCTGAAAGAAACACGTTAGTTAGATTCCTTACCTTAGAATATCCCCAGGCGGCAGGCTGGATCCGGAAAGTTTTACGTAGCAGTACCCCTGTGCGTCGGTAGGCGTCGTCTGTGGCTCTGCATCCGTCGTCGGCGTCGTTGGCGCCGGGATGACGTCGTCGGAGTACTTGGACGCCGCCCTCGCGCACTGGCGTCAGTTCTTCTTTTTTCCGCGCCAGCTAGCGCAGATCCGGGAAAAGCAGTACTCCTTAGTCAGTTTTTGACTAACTTTTTGGATCTTTTTGATCTTGTCAATACGGTGCCGGTAGGGATGCCAGAGTTCAAACCCTGCGTCGATTGCAGCCGGCTTATGTCGGTTACCAGCCCCCACCGTTGGTGCCTGTATTGCCTGGGAGCCGACCATGATGACAAGTCGTGCTCCGACTGCCGGAATCTAGGCGGGAGCGGTCCCGTAAGAGCCTCGAGCTCCGGCAGTCGGACCTGCGCCGCTCGCGGCCCCGATCCAGGAGGAGGTCAGGGGACCGGTCGCGGGGCCATAGTCATCGAAGCTCGACGAGTCAACACCGTTCGTCGGGCTCCAAGTCCTCAGGTAAGAGGCACAAGAAGTCGAAAAGACGTCCTCGCTCTTCCGACTCCCCCCGACGCTCGCGCAATGCGGCTGGGGGTTTGGGCGACACCGGCTCCGCTGGAGCCGCTGGCGCCGCCTCCAGCTCCATACCCGCCGGTCCCTGGGCTGAACGCAACGCCGCAGGAGATAGAGGCCTTCCTCGTGGCCATGAGGAGTCTCTCTCCTCCGTCTGACTCCGCTGTGGCGCCTCCAGGCCACGCGGTACCGACTGGAGGTTCCAGCGGGCCGGTGCCGTCGGGTGCTTCGGCCCCGATGCCGTCGACGACTCCGCAGGACCCTGAAGGATCCAGGCCTGGATACGGGTCGTCGCTGGTCGACCTTACGACCCCTTCGCCAGCGCCAACCCCTAGGGTGTCGCCTCAGACGCCATCTCTGGACGACGTCGTCCTCGGTCCCACCCCCGATCCGGGTCCGGCGTCGGACCGGCGCCGTCTTCGACGCCGAGAGAGGAGCAATACTTCTTTGATCCAGCCACTTCCTTTTATCCTGATGAGATGGAGGACGAGGGGGACTTGGAGGGGTCTGAGGACCCTCTGGCACTGGAGTGCCAGTCTTATCAGGACTGGGCAGTGGAGCTAGGGGAAGCCAGTGGTCTGGACACTTTGCCCAACAGTGGTTTTGTCTCTCCTCCTACCGTGGCTACGGAGGAGGGGGCTGCTTATAGTGTGGTGCTGACTAGGGTGGCCAAGGCCTTACACCTTGGGCTCCCTGTCACGGCCGTGAGGACTAACCTCCTCACTGAGGTCCTCAAAACGCAGGCAAGCTCCTCGGAGCCTTAACGCCGCCCTCACGGACGTTCTGTTGGGCACTTGGTCCAAGCCCGCTACAGGCCTCCCTGTAGAACAGAACGTGGCCCGACGCCACCGCCCAACCCCGGGCGACCCTAGCTTCCTGTCTACCCACCCCACCCCTGAGAGCCTGGTTATCCAGGCCTCTACTTCCGAGACTGCATTCCCGACTGCTCCACCTAATCGGGAATCCAAAAGGTATGACCAGTATGGTGAGAAGCTGTTCTCACTGAGTTTGGGGTTGCGTTCAGTCATCACCGCATGCCTTTTGGGCCGTTACACCCACTCTCTGTGGGACACGGTTGCGGGCGTGCTGCCACAATGCCCGGTGGAGGCCTGGGCCAAACTCGCCCAAGCCCTTGCGGAAGGGCGGGATGCGGCACGGTACTCAATCCGATGTAGACTGGATACCACAGACTCGCTAGGTAGGGCGATTTCCACGACTGTTGCGGTGTGCCGCCACGCCTGGCTGAGGTCCGCCAACTTCTCGGCTGATGTCCAGGCGACACTCATGAACATGCCGTTCGATGGCCGTCGCCTCTTTGGCGACAAGGCAGACAGCGTGCTTGAGCGTTTTAAGGACACTAGGACTACGGCCAAATCCTTGGGCCTGTCCGGCCAGCGCCAGCAGCCATCTGCCTCGTGCTCCTTTCGTGACCAAGGAAGGGGCGCCTCCTTACGCCCTGCCAGCCACGGGTCGCAGACTCCATTTCAGCGTGGTGGCGGACGTGGTAACCGCCGTGGCGGTGCAAGGGGACAACAGCGCGGCCAATCCACATCCACCCCCGCAGCATCCGCCTCAAAACCTTCGTAGTCTGAGCTTTCAGGCCCATCCAACGCCAGTGGGAGGCAGGGTTCGCCATCACCTCCTCCACTGGCGCACCATCACATCGGACAGGTGGGTGCTGCACATCATCCGAAGGGGCTACTCCCTCCCCTTCGAGGTGACCCCTCCAGCCATGCCACCGCTGTACCACTGTGTGTCAGGGGATCACTTGCAACTTCTGCAAGAGGAAGTTACGGCCCTCTTGGCCAAGGGGGGCATCAAGCGCGTTCCTAGGCCAGAAGTAGGGTGTGGTTGCTATTCCCACTACTTTCTGGCACCCAAGAAGGGCAAAGGGGGCCTTGGCCCTATCTTGGATCTGCGGAACGTCAACGGCTTCCTCTGGAAAGAGAAGTTCAAGATGCTGACTTTGGCTCAGGTCTTAGCTGCCCTAGACCCTGGAGACTGGATGGTAGCGTTGGACTTGCAAGACGCGTATTTCCACATCCCCGTCCTGCCGGCCCACCGGCGTTACCTGCGGTTCACGGTAGGCCACGAGCACTTTCAGTTTACCATGCTCCCCTTCGGCCTTACCAGCGCCCCCGGGTGTTCACGAAAGTGATGGCGGTAGTCGCAGCTCATCTGTGCAGATCGGGGGTTTCAGTCTTCCCCTATCTCGAAGACTGGTTGTTGAAGGTGGGCTCGCCCCAGACAGTCGTCAGCCACCTCCAGACTACGGCCGACCTCCTGCACCTGCTGGGGTTCTCCATCAATGTGCCGAAGTCACACCTGTGCCCCTCTCAGAAGCTCCTCTTCATCGGAGCGGTTCTGGACTCGGCAAAATTTTGAGTTTATTTTCCCGAACAGCGGATTCGGGATATTCAGGCTCTGATTCCTATCTTTCAGCCTTTATCCCGGGTCTCGGTCAGGTTGACGCTGCGGCTCCTGGGGCTGATGGCCTCCTGTATCCTTCTAGTGCATCACGCCAGGTGGCAGATTCGGGCTCTGCAGTGGGACCTGAAGTTTCAGTGGACCCAGCATCAGGGCAACCTGTCCGACCACGTCCTGATCTCGGAGGGCACTGCGAGACAGTTGCAGTGGTGGCTCACGGACCGCAATTGTGGGGGGGGGGAGAGGGGGGGCACATGGGAGAGGCGGAGATCAGAGGCCTCTGGTCTCCGGCGGAGTCCCGGCTCCATATCAACTTTCTGGAGCTGCGGGCAATCCGACTTTCACTGAGAGCATTCCTCCCCTCTGTCCGGGGGAGTGTAGTCAGGTGTTCACGTAAACACCACCGCCATGTGGTACTCCAACAAACGGGGCGGGCCAGGGTCGTGGACCCTTTGTCAGGAGGCTCTGCCCCTCTGGCAGTGGCTGGAACATCAGGGCGTGACCCTGATGGTTCAACACCTGACAGGTTCCCTGAACGCCAGAGCTGACGAACTCAGCCGTCTGTGCATGATGGATCACGAATGGCGTCTGAACTTGGATGTGGCTCAAGGTCTCTTTTAGCAGTGGGGAGAGCCTTGGTTAGATCTTTTTGCCACAGAAGAGACCGCGCAATGTCATCAGTTCTGCGCGTTGGAATTTCCAATGTGGCGCTCGCTCGGAGACTCATTTAGTCGCAACTTGAGCTGTTGTCTGTTGTACGCCTTTCCGCCTATGCCACTTCTGCCAAGAGTGCTGAAGAATATCAGGCGTGACTGGGCCCAAGTCATTCTTGTGGCTCTGGACGGGGCTCGAAGGTTCTGGAATCCGGAGCTAATCAGCATGTCAGTCGATCCCCCAATTTGTCTGCCTCTTCAGGAGGACCTTCTGTCGCATCAGCAGGGGATGGTGTGAGAAGTTGGCCTGATAGGATACTCACTAGTTCTAGTGATCACCTTGTATCAGTCCAAACAACCCTTATGGTGATTGGTTGTAAGTCAACTTTATAGACCAGCTATCCTAATGGTAGCATGGACAGAGCAGTCTTAGGCTAATCTCTTTTGGCATGTGAAGCCAGCTATTTTACCACATATACCCCCTTGAATACCAGATAAAAGAACACCACACAGGTTGTTATAAAAATAAACACTATATTTATTACTAACAAACACCTCTGGAATCTTTATGAGATCAGAGGGCTAAGCACATAACAATACTCTTCAGAAAAATACAGTAAGTCGCAGAATTACAATGGTGCTCTAGGGGCACAACAAACCATATACTAAGTAAATGGGTTAAGTAGAACGATAGAAGAAATGAGGATGCCCAGAGGCTGTAGAATCGCTGGGGCTACACTACCCTAACCTTAGGTAAGGATCAGGAGGCCCACGGGACGCGTGTGCAGTGTTAGAACACACGCGGGTTTCAATGCAAAGTCAATGGGCACGAACAATTAACAAAATAGGTAAGTAAGGACAGTTCCGACTGGTTGAGACCAAAACTACAGGATACCTGGACACTAGGAGAGTCCATCTACCTATGAGCACCGAAATGCTCTCGTTACCTCACCCACTGGCTGCGGGTGCATAGGTGTGAAAGTGTGTCGGGTTTCCTCGTTGAAGTCAATGGAGCCTTGAAGAAAAGATGCTGCAGGCGACCAGGAGGGAGATGTCCGGAGTGATCCAAGGGTGGATCGAAGAAGATGGAGACCTGAAAGCAGAGGGGACAGTGTTCAAAGTCACTAGCCAGTGACAGGAGTGGAACCAGGAAGGAACCAGATGATGTTGTCGCGATAAGGTGAAGAGGTGACGCTTGACTCTGCAGCCATGTGAACCAGGAGGTGTCTTCGACGACCAGGATGGCGGCACGAGCTGTCCCACGCAGGCTCTCGCTGTTGGCGGTGTCTGTTCCAGGATCGGAGTCAATAGGCCTTGGCAAATGCAACCCACGCGGCAAGTGAAGATGGCGTCTGGTGTGGACCAGGAGGGTCCGGGGTACTTCTCCTTTGCAGGGAAACAAGGACCAGTCTGGAGCAACCAGACCAGCGGTGTTGTTTCAAGATTTCCTCGTCTAGGAGGCCACTAGCCAGCCGGCAAGTGACCAGACAACGCGTCGATTAGCAATCAAGCAGAAGGGCCCCACGCAGATCTCGTGGATGCTGGAGGGCTGGTCTTCGGTGCAGGAGCTGCTCGGGTCTGGGGCTTCTCAATCCCCAAAGCACTCACTCGAGGGTGCCTCCGAGGTCGTGCTGGAAGCGAAGTGCAGTTTCTTCAAGATGGCCGGTCCCACGTGTCTCGTCGCACCCACAGATATCAGCTGTGCTGCGGATGTGAGTTGAGGTCGGAGAGGTGTGGAAGTCCGGGTCTCGTCGGGTTCTGAAGTCTGGTTCCGCCAGGAAGGACAACAAAGTGAACCGCTAGGACGCTTGATGGGGCCTACGGATGCAGGGTGGTCACCCCTTGGCCACAAGGGAGATTTCTTCAGTCTTCTGTGGAGCAGAACGTCGAAGTCCAGAGTTTTTTCTTTGTAGAGTTGTTCAGGATAATCTAATCTGGAATGGAATGGGACTGGCTCCTACCTTTAGTCTGCTAAAGGGGTCTGTACTAGTGACTAGGTCCCTCCCATGGGTGGGACCAGGAAGGGGGGTAGTTGCACCCCCTATCCTTTGTCAGCTTTCGCGCCAGAGCTGGGGCTGGAGTGCCCCAGCAACTGGTTTGAACTGGGGTATGCACAGGGACACCTTGTGTGCCCCAGGCATGTCTCATTCCTTTCAGCCCTGCCTATCTGGATACACAAAGTCCTGTCTGGGGTGGTGCTAGCACCTCCCCAGGCAGGAAACCCTTTGTCCAGGCCTCCCTTGCTGGAAGGACTCTCAGCAGCAGGAGGTCAGACTTGTGTCTGTGGCAGCAGCATCCATTTTATGATGCTGAGGCTCTGGTTAACTTTAATCGGGGTTCTAGTTCTGTACATGTCGTGTCCCTCTAGAAGGGTGGAATGCTACCCCCGTCGCCAGAACTGGCGAGGGGGTAGTATTCCAAATTGTATGACACCTTACTCGACATGTTTTGATAATGCCAACCCAAAGTTAGCAATAACCGCAAGGATTATAATGCACTTAAGAGTATATGGTATGGCACTATCATGATAACAGCTAAAGGACATGATTCCGAAAGCTGCAGACAGGCTCAGCTCATGCTAGAGCACCATCTCACATATTTCCAAGCACTCTGCCTTCAGGATTGATAAGGCCTGCCATAGGAGTGACTTATAGGAATATATGTGTCCATTTTGGGTTAGATATAGGTATACTATATCTACAGCAAAGGGTGATTACACCACCTTGCCCCAGCTGTGTTACCAGCCAGTTGTATCAAATAGTAAGGCCAGGCCAGGGGTGGCACAATACGTGCTGCAGCCCCTGGTAGGCCTTGGATGCATCTATGCCCTGGGTACCTAGGGTACACTGTACAGGGGCTCACAAGGTGATCCATGTTCCAATTGGTATGTACCTAGAGTACATGGAGTCCATTTTAACAGAGAGAGCAGAGGGCCTGGGGTCCTGAATAGCAGGGTCCCAGGTCAACTAAATCGAAAACCAGCTAAACACTAGGCAAAAAGTTGGGAGTAACCATAGTCAGATGTCCACCTTCCTACAGACGGTCCTCCACCCGAACTTGTCCAGTCTCCACCTTCATGCGTGGAGATAGAGCGGCGACAGTTGAGGCCATTTGACTTGCCTCCTGAAGTCTGTGATGTCATTCTGGTGGCCAGGCGGCCCACCACAAAATCGGTATACGCCTGCAGGTGGAACAAATTTTTGGCATGGTGTACAGCAAAGGCTGTGGATCACCTTTCTGCCCCCTTTCAGAGGTTCTCCTCTTTCTTCTTTCTCTTGCCCAGCAGGGCTCTGCTCTGGGCACTATCAAGGGCCATCTCTCTGCCATTTCAGCCTTCATAAGGCTACCTGATCAGTCTTCTCTTTTCAAGTCCCCTGTTGTAAATAGATTCTTGAAGGGCATCACTCACATGTTTCCTCCTGTTCCTTTCGTGATACCTCAGTGGGACTTGAATCTTGTTTTAACTTATTTGATGTGTGCTCCTTTCTAGCCACTTCACAATTACCCTCTTCGTCGTCTTACTCTCAAGACTGCATTCCTGGTTGCCATCACCTCTGCCAGGAGAGTGAGTGAGCTCCAGTCTCTTTTTTCTAAACCTTTCCTTTCTGTCCTTCCGGACAAGGTTGTTTTGAGGATGCGTCCCTCTTTCCTCTCCAAGGTAGTCACAGCCTTCCACATCGGGCAGTCCATCACCTTGCCCACCTTCTTTCCGCCTCCGCATCCCTCGAAAGAGGAAGAGAGGCTCCACCTTGTCTGGACACAAAACGTGCACTCATTCAATCTGGATCGCACACGCCAGTTCTGGCTGGATGACCAACTCTTTGTTGGTTACGTGGGCGCTAAGAAGGGACGGGCGGTGCACAAACGGACCATCTTCCGGTGGGTCGTGTTGTGCATCAAGGCATGCTACTCTTTGGCTAAAAAGGAGCCTCCAGTTGGGCTGAGGGCCCATTCCACTCGGGCCACGGCAGCTACTATTGCCCTAGGCCGGGGAGTCTCCTTGCAGGACATCTGTCAGGCAGCTACGTGGGCCTTGCTGCACACGTTCGCTAGACACTACTGCCTGGACAGGCAAGTCCGGAGAGATGACTTTTTCGGCCGTTCCTTTCTCCAGGACTTTCTGATGTGATCATTGGTTCGCAGACCCACCACCGGGGTTGGTATTGCTGAGGTATCTATTCTAAGGTAAGGAATCTAACTAACGTGTTTCTTTCAGATGAACAAGTTACTTACCTTCGGTAATGATATATCTGTAAGAAACATTAATTAGTTAGATTCCTTACTGCCCCACCCATCCTCCGCGTTCTGCAAACCGATATCTAGGTTTAAGGTTCATCCCCTTGAGGGCCCTAGTTTCATGGCACCAGTGTCTGTTTTTATCATGGCTCTGCGTTTCTGGCGCGGAAAAGCTGTGTATAAGAACTGACGTCAGCGCACAAGGGCGGCGTCTAAGTACTCCAACGTCATCCCGGTGCCGACGACGGACACGGAGCCGCAGACAACGCCTAAAGACGTGCAGGGGTGCTGCTACGCAAAACTTTCCGGAACCAGCCTGACGCCTGGGGATATTCTAAGGTAAGGAATCTAACTAACTAATGTTTCTTACAGATATATCGTTACCAAGGGTAATTAACTTGTTCTTTAGGATGGGGCGGTGACGATTTGGATACGAATAAATAGTCAAGAATCAGAAAATGAATGTCCGAAGTACTCTGTAAAACTATTCCAAGGAAGGCTTTTGTGCATATGCACATTGTTTTTTACTGTGCATATGCATGCAGAACTTGTAACTCGAGCTCTGCGCTGCGCAGTATTTGTCAGAGCCCCCTTTGAGCTTGGAGTCACAAATACTGAGCAGGTGGAGCCTGAAACTGACAAAAGCATTCAGAGTAGAATCCGTAGAGTCTGCTGTATGTTTAGAATGCCTGAAGCTGTTACCTGCCTTTTTAATTGGATTCATGACAACTCCTGTAATGCCACTGACACCATATCACTAAAAGTATTTCCTGTTCATTGGAGAAACATTGTTACGGGTGATGGTTGTTTTCACTTGTGAATCTTGAGTAATTCTGCTGCAGCCTGCGTTTCTTGCCTAACTAACATTTTTATTTCTTATTTTTATCTTCCCTCTCCTGCCCTTTTGTTCTCTATCCGACCATTTTAATTGACCCAACTGCCCCGGTGCCTTTCTTTTCCTTCTTGTGCCCTCCCAATCCCCCTGTGACCTCCCTCCTGTCCTCTTGCGATCTCCCTCCTGTCCCCCTTTCTTTCCTCTTGTCCACTCTTTCTCCTCCCCCATGTATTTCATCTTCCCCGTTTCCTACCTCTGTACCCTCTTCTTCCTTTACCCTCCTTCTCCTTCCCTTTCTTTTCATTCTTCTGTTGACCTTTCTCTTCTCTATTTTTGCCTTAATCTCCCCTCGCTCACTCTTGTTCCCTTCTCCTCCCATGTTAATCTTCTTCTTCTTACTTCATTTCTCCCTTTGCCTTCCTCCCCTTATCTCCCCCTCCTTTTATCTCCTTTCTTGACCCTATTGCCCATTTCCATGTCCTTCTCGGGCTCCTTTCCATGTCCTCCTTTTGCCCCCTTCCATGTCCTCCTTTTGCCCCCTTCCATGTCCTCCTTTTGCCCCCTTCCATGTCCTCCTCTTGCCCCCTTCCATTTGCTCGTCTTCCCCTCCCTTCCATTTGCTGTCCCTTCAAATCACTCTCCCCGTCACCTCATCTACTTGCTTTCCCAATGGCTCTTTCCCTCCCTGACCCTTGTGCATCTTTTCATCTTTCATCCTACCCATTTTGTCCCTTGCCCTCCTGCCCCTTTCCTTCCCCTCACCATTCCATCCCTTTCCAAACATCTCCCTTCGGTTGCCATCCTATCTAATCCTTCCTCTCCATTTTTGTCTTGCCTCTTATCTTCCCTTATCTTGTCTTTTTGGCAAACTTCTCTGCATGATTGTTGGACTGGTCCTTAGCCAGTGCCAACTCTTCAGCCTTCGCCGCAGCCCGTTCAGTACACTCCAAGCTCTTGTCCCCAAGTTCTCCTTCCAGTTTCTCCTCCCCAGCAGTACAATATGGTACATCTCCTTTATTCCTTATTGCTTCTAGGTCTGTTTGCATGCGCTTTGTGAGCTTTGTTCAGTGTGGACCTGTTTCTGGCATGGTCTATCATTGTGAAGTGCAACTGGACCGAATAGATTTGAAAACCTTAGTGGGTGGCACATCCTGTCCATGCATGTTTTAAAGGCCTGAATTGTGGCACGCTCTCTGTCTCTCTTCCATGGCAACCTTGGCTTCCATCTTTTGTGTACATTCCAGTCCTGAGAGCCATGCACAGATTTGAAAATGCACTCCACTCTACCAAGCAGCCATCCAATTCTGCCTCCCCAACCATCACTCTTTCTGCTGCCCCCACCACATTCTTGCAGGACGTGCCTAAATTCTGCTGCACCTTCTTCCACAGTACTGCCCTCTACTTTGCCCAGGCACCACACAACCCTGCCATGCCTCTGACCTCTCCCTGCAACGCATTCTGCTATTCTAGAACTTGAGTACACAGTACTCAGCTAGTGAACTTCATTTTGACCTGCAAGATTCTTTGCTATTCCGTTACCTAGGTTCCCAAGTGCTGTTTTTTCTCCTCAGGCCGACTTGCAGCATCCATGACATTAAGGATTGGTGGTCATACTCAACCCTTCCAATGCCACTGGGTTACTGCACCTCAATTTTACCTTTTTCTTCTCCTGCTTTTCCATTTCTCTGAACTTAACTAACTGAGCTGGTACAATTCTGACATTAAGCAAACTGTGCTACACCATAAATCAAACAGAAGCCAATGTCATTTAATAATTTGATTTAACTGTTCTTTCCAAGATGACTTGTGTTCAATAGTAGAAATTGCCTTTCATGACTTCAAACAAGGATTAGCTCACTTCTTACCTGGAGGAGAGCGTAATTTGGCTTGAGTGGAAACTTTGATGGAGTTGTGCTCTTGGTCACTGGGCATGCATGATTTCCTGTGTGGCAGATGCTGTGGTAACTATGGAATGTGATAAATAGTGATAGCCATATATGTCTGTCATTTTTTGTAACTCACAGGTACTGCATGCCACCTCTGGGAATAAGGCAGTTGCGTGTGTGTGTGTGTGTGTGTGTGTGTTTTTGTTTTTTAACCTTTGGCTCTGTTTTCTTCCCCACCATAGTCTGATGATCACATCAGCAACCACTTTGGACAGATGAGCCTCAGTCGCCAGGGATCCACAGAAGCTCCCGATGCATCCTCTGCCATGTATCCACCACCTCTCATGTCCCAACATCCACCGCAGACTGGATTCATCATGACGTCTGCAGGGCCCGCCATCCAAGGCAGCAGCTACCCATCGGCCGCGCATCCTCCTTCAACGCAGCAAGTCCTTCCCCCCCAGGGCTACATGCAGCCACCGCAGCAGGTTTGTCAAGAAGCCAGTGTACTCTGGATTGGAAACGAGTAGACTCCAACACTGGCTGCATAGTCTTTCAGAAGTGTTTCCATGCTATGATTTGGTGTGGTGAGCATTGTGTCTACAAATAACATGGCTCATTGTAAGCATCTGTGATGTAAAATGACCAGTTGTTCTTCCTCAGACCATGCTGACTAGCATCCTTTGCTAATATATAGAGTGTGTAGACTTTGGTCCAACTAATGTTCACTTATTGGCTTGTCTGTGACAACTGACAGAGGCTCTAGTAACTGCCTAAATGGTGTTTTATCATACTTTTTTGTACTCTCCTTATTCATGTGTTGAGAGCAAAAGGCTTAATGCTGAATTTCATAATTAAACATGGTTTCAGAGAGAAATATAGTCTCTATCTGCCTTGCCGTCGGTTCCATTTCTTGCAGCTAACCTCAGAGTCCTCCAGTCAAGTCACATAGATCGCAAATCTGTGGCATGCCTGCCATGTAACAGAGAAGGTTTAATACTTACTGCCAGCGCCTATTAAATGTGGGTAGTGATACCCTTCCATGGCTAGTGCTGGAGCTACCCAGGTTGTATCTTATAAGCTCCCTTAAGGAACAGAGAACTTTAGCCCTCAATCGGTCACTTGTAACAAGTTGGAATGTGGGGTATGATAATGAATATAAGGCGTAGAACATTAGAATGTCTTCTTTTAATAAACAGAGCCCCATGGTAATGTAGAAAGGGCATGTGCTGACTCTAAATTTAATTAAACAAGCCTGAAGTCACAAAGTCCAAGATGGGATAGCAAAAGGCAACAACATAAACAAAGTTGGCAGTATTCCCAGAGGACAGTGAAAAGATTCAGACATGAGGGAAAATGCCATATTTGGTGGTAGGTCGTCCATAATGTCTTTTGCTAGGCTACTATTGCATCTTGCACTCAAACATATTGGCTGCTCTTCTGCAATAGCCTACTTTGTAAATGCTTAAAACCCCAAGCAGTTGGGATATGTAAACTACTAACCGACAAATTCTCACTCCCTTTGTTTTATACAAATATTTGCCTTATTTTAAGTGATATTGTCAGGAAGACGTATAAGTCTAAGATGGTGGTTTTTCTGTTGGAACGAAGTTCATTTGGAGCATTTTGGTGCCAAAGGGCTACCAAAATATCCTAACTGTCATCCACGTCCAACATATGTTTAACATGGAGTTATTTCTCATGTTTGAAGAATAAAAGAAGCTTTGTGTGTGTGTGTGTGTATATATATATATATATATATATATATATATATATATATATATATATAACTCCGTTCCCCACACGCTGCCGCTTCCCCAGACGTGGGGCAAGAACAGACACGGACCACCAAGTAGTAGGATGCAGGTTGTATTAGAGTGCTGTCGCCATAAAGTTTCTGCTCAAAACGAGCCTTGATCACATGACAACATGAGGATAGTGCAAGTTTTCTTTTAAAGTGCTAGTGCCACATTCTAGTTACATCACATGGGATGGACATGGAAAAAAGACTAGTAAAATACATAATATATCATCGTAGAAAAGAAATATATACTTTAAACAACGACAATTAAATAATGGCTTATTCAGGGGGAATGTCTGACATAATATCGACAGACAGAATATCGAAATACAAAAATATTGGCACAAAAATATCGACATCAAAAATATCGGAATCATATCTTCATAAAGGTAAGTACAAAAATATCGAAAAAATATCGTAGTACAAAAATATCGGAATTAAAAATATCGTTTTTTTAAATGTATTAATAATAATGTAAAAATAATTTTAAAATACATATAATTTTACAAATATTAAATAAAAATATTAAAACAAAATTAAAACTAATACATATACATTTAAAATAATTAAAACACTTAATAATTTAATGTAATTTTATTTTTTTTAATGTTATTTAATTGATTTAGTGTAATTTTTTTTTGTTTTTACCCTGTACGCCTGTACCCCAAAAACCCAAAACTGACCCTGAACCCTAAAAATATCCCTGTACCCCAAAAACCCAAAACTGACCCTGAACCCTAAAAATACCCCTTTACCCAAAAACTGAAAACTGACCCTGAACCCTAAAAATACCCCTTTACCCAAAAACTGAAAACTGACCCTGAACCCTAAAAATACCCCTTTACCCAAGAACTGAAAACTGACCCTTATCCCTAAAAATACCCCTTTACCCAAAAACTGAAAACTGACCCTGAACCCTAAAAATACCCCTTTACCCAAAAACTGAAAACTGACCCTGAACCCTAAAAATACCCCTTTACCCAAGAACTGGAAACTGACCCTGAACCCTAAACATACCCCTTTACCCAAAAACTGAAAACTGACCCTGAACCCTAAAAATACCCCTTTACCCAAAAACTGAAAACTGACCCTGAACCCTAAAAATACCCCTTTACCCAAAAACTGAAAACTGACCCAGAACCCTAAAAATACCCCTTTACCCAAGAACTGAAAACTGACCCTGAACCCTAAAAATACCCCTTTACCCAAAAACTGAAAACTGACCCTGAACCCTAAAAATACTCCTTTACCCAAAATTAATTAATATTATTTAATTACCAATTAATTATTAACAATAACAATAAAGTAAATATATTAGCACATTAGCTGTAATTAATTTAATTTAATAATTAATATTATTTTTTCCCAATTAATTAATTAAGAATAACAAAAAATTATATATAAAATAATTACTATAATTAATGTAATTAACTAATTAATATTAATTAATTACCAACTAAATAATTAAAAATATGTACAAAATTATATTAATTAACTAATTAATATAAATCAATTACCAATTAATTATTAATTAAAATATGTACAAACATATATTAATTAATTAATTATTAAATTACTTCCCACCCTATTCCCCTATAAACCCATAACCCGCTACAGAACATATTTATCAATTAATCAATTAATTAAAAATTATTTCTCAATTAATTAATTAATAATTCCTACTAATTAATAATTAATTTAACATAATTAAATTACTTCCCACCCTATTCCCCTATAAACCCACAACCCGCTACAGTAGTAAAAGACAATATTTAATTAAATTACATTAAAAATAAATAATAAAACATAATAAATATAATATAATATACACTAAATTTATTTAAAAATTGATATTACTGATATCATACTAATATCGATATTAAGACTGTCGATATTACTTACCTTCGATATTTTGTCCCATCGATATTTAAACTTCGATATTATTGTATATCGAAATTTAAAACTCGATATTTTGTCTGTGTACCATTCAGGGGATATAAGTATATGTTAAAATCAATTAAAACATACGTTAATATCTACAGTGTCGATTCCCTGCATGTTGCAAAGATATATGTGCAATATGAAGCCAAATGTAAACATAGAATCCATATGTAAACATGTAATTATCAAGGTTTTCAAATACCAATATTTAAATACTAGTCTAGAGTAAAATCAATCACGGGATAAATCCCTATGTGTAACTGCCATCCAGAGTGACATATACCCAAGTAGTGCTCATAAAATATAGTGCATAGTGTGATTGAAAAAACATGAGTCTAAAAATTATTCTGGACTGGTTCCTCTGGATCAGACTGAGCCCAGACTTGATCACAGAGGGACTGACCTCACTGCTGGTTATCACATCAATAGCAATTGCTAAACAGATTCATGAAGCAAGAATTTTTGAATAGAAATTAGAGGAATTTAGTAAAATTAAATGGATGCCTAAGTGTTAACTAGATGGCAGCATATACAGTACAGTGATATCATGTGCAAATTGTTGTTTCGAGATCATAAATATTGATGAAATATAAAACAATAAATAACTATCAAAAGTTAAAAACCGTTTAAAATTCATATAGTACAACAATATAATATTACAACATGACATAGTAGCAATAGTTCTAATTCTGGAGGCCTCAGTGTAAACATGTATACATATCTTCTGTAAGATTTAAACCATTAGGTTGTTTACTATCTAGTTGAAGAATGTATTTGGTTTCAAGTTTTCTTAGCTGAGCCTCTCTATTGCCACCCCTTCTACTTGCACATATGGAATCAATAACATAGTACTGTAGCTGGTTACTGTTACTTTGGTGGAATTCCTTAAAGTGCCTGGCTACAGGATATGTATTGTCCTGATTTGTGATAGCCCTAAGGTGCTATAATATACGTTTATGGACCGGGAGTTTAGTACTCCCGATATAACGTAGGGCGCATGGACATTCCAGGATGTAGATGGCAAATTCTGTTTTGCAGGTAAGGACCTTACTGATTGTGCGGTCCTTATTGCCAAAACCATCTCTGAAGGTCTTTTTATTGATGCCATGTGCACAGGCCTTGCAAGTTTTGCACTTAAAGAAACCTTTGTTACTCTGCCACCAAGAGGTTTTATCAAGCACTTCAGGACTTGTATCAACCAATTTATCTTTCATTGAAGGTGCACGACTATAGGTGATAGATGCCCTACTGGGAAGTAAATTCCCAATTGTGGCATCCTTTAGTACTGTAGGCCAATTTCTATTTATGATTTTTCGCAGTTCTCTATGTTGATTACAAAAGCCTAATATGATTCTAAATGGCTCTATTGGTACAGTAGTTGTGGTTGTAGTTTCTGATTCTGGGCTAATTACATCCTCTGCGGTACAGTATTTACTAAGCAACTGAGAGCGAGTAATCAGCATAGATTTTTGTATAGCCTTCCTGGTGGTTTTCTTGGAATAGCCTCTTTCTAAGAATCTGGCCATGCTAAATTCTTGTGCCCAATGTAGCTCCTGATCATTGCTACATAGTCGTCTTAACCGGATCATTTCCCCATAGGGTATGCTTGTAATTAAATGAGCCGGATGTGCACTGCCTGCATGTAGCGTGGTATTGCCTGCAGTGCTTTTTCTGTATTGACGTGTTTCAAGGCTATTTCCATTCACAAATACTTCTGTATCCAAAAAGGCTATTTTCTGCTGACTCAAAGTTGCTGTAAAATTAAGATTACACAAATTTACATTGATTTTACATTTTACATTGATTTTTGCCACAAACTCTAGTGCATCCACCTTACTGCCCCTCCAGATCACAAACAGATCGTCAATGTATCTGTACCATGTTGTCACATTCCTAGCCATGATATCTTCATGCTCAACCAGGAGGACCAGTTCCTCCCAAGCTCCCATGTGTAAACATGCGTAGCTTGGTGAGAAACTGGCCCCCATGGCTACTCCCTGGAGTTGTTTGTATAGTAAATTATTATACATGAATACGTTATGGTGTAAACAGTATTCCAGCATGGTTATCAACATTTCATTGTGCTTTTCAAATATTTTTTCTCTGCGTGATAAATAGTATTTAATTGCAGCCACACCATCTAGATGTTTAATGCTAGTATATAGCGATGAGACGTCTGGCGCCATTAACCAATCACCTTCCTGCCATACTACATTGCGCAATTTTAATAAAAAATCCCCAGTATCTTGGATATATGAGTCCAATGTTTTTACAAAGCCTTGTAAAAAATAGTCCATATAAACCGAGGTATTTTCCATTAGACCACCCCTGGCTGAAATGATGGGTCTGCCAGGGGGGTTATCACAGTCTTTGTGTATCTTAGGGATATGGTCTAACTTCGGAATCTAATATACTCCACACTCCAAGAAGAAATCTGCACTCGAGACGTACGTTTTTTCTTTACTTTATTCGCCTCTGACCTGCACCACCGGCGTTCAGGATGCTCTCAACAAAGCCACACTAAGGATTAGTATTGAGGATTGTCGAGCCCCCTAGAGTTACTTTGCATGGGCTAGGAAGCCCCAACATCCAATGAACTTGGAGCCGGGACTTGCAGTGTTACTGGGAGTAGTATGAGATTCAATATAAACTAGCAAATGCTCCTCATCAAAGTATAGCAGCTTGGGAGAAGGTATGAAGCAAACGCAGAGAAATGAAAAATGGGAGGCAGAGATTAGACATTGCATTTATTTTCGTCATAATGAGACTGCCTTCCAAGATCGCAATGAATTATACAAAGAAAATTTCAAAATTTATTCTGAGTATGCTGTAAGAATGTGTATTTAAACACTTTTAAAACAGACTGCAGCTTCAAGGTGCAATAACTTTATTATCCACGAGTGTTGGCTGAAGAAACAAAAGGACTGTGCCTTTAAATCAAGCTGAAAAAGGCAGTAATCTGTCATTGTAACCCCTGTGGGCAGCATTTAAGGTACCTATGTCACCATGCATTTTCAGGTTGGTAAAGGCTGTTCAGACAGCCATAACGCGTTCCTGTTTTTGAAGTGAAAGTGCTGTTGAATTAAATCATTTTTACCCATATCTTGATGTTTGGAGATATATATATATATATATATATATATATATATATATATATATATATATATATATATATATATATATATATATATATATATATATATATATATATATATATATATATATATATATATATATATATATATATATATAGTTGTCCGATGAGAAGTATTATAGGGTTACCAACAATACGATATATAATCAAAGAGTATGATAATCTAGTGCGTAAATGGTACGATCTCGCCATGCTGGTGTGAACAAGCTCTCTTGCAAAGTGAAACGCGTCATCCTACATTAAAACGTCTTCCCTGTTTTCCATTGTTGGATGTATTTTTTATTCGAGGCTATTGTGGACAGCTGGATACGAGGTGTTTTGAGGTCCTGACCTCTGGTTCTGATACCTACTCGGAACCTAGACTGCTCTTTTTATATATATATATATATATATATATATATATATATATATAGTTGTCCGATGAGAAGTATTATAGGGTTACCAACAATACGATATATAATCAAAGCATCAAAGAGTATGATAATCTAGTGCGTAAATGGTACGATCTCGCCATGCTGGGCAGGGAGGAACATCTTTTCCTACGCAGCAATAACCCTATGACTCCTGCATTTTACCATCTCCCAAAATTACATAAAAGCAGTATACATCCACCGGGGCGTCCTATTGTTTCCTAGATAAACGGTCTCACTGAAAATATGTCTAGATTTGTGGACAATATATTGTTTCCCTTTGTGGTTAACCTCAAATCCTATGTTCAGGACACTAAGGATTTTTTTAACAAAATGATGGATATGACCTGGAGATCTGACTATTTGTTGATGGTGCTTATTATTACCAGCCTATATACGAACATAGAGCACCAACATGGTTTGAATGCAGTCTGGCACTACCTTGACCAATGCCAGCTGCGCTTTGCGCAGCATTATATGAATTTTTGGAATTCTACCTCGCACATAACATTTTTTTATTTGAAGAACAATTGTTCAAACAATATCTGGGACGGCGATGGGCACCTGCTTTGCCCCCAGCTATGCGAACTTGTTTGGTGGCTGGTGGGAGGAGCAGGTGCCCAGAAGCTGTAGTGTGGGACAGGAGAGTGGGAAGGTATTGTACTGGTACCGTTATATAGATGACCTATTCATTGTGTGGCATGGGGCAATGAGTACGGCAGAAAGGTCTGTGGAGATTCTGAATGACAATGAATACAATCTGCACCTCTCAGGTTCCATTAGTTCGGTGGCAGCGGACTATTTGGACCTTAGGGTGTTCATTGATGACGATAAAATCCAGACTACACTTTTTAGAAAAGAAACTGCTGGCAATTCCATCTTGTTCGCCAGCAGTAGTCGCCCACTCCTGTTGGTCAACAGCATACCATATGGGGAACTACTAAGACTACATAGGAACAGGTCGAGGGATCAGGATTTCGAGCGGATGCCTTGGACTGCCTCTCGCGCTTTAGTCTTAGAGGGTATGATGAAGGGCTGCTACAAAGCACCCTCAAAAAAGTGAGACGGATACAGAGAAAAGAGCTTTTGATGAAAAAATCTTTGCCCATTGAGGCCAGTAAAGAAGGGAAATTTAGACTGGTGACTCCATACTCTTCTGGGGCAAACCACCTGAAAGCTATGCTGAGAAAAAACTGGCACATTCTCCTTACAGATAATGCACTGAAGGATGATTTACCACCTTACCCCCTAGTGACCTTTAATAGAGCAAGGTCGTTAAGGGATAAGTTGGTCAGAAGCCACTTAAAAAAACCTATAACAAAGACAAACACTCTGAAGGATATGAGGGTTTTTTTCCCCTGTGGCCGCTGTAAGGCCTGTGCGGCAAGTAGGAGGGTCCTTACCTATGACATACAGGAAACAGAGAAATCTGTGAAGGTATTGAAATGTATCACCTGCAGTACCTCCCATGTTGTATACTGCTTGGTCTGCCCATGTGGCTTACGGTATGTGGGTAGCACGATTAATCCACTTAAGATGCTTATATTGGAGCATCTTCGGGCCATTGATAAAGCCGATCCGGCATACCCGGTGGCCTGACACTTTGCAGACCAGCATGGGAAAGACAGAAATAAACTGCAATTCTTCGGTTTAGATACTGTACCACTGAATGTCAGGGGTGGGGCCCGTTTGAGGCGACTGAGGAGGCTTGAATCGAGATATATTGTGAATTTGGTTACTAAATATCCCAGAGGCTTGAATAGTGGGGAGGAGATGGCAGTGCATCTAGGGAAATGAATTGAAATTACAAACTGTAAACATATCTGGGTTTAAGCTATATGAATCTTCTATATGAAATATGGATTTCTGCAGAATTTTCTGTGCAATGGGTTACCTCTTGTTTAATGGATTTTGACTATGGGGATGATCCAATGCATTGGATAACTGATTTGAACAATGTGTGTGTGTGTGTGTGTGTATATATATATATATATATATATATATATATATATATATATATATATATATATATATATACTGGGTAGCTGCTGGAGTATTGTTGATTCGGATATACTGACATCAAGTGTATGAATTATTATTGGTTTCACTTAGGATTAAAAAGGTTGAATTTCGCATATCAATCTTCAAGGGACAATAGCCGATCCACGGCTAGATAACTGTGCAATGTGTATTTTTGCATTGCGTTACACCTCTGTATCCTAATGAACCGATTTGCTGCTGGTATGACATGTTTATAATTGCATTTGTAACACACTCTAAGATGGTGTCTTATTGGATACAGAGGGTTTAGTCTCTTGTTTGTTACGATGAAATTGTCAATGCTTTATTAGTGTGCATGAGCCTAGTGTCATCGACACTGACGAAGGCTAAACGCCGAAACGCGTTTGTTATCGATTAAAATACCCCGTTGAAACTTGCTACCCTCTAGAGTGCTGTCTTTCCTGGGGAGTCACAGGAAAATTGAGCGTCACACATATATGTATATATATAAATATATATATATATATATATATATATATATATATATATATATATATCACTGAAAAAACCAAAGGTTTCAGACCTGATTAGTTAGGAATTAGCATTTAAAAAACCTTAGAAATTCACTAAAAAAATGTAGGTTTTAGGGGTGTTCTAGTTAGCTGGACATTTCACTCGTACAAAACCATTGAAATTCCTCCAATATAGTTAGTTGTACTAACTATCTCGCGCGCCCGCAATCCACTGCTGATATCACATATTACATCATTCATGACATGGTCAGTGACATCACTGATGACATCACTGATGACATAATCAAGTGAATGTGGTTCGCTTCGTTATTTAAATATGTATTCTATATATATATATATACCAATTTGCATTGAAGAATAAGTGGATATATAAATATCTGGATTGAGGATTTAGTTGCAGCGTGATTGACTGTTTACCTCTAATTTATTTTATTTTATTTATTTTATTTTAGAGTTTTGTATAGCGCGAACAAGACCCTTGGGTATCAGAGCGCTTCACATTACATGAGGTAGTTATAGTCTGTTTAGTTGTAGCAATTTTTCACAACATTAAGAGGTAGGTACATATATGTCACATACAATGAAATATCAGAACACATTTCTACAAGCATATAAAGTATATCAACATAAAAAACCACGGTTTAGTACATACAGTATAATGTGTGATTGAATCCAGCGATCCTGGGTGTTTATTTTCTGAGTCTGATTCATTCCATGAACATGCATTCTGCCTTCCCATCTTTTGACTATGGAAGGAATTTACTCATTAGGAAGATCTTAGTTTCCCTCTTAAAGGATATAGTGTTTTCAATCTTTCTAATGTCTGAAGGAAGTGAATTCCAGATTCTAGGTGCTGCTCCTGGGAAAGCTCTGTCATAAGTTTTCTTCTTCCTGAAGATGGCTGGTCTCAACGTTAGCTCCTTTGTGCTCCTGCCTGGTCTGTTCCCTCCAGATAGTTTAATTTTCGGAGCAAGGTAGCTGGGTGTATTGTGGTGGAGCGCCTTGTGTGTTATGCATGCCATTTTTAGCTGGATTCTGGCTTCATACGGTAACCAATTTAATGCCTTCAAGTGTGGCGAAATGTGGTCAAATTGCCTTGATCCAGTGACCAGTCTTGCCGCTGCATTGAGACATGCTTTCAAGGGTGCTGTTGAGATGTTTGGCAGCCCCGCTAGTGTCGTACATCCATATTCAATCCTCGCGATAACTAGAGACTGAACTGCCGGTTTGAGGTCTGCTTTGGATATGAAAGGTTTCACTTTTCTGATGTAGTTCAGATGGTAGCGGGCGCTTTTTGCCATTGTGTTGATATGGGATTTCATGTTTAATTTCTCATCTAGTGTGATTCCTAGTGATTTCGCTGAGTCCACTAGTGTAGGGGTGCAATTTAATGCTGTGATCATATTGATCCATTCCTTCTTTTCTGTGTGTGTCTTTGGTGGGGATATTAGTAAGAATTCCGTTTTATGTGTGTTTAGTTTTAGATAGTTGTCAGCTAGCCATCGTAATGTCAATTTTAATGTCTCATTCAGTCTCATGATGTCTTTCCTGGATGTGATCTTGATATATATCTGGGTATTATCCGCGTACATGTGATAAGAGATTTTTGACATACAGAGGATTTCAGTGAGTGGTTCGATGTAAAGGTTTAACAGTGATGGCGATAATGTAGAGCCTTGCGGAACTCCAATTGAATTAGGGCATGCTGGTGAGAGTGATTGGTTGACCAGGAATCTTTGCGTTCTATTCTGCAGGAATGATTCAAACCACTTTAGCACATTTCCTGCCATTCCGATCCTGTCATGGAGCCGTTTCAGTAGTTTTTCATGATTTACCATGTCGAATGCTGATGATAGGTCCAGAAGGATAAGTAAACATGTTTGATTCCGGTCCAGTGCCTGTAGTGCATCATCGACAATATGCAGGATCGCTGTTTCTGTGCTATGTCCTGTCCTGAATCCTGACTGGCAGTCGTCTAGTAGCGAGAAATTAGCTATGTGTTGACTTAATTGTTTTTGTACGCATTTCTCTATGAGTTTGGCAAGAATAGGGATATTGGTCACTGGGCGAAAGTTATTTGGATCTGCTGGGTCCGCTGTCGGTTTCTTGATGATGGGAACGACTTGACCTGTTTTTAGGCAGTCTGGAAGGATCCCTTGTGATAAAGAGGCGTTTATTATTTTCGTCCAAATGGGAATCACAATGTGGTTTATTTCTCTGACGTATTTTGATGGTTGAGGATCATTATAGTGGTTGTTAGGTTTGATGTCAGATAGTGTTCTGGCTATGGTATTTTGATCCGATAGTTTGAAGTTAACCCATTGTGCCTTGTTTTTTGTCCTATCAAGGGTGTTTTCTACGGTGATATTGGGATTCTGTCTGTCCGTATTGCCAATGTTGTCAGCCTCATTCCTGAGCTCTCTTTCCAACTTGTTTGCCTTCTCTGTGAAGAATGTTGAGAATTCTTCACAGCTTATTTGCGTTTTAGTGGTTTCTTGACTGGTTTTAGCTAATTTATTGGATTGTTGCTTTAGAATCTCGAAAAATTTCCGAGGTCTGTTTTTGGCGTGATCTAGTTCAGCTCTGATAAATTCTTTTTTGGAGTTTAGTATCTTTTTGTTGTATTCGCTTCTTATTCTTCTGAGTGATTTCAGTTCGGGCGATGATGGGTGTTGTCTCCATTTTCTTTCCGCTAGTCTTAGTTTCCTCCTTTCTTCATTCAGTGTTTCACTGAACCATGGGTTTTTTGTCTTCTCTGTGACTCTTTTCATTTTTAGTGGCATCGTAGTGTTGACTATATTCGTTACTGTTTTAGTTTAATGATCAGTAAGTTCCTCTACGCTCTGCATGTTTGGTGGGATCAGTTTCTTCTCAGAGCTTTCAGCTAATAATGCAATATTCAGATCTTTCATGTCTCGCATCCATTTCTTTTGTCTGGTGGGTTGTTTGGTCTTGTCCCGTTTCAAATTGTTTATCAGGAAGGTTATGGCATGGTGATCTGACCAGTCGCACGGCTCAATCGATATAATTGAGGCATTGTTGGTTTTTGATATTATCCAGTCTATCATGCCTCCTTTTTCGTGTGTTGGCTCAGTGCATGCTTGGTTAAGATTTAACTCTGTCAGAAGTTCTTTCAGAGCGTTGACCTGTTTGTCGTGTTTGTCATTCCAGTGTAAGTTAAAGTCCCCCAGGACAATGTTATTAGTTTTGGAATTGGCGTTGCTGGTGATGATTTCCATTAACTTGTCTATGAATATAGTATTATTACCTGGAGGGTGGTAGAGTGCATGTAGATTACATTTTTGATTGTCTTCTGGTCTTATCTTTAGATTTAGGTGTTCACAAGATTCAAGAGGTTCTGATGGAATTAGTTTGACTTCTCTTTCAGATCGGTAAATGCAGGCGACCCCCCCCCCCCCCCCTGCCTTTTTTGGCCTATCGAGTCTCACAATACTATACTGTGGGGGAACTAGTAGGTCCATATATGGAGACAAGGATTCTGATAGCCACGTTTCCGTCAGAATTGTCACATCAATTTCTTTGTTCAAGATGAGATCAGCTATGTCTGATGCATGTTTTGCTGCCGACCTACAGTTAAGGAGTAGGCATTTTAGAGGTTTCCCCGTGTTCCTTGTGATCACGCTCTGTGAGTTCGCGATTAGTTGTATTTGTTGTAGGTTAAGATTGGTTTTCCTTTCATTTAGTCTTGATGTTCTGTTAGCATCGATCCGGACTGTTTTGATTTTTTCCCCTCTAGCTGGGTCAGTATTTTCGTATTCCCTAAGTAAGGATAGCGTTTCTTCTTCCGTTAGCTGATTGCGGTTCCTGTCAGGTCGATTTTGCCTATATGAAAGGGGCAATGCCATCTTATTTCCCTCTTTTTGAACATTAAGTAAGGCTTCTTGGATGTGCTCGACTTTTTTGTCTGTGCTAACTGTGATTTCGAGCATCTTTTTCATCTCTTGAACCGTGCTTAGGATACTTCTCACTTGTGATTTAAGCTCTTTGATTATTCTTCGAGTTAGGAATGAGGAATTAAGTTTGTTCGTTTTTCTATTTCTATGACATTGTTTTGGGTTTCCTGGTTTGAGTTTAGATCTCTTCATCGGCTCTCTTCCCTTCTTATCTATAGTTTGGTAGTCTGCTCTGTTTCTGATCAAGCCTTGGACAGCTGAGTTGTCTTCAGTGTCATCCTTACTTTGGTGGTCTGCTCCATTTTTGTTCAAGTTCAAGCCTTGGACCGCCGTGTTGTCTTCGATATCATCATTCCTTTGGTAGTCTCCTCCGTCTCTGTTCAAGTCTTGGACAGCCGTGTTGTTTTCGATATCAACATTAGTTAGGTAGTCTGCTCCGTCTATGTCCATGCCGTGTACAGCCTTGTTTTCGTCTATATCCGTGATTTCAGTGTTCTCATTTGTTGTCCTACTCGCCGGTGATGACCTGTCTATGATGCTAGATGTTGATTCTTCCCTCTGATATGGTTTCCGTGTGGCATTCGCCACCCGTGTATCCACTACAATTCTTCCTGTGTCCTTTCTGGTCTTGTGGAGTTGTGTTGAGTTTTCCCTCTGTGAGATTTCCCTGGTTCTGTTTGCATATTGTGTGTCCAATTTGTTTTTTACTTCGTCCTTCCTCCGCTGCGATCTTCTTATTCCGATTATGACCTCTTGCTTTGTTGGAAGTATTTGATCCTGGAAGTTTGTGTCTGGTAAGCAATCTGAATTGGTAGCTCTGTTATGGTCTATGGTGTTATCTTGTGTAGTCAGGTCTGTTTGGGAACTCGCCTTTATTACGCATCCTATTAGGGTTGAGAACAGGTTGTCAAATTTATTTAATTCACTGTCAGCTGCTTGTATGAGCACTATTCCGTTCTTATAAATCGTTATGCAGAGGTCCGCTCTACCTCTAGATGATGGTTGGCTCTGAAGTTTTGTGCCATGTAGGATGTTAGTTATACTTTTTATGTTAAGCATTTCTGTGATGATATTGCGCCATAACGCCGTTCTTCAAGTGAAGAATATCAGATCATTTATAATCGTTCCTTTATCTTTGTTATAAGATGGGTCCAAGACTAGCGTGTCTGTTTTTTTTCTTAGTAGATTATGTTTGAACTTTTTAGCTGCGTTCTTAGATAGATTGGAAGGGTATTTAATGATATGGGCGTTCGTGCCTTCCCGTTCTAAGTAATGGTCCATCATATTTAGATTGGTATGGAATATGTTTGTTTGGATGTATATGTATATTACTTTAGTTTTGTCTACTTTCTACGTCTGTGTTGTCCTTCTGGTGACCTTAAGTCCTCCGATATCAGTATATATTTATTCAAGGTTAATTCTTGATTGGACTCTGTTATCCTCTCATGCTTGAGAGTTATATGCCCTTCTCCCTTTTCTCTCCGGCTATTGAGAGTACTTTCAATATGTCCGCCACAGTAACAGACTATTTTATGTGTGGTAAGTCTTTTTTCTCTTTCTATTGTAATACTAGTCCTCTTTCCCTTATCTATGAGCTCCTTCTTCCTTTCTATTTTTCTCTCATTGTCCTTTTTTCATTTCCGATTTTTATTTTCACTTGTCTGTGAGCTTCTTTTCCCTTTCTATATCCATATTGACCTTTTTTCATTTCCGATTTAACTCTTTTGTTGTATTCCTCTTGTTCGTAATTCTTTTCCTATTTTTCTCTGCTGAATGTTTTCCTCGTATTAGTCGTCTTTACGTGTCCATTGCAGCCGCCATTTTGAAGTCAGGTAATTCTTTTCTTATTTTTCTCTGCTGCTGTTTTCCTCGTAGTAGTCGTCTTTACGTGTCCATTGCAGCCGCCATTTTGAAGTCAGGCTGGCCGTTGTTTATTTTCCGGTTACTCTCGTTAAAACCTTAATATCCCTCTCCTGATTTCTGACATCTGTCTGCCCGTGTGGTGTAACAGTGGCAGCGTAGATCCGCTTAGAGCGTAGATCCGCTTAGATCGCTTGGCATTCTAACTGTCTCTCACCTCCGCTTCTCCCGATGTCCTCCGCTACTGTACTTCTCCGTCTCCCGGCATCACCGTGTGTTGATTCCTCAGCTCTTCTTCAACGTTCCGCTCCTCCGTCCCCGCTGCATCCCTAGCGCCCTCCGGTTCCTCCTTCCGCCTCAGATCTCGCCTATCGCAGTCCCTTATCGCCAGTCGGATCTCGGATATCGGCGCTCCTCTCCCGATGTGTCCGCCGCGGCATTCAGCGATGTTCCGTCCTGGGAAGCCCCGGTTCTTGTTCCAGCTGCAACCACGCACGCAACAATTTAAAGTGTCTCTTTAAATATATTGGATAGTGACTAAACTGTGTGTACATCTGTATCACTTTGTCAGTTGTTGTAAAAACTACTTCTCCAGTTGGTTACTAGCTATTTGAAAGTCTATTTTAGTTGGTGATTAGTTAACTGAGTATTTGTATGGGAGAGTGAATGTGTATGTGGTTCGGTGGGAGGTGTATGACTGCCCAAAGATGTGTGAATAGTTGATTTAGTAGGTTTATGACGTTAAGACTACATGTTATAACAGTTGTTTGGGTGAGTGAATATCTTTATGGGTGTGGTGATGAGCAAATATCTCTCTTAATGGTACATGTCCAACAAAGTAGAAAAATAAAAGGCAATGTATGTGTCTGGTGTTGTTTATAAATAAGTATACATAAGACTCAGTGATTGTGCGCGTGACTGTATGGATAACTGTATACTTGTAATAGTGATTTTATAACACACTAAGTATAATTTACTATCTATATGAATAGATAAAGTGGTGTTTGTAGAAGTGTATAGCTAAGTAAATGTAAGTATGATCCATTGTTTGCATAAGTGAATAGGATGACTTTATAAGTGAATAGGATGTGTGCTGGTGTGTAATGTCGATATAGGTGTATAAGTATATTTGATGGTGTTCTATTGATCATTGACTGCATGTATGAGTGAATCTGTAGGTAAGTGATTAGATGTGTGTATAGATCTAGGAATCACTGAGTGGGTTTTTAGAAACTTGTATTGGTGTGTCAATGGATTCAAATATGGTACTTTGTATTTTACTGTGAGTGATGAAAGGTTATACTAGTGTATGATGAGGTGTATCGTGGATGATGTCATCAGTGACGTCATTTGAGATGTCATTAGTGATATCTGAAAGAAACAGGTTAGTATTAGATTCCTTACCTTAGAATGTCCCCAGGCGTTAGACTGGATCTGGAGAATTTTGCGTATCAGTACCCCTGCGCGTCGGTAGGCGTCGTCTGCAGCTCCGCGTCTTTCATTGGCGCCGGAGTACTTAAACGCCGCCCTCGCGCGCTGACATCAGTTCTTCTTTTTTCCACGCCAGCAAGCGCAGGTCCGGAGAAAGTGGTACCCTTTAGTCAATTTTTGACTAAACTTTTTGGATCTTTTTGATCTGTTTTTCGAGTCGAACGACTCCGACGGTGCCGGTAGGGATGCCCGGGTTCAAACCCTGCGTCGACTGCAACCGACTGATGTCGGTTACCAACCCCCATCGCCGGTGTCTGCATTGCCTGGGGCCCGACCACGATGACCAGTCGAAGGCAAGCGCCTCGAGCTCCGGCAGTCGGCCCCGCGCCGTTCGAGGTCCCGGTACGGAAGGAGGTCGAGGGACCGGTCGCGGGGCCAGAGTCATCATAGCTCTGGGAGTCGACACCCTTCCTCGGGCTCCAAGTCCTCAGGTAAGAGGCACAAGAAGTCGAAGAGGCGACATTGCTCTTCTGACTCCCCCCCGACGCTTGCGCGACGCGGCCGGGGTTTCGGGTGACACACAACCCACGTGGCTCCGCCGGAGCCGCAGGCGTTGCGGCCTGCTCCATACCCGCCGGTCCCTGGGCAGAACGCGACACCGGAGGAGATCGAGCCTTCCTCATGGCCATGAGGTCGTTCACTCCTCAGTCGGGTTCCGCTGCCCCGGCTGGGTCCCCAAGCGGGCCGGGTGCTTTGGCCCCGGCGCCGTCGGGTGCTTCGGCCCTGGCGGCTTCGGTCCCGACGCTGCAGGGTCCCGCTGGATCCGGGTCCTCGCCGGTCGACTTTACGACCTAGCCGGCACCGGCCCCCAGGGTGTCGCCCCCGACGCCGTCCCCGGACGACGTTGTCGCTGGTCCTACCCTCAATTCGTGTCCGGCGCCGGATCGGCGCCACATTCGACGCCGCTAGGAGATTTTTACTTCTATGACCCGGCCCCATCCTTTGACCCTGAGTATCAGGAGATGTGTGGCGAGGAGGATTGGGAGGGGTCTGAGGACCCTCTGTCACATGAGTGCCAGCCTTATCAGGACTGGGCAGGTGAGCTTGGGGATGCCAGTGGTCTGGACACTTCGCCAGACACTGGTTTTGTCTCCCCTCCTACCGTGGCTACGGAGGAGGGGGCTGTCTATAGTGTGGTGTTGACTCGGTCGGCCAAGGTCTTATCCCTTGAACTCCCTGTTGCAGACGTGAGAACTAACCTCCTCACTGAGGTCCTTAAACCGCAGGCAAGCTCCTCGGAGCCTCTGCTGTCGTTTAATGAGGCCTTATCTGACGTTCTTCTGGGCCCCTGGTTCAGGCCCGCTACAGGTCCCCCTGTAAATAGGAATGTGGCCAGACGCCACCGCCCGGCTCCGGGCGACCCTTGCTTCCTGTCCACCCACCTACCCCCGAGAGCCTGGTCATCCAGGCCTCTAACTCCCAGACCGCATTCCCGACGGCTCCCCCCGATCGGGAATCCAAGAGGTACGAACAGTATGGCAAGAAGATGTTCTCCTCACTGAGTTTGGGGTTGCGGTCCGTTAACACCGCGTGCCTCTTGGGCCATTATACCCACTCTCTGTGGGACACGGTCGCGGCCGTCCTGCCAAAATGTCCGGAGGAGGCCCGGACTAAACTCGCCCAAGCCCTTGCGGAGGGTCTGAGATGCGGCACGGTATTCCATCCGGTGTGGACTGGATACAATGGACTCGCTAGGTAGAGCGATGGCAACGACGGTGGCAATTCGTCGCCACGCCTGGCTGAGGTCCGCCAACTTTTCGGCTGATGTCCAAAACACCCTTTTGGACATGCCGTTTGATGGCCTCGCCTCTTTGGCGACAAGGCAGACAGTTCCCTTGAGCGCTTTAAGGACTCCAGGGCTACGGCCATGTCCTTGGGCTTGTCGGCCAGCGCCACCAACCTGCTGCCTTTCGCTCCTTTAGTGGCCAAGGAAGGGGCGCCCCCACATGTCCTGCCAGCCGCGGGCCGCAGACAAACATCCAGCATGGTGGCGGACGTGGTAACCGCTGTGGACAACGGCAAGGCCAGTCCACATACCCCCCGCAGCATCCGCCTCAAAGCCTTCCTAGTCAGAGCTTTCAGGCCCACATGACGCCAGTGGGGGGCAGAGTTCGGCATCCCCTCCTTCACTGGCGCAACATCACTTCGGACAGGTGGGTGCTGCAAATCGTCCGAAGGGGCTACTCCCTCCTCTTCGTGGCGACCCCTCCAGCCATGCCACCGCAGTACCACCGCGTGTCGGGGGATCACTTGAATCTTCTTCGAGAGGAAGTTACAGCCCTCTTGGCCAAGGGGGCCATCGAGCGCGTTCCTGGGCCAGAAGTAGGGTGCGGTTGTTACTCCCACTACTTATTGGTTCCCAAGAAGGGCAAAGGGGGCCTACGCCCTATCTTGGACCTGTGTAATGTCAACGGCTTCCTCCAGAAGGAGAAGTTCAAGATACTGACTTTGGCTCAGGTCTTAGCTGCCCTGGACCCGGGAGACTGGATGGTAGCGTTGGACTTGCAGGACGCTTATTTTCACATCCTGCCTGCCCACTGGCGTTACCTGCGGTTCACGGTAGGCCTCGAGCACTTTAAGTTTACCGTGCTCCCCTTCTGCCTTACCAGCGCCCCACAGGTGTTCACGAAAGTGATGGCGGTGGTCGCAGCTCATCTGCGCAGGTTAGGGGTTTCAGTCTTCCCCTACCTCGACGACTGGTTGTTGAAGGCGGGCTCGCCCCAGACAGTAGTCAGCCACCTCCAGACTACGGCCGACCTCCTGCACCTGCTGGGGTTCTCCATCAATGTGCCGAAGTCACACCTGTGTCCCTCTTAGAAGCGCCTCTTCATCGGAGCGGTTCTACACTCGGCGCAGTTTCGGGTTTATCCTCCTGAAACAGCGGGTTTGGGATATTCGGACTCTGATTCCGATCTTTCAGCCGTTATCCCGAGGCTCGGTCAGGTTGACGCTGCGGCTTCTGGGGCTGATGGCCTCCTGCATCCTTCTGGTGCATCACGCCAGGTGGCGGATGAGGGCTCTGCAGTGGTACCTGAAGTTTCAGTGGGCCCAGCATCAGAGCAACTTGTCCGACCATGTCTTGATCTCGAAGGGCACTGCAAGACAGTTGCAATGATGGCTCACGGACCGCGATTGGGTCAGCGGAAGATCCCTCTCCCTACCACAATCGGAGCACGTATTTGTGACGGACGCGTCCCTCCAGGGCTGGGGGCGCCACATGGGAGAGGCGGAGATCAGAGGCCTCTGGTCTCCGGGGGAGTCCCGGCTCCACATCAACCTTCTGGAGCTGCGGGCGATCTGGCTTGCACTGAAGACATTCCTCCCCTCGGTCAGGGGGAGTGCAGTGCAGGTGTTCACAGACAACACCACCGCAATGTGGTACTGCAAAAACAGGGGGAGGGCGAGGTGGAGTCGTGGACCCTATGCCAGGAGGCTCTGCGCCTCTGGCAGTGGCTGGAACATCAGGCCGCGACCCTGGTGGTTCAACACCTGGCAGGTTCCCTGAACGCCAGGGCGGACGAACTCAGCCGTCGGTGCACGATGGATCACGAATGGCGTCTGAACTCGGACGTGGCGCAAGGCCTCTTTCAGCAGTGGGGAGATCCTTGGTTAGATCTATTCGCCACAGAAGACAACGCGCAATGTCATCAGTTCTGCACGTTGGAGTTTCCAAGGCAGCACTCGCTTAGAGACGCTTTTCGTCGCGAGTGGAGCTGCGGTCTGTTGTGCGCCTTTCCGCCTATACCACTTCTGCCCAGAGTGCTGAAGAAGATCAGACTCGACCGGGCGCAAGTTATCCTTGTGGCTCCGGACTGGGCACGAAGATACTGGTATCCCGAGCTACTCAGCATGTCTGTAGTTCCCACGATTCGTCTGTCTCTTCAGGAGGACCGTCTGTCGCAGCAGCAGGGGAAGGTCCTCCACCTGAACCTGTCCAGTCTCCACTTTCATGCGTGGAGATTGAGCGGCGGGAGTTGAGGCCATTTGACTTGCCTCCTGAAGTCTGTAATGTGATTCTGGCAGCCAGGCGTCCCCCCACAAAATCGGTATATGCCTGCAGGTGGAACAAATTTGTGGCATTGTGCACAGCAATGGCTGTGGATCCACTTTCTGCCCCTCTTTCAGAGGTTCTCCTCTTTCTTCTTCCTCGGGCCCAGCAAGGCTCTGCTTTGGGCACTATTAAGGGCTACCTCTCTGCTATTTCCGCCTTCTTAAGGCTCCCTGATCAGCCCTCTTTGTTCAAGTCCCCAGTTGTAGATTGGTTTTTGAAGAGCATCTCTCATATGTTTCCCCCTGTTCCTTTCGTGATGCCTCAGTGGGACTTGAACCTTGTTCTGACCTATCTGATGTGCGCTCCTTTCGAGCCAATTCATAACTGTCCTTGTCTCCTTACTCTCAAGACTGCATTCCTGGTTGCCATCACCTCTGCCAGGAGGGTGATTGAGCTCCATGGTCTTTCCTCTAAACCTCCTTTCCTTTCTGTCCATCCGGACAAAGTTGTGTTGCGGACGCGACCCTCTTTCCTGCCCAAGGTAGTCACAGCCTTCCACATCGGGCAGTCCATCACCTTGCCCATCTTCTTTCCGCCTCCGCATCCCTCAAAAGAGGAAGAGAGGCTCCACCATCTGGACCCAAAACATGCGCTCTCATTCTATTTGGATCACACACGCCAGTTCCGGGTGGATGACCAACTTTTTGTTGGTTACGTGGGCGCTAAGAAAGGTCGGGCGGTGCACAAGCGGACCATCTCTCGGTGGGTCGTGTTGTGCATCAAAGTATGCTACTCTTTGGCTAAAAAGAAGCCTCCTGTTCGGCTGAGGGCCCATTCCACTCGGGCCACGGCGGCTACTACTGCCCTGTGTCGGGGAGCCCCCTTGCAGGACATCTGTTAGGCAGCTACGTGAGCCTCGCTGCACACGTTTGCAAGACACTTCTGCCTGGACAGCCAAGTCCGGAGAGATGGCTTTTTCCGCCATTCCGTTCTCCAGGACTTTCTAGTGTGATCATTGGTTCGCAGACCCACCACCGGGGTTGGTATTGCTGGGGTATCTATTCTAAGGTAAGGAATCTAATACTAACCTGTTTCTTTCAGATGCACAAGTTACTTACCTTCGGTAATGATATATCTGTAAGAAACAGTAGTTAGTATTAGATTCCTTACCGCCCCACCCATTTTCCCCGTTCTGCGAACCGATATCTAGGGGTTAAGGTCATTCCCTTTCAGGGCCCTAGTTTCTTGGCACCAGTGTTGGTTTTTATCATGGCTCTGCATTTCTGGTGCGGAAAAGCTATGTATAAGAACTGACGTCCGCGCTAGAGGGCGGCGTCCAAGTACTCAGACGTCATCCCGGCACAGTCATCCCGGCGCCGACGACGGACGTGGAGTCCTAGACGACGCCTACCGACACGCTGGGGTACTGCTACGCAAAATTTTACGGATCCAGTCTGGCGCCTGGGGATATTCTAAGGTAAGGAATCTAATATAACTACTGTTTCTTACAGATATATCATTACCGAAGGTAAGTAACTTGTGCGTCACTGACCATGTCATGAATGATGTAATATGTGACATCATCAGCAGTGGATTGCGGGCGCGCCAGATATCGAAGGAATTTCAATGGTTTTGTACGAGTGAAATGTCCAGCTAACTATAACACCCCTAAAACCTACAGTATGTTTTGTGAATTTCAAAGGTTTTGTAAATGCTAATTCCTAACTATATCAGGCTTGAAAGCTATGGTTTTTTTAGTGAATTTCAAAGGTTTTTAAATGCTAATTCCTAACTATATCCGGCCTGAAACCTTTGTTTTTTTTCAGTGAATTTCGAAGGTTTTGTAAATGACAATTTTTAAATGAATTGTTATATTTTTTTATACTTATTGACTACATTTTTTAAACTATTTATTTTAAGATATTTTATTTCCATTATACATTGCATTACAAAATATACTTTCTCAGAATGAATTACTTTAGTTTAAATCCTTTGCAAATAGGCAATAGACTTTTAAGTACAGTAGTTACAGTTGTTGCAATGGGCAACACAATTTCAAACACAACGCAACATTGACCTCAATGTGTTTTTCTAGCTAAATGCAATTAGTTACTTTATGGATTACTTTTCTAACCACAGGATTGGATCCTAGATTCAGTCCTTGGATATCTCCTGTAAACGGTTGAGTAAAAGTGTTTTAGTTACAGTAGTGATTTTTAAGGAATATTATTGTATTTTAAAAGTTGACACTTAGAAATGTTATCATGACTTTTTCTTACTCAGTGGTGGATCCTGGTTCCAGCACTGGTGCATCTCCTGTAAACAGTTGAAAGAATGTGTTTAAGTCATACCGGTGATTTTTTTTAGGAATATTTTTAGTTTGTGAAAATAGACACAGAAACTTTTCTGGTGAAAACCATGTAGGAGAGTAGGGTCTACAATCCTATGGTCACCCCCGATTTTTTGCTTTTTGCTTCACTGGTTTAAGACTTTACCTGGCTGTGGGCCTGCTAATCAGACCCACAGCCTAGCTGTTCTCTCTAAATTGACAACCATGTACCTTAGGTGCATTTACCAATTGGTAGTGGGCCACCTTATCAGTCCCTGTACAGTGTACTATAGGTACCCAGGGCATAGGTGTACCCAGGGCCTACCAGAGGCTGAAGCATGTATTATGCCACCCCTGGCTGGCCATCTAAACAGACACAACTGGCTGCACGACAGCTGGGGCAAGGTGGTGTAATCACTCTTTGCTTTAGATAGTTACCTATATCTAAACCTAAAATGGACACATATTCCTATCAGTCACTCCTATGGCAGGCCTTATCAATCCTGAAGGCAGAGTGCTTGGAATTATGTGAGATGGTGCTCTGGCATGAGCTGAGCCCGTTTGCAGCTTGCGGAACCAAGTCCTAATAGCTGTTCCATAATAACGCTATACCATATACTCTTAAGTGCATTATAAACCTTGCGGTTATTGCTAACTTTGGTATAGCATTATCAAAACATGTCGAGCAAGGTGTCATACGAATTGGAATACTACCCCCTCACCACTTCTGGCGATGGGGGTAGCAATCCACCCTTCTAGAGGGACACAACATGTTTTTTAACTGTGAACCCCGGTTAAAGTTAACTCGAGCCTCAGCATCACAAAATGGATGCTGCCACCACAGACACAAGTCTGACCTCCTGCTGCTGGGAGTCCTTCCAGCGAGGGAGGCTTGGACAAAGGGTTTCCTGCCTTGGGAGGTGCTAGCACCACCCCAGACAGGATTTTGTGTATTAGGTAGGACAGGGCTGAAAGGAATGAGACCTGCCTGGGGCACACAAGGTGTCCCTGTGCATACTCCGGTCTAAACCAGTTCCTGGGGCACTCCAGCCCCAGAGCTGGCGCAAGACCGGACAAAGGATAGGGGGTGTAACCACCCCCCTTCCTGGTCCCACCCAGAGGAGGGACCTAGTCGTAGTACAGCCCCCTTTGGCCGGATAAAGGTAGGAGCTGGTCCCATTCCAAATTAGATTATCCTGATCAACTTTACAAGAAGAAACTCTGGACTTCGACGTTCTGCTCCACAGAACACTGATGAAATCTCCCTTGTGGGCAAGGAGTGTCCACCCTGCACAAGCAGGCACCATCAGCGTACAGCGGCTTCACTTTGTCGTCTTCCTTCCCGGATCCAGACTTCAGAGCCCGACGAGACCCACATTCCCAGACCTCTCCGACCTCTACCTACATCTGCAGCACAGCTGAGATCCGTGGGTGCGACGAGACACGTGGGACCGGCCATCTTGAAAGAAGCAGCACTTCGCTCCAGCACGACTTCAGAGGCATCCTCGTCAAAGTGCTTTGGGGACTGAGAAGCCCCGACCCTGAGCAGCTCCTGCACCGAAGACCAGCCCTCCAGCATCCACGAGATCTGCGTGGGGCCTTTCTGTTCGACGCGTTGTCTGGTCACTTGCCGGCTGGCTTGTGACACACTGCTGGTCTGGTTGCTCCAGACTGGCCCTTGCTCCCTTCCAAAAGAGGAGCACCCCGGACCCTCCTGGTCCACTCCAGACGCCGTTTCCACTCACCGCGTGGGTTGCCTTTGCCAAGGCCTGTTGACTCTGAAGCCGACACCGCCGACAGCGAGAGCCTGCGTGGGACAGCGAGAGCCTGCGTGGGACAGCTCGTGCCTCCATCCTGGTCGTCGAAGACACCACCTGGTCCACGTGGCTGCAGAAACAAGCGTCCACCTGCACCTGATCGCGACGACGACATCTGGTTCCACTCCTGGTTCCACTCCAGTCACTGGCTAGTGACTTTGAACATTGTCCCCTCTGCTTTCAGGTTCTTCTCTTCACTGATCCACCCTTGGATCACACCGGACATCTTCCTCCTGACCGCCTGCAGCATCTTTTCCTCCAGGCTCCATAGACTTCAACGCCGGAACCCGACACGACTTGGCACCTATGCA
Source organism: Lissotriton vulgaris (assembly GCF_964263255.1). NCBI lineage: Eukaryota > Metazoa > Chordata > Amphibia > Caudata > Salamandridae > Lissotriton > Lissotriton vulgaris. The sequence goes on along the minus strand of NC_141685.1, from coordinate 1,346,652,022 downwards.
CCCGCAGCCTGTGGGTGAGGTAACACGAGCATTTCGGTGCTCAAGGGTAGCTTGACTCTCCTAGTGTCCAGTTCCACAGTCGATTTGGTCCTATCTAGTCAGGGACGTCCGTACTCACCTTTTTCTTAAAACTGTACTGTCCATAGACGTTTGTACGCGTCTCGCGTGTGAGTTCACACTCTGCACACGCGTTCCATGGGCTTCCTATTACCTACCTCAAGTTAGTATAGCGTGGTCCCAGCGATCCTACAGCCTCTGGACAGCTCCATTCCTATTATTGACTTTCACATTCCACTTACTTAGTATATGGTTTGTCGTGCCCCTAGGGCACCATTGTAAATCGTGCAACTTAAACGTATTTTCCTAAGAGATTGTCATGTGCTTAGCCCTCTGACCTCATAAAGAGTTCAGAGGTGTATGTTAGTTAATAAATACTTGTTTATTTTCATAACCTGTGTGGTGTCCTTTCACTTGGTATTCAAGGGGTTATATGTGGTAAAACAGCTGGCTTCACATGCCAAAAGAGTTTAGCCTAAGACTGCTTTGTCCATGCTACCGCTAGGGTAGCTGGTCTATAAGGTTGACTTACAACCAATCACCATAAGGGTTGTTTGGACTGATACAAGGTGATCACTAGAACTAGTGAGCATCATATATCAGGCCCACTTATCACAAACCAGACAATGGATTCCTATGGAAGGGAATTCAAGTTATTGGTAAGTATGGTTAGAATTACTTTTCAGGATCAGTACTGGGCTCAAAGATGCAGCACTGAGGTCTCTTCTGATAACAGGTGAGTAAATTGAAATTCGTAATTCGGCTGCTTCTAGAGGAATTTTTTTAAGTTCCAAAACTCCACACGTAGAAGAATTTCCAAGTGAAACCAGTCAATGTTAGCCTATGGAAGGAAATTCAAGTTACTGTAAGTATGGTTAGAATTACTTTTCAGGATCAGTAGAGGGCTGAAAGATGTAGCACTGAGGTCTCTCCTGATAACAGGTGAGTAAATCAGAATTTGTAGTTAAGCTGATTTTAGAGGAATATTTGTACGTTTCAAAAATAAACACTTAGAAACTTTTCTGGTGAAAACCACACAATAGATTCCTATGGAAGGAAATACAAGTTACTGGTAAGTACGCTTAGATTTACTTTTCAGGGTCCGTACTGGGCTCAAAGATGCAGCACTGACGTCTCGTGATAACAGGTAAGTAAATCAGTATTCGTAGTTCCACTGATTTTAGAGAAATATTCAGCCCGATTCATGAAATCCGAAATCTGCCATTTTCTAATTGCGATTTACAGCGAATCGCAATTTAGAAATTGCAGATCGGCATTCATCAAAATTACCGAGAAAATAATGCGATTCGCACGCGGCCGCAAAAAGCGTTAGCGATTTACTGAAATCGCAGAATAATCGCTATTTCCGTCAACATCCGTGTAGGAATTGCGATATCGCTAATTGCGATATCGCTAATTGCGATATCGCAAAATCGCGAGATCGGAAAAACGGGAAGTCTCATTTCGAGCACAGTGAAGACATCACAACCAGGAAGCAGCCAGTTCCCACCCCCATTCAGAACAGTGAGGCTGATCTCGAGGCTGCAACTTACTGAGCTCCTACCAGGACACCAGCAAACTTGCAAATCCACAACTATTCTTACTGCAGCAATGGCAGAGGAGGCTGTACCAGGGCCCAGCAACACCGGGCGCAAGAGGAAGATCAAATTCTCCGAACAGGAGTTGGAGCACCTCATTGATGGGGTGGTTGATAACCACCCAAAACTTTTTGGGAGCGAATCCAGGAGGGTGCCTGAACCGGAGAAACAGCGAATCTGGCTTGGGATAGCGGCCCAAGTCAACTCAGTGGGCGTGGCACACAGGTCGCTGGAGGAGCTCAAGAAGAGGTGGTACGACCTCCGAGGTCGTGCCAAGGAGAGGGTGGCAGAGAGGCTGGGCGAGACCCTGGCCACTGGAGGGGGAGAACCCACAGTCCCTCCCAACACCCCCATGGAGGACCGCGTTGAGGATACTTTAGAGCCAGAGGCGTACATTGGGGTCATCAGTTTGGACTCATCCCGCCCCACCCAAGAGAGCCAAGGTAAGTGGCATGCGACTGCGACCCTGTCCCCTATCAAAGGCCATGACCCTATAGCCTCCCATAATCTTCCAAAGTCATGCCATCCATGCACATTAGGTAATGCCCTAAAGCATTGTGGGGACATGTAGTCTGCCCACAATGTACAAGTACCCCAATGCAGCCAGACATGTCCCAAAGTACGCAATGCCACAGCCAGTCAGGGAATGTCATCCAGCATGCATGTAGCAACTGCACGTGGGACAGATACATGCAACTAATGAACGTCCACTTCCCCTCACAGGTGGCGCTGACAACAGCAGCGACAGGCTGCTCATCGACGAGCAACCAGAGGATGACGAGGAGGTGCCAACAGCGACACATCCTGCACCAACAGGCGCACCACCTACCCCCGCAGCCAGGGTCACAGCATCTGCGCCACCACCATCAGGAGCAGCACCTACCCCCGCAGCCAGGGCCACAGCAACTGCGCCACCACCATCAGGCGCAGCACTTCCCCGCAGCCAGGGCCACAGCAACTGCGCCACCACCATCAGGCGCAGCACCTCTGACTACCTCAACTTCACCACCAGCTGGACCCTCTACATCTGGTCCAGCGACTGCGGTCACAGTGCGCACACCCACTGTGGCCAGCCAGCTGAGCAGGCATGACAGGGCTCGCCAGCACAACAATGCACGCAGCAGCAGGAGGGGGATGGATGTGCGCGTGCCAGGCTTGAGCATTGAGCGTCGGATGCTACGCATACACCAACTTCAGGCACGACGCCAAGGGGCGATACAAATGCAGCTCCATAACATTGGCCGCAATGTGGCAAATGTGGCAGACAGAATGGACCGCATGACGGCAGCCATGGAGGCCAACACTGCTGCGCTCATATCGCAGCGCAACACCGCCCGCCGCCGCCACCGGCAGCTACTGACACGGCTGTCCGCATACACCCGCTCTAACTATGTTATAGGGAATGCGACCTCCCAGCTCTCGCGACGGTCCCTGGCGCAGCAGCAGCAGTTTATCCAATGCTGTGAGGACGTGGCCCGAGTGTTGGAGCACGTCACCACTGCGGTACTGGCACTCCATCCCACTGGGCCAGGCAATTTCGGGGGGGGACGATACCAGCGAGGGCACCTCCAGTGTGAGCAGCCTGTCTGCCTCACAGGTTGCCGTGTTACGCCGGAGCACCAGGCCCACTGCAGGGTCACGTGCCGTGGCAGAGGAGGAGCCGGAGAGGCGCTTGGGTGCTGCGCGCCGGAGGCGCACTTGAGTTTCATTTACTTTTGCAGGGACATGCTGACACTACAAGCCTGTCCTGTGTTTTGTTCGCAGCAGTATGGGGCAATACTGCTTGCATAGAAAGGATAGAAACTTAACACTATTATTGTGAATTCAACAATAATATTTATTCTTGCATCATACATCGGTCTCCTGTCATTATTTCCATTTGCATGCAATTGTGAATTGTTGGGTGAGGGGAGTGGGTGCACTAGAAACTGTTCATTGTGATGTGGTTGCGGCATCTGTGGCCTTCAGCTGTGTTCTCCCCGCGTGCATGACGCACATGTGCAGGTGGCCGGTCGTCCCCTTCCGACTCACTGCCAGAGATGTCTACAGGTATCCGGCGCTTGGTAGCAATGTTGTGTAGTATTGCACACACAGCCACAATGCGGCAGCACACATCAGGACTATTGTACATGGCCCCACCTGTCTTGTGCAGTATGCAGAATCTGCTCTTCAGTAGCCCAAAAGTCCTCTCAATGCAATTCCTTGTGCGTATGTGTGCTACATTGTAACGCCGTTGCTGTGGTGTAGCAGGGTTGAGGTATGGGGTGAGAAGGTATTCACTGAGGGCGTAGCCACTGTCACCTGAATGAGAGGAGCAGAGGGTGAGTGCCTGTGCAGCGCAGCTACTTCATCGCAGTGTGACATTGTAGGCAAAGTGTACTTACCAAGTAGGTGTCCTTCCCCAAAGTCTCCCCTGGCCAGTCGTGTGTGAAGGCCGCTGTGCCGGAATATGAATGAGTCATGTGTACTCCCCGGGTACTGTGCCACTATGTCCGTGATGTATGTCTTAGCATTGCAGACCATCTGGATGTTGAGGGAGTGGTAGGACTTGCGATTGCGGTACATGTACTCCGTTGCAGCTGGTGGGCAGATGTGGATGTGGGTACAGTCAATGCATCCTATCACATGTGGGAAATGGGCAACATTGTAGAATTGAAGCTTGGTCTCATCCAAATCCTGTTGGCTGGTGGGAAATTTGATGTGGTGGTGTAGCTGGGTCAGCATTGCGTCAAGGAAACTCCCTAGGCAGCGGGACATGGTGGGCTGGGATATCCCCCCAGCAGCCGTAACTATCCCCTTGAAGCTCCCGGAGGCCAGGAGGTGCAGGCTACACAATACCTGGACATGTGTTGGCACGGCATTGGTCCGCCTTGTTGGGTGCTGCATCAGGGGGTCAAGGTCCTGAATTAGCTTGATGATCATTGCCCCATTCAGGTGGTACTTTGCGTAAATTTGCTCTCTGGTTTGGCCCAGCAGGGTGACCCGCTGGCGGAATATCCTGTCCTGGATTCTGCGTCTCCTCCGTGCTGCTCGCTGTAGCCTAAGCCGCCTGACCACCATGTACAGTCCTGGCTTTCTGACACTCCTTATGCTGATGCTGCTTCTCTTTAAGTGTGTTTGGTCAGGCCTGCACCAGTTACTGATTGGCCAACGGTTTTTCGAATTTTTTTTTACAATGGCTTTGATGGTTACCACCTGCTTTGGGTTGTCCTTAAATTGCGCCTCGTAAACAGCGATTTTGTTTTTTTTCGCTAATTGCGATTTTTCATGAATACCGATTGCGATTGTATTGCAAAATCGCTATTATTTTCGCAGATTCCGTGATTTCTCGCTATTTCCGATTCGCTAATGGTCTACTGCCGGGATTCTGCAACTCTTTTAGCGATTTCGCAATTCTGTGTTTGTGATTTCGCAAAATTCGTGGTGAATACCGATTTGGGAAATTGCGCCCGCGATAGCATTTTCGCAGCTATTGCGAGCGCAATTTTGCTTCGTGAATCAGGCTGACTGTGCTCAATAGTGAAGGAAGGGGGCGGGGCCTGAGGTGACATGTTTGCAAACACGCCCTGTGGCATGTTTTACATTTGGGAATTAATTCCTCTTCAATACTGAGGTCCCCTGTGAGCCAACTAGCCCATCAGGTACCTCCAGTATGCGCCAGGGAGCTGTGTTGCAGAGAGGTGTTCAGTGGGCACGCCCCCTTTTTACAACACTCTGCAACGCAGCTTTGTGGCGCTTAATGGAGGTACCTGTTGGACTAGTTGGCCCCTAGGGGACCTCTGGATTGAAGAGGAAGTAATTCCCCAACTTAAAACGGGCCACAGGGCATGTTTGCACACACATCACCTCAAGCCCCGTCCCCTACCTTCACCACTGTGCAAACGCACCCCGTAGCGCGTTTTAAGTTGGGGGATTAAGTCCCCTTGCATACTTGGGGGTCCCTGGAGGCCAACTAGCCTGCGCCAGGGGGCTGCGTTGCAGAGAGGTGTAAAAAGGGGCGTGGCCTCATTACACCTCTCTGCAACGCAGTCCCCTGGCGCGTTTTCAGAGGGGGAACTAATTCCCCTTGCATACTGGAGGTCCCTAGGGGCCAACTAGCAAACCTCCAGTATGCACCAGGGGGCTGCGTTGCAGAGAGGCGTAATGAGGCCCTGCTCCTTTTTACACCTCTCTTTAAGGCAGCCCCCTGGCGCGTTTGCAGAGGGGGAACTAATTCCCCTTGCATACTGGGGGTCCCTGGGGGTCAACTAGCCCACCAGGAACCTCCAGTATGCGCTAGGGGGCAGCGTTGCAGAGAGGTGTAATGAGGCCCGCCCCTTTTTACAGCTCTATGCAACGCAGTCCCCTGGCCCATTTGAAGAGGGGGAACTAATTCCCCTTGAATACTGGGGGTTCCTGGGGGCCAACTAGCCCACCAGGATCCTCCAGTATGCGCCAGGGGGCAGCGTTGCAGAGAGATGTAAAAAGGGGCGTGTCCTCTTTACACGTCTCTGCAAGGCAGCCCCCTGGTGCATACTGGAGGTTGTTGGTGGGCTTGTTGGCCCCCAGGGACCCCCAGTATTCAAGGGGAATTAGTCTCCCTCTGCAAACACGCCAGGGGGCGCGTTTGCAGAGTGATGCCTTAATGGGTTTTTTTGGGATCGGCAGTGTACGCGTATCCTGCGATTTTTTTTTTTCAACAAAAATAAATAAATTGGGGGCCTTGGGGGTCCTTGTGGGACCCCTTGAGCAGGCCTAGGGGGTCAGGGTGTTTCTACCATGCCCCCTTTTCCTCGTTTTCACCTTTGTTTCCCTGTTTTCTTGTGACTCGGTTCTACCGAGGCACAAGATGGCTGCCAACACTATCTGAAAGAGATACGTTAGTGATAGATTCCTTACCTTAGAATATCCCAAGGCGTCAAACTGGATCCGGAATCTTTTCCGTAGCAATACCCTTGCGCGTCAGTAGGCGTCGTCCGTGGCTCCGCATCCGTCGTCGGCGTCATTAGCGCCGTAATGACGTAGCCGGAGTACTTAGACGCCGCCCTCGCGCGCTGACGTCAGTTCTTTTTTCCGCGCCAACTAGCGCAGATCCGGAGAAGCTCTACCCCTTAGTTATTTTTTGACTAAACTATTTGGATCTTTTCATCTGGTTTTTCTCGAGTCATTCGACTCCTACGGTGCCGGTAGGGATGCCCGGGTTCAAACCCTGCTCCAAGTGCAGCCGACTGATGTCTGTTACCGACCCCCATCGCCGGTGCCTTCAATGTCTAGGCCTCGACCACGACGACCGAACCTGCTCCAACTGCCGGGCCCTGACGTCTAAGGCTAGGCGGTAGCAGTCCCGCAAGCGACTTGAGCTCCGGCAGTCGGCCCGCGCCATTCAAGGTCCCGGTCCCACAGGAGGTCATGGTACTGGTCGCGGGGTCGGAGCCCTCGTAGCTCCGAGAGTCGGCATCGGTCTTTGGGATCAAGATCCTCAGATAAGAGGCATGAGAGGTCGGAAAGGGGTTATCGCTCTTCTGACCCACCCCGACGCGGCCGGGGGTTCAGGTGACACCACCCACGCGGCTCCGACGGAGTCGCGGGCTCCGCAACCTGCCCTACACCTTCCAGTCCCTGGGCACGATGCGACGCCTGAGGAGGTGGAGCGGTACCTCATGGCCAAGAGGTCTCTTCCCTCCTCCACCAGGCTCCGTGGCGCCTTCGGTCCCGGCAGTCCCGGCTGGGGTGCCTAGCGGGTCGGGTGCTTAGGCTCCGACGCCGCCGGGTGCTCCGGCCCCGGCGCCGCCGGCGACTTCGGTTCCGGCGCCGCAGGCCCCCCACTGGATCCGCTTCTGGATCCGGGTCGTCGCTGGTCGACCTCGCCGATGCCGTCCCCTAGAGTGTCACCCCCGGCGACGCTGACCCCGATCCTGCCCTCCATTCGGTTCCGGCGCCGCTGGGCGCCGCTCTCGACGTCGTATGGGGACTTTTATTTCCACGAACCGGCCCCATCCTTTGAACCTGAATTTCAGGTGATGGGTGACGAGGGAGATTGGGAGGGGTCTGTGGACCCTCTGGCACAGGAGTGCCAGTCTCAGCAGGACTGGACATGTGAGCTTGGGGATGCCAGTGGACTGGACACTTTGCCAGACACTGGTTTTGTCTCCCCTCCAAGCGTGGCTAGAGAGGAGGGGGCTGCCTACAGTGTAGTGTTGACACGGGCGGCCAAAGCGTTGGGCCTGGAGATCCCCGTCGAGGCTGAAGTCCTTAAACCGCAGGCAAGCTTGGCTGAGCCTCTGCTGCCGTTTGAGGCCTTGTGTGGCGTTCTTTTGGGCACTTGGTCCAAGCCCGCTACAGGTCAGCCTGTAGATAGGAACGTGGCCAGACGCTACCGCCCGGAGCCTTGCTTCTTGTCCCCCCACCCCACCCCCGAGAGCCTGGTTATCCAGGCCTCTACTTCCCAGACCGCATTCCCGACGGCTCCGCCCATTCGGGAATCCAAGAGGTACGAACAATCGGTAAGAAGATGTTCTCTCCCTGAGTTTGGGACTGCGATCAGTCAATACCGTATGCCTCTTGGGCCGCTACACCCATACTCTGTGGGACACAGTCGCGGACGTGATGCCACAATGTCCGGTTGAGACCCGGACTAAACTCGTCCAAGCCCTTGCGGAGGGTAGAGATGCAGCACGCTATTCCATCCGGTGTGGGCCATTTTAGTGCGCCGAACAAAGGAAAATAAATCAAACACTTCAACTCCCAGAATGCTCACGCACTATCTCATTTGAGCTGCCCTAATGAGGGTGTGTCATTGTGCATATATAATGGAGGAGAATGTTCGCTAAAGCACGTACCATACGCTGAGCATCTGAAGAAGAGAACACTCAAAATGCATCAGGCTAAAGTAAGTCTGTCTGTAACCAACTGGCATGCTGAACTGTGTCCATACCTTGAACGGAGGCTGGTAACCTTTCATCCCACCTCGTGTGCGACTCTAAATGGGTTACCGTCGTATGTGCATATATATATTCTTAATTCATTTGTTGGCATGAACTCTTTGTTGAGTTATACAAAATGGTGTCTATATTTTAAAAATGCATTTATGCAGGGTATGTATCTTTATGTGCCATAATTTCTAATAATTTATACTGTGGTTTGTGCATATTATTGCTTTTACTAATAGCAAACATGTACTGCTTTACAAAATCATGTTGCTTAATTACGAACTAAGGCGCATTAAGTCTGTTTGTGTTAGTAGGCCACATGACCTTGTGGGAGGCGGCTAGGAGGCGGAGCAAATTGCACTTTAAATATCACCAAATGTAGCTACTCCTTGCATGTGAACAAGGGCTGCATAGCCCGAAACGCGTCATGGTTGGTTGCACCAGAAAAATCTGCAAATAAAATCAGTTACCTGAAGTTTGTGGTCTGTCTCCTGCTTCGCCGGTTCTATGAGATTGGAGGGGGCAACTTGGAGTTTCAGCACATGTCAATACAGAAGTTCGGTTTGCTTCTGTCCACAGACCCCCTCTCTACAAGTGGCGCCTGGATTTCATACCGAAATTGCAAGCTCTCCTACACGGAATTCTACGGGTGCCCCCTACTGCATCCTTTGATATAAGTTGGCGAGTTACGTGCAGCAGTCGCGGGCAGGATCGGCTGATTGTCCTTTTGATTGGACCATCGTATCGCTGTAACTGATACATGGCAGTGCATAGGTGGAGAGGTCATTCAGGCACATCATGAGCACTTTCAAGTGAAAACCGCATAAACGACTCACGGGCGGTTTCGATAGTGCATTGCAGTAAGTTTCGTGGCTTTTCTGGTTAACCAGCATGTCTGCGGAGGCTTTCCGTGCAAGGGAGGCGGAGGCAGAGCAACTATTCGATAAGATTTCACTTTCCAAAGAAACATCGCTAAATGTCCCGGCAGGGACGGGACGTAATGAGGATGGTGATATCAAGACATTATATCGCAACTTGGAGAAACAAAAACGTTTGGAAGTCACAAAATGGTGGGAGCATTATTCTTTATCAAAATATGCAGATGTTGGTCGTGTCCCTAGAGGACTTCGCATTATGCTCGCGCCGAGCTTTGACCGTCCCAACCCCGCGATGCTCAAGGAATGGGGTCAACTCAACTTGGCGGCATCAATGAATCTCGTCCATTTGCTGGTCAAATATGCAGCAATTGACCGGGCTGAAATCTTAACCAACATTGAAAAACTGAACAGTGAGATCGCCAAAGTCGAAGAAACCGAGTTAATCAAAAAACTCAGGGAGGCGATGGAAGAAATATTAAAGAAACATGAGGACAAAATCAAAGCGAGGAAGGTCAGTAAGTTCGCGCGTGATCAGGCGGACTACGCTCATGGACAAATTTTTACTTTTGCCCGCAAGTATAGCGTAGCCAAAAGACAGCAATACAGTAGCAACATCAAGAAGCAGTCCGGACCCGGAACATCACAGACAGCACATGGAGAACAGACTGATAATGAGGATGAAGCAACTAACGAGGACACGATTTCAGTGTCAAGCGGTACGAGTGAAGAGCATGACAGAAACCTGCAAGCAGCCCCTATCCTCAATCTGGAAGAGGAACTCGATTTTTTAGTGACGGAAAGACTAATGACACTGCGCCCACGCTTAAACAGCCAAACATCAACAGTAAAGGCAAAAACCAAAAAAGACGAGAACGTAGAAAACAAGCCAAACAAAAACGAGAAAACAAAGAAAACTAAAGTACCGTGGCAACGCAGGAAATAAGGCACAATAATTCTGTGATCAACTTGTCCAATATCACTTTAAGTAGAGCTGAAGAACAACTCCTGGCTCTAGGACTTAACTTTTGCCCGGCGCAATCTTTTGGTTATGCGGCAACCCGCATCGATGTGTACCGGTTCATCAGAAAAATAAGTTGCAGAAATTCTTCGCTACACAGAAATTGAAAACTGATGTAGACAAGTTCCCCACTGAAGATTCTAGCACTCCGGACGGAGGGCTCGAGGTAAGAGCTGCAGATGCACCCACCTTTTTGACTCTCAATGACTTATGCCAAGCTACTGATTCACAACCTATGTGTCAGGATAATGATGACAACACCCAAACTAGACTCTCCAGAATCAACATCTTTCAAAAAGGAGCAGGCATCACACCATTCAAGAAAAAGTCTAAATTCACCCCTTTAATGGTAAAAGACGCTATAGATACTTTCCAAGAGTGCATAGTAAATGAGATGAAGCTGCTATACACCAAATCTTGTAACCGCAAACGAAAACACTATGATCACAAACAAGCTGAATATATCGCTCTTGTCAAGAAGCTCAGCACTAACCCCGATGTAGTGGTAAAAAATGCAAATAAGGGTGGCAATTTGGTAATTTGGGCCAAAAAGGATTATATAACAGAAGCCCTTAGACAGCTGCAGGATACTTAGTGCTACATTAAAAGTAACGATAAAGAATATACTAAGGCCAAAGTCACCTTGGAAAAACTTTTGGATAAATACCGGCGAGAAGGGCTGATCTCTGGAGAAGAATTTAAATTTATGAATAAAGAATTTCCAGTACTGCCGGTTTTCTACCTAATTCCCAAAATACATAAGGGAACTTTGCCCACCCCAGGAAGACCGATCATTTCGGCCATACACAGTGCTGGTGAGAATGTAGGTCGTTACATAGACTACTTTCTACAGGATCTGGTCACCAAATTACCCAGCTATGTACGGGACACTAGTGATTTTCTATTAAAAATTATGGATTTGGAATGGCAAGAAGACATGCTACTCATGACATTGGACGTTGAGTCCCTGTATACGAGTATCGGACATGAAGAGGGACTGAGGGCTACCAAATATTTTTTAGGCAAAAGATCCGATGAATTATACGCACACAACAAAGTTATTCTTGATTTGATGAATTGGTGTCTCAATAATAACTATTTTGCTTTTGGTAAGGACCTGTGGAGACAGCTTCGAGGCGTGGCGATGGGATCCTGCTTCTCCCCCAGCTACGCGTGCTTGCATGTGGGCTGGTGGGAGGAGCGGGTTCTCGCCGTTACGCACGAAGTGTGGGTAAGAGAATAAATTGTTAAATATCTCAGATACATTGATGATATTTTTATTCTTTGGCAGGGCAGTGCAGAGGAGGCTCAATCATTTGTGGATGAAATTAATGTCAACTCCCTCAATCTGCACTTTACTTCTCATATCAGTCCCAACCAAATAGAATTCTTGGACGTCAAGGTATACATCGATGCTAATAGATTAGAATCCACCCTATTCCGTAAACCCACATCAGGCAATACCACACTACATGCCTCCAGTCTCCACCCACAGCATACCATATCCAGTATTCCTTATGGAGAAATCCTAAGGATTAAACGTATTTGTAGCTCCACCACTGATTTTGAAAGTTGCATCACTGAACTCAAGGCTCGTCTAAAAGACCAAGGCCATTCAGATCGCACCTTTAACCAAGCTTTGGCTAAAGCAAGGTTAAGGAGCAGAGAGAGCCTATTGCCGAAAACTGACTCAGATTCTGGTGAAACTGACTCCATTGCTGATTCAGTCTTGAAAAGCACCACTTGTCCCAGATTCATCACTGCTTATAGCAGTGAAGAAAAGGCCATTCAAAAGATTATTCGTAATAATTGGCCGATAGTCCTGACAGATAATGTTCTCAATTCTACTTTGCCCCGCAAACCTATTGTGACCTTTCGTCGGGCCAGAAATATGGGGGCTTCTTTAGATATCAGCAGTCCTGAGCTGAAATCAAAGGGCACATGGCTGAAAACTAAAGCTGGATTTCGCAAATGCACACACTGTAGGGCATGCAAATTCGGTGTGAACAAGTCTCATTACCGCACACCTTTTAGCATGACTGAGATTCCTATCAAGGGCAACCATGATTGTAAAACTGATTTTGCAGTCTATGTTCTGACGTGCACCTGTGGACTAAATTACATTGGTAGTACCAAAGCCCAGGTGCACGTCAGAATTCTCCAACACCTCAGAGCAATACTCCATAACGATCCCGCCTGTCCAGCGGCGCGCCATTTTGCGCTAAGACACACTCAAGATCTGCAGTGTCTAACGTACTTTGTGGTGGGATCGGTACCTCCCTCACGCAGAAGAGGGAACAGAGAGTTGCTACTGAGGCAGTTAGAAACACGTTTCATTCTTCAGTTTGATAGTAAGTGGCCCAATGGGCTCAATAACACCGAGGATATACACAACTTCTTGTAGAGCTTATTGTTGTTGCTATTCTGAGACATGTTTCTATTTATGGCTGTTTCTTTCATGTGTGCTTTACATGGTCATTGGTGCTTTGCATGATATCAGCATGAGATTCATTTAGTGCAGCCATTTGATGCCAAATTCATCATGATGAAATTCGAGTTAGGTGGGTAGTCAGGTTCCCTGTTGCCCATCTACTTTTTTGGACATACAAGAAGGGATAAACCAGTACTATTTATGATGTATAATAGATAGTCAGGTTCCCTGTTATCTATTGGATTTTAGTGTCCTCTTTTCCCTAGTGTGTCTCTGTCTTTTGGCCATTGCACATCTGTGGCCTCCCTCCCCATTTACATTTCTATTTTATCACTGTATATTTAATCACTACACTTATTCCTCACTTGTAAAATCATGATGAATTACTGTTTTTAGAAAAGCATTTTTATACTTACCTTTCATTATATAATATGGCTTTGCCCATATTCTTATTACTGGTAACGTCTTTTATATGCATTCTTTATAAACAGTAACATATATAGCATGAATTTTATCACTCTTGTGATGTGAATATTTGCACTTTAGATTTAGCCTCTTTGCACACTAGACAAGGTTGTCTTAGCTTTAGGTGGTTGACACTACAGCACTTTTTTTGCTCATTTGCACACCTAGCTGCAAGTGCACAGAGGTCTGGTTGAAATTATTAGCAAGGACACCATTCCAGTTATTAATGTCGTTCATCCATATTTATGGTGACAAAACGGATTTATCCGGTTATTCTTCATTCATTTGTTGGCATGAACTCTTTGTTGAGTTATACAAAATGGTGTCTATATTTTAAAAATGCATTTATGCAGAGTATGCATCTTTATGTGCCATAATTTCTAATAATTTATACTGTGGTTTGTGCATATTATTGCTTTTACTAATAGCAAACATGTACTGCTTTACAAAATCATGTTGCTTGATTACGAACTAAGGCGCATTAAGTCTGTTTGTGTTAGTAGGCCACATGACCTTGTGGGAGGCGGCTAGGAGGCGTAGCAAATTGCACTTTAAATATCTCCAAATGTAGCTACTCCTTGCATGTGAACAAGGGCTGCATAGCCCGAAACGCGTCATTGTTGGTTGCACCAGAAAAATCTGCAAATAAAATCAGTTACCTGAAGTTTGTGGTCTGTCTCCTGCTTCGCCGGTTCTATGAGATTGGAGGTGGCAACTTGGAGTTTCAGCACATATATATATATATATATATACACACACACATATACATACACTCAGTTCTCAGCCCAGGGGCATGGCAATGGCCTCTTTGTATTGAATAATTAATTGAATTTGGAACCTGAGTGAGTGCATCGTCAATCACTACCGCTGCGATACTTGTGAGAATATATATATATATATATATATATATATATATATATATATATATTCAATACAAATAAAGAATACGCTGCACACTTCTTGGACTTTGCAGTTGGTTTATTCAAAAACGTGCCACACTCCTACGCGTTTCGAACCGTAGTTCCTGGTCACGGTAGTAAAGGTGAGTTAGTCCCTCATCAGTTTTGCTTTATATACCGATGCTTTACACTTATGTTATCTAGTGCATGCTGGGACTTGTAGTCATCCCAAATGTTATGTGTGGAATTGGTCACGCTCCGTGGACTGTGTACATTCGTGGGGTATGTCTAATGTTATCACACTGAAGGCGTTACCATGTTTTGAGGAAAAACGTGGCCTTTGAGTCGCTATCGTGCTGACACGAGCGGTGAGATCATGAATCAATTTACCTGATTCTAGATCTTAGTGTGTAACTATGCGCTGTAATAGCTATAGGAAATAACGGGCTGAGTGCCCTACGTCCCCACTTAATGTCACAGCCCTAAGTGGGGACGTAGGGCGACGTTTTTCCTCAAAACATGGTAACGCCTTCAGTGTGATAACATTAGACATACCCCACGAATGTACGCAGTCCACGGAGCGTGACCAATTCCACACATAACATTTGGGATGACTACAAGTCCCAGCATGCACTAGATAACATAAGTGTAAAGCATGGGTATATAAAGCAAAACTGATGAGGGACTAACTCACCTTTACTACCGTGACCAGAAACTACGGTTCGAAACGACTAGGAGTGTGGCACGTTTTTGAATAAACCAACTGCAAAGTCCAAGAAGTGTGCAGCGTATTCTTTATTTGTATTGAATATCCTCGAGACACTGCCCTGGTCTCCACGCTAGCACCAACTGTAAAGCGCTCCCGCTGCGACAGGACAACTAGCTCGTTTATATATATATATATATATATATATATATATATATATATAGTATTTCAATAGCTGCTCCCTGTGGAGGGAGCAATGACAGCTCCCACAGCATGCAGGGAGCCAGCTGAGTATTCGGGGGGCTTGGTGCTCCCCTTGCGACCCCCAATGAGTATATCGTGGTTGACGAGTGTAGAGGCATCAGAGCACCCACCTGTAATAATGTGGCCCTCAGGTATGGGGATCTCCTGGGGCCAAAAATGGCTCGGAGAGTGCACATGGCCTCCTCCTCTTCAAGAAAAGTAGGTACCCTGGGGGAATGGTGTCTCCAAGGTATTTTCAAGGGTCGGGGAGGTGGGGTAACCAGCAAAGTGCAAAAAAAAGGCCCTGGGTGATAGTGATCCCCAAAGCCTAATAAAGCTCAGGGAGAGGGGCAGCGCGGCAACCTCCCTGTTTTTGTAAGTTTCGGCCTCAGGGATTGGCTTCCTGGGGCTTAGAATGGCTTGGGGAGGAAGGGCCCCTTGGTCCCCTCCCCTTTATATAAAAAAAATGACCTTGGTGATGGAGTCTGCAGGGCCTAAAGCGGTTCATGGGAGTGAGGGGTAGGGTTGTTTTTATGGAACCTCCCCTCCTCCAAAATATATTATGCCCTGGGGGGTACTGTCCCCATGGCCTAAAGAGGCTCAGGGAAGGGGGCCACATGATAACCTCCCCTAAAAATATATATGGTGCTTGGAATGGAGGGTCTTCAGCGCCGTAATAGGCTGGGGGCAGGCCCCCCTCTTTTTTGTTTGTTTTGTCACAAGGGTTCGGCTCCCCTGGGCCTATAATTGCTACGCAACTCCACTGCAGTTTTCGCTACAACACTTTACCTCACTCTATGCCATTGTACGACAATCCATTCTGTGCTGCTCCACTGTATGACACCATACTGTACTGGATGGATGTCTGTCATTAAGACTCCATATGCATAACCTAGAGAATTTACTCCTGATCTATTGTAAGCTATGGATATACTGAGCTTACAGTTCGCTGCTATGGCTCCAACAGTCTCTCCCAGGCTTTTGCAATTTTTACATGTACTTTATTTTGAGGTTAATTTGTTGGGATTTGTTGGTATTGCGGAAACCTAGGAAATTTTGAGTAATTCCTTAACCTATTTGAATATTCATCTATTGTAAACACATTTGTATTTTGTGTATTGTCTTGTGTACTTTTATGTTTTTTGCAACTGAATAAAGCTTTTTTGACTGAGTGACAAAGTGGTTCTTAAAGCCGAACATCTGCCAGGTTTGGAGACTGTCTGTGTAGATGCTGTCATCAGGAGAATGTCAAAACTATGAATGGGAATTGGACAATAAACAGCTGAATCTCATTTTTCCTACCTTGAGAATGTTAAGTTGTGACCGGTTTTCAACACACAGCAACTTAAATGTCCTTTGCTTGTGAGCAGATGACCCCAACTTGGGTCTCAGGGAGAATTGTTCTTAATCCGTTAGAAGGGCAGGTTCTCCTGTGCCTTCTCTTTGATGTGTCTAATTCTCAGATTGTTCTGTAAAGTTAGGAGAGTCTCTTGCATGGTAATACAGATACCTCCAGTGTGAATGAAGCAGCATTTATATCCAAAGCTGTGGAGACTATCTGAAAGAGACACGTTAGTGATAGATTCCTTACCTTAGAATATCCCCAGGCGTCAGACTGGATCCGGAAACTTTTGCGTAGCAGTACCCTTGCGCGTCGGTAGGAGTCGTCTGCGGCTCCGCATCAGTCGTTGGCGTCGTGGGCGCCGTGATGACGTCGTCGGAGTACTTAGACGCCGCCTCCGCGTGCTGACGTCAGTTATTCTTTTTTCCGCGCCAGCCAGCGCAGATCTGGAAAGAGCAGTTACCCAAGTCAATTTTTGACGAACTTTTTGATCATTTTTGATCATTCCTCGAAGTCTAACGACTCCGATTGGTGCCGTAGGGATGCCCGGATTTAAACACTGTGAGGAGTGCGACCGCACGATGTCGGTCACGGACCCCCACCACCTGTGTTTGACCTGTTTAGACAAGGCCTGCTCCGACTGCCGGGCCCTATCTTCGAAAGCCAGGCGGGAGCGGTGCCGCAGGCAACTCGAACTCCAGCAGTCGGCCCCGCGCCGCGTGAGGTCCCGGTCCCACGGGAGGTCGAGGGACACGTCGCGGGGACGGAGCCACCACAGCTCCGGGAGTCGGCACCAGTCCTCCGGGTCGAAGTAGTCGTCGGGTAAGAAGCACAAGAAGTCGAAGAGGCGTCATCGCTCTTCCGACTCCCCCCGACGCTCGCGCGATGCGGCCGGGGGTTCGGGTGACACCGCCCACCGCCCTTCGGAGTCGCAGGTGTCTCGTCCCGCCCCACACCCTCCGGTCCCTGGGCAGGACGCGACGCCGGAGGAGATTGAGCGCTTCCTCATGGCCATGAGGTCCCTTTTTCCTCCGACGGGCTCTGCGGCGCCTTTGGGGAGAGCGGACCCGTCTGGGGGCTTAAGTGGGTCGGGGGCTTCGGCCCCGATGCCGTCGGGTGCTTCGACGCCGCCGTCGCCTTCGGGCCCGGCGCCCCAGGGCTCCACGGTCCCGACACCGCCGGCGCCTTCGGGCCCGGCGGCGCAAGTTCCGCGGGACACCGCGGGACCTTCCACGGGCTCTGGATCGTCACCGGTGGACCTTACGACCCCCCCCCCCCCGGCGTCACTCCGTCAGGTGTCACCTCCGGCGCCGTCCTCGGGCGGCGCCGCCCCGTTACCTCCTTTGCTCGCTGGGCGCCGCATCCGACGCCGTTTGGAGATTTCCACTTCTACGAACCGGCCCCATTGAATTACAACCCTGAGTTTCAGGAGATGGGTGAGGAGGAGGATTGGGAGGGGTCTGAGGACCCTCTGACCAGGGAGTGTCAGTCTCAGGAGGACTGGGCAGGAGACCTTGGGGAGGCCAGTGGCCTGGACACCTCTCCAGACACTGGTTTTGTCTCTCCTCCTACCGTGGCTTCGGAGGAGGGGGCAACCTATGGTGTGGTGTTGACAAGGGCTGCCAAGGCCTTGGGCCTTGAGCTCCCTGTCGCGGCCGTGAGGACTAACATCCTCACAGAGGTCCTTAAACCGCAGTCATGCTCGGCTGAGCCTCTGCTGCCCTTTAATGAGGCCTTGACCGACGTTCTTTTGGGCGCTTGGTCCAGGCCCGCTACGGGTTCGCCCGTAGATAGGAATGTAGCCAGACGCCACCGCCCGGCGCCGGGCGACCCATGTTTCCTGTCCTCCCACCCCACCCCGAGAGTCTGGGCATCCAGGCCTCTAATTCCCAGACCGCATTCCTGACTGCTCAGCCGGACAGGGAATCCAAGAGGTATGAGAATTATGTAAAGAAGATATTCTCCTCCCTTAGTTTGGGACTGCGGTCTTCCAACACCGCATGCCTCTTGGGCCGCTACACCCACTCTCTGTGGGAGACGGTGGCGGAAGTGCTGCCAGAGTGCCCGTTGGAGGTACGGGCCAAACTCAGCCAAGCCCTTGTGGAGGGCCGAGATGCAGCCAAGTATTCGATCAGGTGTGGGCTGGATACCACCAACTCGCTGGGCAGAGCGATGGCTACGACAGTGGCGGTAAGACCCCACGCCTGGCTGAGGTCCGCCAATTTTTCGGCAGATGTCCAGAACACTCTGATGGACATGCCGTTCGATGGCAGTCGCTTTTTTGGCGACAAGCCAGACCACGCGCTTGAGCGCTTTAAGGACTCCAGGGCTACGGCCAAGTCCTTGGGCCTCTCGGCCCCGCGCCAGCAAACGGGTGCCTTTCGCTCCTTTCGTGGCCAAGGAAGGGGCGTCCCCACACGTGCCGCCAGCCACTCGCCGCAGACTAACATCCAGCGCAGCGGCGGCCGTGGAAACCGCCATGGAGGCGGTCGGGGACAACAGCGAGGTCAGGCCACACCTTCCCCCGCAGCATCCGCCTCTTAACCCTCCTAGTCCGTGCTTTTCGGCCAATGTGACGCCAGTGGGGGGCAGGGTTCGCCATCACCACTCTCACTGGCGCACTGTCACTTCAGACAGGTGGGTGCTGCAGATCGTCCTGAAGGGCTACTCCCTCCCCTTCGAGACGACTCCTCAAGCCATGCCACCGCAACACCACCGCGTATCGGGGGATCACTTGCGGCTCCTGCAGGAGGAAGTTTCGGCCCACTTGGCCAAGGGGGCCATCAAGCGCGTTCCTGGGCCAGAAGTAGGACGTGGTTGCTACTCCCACTACTTTCTGGTACCCAAGAAGGGCAAAGGGTTCCTACGCCCTATCTTGGATCTGAGGAACGTCAACGGCTTCCTCCGGAAGGAGAAGTTCAAAATGCTGACTCTGGCGCAGGTCTTAGCTGCCCTAGACCCAGGAGACTGGATGGTAGCGTTGGACTTGCAGGACGTGTATTTCCACATCCCGGTCCTGCCGGCCCATCGGCGTTATCTGCGGTTCACCGTAGGCCACGAGCACTTTCAGTTTACCGTGCTCCCCTTCGGCCTTACCAGCGCCCCACGGGTGTTCACGAAGGTGATGGCGGTGGTCGCAGCTCATCTGCGCAGGTTAGGGGTCTCAGTCTTCCCCTACCTCGACGACTGGTTGTTGAAGGCGGGCTTGCCCCAGACAGTCGTCAGCCATCTCCAGACTATGGCGGATCTCCTGCACCAGCTGGGGTTCTCCATCAATGTGCCGAAGTCACACCTGTGTCCCTCTCAGAAGCTCCTTTTCATCGGAGCGGTTCTCGACTAGGCGCAGTTTCGGGTTTACCCACCCGAACAGCGGGTTCGGGATATACAGGCTCTGATTCCAATCTTCCAGCCTTTATCTCGGGTTTCGGTCAGGTTGACGCTGCGGCTTCTGGGGCTGATGGCCTCCTGCATCCTTCTGGTGCATCACGCACGGTGGCGGATGCGGGCTCTGCAGTGGGACCTGAAGTTTCAGTGTGCCCTGCATCAGGGCAACCTGCCTGACCATGTCCTGATCTCCGAGGGCACTGCGAGACAGCTGCAGTGGTGGCTCACGGACCACGATTGGGTCAGCGGCAGATCCCTCTCCCTTCCCCAACCGGAGCACGTAGTTGTGACGGACTCGTCCCTCCAGGGCTGGGGAGGCCACATGGGAGAGGCGGAGATCAGAGGCCTCTGGTCTCCGGCGGAGTCCCGGCTCCATATCAACCTTTTGGAGCTGCGGGCGATTCATCTAGCACTGAAGGCATTCCTCCCGTCTGTCCGAGGGAGTGTAGTGCAGGTGTTCACGGACAACACCACCGCCATGTGGTACTGCAACAAACAGGCCAGGGTGGGGTCGTGGACCCTCCGCCAGGAGGCTCTGCACCTCTGGCAATGGCTGGAACATCAGGGCGTGACTCTGGTGGTTCAACACCTGGCTGGTTCTCTGAACGTCAGGGCGGACGAACTCAGCTGCCGGTGCATGATGGATCACGAATGGCGTCTGAACTCGGACGTGGCGCAAGGTCTCTTTCTGCAGTGGGGAGAGCCTTGGTTAGATCTATTCGCCACCGAAGAGAACGCGCAATGTCATCAGTTCTGCTCGTTGGAATTTCCAAGGCGGCACTCGCTCGGAGACGCTTTTCGTCGCGAGTGGAGTTGCGGTCTGTTGTACGCCTTTCTGCCTATACCACTTCTGCCCAGAGTGCTGAAGAAGATCAAGCGCGACCGGGCACAAGTCATCCTTGTGGCTCCGGACTGGGCACGAAGGTACTGGTATCCCGCGCTACTCAGTATGTCAGTCGATTCCCCCGGTTTGTCTGCCTCTTCAGGAGGACCTTCTGTCGCAGCAGCAAGGGACGGTCCTCCACCCGAACCTGTCCAGTCTCCACCTCCATGCTTGTAGATTGAGCGGCAACAGTTGAGGCCATTTGACTTGCCTCCTGAAGTTTGCAACATCATTCTGGCAGCCAGGCGTCCCTCCACAAAGTCGGTATACGCCTGCAGGTGGAACAGATTTGTGGCATGGTGCACAGCAAAGGCTGTGGATCCCCTTAATGCCCCTCTTTCTGAGGTTCTCCTCTTTCTTCTTTCTCTTGCCCAGCAGGGCTCTGCTCTGGGCACTATCAAGGGCTATCTTTCAGCTCTTTTAGCCTTTCTGAGGCTGCCTGATCAGCCTTCTTTGTTCAAGTCCCCTATCGTTAATCGATTCCTGAAGGGCATCACACATACGTTCCCTCCTGTTCCCTTCGTGATGCCTCAGTGGGACTTGAACCTGGTTCTTACATTTCTGATGTGCGCTCCCTTTGAGCCACTTCACAACTGTCCTCTTCGCCTTCTCTCCTTGAAGACTGCCTTCCTGATAGCCATCACCTCTGCCAGGAGAGTGAGTGAGCTCCAGGCTCGATCTTGTAAACCTCCTTTCCTTTCAGTCCATCCGGACAAAGTTGTGTTACGGACAAGGCCCTCCTTCCTACCCAAGGTAGTCCCGGCCTTCCACATTGGGCAATCCATCACCTTGCCCACCTTCTTTCTGCCTCCGCATCCCTCGAGTGAGGATGAGAGGCCCCACCGTCTGGACCAGAAAACGTGCGCTCTCATTTTATTTGAATCGCACACAACAGTTCCGGGTGGATGACCAGCTCTTTGTTGGTTACGTGGGCGCTAAGAAAGGGAAAGCGGTGCACAAGCAGACCATCTCGCGGTGGATCATCTTGTGTATCCAGGCGGGTTACTCCTTGGCTAAGAAGGAACCCCCTGTGGGGCTGAGGGCTCATTCCACTCGAGCCACAGCAACTACAACTGCCTTGGGCCGAGGTGTGCCCTTGCAGGACATTTGCCAGGCGGCTACGTGGGCCTCGCTGCACACGTTCGCACGACATTATTGCCTGGACAGTCAAGTCCGGAGGGATGGCTACTTTGGCCGTTCCGTCCTCCAGGACTTTCTGGTGTGATTATTGGTTCGCAGACTCACCACCACGGGGTTGGTATTGCTGGGGTATCTATTCTAAGGTAAGGAATATATCACTAACGTGTCTCTTTACTACTTGTGTAACGATATATCTATAAGAGACATTAGTTAGTGATAGATTCCTTACCGACCCACCCATTCTCCCCGTTCTGCGAACCGATATCTACGGTTAAGGTCATCCCCTTTCAGGGCCTTAGTTTCATGGCACCAGTGTTGGTTTTTGGCATAGCTCTGCGTTTCTGGCGCGGAAAAGCTGTGTCTAAAAACTGACGTCGGCACGCGGAGGCGTGTCTAAGTACTCCGACGTCATCCCGGCGCCGACGACTGACGCGGAGCCGCAGACGACGCCTACCGACACGCAAGGGTACTGCTACGCAAAAGTTTCCGGATCCAGTCTGACGCCTGGGGATATTCTAAGGTAAGGAATCTATCACTAACTAATGTCTCTTACAGATATAACGTTACACAAGTAATAACTTGTGCTTCTGTTCACATCTTATCTGGTTCAAATCAGAACTTCTTTTCGATTCATGTCTCATATCTCATATTCTAGATCTCCACCCACACTTCCTGCAACTCACAACTTGTGTTGAATCTTCCAAACGACTGTTGGATACTGCAGGTGGTTTTAGTGCCTTCCAAGTTCATCCTTAAAATACAACAGAGTTAAATAGAAAATAATCATTATTTGGGTAATATCTAGGGGTTGTGGTCCAATCCGGATGTCTTTGCACTAAAGATAAAGTTTACAATGTCCATCAGTTAGACTGAATCTTGCTGCTATTTTTCAATATCTGAAGTTGTCTGAATAATTAAGGAATGAGTACATTTCCTCCAATTGCAAGGACAGGCCCCTTGCATGGGAATTGAATACGATTCTGGCTGCCTTAATGAAGGCTCCACTTTTAGCTATCCCCAGACAGACTTTTTGTTGGGTATGACTTCAGCAAGAATAGTACGTGAGATTCGGACAATTTCAAGTTGCAGCACTATCTCTGGTTTTGTAAAAACAAGGTAGTACTACAAAGTAATCCTACATTTATCCCAAAGGTACCATTTTCATTTCTCTTGATCACCAGATAGTCTTGCCTTCTTTTTTCACCAGACTGCATCAGCAGTAGGGAGATTTCTAAACTCTCTGAATGTTGAGCTAGTTAACATTTTCTGAGCAGCTAACTGATAGTTTTCGCCTAACAGGTCAACTCCTTGTTGTCTATGGACATGTTAATAAGGGTAGACCCTTTTCCACACTAAGTCTTGCCAAGTGGCTAGAGTTATATATTATAATTGATCACAAGTCCATGTGCAGGACTATTCCTGGTAGAACTAGAGCTGGAGCGCTTTCTACAACAATGGCGGCTACAACAGTTATGTGAAACAGAAACTTGGAGATTCACACTTGTGTTCAAGTGGTATTTCATTGAGGTCCAAGATGGAAACTCCATTGTCGTCCAAGATGGAAGCTGTGATTGTACATGTTGTGCTTTGCAATCTCATCACATAAGGTCATCTTGACTCCCACCTTCCATTTTGTATGTTTATATTTATTTCTCCCTGAATAATCTGTATTCAAGCATATGAATCTACGAAAGATCCAGTTTGGAAGAAGAAGAAAAAAATACTTACCTGTAACTGCAGTTCTTCAGCATTGGTGGCTTTCATAGATTCACATGCAACCCTCCCTTCTCCCCTTTTATGGATGCAGTAGTATACATGGATATTAATACTGAGGAGCTTAGAAAGTGTGGCAGTTGTAACCTCTCAGGGGAGAAGAGATTGGTGCCTGTTTACCTGATTGAGTCAATGAGGTGCATTGCAATATATGATCCATGGCTGTTTCCAATGTGCTTGTTTGAGTACACTGCTGTGTGACCTTGGTTACTAAAGATTCCAAGTCAAACAACGAGGAACATTTAAGCATGTAAATCTCTGAAAGTTACCAGTGTTACAGAGCTGCAGTTACTGATATGTACCGTTTTTCTGCTTCTCAGTTTGTTGACCCTTAGTGGTATTCCTTCTGCTAGATTTTTCTGGCCAGGTTTCACTTCCTAGGCTATGTTGTCATTACAAAATGCTGTTCAGCATGTTGAACCTTATAAATCATGTCCTTTATTTCCCATTTTCTTGTATGTGTGATGATTCTTCTCTCCAGTTGACAACTTATTTCTCGTCCTGCCAGATCCAGGTCTCCTACTTCCCCCCTGGACAATATCCCAACTCCAGTCCTCAGTACCGACCGCTCTCTCACCAGGTAACCTACAGCCCTCAGCGCACACAGCAACTGCCCCAGCCTCCACAGCAATCTGGTAAGTAGTTGCCTTCATGTCTGCAGAAGCACAGCCTGTTTCTGTTTTCCATACTTAAGGAGAACCTTACAGCATCGCCTTCATTTTCATGGTTTGTAGATTTTGACACTTGCTTAGTTATCACTTTCTTATAAGTGGGTTTCAAAGAGGATTTACATTTTCATCAAAGATCTGTTTGACAGTGAACAGGGTTTGCACGGTTATCCAGAGCATAAACATTTCTAAGTTCTTCCTCGGTTTTCCTGGTTTTTCTTTAAGGTTACCATTTCACCTTTATGATTACTTTTGCTAATTACACTGTGATGTGAGGAGCTCTGTAACATTGTTAATTTGTTACTGTAAAGTTGAGGGTTGGCCGACTAGCGGGCATCTCTTGACAAGAGATTCACTTTTTTGGAGTGGATGCAAAAATATTTGAGAAAAAACTATTTTTTTTCTTTGAGGATTTGCACTTGCTTTTTGTTAGTCACGTTTTATGCATTAGTCTGGCATTTTGTGAACTGGCTCACAACCATATATTTTTCCCTTTTACTTTTTTCTTTTCCCCATTTGGGAACTGACTGGACGAGGAGTTTAGCTGACCCCCTTCCACATCTTTATGTAGTCTCACAACGCCCCAGAATGTGGTGGTCATCCTGGGATTCTTTTTTCGCTGCTGTATTTTTTAAGTAGCATTGAGAGTTTTGGGCTCGATGGGCAGTAAAAACGACGACTGAGCAGAAGCGGACATCTGAGCTGAGATCTCTACAGGTGACTAATGGTGAACTGAAGAAAACCTTAGATAGCAAAAGACTAAGGTGGGCGGAATGCTTCATTTCGCCTGTGAAAATTGGCAGAATTTAGCGACTAGGCGTTACTCTTGTAACATGGAATTCCCAGTTCCAAACTAATTCTGCCAATTGCCAGGTAGCAAAATGTTTTCCCTCAAGGCTCCAGAAACGCGAAGATTTGGTGCCTTTGATCTCCATTTCCGGGCGATGGTAGTGGCGGGTGGTCGCAGTCAGAATGCTGCTTCTCATGTAGATTTGCTGCTGCTAGAGTAGATGTTCTACTCGAGCGGCAGCAAAATTAACTCGAATGGATACACGCGCTTGTGCACACCATGGTGCAGTTTGCAGTGATTTTTCAATGCTGCTTGTGCTACTGCGTTAAATTGCAGCGTGACATGCATATTTCTGCCTGTTGACGATACTCTGCGAAATCTCACGGAGTTTTTATATAACTCCGTGAGTTCTGCCCACCCATACAACAGATCAGCATCAGAAAAAACAAAGGAGACAAGCTTTTAAAATTCAACTTTGACTGAGGTTTGGAGAATACATAGTTGCAGGTTTGCAGTAAACCTGGGTCTTCAGTGTTTCAAGGTCAGAAGGATTAAAAATACTCCCTTTTAGTTTTTATCCCAACTGATATCATAAACTATCAGAGAAAAGATGACATAGGTTTGCAACTTAAGCCTTTCTAAGGACCATAGGAATGAAAGGATGTAAGGTGTGCAAAACTTTCCAACTCAGGAGTTGTAAACTAAAAAGAAAACCGCACTGGGCACCTTAAGCTGTGTGAGCAGTTAACTGTGAAGAGTCTGGGCCTTATGAATGATGAGGAAGTGATTGGGAAGACTCAAGCGATCCAGAGGGAGCAGTAAGGTTCCGAAGTCGAGGATTACTCTTCATGGTTTTAGTAAAGGAAAACTCTCAGAAAAGATTCTGGAAAATGTTTGATAATGCAAAGAAAGTGAACACCTGCAATGTCACAGGCTCGCAGCACAACTGCGCTAAAGCGAATTGATTCAAAGACTGGCAAAGAGCCATCTTTGTTAAAACAACCTCAGTCGAAATTGCTTGGAAAAATAAAGACCCATACTGGTAAAAGACAACAGACAATTTCACATGTGTTTTGAAGCTATATCAACATTTGTGCACTGGTGTACAAAGGAAAACCTACTAGGTAACCTTACTAGTGACAATGCAGTCATCAAGTACTTGATGTACTTCGACTCTAAAACATCTTAATGCTTCTATATGCATATATATGCATATATATATATATATATCAGCCATAGTTGCATATAAAAGAGGAACCTCAGGGCAGAATCTCTTGGCTACACCAATGAAAAGATTTGAGGAGAGGACAAAATAATTTGCCTGCAAAGGTCAGCTCCTCCTTTAATCTTATGGTAGCATATCTCATAAGACAACCGTTGGAGCCAGTGCAAAAAGGAGAACTTAAAATACCTTACACTAAAGATGACCTTTTTAATTGCAGAGCAGTTATGAGGAATATCCTAAAAGTAGTGTCTCATATTCATGTGAATCCATTTATCCAGCCATGCCTGCCGGTTTTTTTAACTACCACAACATAGGCGGAAAGAGCCCTAAGCACACTTAATGTAAGAGGGTCATTATTTAGTACATACAGTGGACTAAACCATTAAGAAAACAGTTCTGAGTCGCATAGAGTAGGTGACTCCCAATCTCAAAAAGACAAAATGTGAGATGTATAGTGAAAACCATCCATATACTCACTCGCTGGCAAGATCCTAGCTCAAAAACCCAGAGCATATTCAGTAAGAAAAAAGAAGACGGTATCTTTCATGTCTCCAATATATATATATATTTTTTTTTTCACTGACAAAAACCATAGGTTTCATAGGTTTTAGGGACGTTATAGTTAGTTGGACATTTCACTCATACAAATTCCACTGTTATAGTTAGTTGAGCTAACTATAACTCATGCCCCCGCAATGCACTGCTGATGACGTCACATATTACGTCATTCATGCCATGGTCAGTGACATCACTGATCACCCACGCCGGTATTGTTTTCGATAGCGTTACTACTCTGCTTATTGAGAGACAGTCGCCTGCTGGATCGGCGCGCTTCTACTCTGCCCCTGTAGGGCCTCGCCCTTTGGTGCCTTCGAAATTACTCTCCACCAAGTCCTCCACAAACTGCCTTCCTGTTGTTGGAATGGACAGTTTTCTGTCTCTGCCTGGCTGCCATGCAAAATACCTACAGACAAACTCCCTTCAGGTCTGTAACTTGTGTTTGTAACCTGAACACAGGGAAGCGGATTGCGAGGCTTGTCGAGCTTTCTGCTCACAATAGATTCTCCGGGATCAATGAGCACGCTGGCTCAAAATGCAGTGGATGGCCACAGACACTCCTGACCTCTACGACCACGACTGCATTGGAGAAGAACACCTGCAGACTTCCGTAGCGGAGGAGGAATCATTCTCCGTCAAAGCCAGTTCAATATCCGAGCATGACCAAGACTAACAAATTCCAGAAACCACAACTGAGGTCGAAATTTGTGAGGACTGTATTCCCTATCCCTCAGTCCTGGGTGGAATACCATAAACACCCAACACCTCTATAAATAGTTATTCGGATCGCCACTGCATCATGGCCATGGTCGGCACCGGATGACTGGCTCAAAAGCCCCGCCCTCCTGCTTGGCTCCAAAACACCAGCTAAAGCCTGTGGCATTGACACCCTTGGAACCTGCCAGCCTGACACGAGCCAACACTCCACATCCTCCGCTTTGGCTCCAAGCGGAACTTCAGCACCAAAGTGAAAGCTTCCAAGCCGACATCCAAAAAGACTGTGATGGCTACACTCTGACACATTCGCCACAAATTTCCAGGGAAATTAAATGCCAAACCGAGCCAAATCTTGATACAACCCCAAACTGGATGCATACTCACAAAGCCTCCGGTTCCAACAACACCATCTAAAAGACCATTGTCTTTTGAAGAGGCTATTGACCTGCCTACCCCATGACAGAAGACTATGGACAAGGCTACCAGCCATCTACCACTCACCCCCCCCCCCCCCCCTGTGCCACCACAACAGGGATGTGTGTAAAACAACAATGTCTTAGCCGTTATTATTTAGAAAGCATAGTTAACAAGTATGTTCAAGACCATACAACGAAAGAGAATTAGGGAGACTCAAAGTTCGTTTTGAAATGTGGAAAGGAAAACACTAATTGTAAAGACAATTGGGAAAAGTTATATCCGCACTGTAAGCAAAGATTACAGAGGCTACCCAAAAACTTTTTGCACCCAAGTACTTGTAACACTCAAGGGTGAACGGCGCAGGTGACAATTTTGAAAAACAGTGGCGCTCAAAGTGAAGTTGTGACTATTATGTACTTGAATATAAGGTTCATGAGGGATTATTTATAATTTTGTATTTTTTAGAGACATTTAAAATGAACCATATTTGAAAAAGGCGCCGCAAATTGCGCTGGTATGTCGGCGGTGTTTCGATCCTAGTAATTTAGGATCATCATCAGGACCGGGTTGCCGTTTGTTGGTCCTGAAGTAAGGTAGATTCAAAGGATGCAGGAGGGGCTGCGAAGCTAGCCTTGGATAGGTAGAAATCGGATCCATGAGGTGGGGTCCACGTTGAGATACCAATGGAACAGATATGCCCAGGTATGAGGTCCGGAGGGCGAGGTTGATCCGCTATGCGTGAACGGGATGGTTCTGGTCAGTTTGATCCGGAAGTACGGGGTACCCAAACTAAATCAGCAGTCTTAATGCGACCTTAACAAAGAGGCCGGTGACCAGGTCGGAGCCCCGATCCACTGTGCGTGTGCTGGAAGGGGGGGGGGGGGCTTTCCGGTAAAGGAATCCGTGTGAGGAAACCGGGTTGCCTGGAAGGAATCTCAAAGCAGCCGAGGTCGGCAGTTTTCCGTTCAGCTGGGTGCCGCCACTGTCGCGTTTGGCATGCTGGAGTACGTCTCCTATACCGCCACAGGGATGACACATTTGGTACACCATCACAAGATCCCCCTCTAAAACGCCTATTACATAGACCCTCCAGTGGACACTCCCCCCTGATTTATGCCCAGCAACACCCTCACCTCCAGATGATTCTGCCACATACCATGGCAAGGCTTCATTCTATGAGGTTGAATTACACAAAAAACCTATAGAGGATGATTTTCTTTTGGAAACCTTACCAACAACACACAGAGCTACACGTTTCCTACATATATAGACCGAGCAGAGCTGCATATGCACCCCTGCATGCTGGTGTTTCTGAACTTTTTCATTCCACACAATCTGATACAGAGCACGTTTACCAAATTGTAGGTGACAGCATGCCAAAATCTAGTTTAAAGTATTATGATGTTCAGGAGTCCAGTACACAGAACAGGGAGGTGGGTGAGCAGTGAGTAGTCTACAGTTAGTGTCCACCAGTAAGAGTGTATCTGATAAAGACATCTAGCCGCAGATTCCTTAACTTAGTATAGCCCTGGCGTAAGATTCGATTCAGATTTTTTTTTTTTTTTTGCATCATCAGCGCCTCTGCACGCCGGGGGACGGCGCCACACGACCCCGCCCTGACGTCGTCCAGGGAGGTGACGTCAGCGAGGTCATATGTGCTTCCCGGCATGTTGACGTCTGTTTTCTACGGAGAAACTTTTCCACAGCACAACGCGGAGCCACCAACAAAACTGTAAAAGTATGGGAAAAGTGTGCGAAGGATGAAAAATCTGTAAAACAAAGAAGATGGATGGTGTAAAACACCATCATAAAAGACAGTTTTAGCCACTGTCTTCATATAAAAGAAGAAGTAAGGGCAGAGGAAGCTCTGAGAAATAACCCTGCAAAGCAAAGCATGGACCCTCCCCACAGGCTGAGTAACAAAGGAAGAATATCTCAACAGACCAGGTAGATTGTTATTACCCCGTTGAACTGTGCCATCCAACAACCGTCTACTGCGAGCAAGTATGAACAGAGTAGCACCTCCCCTACAGAAAGAGGGAGGCTGAAACACAGCACAGCAGATAACCAAGAAGGCGACTATAGAGGAGACAATAGCCCTAAATCAATGAGGAAGGCGGGAGGGAGGGGAGTAAATAGGAGAAGAAGAAGAATCTCTTGATGATGGTGAATCAAAGGCACTGTTTACAGGAAAGAAGCCACGTGGCGGGAGGCAGCCACATATGGCAATTCTTAAAGAGGGTTCAACAATGTAAGCACTCTGAAAGAGAGCCAACGGCAACTGAAAGGAGGCAAAGTAGAGAAACCCACCTGGCAAGGTCCACGCAGAACGGGGAGGATGGATGGGCATTAACAAATCTGCGGCTAGACAACGTCTCTACCAGATACATCGTTACCGAAGGTAAGTAACTAGTACATCTGATAGAGATATCTAGCCGCAGATTCCTTAACTTGGAATAGATACCACAGCCATAACCCAAGGGGGGAGGAGGGTCTGCTATAGAACAAAAGAAAGTGCCCGAAGCACTGAGCTGGCAACAGAGTTACGGACTATGGGGAAGGCTGCGTGGAGCAGCCAGACATCAACCCAAGTTGTATGGAAGATCAAAGGACAACGGGAGACAAGGTATCACGAAACTGCCAGAATGGCACAACACCATACCCGTGTGAGTATGAGATGTATAAACAGCACTAGTCACATCCCAGGACAGTATAGAGTGTCCAGAATGAAGGAGGAAGTACTACTCCCAGCCCAATGGTGCACGAACTGGACACCAACCAAGTTTGAGTGAAACGCCCCAGCTCTCAGCACATCATTTGAGGGTTGAGTTTCTCACCCCAGCGGTTTCACCTGTGTATGTAGTCTGTTTTGGGGTGTATAGTATGTATATATGTATAGAGTGCAAGTGATGTGGATGTGGAGTGAGAAGAGATGTGAATGAGTATGGGGGAATGTGAGTTTGGATTTTCCAACTAGTCAATATCCAAATGCTGTTTTCAACTGAAATATATATACTCTGCTATTTTTGCACAAGTTTTGTCTAAAAAAAGATTGTTTTTGTAAAGTAGGTTATTTTTTAACATTATATGACTTTGTATGTAATAATATAACAGATGAATGATCAAAAAATGATAAAAATGAAATAAATGTGAAAAAAGAAATATCAGTTCTGTGTGCAGAAGAGTGTTTATGACCCAGGTTTGAGCTTATATTAGCCTTATGTAAAGACATCTAGGTCTAGAGGGATAATACCTATTTGAAGTTTGTTTTAGTTTTTTCCCCCTTTTCCCTGACCTTCAAGTTATCCTGAATAATATCGTAGCAGCCTAAGCCCTGGTGGGATGAGCCTGCAGTCCTTCAGGGCATTGCTTCGTGTCTAGAGCATAGCAGATTTTTATGTAGTGGGCTATCTATCGTGACAGGGTTCTTTTCTGCGCGGCCTTCCTTGCTTTTGCATCAGAGAACCCCACAAAGATATTTATCCAGACAATGTTTGTTCATGTGATCGATGTAGAAACTTCAAACCCTTTTAGCATTGAGCTGAAGAAGCCCAATCTCCTCTTTTGAAGTAAAGTGGCATAAAAAACATTGGCAAAATAATTGACCAAGCAAAGTAAAACTGTGTCTCAACTTTTGGTAAGCAGGCTACTCTGCTCTAATTTTATCTGGAGTATAGTGGCATAGGGTGGTTGCACAGAGAGCTCATGTGGCTCAGTCATGTGGTGTACTGAGGGGATAGCTTTCAGGAAAACTGTTTTGAACAGGAGTAGTCTAAGTGAGCAGCTGGGCATCGGCTCAGGAGTTGTGTACATAAGACATATTAGTACTAAGTTCAAATCTCTCTGTGACCTAATGAATGGCTTTGTGGGAAACATTTGAGTCAAACCTTTGATAAAACATTACAACAGGTGATTTAAATCTCAATTATAATGCGTCTCACAGTGTCATTCCTAAGAGAAATTCTAGTGCTGAGTTTTGATACTTTGTAACACTCATGGTGGCAAACCAATCTAACTAGGGCATGACTCAGTAATCGAAGATTCGAATGCCCCATAGCCAGAAGGTCTAGGACTCGCTTCAGTGGGGGAAGTCCTTCAACTCTACAGTGTCTACGGCAGCCCTGATGAAAGAATTCATCTATGTGGGACCCCTGCTTGACTTCAGCTCTTTGATGGAATGCCCCAAAGATGTCAGGAGTTAAGCCGTCATCCAGAGGTGGTCCACAACTGAATTCAACGAGTTCCAGGAATGCATGTATCCGTGACCTTCAAAAGTGTTCCATGACCGTAAGTATCACTTTTGTGGATACCTAAAGGGCCAAAATGCTAGCAGTGATTAAAGGTCTAGTATATGCTTCAGGCCCTGCTTCTTCGGTACGAAGATTTAATGCATAATGCACCCCTTTCCTCTCTCTAAAGCTAGTATCTGCTCAATGGCTCAGCCAGCGGAAGGTTGATTTCTTGAAGCAATATTCCAGATTGGTTGCTCTGTTGTGGAGACCGAGGGGGAGAATGGTCGGGAAGGAGATGACAATCCCCTTTGAGTGATTTATAAGACTCATTTGTCTGACGTGTTGGTCCTCCAGTCTGAGAGAAAATGCTGTATCCTTCCTCTCACTGACTGAGCATTGGCCGTAAGGGCAAATTAAACCGGCTTGGCTGCTACTGCAGCTATGAAGAAAAAGTAGAGAACTGCCCCTGCTGATACGAATTGTCTTAGCAACAACATCCGCCCTGAAAGGACTGCGCCTGCTGCTGTTGCACAGGTTGGGAAGGCTAGCCCCCTGAAATAACCCCAAAATGTTGTGTACTCTTGTTGGGACCACTTGGTGAGAGACAAGAGACCCAAGAATCGTGCCAGTGGCTAGAATGTCCTTACATCATTTGAGCACTGAGTCGCCCTTCTCCCCATATAATCTAGAGCCCTTAAAGAGCATGTTCATTGTCACCTGAAAACCCAGTTGATCACATCCAGGCTTGCCTTCTAATACCTACACTGCTTCCAGCAGCTAAGCCTTTACAATCTGTGTCCAGACCAGTCTGCCAGATGTACAGTGCTGCATCCTGGCTCCCATGTATCGTTTGAGGCAATGACCCGAGGTCTTCCAGGTGGCTGACAAGATTTTGCTGCCATCTTCAATAATGCAGGGGATGGACCTGCCCAGTAGGCTTACTGCGCAACTTGCAAAAGTCAACATACTCTTTCCAAAGTTATCAGTACCTTTTGACTCTGTTTTGGTCAAGAAGGCATTAGGAGTGATTTTCTTAATTTTAATGCCTGCATCGCCAAGCTTTCTGGTGTTGTGTGCCTTGTCAGAAAATTGGGCTCACCGGGGGCTGGCAAAAGATAGACCGACCTGAGGACCTGAGCATGAATTGGAGTGTTCATAAGAGCCTTATTGAATGGCAGTAGTGGCTCAGAAGAAGAATGGACATGGTTGAAGGATCTTGGCTAACAAGTTTTCCTTTTTTCATCAGTGGGCATCTAGCACAACTGCTGCAAATGCCTCACTTTCTTCTGTTGGTGGCCCAGGTGGCTAGTTTTGCTCAGTCACTTGGGATGTACTTATATCTTCTGCTTTTTTCACGTCCATGTATATACCATCTATATAGTTACGGGGAGCAAGTTGATCGCCTCCTAGTCATTATCAGGGTTATGAGTAACATTTTCTCTACCCTGAACCGAGTTTGATACAAATACGGCCTCCAATCTCAGTTACAGCTGGCATTGTGGCAGAGACCGGGGTACTGTTGATTAGCAAATCGACTGGTTGCATCATTGTGATTTCTTGAAACATCATTCTGGAGGAAGCTGATGACTGCTTGGTATTCTGCGTTGGAGCAGCGACAGGTGAGACTAGCATGGGTCCGGGGGCCAGAGTGGAGGTAAATCTAACTGCGGGAATAGATCTGAGTTGGCATATGCTTGGTGACGGAGTACACAAAGGGAGTCCCTGTTCCTTGTAGAGGATGAAAGAGGAAGGAACTTTTTTTCGTGTGCAACTCTATCTGTGGGGGACAGTATGTCCTCATCATAATGCCCTCACACACCCCGAAGCATGTCATGCTTCCATCATTTGGGCTTTGCTCCTCCTCTGGCTGGCGCTGCAATGCCCTACAGGTCTCCGAAGGGTCTCTTTATCTGAGATCTTTTGATGAGAAGCTGTTTGGGTGTGTGGGTGTAAGTGGCAGTGAAGTCTAAAGTGGTGTGTTAAAAAAATGACTGGAGGGAGAGTGGGTACTATTTATTGGGGTGATCCCTCTGTCATTGTTAAAACAAAGTGTGTAGTGCTGCTCGAGGGGATATTTTGTCCCTCTGTAGCTGGGTATATGTCCCTAATGGACATATATAACGGTCAACATGTTTTGCGCTGTATGTGGCCTCAGAAGGTGATCCAAAGCACTTCTTCAGGACCAATGGAAGGTCAATTTTAGTGTCAGTGATGGCCTGAACTAACCAGTGCCACCAAGTTTGTAGAAGGGAGTAGCGTTTCCGAAGAGAGAAAATGTAAGACAAAAGTATATTATGGTTAATATCTTATCATGATAGGTTGTCCAGGTCATCCGTTGGAGGGCCTGGTGCGCATTACCCTTAGCGTATTATCTCTATAGGTTGGCATAAGTGCATGTATAATAACAGTGATGTGAATAATTAAAATGATTTTTCTCAGCATAGTGACAGACCTACATAAATGCTTGATGGCTATGACCTTTTGAATTATGCCCTCATTCCTAATATGAAGTGGCAGGATGCATTTGTGTCCCACTTGGCCTTTGAAGGAAAGCACCCCTTTTTGACATGATTACCCCCATTTTTGCCAGGTATTAGATGCAACTTTGAAGTGCACTGGGTACCTTCTAGCCAGGCCCCCAGTGCCAGTGTTCTTTGCTCAAGCAAGGTAGTTGTTAAATTTTTCCACAACTGGCAAAACCTTTAACACCCCTATAATTCCCTAGTAAATGGTACTTCTGGCACCTCGGGCATGGGTACTTAAGATGGTCCCGAAGGGCTGCAGCACGTATTGTGCCACCCTAAGGGACCCACCACCAAACTTATACAGACTGCCGTTGCAGGCTGCATGAAATGGTGCAGACAAAAGTGAAAACAGGACATGGCACACACCCTGTGTGCCATGCCTGCTGACACTGCATGCAACATTTTTAAGTCAACCCTACAGCAGGCCTTACATCCCTCAGGCAGGGTGCATTATATTACATGTGAGGGCATATCTGCATGTGCAGATATTCCCCTGTGCGGTCTGGTCTAGTTGCTAGAGAGTACAAATGAACAGTGAAGCTATCTTGAGTACATGTACTGGCTTCACTGAAACCTTTGGTGTCTGGTATCAATCACTTTCGGCTCAATAAATCTGTACTGATGCCAGTACTAGATTTATTATTACATGCACCCAGAGAGCACTTTAGAGATGCCCTCTTTAAACTTACCAACTTCTAGTGTGCTGGCTGACTGATATTCACCAGCCTGCCTCCACGGATGCGTTTCTAGGCCCCTAGAGGTGAGAACCCTCTCTCTCTGAGGTCAGAAACAATGGCTGCTGTGGCTGAGGTGTTGTCACCTCCTCCAAGCAGAATGGGTAATCAGCTTATCAAGGCAGGAGGCTTTAAAGGCGCCTCTGCTGACTTTAATATGCAACTCCGGCTTCCCCCAGACAGGGGAAATGCCACCTCCTTCCCAGAGCACATTTGACATCAGGACAGATGGGAAAATTAACTAGTCAGGGGGTGTGTTCACTATCCGGCTAGTTACACCCCTATGGTGGGCTACCTGAATTGAAAATGAAAAGTTGAATTCCACCATCTTGGTATTTGTTGAAATTAGATACACTGGGTCAGGTTAATACCCATTCACCCATAGGAAGTGGTCATATAGGGTGTGTAGGCTCCTCAAAAGTAAGTAGCCCATTGGCTACTAGCCTACACTCCATTTAACACCCCAAAATTGATTATTTAGTTGACACCCCTGACACCCGGAACTCAGATTCGAGGGAGACAAGAAGAGGAGGACAAACAAGCGAGAACAGAGGACCAGTGGCAGACTTTTTGGAGCTGTACCCTGCCTACCTGCACCTGTTACGATTATTGCTGCAAACAGACTCGCCCTGCCGCAGTGCATTTGCCAAGAACCCCAGTGGGCTGCCAGCACTTTACAAATTGCCAGAAATCTCCCTTGGAGTAGAGAGGCCACTCCCCTGCAACTTGCAGGCACCAAAGAGAAAAGTCCAGTCCACCTTTCTGCAGCCCCTCCAGTTCCACAGATGCAACAGCCGCCCAGGAAGAGGGCTCTGTGCTCCGGAAGGTCAGCTCCTTCTCCCCACCAAGTGAGAAGACGCCAGGACCAACCGCAGCCGCACAGCACCAATACCTGGGGTACTGTTGATTAAATACTTGATCGATGGTGAAACACAAACTTGAGATTTTCCACCTCCTTGACACCAGCAAACCAGATATATTTCCTCTTGTCCGAAATTTGGTTGACGGCTGAGTCTAGCCCGGACATCCTAGCAGTAATCCCCGATAATTATTACACCCTTCAGTCCAATAGGCCAGAAAACAGAGCTGGAGGGGGGGTGGCATTGGTTATATCTCAAAAGTACAAATTTACCTCCCTTGCTACAGTATGAATCCCACTAGTGGGCTACCGCTTGCTCAAACTTGAATCCAACCACTTCTCCTTTGCTGTATTTTACTGGCCCCCTGTCCCTATGTCTACTTTTGCGCAGCTGCTGAGCGAGGCCATTGCTGAATTGGCCATAAACCACCCCAAAGTTTTGATTGTTGGCGATTTCAACTACTGGCCTAACCACGCACGTGAAAGTCCTCACTCGACCGAATTTACTGACCTGTTGACGGCCATGAACTACATTCAGCACATTAAAGTAGCTATTCGCCTTAAGAGACATACCCTAGAACAGGTTTGGTCTGTCAACTTAGAGATAGCAGACCTATGAATCTCCCCATGCTCTTGGTCGGACCATCACTTCATTACCTTCACCTCCCCGAGTAGTCCTATCCCCAAAGCTGTGTCCTCAGGATTTGGAGTCGGGTTGATATCATAGAACTCGGCCGCATCTAAACCCTCTGGTCTGTCTGTATCCCCTCACATCCAGGCCGAAAACATTAATGCTTGGTTGGAATCGACCAGAGACAGTCTTGCTCCTATGAGGACAATTAAAAAGAAGTAGCCCCACGACACACAGCGCTGGTTCTCTGATGATTTGAAGGCAATGAAATTAGCCTTGCGACGATCTCAACAGAAGGGGAGACGGGACGTGTTGTCCTAATAAACAGACTATCTTTTTGGCAGCTTTTAAAGCCTACAATAGCCCCATCCTTAGGACTAAATCGGAATACTTTTCTTTTAAAATCCTGGAATCCACTAATAAGGCCAAGGACATTTTTACAATAGTGGATGAATTTGCTAAACCCGATCGCGTTACTGCAAAGCCCACTCCGTCACAATCTTTGTGACTCCCTCAATACTTACTTCATTGAAACAATTGCCAACATGAAATCCAGTATTCCTCAATCCTTGGTATCACCAGATCCTCTAGGCTCACCATCTGGACCAATTCCCTCTCATTACTCAAGAGGTTTTTGTTTCTTTACTTAAGAAGGTACGCTGTGGCTCCCCCACTGACAATTGCCCCCCTCATATCCTTCGAGAAGTTTTCCTCCACTGTCATGAGCCCCCCATGTCGCTTTTTAATAATTCCCTTACTAAGGGCATTGTCCCCAACCTTTTTAACCCTTTCGATGCTGATGACGAGCTCAGCTCGTCATCACCCACGGGTGTCGTGTGCTGATGACGAGCTGAGCTCGTCATGAACAATGGGCTTTCCAACAATCCAGCACCGGAGGAAAATATCAATAGCAGCGAAGGTGTTAAGAGTGCGGAAGTTGTACCTATTTAAAAAAAAAAAAACAGGCTCTGATCCTTCTATCCCCAGCAACATTCGTCCTATTTCACTGTTGCCATTCTTGGGTAAAATCTTGGAAACCCACGTGGCTAACTGTCTCAGTACTTTTGTTGAGCAGTCACACTACCTAGACCCACACCAAGCTGGTTTTAGACCTGAACATTCTACATTAGTCTGTCATATTAGCAGTTCTCGATGAATTACGATGGGGGGGCCAACCTGGGCTCCACACAAGCCCTAGTACTCCTGGATCTCCCAGGCTGCTTTCGATACGGTCGACCACCATTTACTGGTCGACCGGGTCGAGAGCGTGGGGATCCGGAGTTCCCCAAGGGAATGAACGGGGTTGCCAATGCACTCAAGAATACAGTGCAGCAATTGTTATGTAACATAAAAACGTTCAGTACAAAAATCAAAGTGACAACAAGATTTTTTGGAAACTCCAATAGAAGAGTAGTTCGTTGGAGTCCTTTAATAGGTCAAACAGCCAGCCGACACGTGCTTCATCGCCATTGCGAATCCTCAGGGCTGAATGGCTGTCAAGATCAAAAGGTCGCACAGCTGGTGATAATTCCGACCCAGCCGGGCCCGTGACCGTCGATGTACAAGAAGAAGAGACAACAGGGTACTGGTCTCCGCACAGTGTGAGGAGGTTTGAGGACAGAAAACGTTCCAAGATTAGGGGTCGTCTCCTGGATAAGTTTAGTTGCAAGATTTTTTGGAAACTCCAATAGAAGAGTAGTTTGTTGGAGTCCTAGACTAGAGTCTAAACAGAAACACGGCCCGTGGAGAGGACGCTCCATACACCGCTCTAAGCTACACCAAGGCTCCGGCGTCCTCGTGTGACCACTGAAGTCGTACCGACTCCAGGATGGGTTACATAACCGAAATAATCCTATGAGAACAATACTGTGTATACTACTTCGCAACTAAACGTATCCAGGAGACGACCCCTAATCTCGGAACGTTTTCTGTCCTCAAACCTCCTCACACTGTGCGGAGACCAGTACCCTGTTGTCTCTTCTTCTTGTACATCGACGGTCACAGGTCCGGCTGGGTCGGAATTATCACCAGCTGTGCGACCTTTTGATCTTGACACAGCCATTCAGCCCTGAGGATTCGCAATGGCGATGAAACACGTGTCGGCTGGCTGTTTGACCTATTAAAGGACTCCAATGAACTACTCTTCTATTGGAGTTTCCAAAAAATCTTGTCCCTTTGATTTTTGTACTGAACGTTTTTATGTTACATAACAATTGCTCCACTGTATGAGTGCATTGGCAACCCCGTCAGTTTTATAATTAGTAGCCCTGTCTACTTAAATTGGAGTGGTTCAAAGGACTTTCCACTCGCCTTTTGCACCTCCTAATATCTTTGCAATTACAACTCTTAGTGCGTACATACAGGCTGTGCACTCAGTAGCTTGACTGACTAAAAGCCTTTCAGGATCCCCACATTCCCCAAGGGAATGGATATCTTCCTTTCAGTCTCGCTAGCTTTCTTGCTGAGAAGAGGAGACTGACATGTGGGGTCTCTCAAGGTTCATCGCTTTCTCCCCTCCTATTTAATTTATACATTTTTCCCTTAATCCTGGCCCTTCAAAAGAGAGAAGTGGTCATATTCAACTACCTGGATGATCTCCAGTTAGTGTTTAACATTGACTCCTTTCCTTCATCCACTGTAAACTTTCAGTCTACTATGTTATTCACCAGCAATTGGATGAATACTAACCATCTCAAGCTTAATCCATAAAAAAACCGAGCTGATCCTTACTGGCGGCCCAGTGAATCCCTGGAACTCCAACTTCTGGCCATATTCACTGGGGTGCCCTCCACCTCCTGTCAAATCGGTCAAAAGTCTTGGAATTGTGATTAGCAATGACCTCTCGATGAAGGCACAGATAAATGCTGTAGTCTCTGTTTGTTTCTTTCATCTCCGTAGAAATCGCAAGATATGCAGATATTTAACCATCGAAGTCCGGATCCAAGTTGTTCTTGCCCTGGTCATGTTGCGTATCGATTACGCTAACTCCTTATATACCAGCATGCCAGCCTATCAACTACGTCGGCTTCAATTGGGGCAGAACCAAGCCGCTAGGCTTGTCCATGGTCTACTGAAATCTCACTACGTGAAACCTTTGTTGAAAAACTTACATTGGCTTCCCATGACCCAACTCTGCCTCTTTAACTTAGGCTGCACAATCCACAAAGCCCCCTCGGATCGCGGACCGGCCTTTATCGCATCCAAAGTCCAGCGCCAAGTCCCCTCCCGCGTTTTACGATATGCAGATTTGAATATGTTGAACCTTTGTTCATTTAAAAGTAAAAAACACGGGGTCTAAGATTCTCTGCTCTGGCGCCTCAGTTCTGGAATTCTCTCCCACCCCCCGAATTGCGTTTGACCACCTCCTATACTCAGTTTAGGAAGTCTCTCAAAACTTGGTTATTTGTTTAGGCATACACTTGATTTCCTCTTATTTTTGTCCCAACAACTGTTTGACCCCTCTCAGCGCCAAGAAACCGTTGGTGAACGTGCGCTCTATAAATTGTTTTTTTTAGCATAACTGGACCCATTGCAGCAACGAAAGCCTGTTTGGGTCCAGTCCGGGCTCCAAGACCGAGCGGCCGTCGAGGGACGGCAGGACCGATGAGTCCTACTTAGAGTGTGGCCCAGCTGTCCTGTTTTTTCCCCTTAACCAACGAGACAAACAACTGTGAGCACCCATCACTCACAAGCTCAGCCGACCTAATCAGTCTGCATCCGAGCACCTCAGCCCGGGTTCCCGAGAACTGATTGTGCTTCTTTGCTTCCAGGGCCCTCACCAACTGAGCTTCCCTTTGGGAGGTCTCATACTTGTCCCCAAATCCCCCACTGCAGCCTGTTTTAAGGTGCCCGCCCACCTTTCCTTAGGTGTGGTGCGCAAAGCTACAAACCCGACCGGCACCTCCGCACCCGGACACTCCAGGGCAGAAAAAGACTAACTGCTGATGGTTCTTTGGATCCTGGCCCCCTAACACCTTGAGTCTTGAAGGGGACCTCCGGAAACCTATTATGAGTAACTGTATGCAGTATATACCTTTTTTCCCCATAGGAAAGCATTGCACCGTTAAGACACATTTAAGTGAACATTTTACTTCCCTTTAACAATCAACCACTCAAAAAGTACTTACTTGATCATGAAGGTCGTTCGTTTAGTTTATAAACTTTATTCGACAGTTTAAAAAAACGTCATAAAAGTACACAGATAAAATCAGACATATAACATTACACAGGGAAAGTACATATCATCATGGTTTGGTTTCAGAGCACACAGATGTCAACCAATAGAAAAGGAAATAGTAGCTAAAAAACCATACTTTTTCTTGCAGCAACAGATTTCAGAATAAAGGTTGCGATAAAAAAACACAGATCCGGGCTAGCAAGTGAAAATAAAAATTTCATGGCATTTGATGTAGAAGACACAGAATATTTTTTAAATAACGGTTTCAGATAAACAATACGTAGGGATTTATAAAGGGGGCAGATTAACATAAAATGCAGGGTACTTTGTTTGGTTAATCCATCACATGGACATG
This sequence comes from Lissotriton vulgaris, assembly GCF_964263255.1. Lineage (NCBI taxonomy): Eukaryota > Metazoa > Chordata > Amphibia > Caudata > Salamandridae > Lissotriton > Lissotriton vulgaris. Next base: position 1,346,610,409 of record NC_141685.1, on the reverse strand, counting down.
CAGAGGTTGAATAATTTTTCATCTTTGGAAAGATTACCTAGTCTAAATCTAGATAGGACGAATTGGTGGGACTGTCTGTAGATGATTTTAAGATAGGTAGGCAAACCAGAGCCCTCATTTACATTGGAGGAATAGAAAGCATGAGTTGAGTAATTACTTGTATCAGCTTTCCGTTTATCGAATTTTACCCTCAAAAATTCTTCTTTCACCTCCTTTTTAGATAAAGTAGTTGCAATTTCGGGCTCATTACATACATCCAAATCAAAGAGTTCTTTATAGGTAGTGGTCACATACTTTATCCATGGTATATTTTTGAAATTATCCAAAAGCAGACAATCTTTGATAATGCTCTTTGTAAAACTTGTTTCGTCCTTCAGCCAAATAGATCTCCATACCAGGAGAGGTCTCAATTCGATTAAATCGGCTATATGGTCCATCCTTAGTTCCTCGTGGACCAGATAGGTAGATGCCGATGATGGTAAACAGAGTAACTGTTTCAGAAACAGATTTTCCAGAGTTTGCAATTTTCTGCTAGGCCAGTGCCCCCATACCCCTGAACCGTAAAGCGCTATTGATGAACATCTCTGTCTATAAATATTTAACATTGCTGGGATCCGTCGACTGCCCAGTTTATTGGCAGAACGGAAGACACCTAGCGAAGCCTTCCCCATCCTGGCTTTTATGTTAGTTTGTTCTGGTGTCCATGAGCCCCGACTATTAAAAGTAATGCCCAGATAACAGAAGTTATCTACAACCTCAATTCTGTTTTCTTTAAAATAAAAAGACTTAAGATGGTTCACCTTTTTGCCACAAACCATTATGAATGTTTTGGAGTTGTTAATTTTAAGTTTCTTACCCTGAATAAAATCATAAAAACAATTCATTAGCCGCTGGAGGCCGATTGGGGTTCTAGATAATAAAACAGTGTCGTCCGCATATAACACTGGAATAGGTAGGCCTCCTGCTTGCGGTGCATCAGCTTGGACCTGTTTTAATTCCTGTTCCATAGAATTAATAAAAAGGGAAAAAAGCAAGGAGGCCAATACGCACCCCTGCCTAATGCCTGATTTTACCATAATCTTTTTCGTACACTCTCCTGCTGGTCCATATCGAATCTGGGTTGAAAGATTGGAATATAACCTAGCTAAGAAATGGATAATGGCTGAGGGTGCTCCCATGTCGAGAAGGGTTGTCCACAGCAGGGAATGGTTCACCAGGTCAAAGGCACTAGAGAGGTCCGCAAAACAAAGGAACAAGGAGCCGGATTTAACCTTAGTATATTTCCCTATTAAAAGGTTGAGGTTGATGCACTGGTCAATGGTCCCCAAACCCTTTCTAAAACCATATTGGGATTGTGCCAGGATATTATTATCGGTCGCCCACTCCTCCAGGCGTAGCAGTAGAACCCGACTCATAATTTTAAGGGAGGAATCTAAAAGGGAGATAGGGCGGTAGTTTTTGGCCTCCCCTCTATCTCCCTTCTTGTAAATAGGAATAATAATTGATTCACTCCAGGTTGCCGGGGTGGAGTAATCGGTGGCAGCATTAAAGACCTGGGTCAATAATGGGCTCCAGAGGGCCAGATCGTGTTTGTAAAGATCTATCGGGACCCCGTCGGGTCCTGGGGCTTTACCTCCTTTACTGGAATTAATTGCCGTGACTACTTCTCGGATGGTAATTCCCAAAGGCTGCGAAGTCAACAAGGGATTCATACAGATTTTATCATAAGACTCCTCAAGAGGGTCAAAAATTCCAGTAAAATATCGGACCCAGCTATCTTCGCTTACTTGTGCGGTAAGTACTGGGAAATCTTCTTTCTGGAGGAATGGGGCGTTAATTGTACTCCAAAACAATTTACAGTCCCGGAGAGCTGCGGCACTATCCAAATTGTCCCAGGCTTGTTCCCGGAGTTCGTTTTTCCTGCGTTTTAGTTCTATATTATAATTGGACCTCAAAGTTTTGACCACTTCCCTGTCTCTTGGGAGATTGGACAGTGCCTTCTTAAGAGTTTTTAGCGCCATTGTGCAGGCTTGGTCAAACCAGCCAACCTTATCCCGTTTGGTATTGATCTTATTGTTAGTAAAAAATTTATTAACAATAATACCAAGTTCCTCAAAATCTGCTATAATACCCATAGGGGGGGCATTGATTTCCAGACAGCGAAATATCTGTCTGGAACCACCTACCACAGCTGTACTATGTAGTTTCTCTGATTTTTTCCGTACACCACTTTATCCGGGTTCCGTTAGGCCTACTTGGAACAATATCATCAACGACCCTGCCTGTAGGCGTATTTCTGGGACCCCAGGTAAGAATAGGCATCGTTAGAGCATTATGATCGCTCAAACAATAGTCCTTAATGATTGGCACTGTACAGAATGGCACCATAGGGGTTGAGATCAACAAATGATCAATAACAGACTCAGTATCCCTCCCTTTGAAAGTTGGGACAATATTGCCCATGTTATCAAGAGCTGGTTGGTGGATAACTAAGTCAAGTTTTAACAGAAGACTGTTAAGGGAAGTCCCATATGGGGAGTGTTGGAAATGTGCTAGATTCTCCCCCGAATCCCCATCAAACCCACAAACTGGGATGTGAGAGTGCGGGCACGTTCTGATGTTAAAATCACCCCCCCATATGATGTCAAAAGATTTGTGGGATTTATTACACATTTTGTTCAAATAGGCTTCCAGTTCGTCCACGACTAGGGTACTGGTAGGATCAAATGTATTATTATAATGATTGATCAGTAAGGTGTTCCTACCCTTTTTGACTTGTAGTTCCAGAATTTGTGAATGTGTGCCAACAATAGAGCATGATCTTACGGTTATCGGGAGATCTACCGATATTAGAACAAGCAGGCCCCCTTTTGCCCTCCCCATAACGGATTCCTGGGCAACACAATTATAAGAAACAAAACCATCAAAGTGAATGTCTATAGTAGACCATGTTTCCTGTAAACATAAAATATCAAACCCAAGAATAAGTTCCCTCCACCCTAGAGCCGAAGCTCTCTGACGCCACCCAGCTATATTCCAGCTCACCATGGAATACCCTTGGTCACTTGGAGTAGATATCTCTTCTAAAGGAGTAATCATGGGCGAAAACAATATACTTGTACATCCCCTATCAGCAATAACCCCGGCTGGTGGTGGAAGATGGACTTCAGTTGGTTTATCTGGAGTTAAGGGGATCAGATCGGGTAAATCAGGAGTTATTTTACCACCCATTACTGGCAAGATGTTATGTTCCACAGTATCCCCGTTATCGAAAAAATTAGTCTCGTTGGATAGAGGGGGGACAGTGGTATATACACTGGGTAGTCAGTCAACTCCTTCAAGCCCATCTAGACAGCTATATCGATTATAATTCCAGAAGGTGTTCTGCGGGGTCTGAAATTGGGGCAATCTGGGGTGTCTTGGATGAAAAGGCCTTCCCCTACGTTCAACCCTAGTCCAGTCGTTACTTCCATCATAATACATGGGATTAATAGGTGGGAAAAAAAAGGAGACAGGGAGAGTCTGGATAGTAGAATCTGATGACCTATTAACACCCGCACATATGTAAGACACAGTACGGGGATCTCTAAAACTGACAGTGATACAATCTCCCTTAATGGATTTTGGGGTTTTACCAATCCATGGTACCCTCCTCACCATAATAACTTCATTGTGCAGGTGTGCCGGTAGAGGTCGGTTCCAATTAAGCCATTTTATAACTTGGTTTTTAAGGGAACTAAAGGTTTCAGTTTCACCCCTATCTAATGGAGGTGCTCCTGCCAGGATTACCATAAACCGGTTGGCCTCCGGGGGGAGATCAGGCCGTCTAGTTCTTGGGGTTTTTAGATCCTTGGGTGGGGGCCCTTGGGTATCAATAGACATAAGTGTAGGTGGGATATGCAAACCTGGGAGGGGGCCTGGAATAGGCTGTGGGGCAACTAGGCTAGCTGAATTAGAGACTTGGGGAACAGGTTGGGTACTTACGGCCGTTGAAACAGGAATTTGGGACACAGTAGTTGGATGAATAATTTGGGGAGTGGGCATACTAGGAGGGAGACAGGAACTATTAGGCTTGGTGGAGTTAGCTAAAAGAATAGCAGTTGATTTCTCTATATTAGACATTCTGAAATCAAGCCTATCTAATTTGGCCTCTAATGGAAAGATAATAGATTTAAGTAGGGTAGCAATTTTATCCATAGAGATATCGTTACTGGGTGGGCACCCTTCACAGTTGGTATTCAACAATACAGATTCTCCATCTATTTTGGCTGTTTTAGATGCCCTCCCGGTATTTTTACCCTTTCTGTTATACTGTCTCTTCCGTTTCTTAATAGCCCCTTCTTTCTCCCCCTGAGTGGTAAGGTGGGTAGTGTTTCCATCATTTACAGAGGGAAAGGAAACATTTGCACAATCAGAGACAAGGCTAGAATCAGCTACAATAATAGAGGGATTTGATATAACAACAGAATCTACTCTTAGCGGAGGGACAGAATCAGGAAGTAAAAGTTGTGCATCCACCACAGGCAAGCAGTCAGTAGGTCTTTCTGGAGTTTTAGCGTTGGCTAAGGGGCCCATACTAGAACGTTTAAGAGTCATTAGTTCTTTGGACAATCGTTTCTCCAGTGTGACAATTTCTTTGTCAATAATGTTATTAGCCCTAGTAAGAAACTTCTCCATACCTCCCGCGGCAGAATGAGATCCTCCAGCCAACAGGGATTTACTCCTGGTTTCACGTCCGACCATGATCCACACGAAATCAGACAACAGGAAGATTTAGAGGAGTAGCCCGGTCCGGTCACTGTCGGTCACGAATGGGCACAAACGGGCCCGCTCTTGGCCCGGTCTTTGCTCCGGGCTGCGTCCCGCGCTGCGGGAGGGATGGTCCCAATTATACCAGCGTTGAGGGCGGTGGGCGGGCCGACAGGGAGAGCGGACCGGAAGTGGTAGACGGTCTAGCAGGGACTCCTGGGTAATGGAGTCCCTGACGCTCGCAGCCCTGCAGCCCTCAGCCAAAGATATAACCACAAACTTCCCCCGTGGAGTCCGAAGCAGATGCCCCTCACTGCCTCTGGCGAAGCGGCACCCGCGGAGCGGGTGCGGCGAGGTCCGGCGTCTGGTTTCTCGCTGTCCGGTGAGCGCGTCCTGGCAATGCGCTTTCAGCAATTTTTACAAGTGTCCCGCTGGTAGAGTTGCAGCTGGGGGTTAAAAAGCCCTCAGGTGGGCGGTGGGCGGGCCGACAGGGAGAGCGGACCGGAAGTGGTAGACGGTCTAGCAGGGACTCCTGGGTAATGGAGTCCCTGACGCTCGCAGCCCTGCAGCCCTCAGCCAAAGATATAACAACAAACTTCCCCCGTGGAGTCCGAAGCAGATGCCCCTCACTGCCTCCGGCGATGCGGCACCCGCGGAGCGGGTGCGGCGAGGTCCGGCGTCTGGTTTCTCGCTGTCCGGTGAGCGCGTCCTGGCAATGCGCTTTCAGCAATTTTTACAAGTGTCCCGCTGGTAGAGTTGCAGCTGGGGGTTAAAAAGCCCTCAGGTGGGCGGTGGGCGGGCCGACAGGGAGAGCGACCGGGAGTGGTAGACGGTCTAGCAGGGACTCCTGGGTAATGGAGTCCCTGACGCTCGCAGCCCTGCAGCCCTCAGCCAAAGATATAACAACAAACTTCCCACGTGGAGTCCGAAGCAGATGCCCCTCACTGCCTCCGGCGATGCGGCACCCGCGGTGCGGGTGCGGCAAGGTCCGGCGTCTGGTTTCTCGCTGTCCGGTGAGCGCGTCCTGGCAATGCGCTTTCAGCAATTTTTACAAGTGTCCCGCTGGTAGAGTTGCAGCTGGGGGTTAAAAAGCCCTCAGGTGGGCGGTGGGCGGGCCGACAGGGAGAGCGGACCGGAAGTGGTAGACGGTCTAGCAGGGACTCCTGGGTAATGGAGTCCCTGACGCTCGCAGCCCTCAGCCAAAGATATAACAACAAACTTCCCCCGTGGAGTCCGAAGCAGATGCCCCTCACTGCCTCCGGCGATGCGGCACCCGCGCAGCGGGTGCGGCGAGGTCCGGCGTCTGGTTTCTCGCTGTCCGGTGAGCGCGTCCTGGCAATGCGCTTTCAGCAATTTTTACAAGTGAAGGTCTTTGTGTTGAAATTTAAGAAAAAATAGTGTTATTATTCTAAATTGGTCTCAGATTTAGTTTTGAGTGTCTCATTTATTGCCTCTGTGCGTACCGCAAATGCTTAGCACTGTCCTCTGATCAGCCTAAACGGTCCGCCCACACTACCACAAAAGAGCATTTGGGATTATTACTTGTGCCTCTGTAAACCAATAAGGTTTCCATGGATGCTCTGCACAGTGTATCTCATTTTGATGCACTATATTGAGTGCCAGTTTCCTACAGCCTTCTTTTTCTTATGTTATGTCTTCATTCTAGTGTAAAACTTTGAGTGGGAACGAGACATTGTGATCCTTTTCAAGCAGTCAGTCCCATACAAACAGCCCTGCATTTAGGAGCAAGATCTGTTTTTCTACTATGACCGCTTATGTTCAATAACTCAGTTTTTCTTCCTGCTCTCGGAGGGGGCATTTATCTCATGAGTTCGATTTTTGATCAGAGCCTATGCACCAAAGGCAAGCATCATGCGAGTCTGTGACTGACCTCAATTCCTTCAGTCACCGCAAAGCTTGACTAAAGTCTGTTTCATTGGACACATCATCCAAAGCACACTTAATTTTTTTGGAATAATCGGGAATCTTAAATGTTTGAGGTGGCTCTCTTGATCCGCATTGAAGACCAAGGAAAGAAAGGGACTGACATCACCCTGCAGAGGTAGCTCTTGAGTTCGGCTCCTCTGTCACTTCCAGCTGGTCATCGCAGAGTCACATGGTGCCACGTATCAGCGCCTGGGAGCATTGCTGGGAAAATTCTCCAGATTCAGTCTTCTCCTGGAGATATTCTTAAGGTATTGAGTCTGCAATTAGAAATTATCCAGTACAAGTGGCTGAGTTACAGAAGCTATCGGGTTTGCCTGCTGGTATACCTATTGATGAGTGTGTGCCTACAGAGGATGCCGCTTCTTTCCAGCTAACGTTTAGCGTTAATTCCCTAGAGTCAGTGAATCATGATTTAATTTTGTAGGATTCATATTCCAACAACTCTGCACCTCACACTGACTTAGTGTTATAAGTAGAAGATAAGGATCCCCTTGTTTTGGCCCTATGAATTCCCCTGACCGGTACCAGCATATATGCTGACAGAAACATGTTAGCGAAATATGGATGGTTAGGTCATTGTACTGGTTCTGTATGTTTTAGGTGTACCTACGGTACCCTGTATTAAATCTTCACCCTGGGTTTACATTAGGGTATTTTTAATTTGGCAGGATTCAATCTTGTCCAGTAAGTTTTATCAAGAACTTCCTCGTAATGAGGTAGAGTCCTCCTTGGTAGTACCTTCTGTAGGAAGCTAGTTCAGTGTACTATACCAAAATGAGGTATAGTGTGCTCAGAGTCAAGTGGAACCCCAAAGGTAGGCAGCGGTAAAAGTAAATGGGACCTTTCTCTATTTGTTGTAGTGTGGGGGATCAGTAAGGCTTTATCAGAAGGTAGTGTTAAGCATTTGTTGTACACACTCGGGCAGCAAATGATGTCACACACTCAAAGACTGATCAAAGACCAATTTGATTGTATAAAAATATTATTTAGTTGTATTTATTTTCTAGAACCAAGCACGCCTGGCACAGGTAAGTGTAAATGGTACTTTTCAAGGCAAGTTGAACAGTACAAGTAAGCTGAATGAAAATGACTTTGTTACAGGTTTGTAAATGCTATGAATACACTGGAAATTACTCATGGATTACTGTTTATTTTTCAGATTATTGTATGGATTACTTTTTCTACTCAGTGTGATATGCCTAGATATCACACTGGGACATTTCCTAGAGGAAAGTTAAGTTAAGAAGTTTTTAGGTTTCGCCTGATCCAGCACATGCGCTGCTCTGGCGAGACATTTAGTGAGTGGGCTTTAAAAAGCCGACCACAGCTTTTTGGGTGGCATAGAGCGTACGGTTACACGCACAGGTACGAGCAGAGGCGCCCTCTGGCTTTTCTCTCGCTCTCCCAAGCGTGCGCACCTCGCTCCGCCTTTCTGTCTTCCTCTCACTTCAATGCCCCTCTCTCACCACAGAGCACGTCTCGTGGCCGCGGGTCTTGTTGCTCTTTCTCTTTGGCTTCCTTTGTTTGTTGCCCTGCCCTTTGCTTCTGTATGGTAATACTGTACACGACCCATCATGTTTAACAATGGCGTCTGTGCCTGTCTTTTCTTTTGCGCGGCCCAAAAAAACTGTTTTTTAAAATATTTTATTTTTAGCCCTTAATCTTAAATAATTGTGGCACGCACCTCTTATTTTGTCATACATTTTTTAAGCAGTGTGGCAAACCTCCTAATCGCCCACAAAGACGGCCACACCTAGCTTTTCTTCTGGGCAGCTTGCCCAACTCTTTTTTTTTTTAATTGTCTTATTTTTTTAAATAGCGCAGCATGCCATCTTTAATCCTAAGCAATGGCAGCCAAGCGCTTGCAGAACTCTATTTTCTCATTATTAATTCAAACTTTTTTTTTCGTAAATTGCACAGCACACCTCCTAATCACCAACAATGGCGGCTGTGCGCCCTCAAGCGTCTAGCTGGAGCCTTTTGTCACATTATGCTTATTTAAGAATCACACAAAGAGGTATTTGAGAAATGGAAGCAATTTGCAGCATACTCCAAAAGCCCATGGGTAAAGGGAACAATTTTAATTTTCCATTTAGTGTTTTAATGGAGTCCTGTCTTTTCATCCCAATTGACTCATCTGTCTGGGTTTCTTAAAGGGGAAGGCTTAATCTTCTCAGTGCAGTCTTCACACCACTACCTCCCATCGTGGAATCGTCACATTGCAAATACTGATCTGTGCCGCTGAAACACATCTTTAATCGCGGCTGTGTAGTGGCACACTAGAACGACCCATCTTTTTTTCTCGCCAGGTACATTTTAAAGTAGATTTTGTTTCAAAGTGGAATTTTTTTGGGTGATGGAGCTATGACCCCTGAAGGTCAATAGTACTTTATTCTGACTCAGATTGTGGGAGAGTCTGGTTCAACTTTATCCTGAGGAAAAAAAGACTTTGGCATGGGCATTTTGGAACGTACGCAACACTGTACTTAATGTCATCAACCGGGAATGCGTGTTAAAGACGGTGTTGCATGGTAACTGCTGAGAGGTTGGATTGGCAACTCTGGAACCAGGCAAACTGGGCCATTGGCACACCTGTGTTTCCAAATTGTGTGAATGTGGGAAAACTACATGCTTCATTAACAGGCAAGAAGAGGTTGCCAGCACTGCAAGGACAAAAAAAACAAGACATTTTTTTATTTTTTCTTTAATAGGATTGTTCAGTTGTACATAATGTCTTCTTGGTTATATTTAAGGTAACAAAAAAGCTTAACACTTTTATATTATAACTTTTCAACATACTGCACAGCAGCCACACTGCTGTACAACTTAGCTTAAACACATTGGCAAAGCCAATTGCTCTGGCTAAACACCTATAAGGTCCCAAAGGCGAGACCTATTGGCTAAGCTAATGTTTGTTAGATATTTCCAGTTTTTCAAGGTCTCATACAAAACCAACTCCACACAAATTTCATAAGAAAGCAGTCAACGCCGTCCTATGAGAGGAAATTAGGTTATCGGTTTCAAGGTAAGTACTTGCATATGGGAGTTGGTTTTCTAGGATTAGAACTAGGGTTCCCCCTGGTTCAAGGATGCACTCTCAAAGCACTCTCCGCTGCAATAGGGCGGCCGAGTGCTGAGTGCTGAGGCCCAATGTTATCCAGTGGGGGATAGAGGGCCTCCGGTTGGTGGCTGCTCACGAGCAGGCCACAATGTTGTGGGAGCAAAGCTGCTGGTGTTAGGCTCAGGGCAAAGGGGATCCTAGTTAGCACCCAAAGTGCACCCACAGAGGCACAGGGACGTCTGGGTGCAGGGTGCCGTTTTGGCGTCTGATGACCTGTTTTCAATGGGGATTCTCTGGTTGCAACGAAGACTGCAGGCTCCTGGACGAACATCAACTGGAGGTGACCGCGGTTGGAGCGGTAATTTGGGATGACTGGGGATTCTGGGACACTGTCTGTTGGGCCACCCAAGGCCGTGGGACAACAGATGCAGGGGTGTCTTTAGGCATCTGATTTTCTTACCCACTCCGGTTGTGGTCAGGGGATCCTCAAGAGACTGCAGGCGTCGATTGTAGAGTCGATTGTAGAGGTGTGGCAGGTCAGAGATCACCAGATCTCAGGTAACGGTCGCCGGGGAGACCTCCTCATGGTGTTGGGTCACTCGAACTAGGGTTGTGGGCATCGGGTGCGGACTCGTGGATTTGGCTGGAGCCAGAGTCTGTGGATGAGCAAATCCGGTGCTCACAGGAGACAAAGTCTTGGGTTTGGATGGCAGGGAAGGTCCTTCGGGTTCTTGAAGCTGCTGGCTGCAAGACACACCGGGAGTTCGCTGGAGCAGGTTTTAGGTGGGGACAGGCTGGTAAGGCTGGAGCCAAGTCAGTTGGCGTCCTCCAGCTTCTTCTTGTCAATTTCTACCTGAGCAGCCAAGGTTCAGGATTTAGGAGCGTTGCAGGTAAGTAAAGGTCTGGACCAATGGGTGCCTTCCTTGGGGGTGGGTACCCCCCAATTATGGCACCCTCTAGTGGGAGGGAGGGCATATGCCTCTCTCTGGTTGGCTGGAACCCCCATCTGCAAGATGGCAGGGACTGAGGGTTGTGCTTCACTTTGCCTCCCCCATCTGATGGGTGGGGTTTGCAAAGGTGGGAACACCTCCCTTCCTCACTTGGTTTTACCGCCGATTCTCCAGCCGAAAATGGGTGTCCGAAACGGTGGGGGTCAGAAACGGTGGGGGCCAGTTGCTGGAAGCAGCAAATGGCTAGGTAGCTTACAAAGGCAGCAAGCCTTTGAAGCTTCCCCTTTATGGACCCTGCCCATCCTGGGGGAGGAGGCTTGACACCTCATCCCAGGATGTTTAATTGTTTCAGACCGCCAAGATGTTTCATTAAATCCTACACTGGCATCAGTGTGGGTTTAAGGTACTGAGAAGATTGATACCAAACTTTCCAGTTTTCAGTGAAGCCTTTATGGTGCTTTAGAGTTCGTAATAACAAACTCCCAGCACCTTACACTCTTAATGGCATTACTGCACTTACAATGTCTAAGGATTGGTTTAGACACTGCAGGGGTACAGGGCTCATGCACCTGTACCCTCACCACAGGTATAATTCACCCAGCTAGAGGGGTGACTGACCTATGCCAGGGAAGTGGGTTGTAGGCATGACACACAGAAATGTTTGCTATATCGTCTCCACTTTGCTCTACACCAAAACACGCAGCCTGCAGTGTGTGTGTGTGTGTGTGTGTGTGTGTGTGTGAAGGTACAGGGCCTTTAAGGGTGGCACAAAAAGTGTTGCAGCCCTTAGAGGCCTTCCCTGGTCTCAGTGTCTTTGGTACCTGTGGGACTATTTACAAGGGACTGACATGTGGCCAAATGGTGGCAATTAGGTTTTGCCTAAATGCAGCTTTTAGGGAAAGAACATTGGCCCTGGGTACCTGTTTGGCAGGAACCCAGGGCAAACCCAGTAAAAGTACACCCACAGTTCGGCCAAAAGTGGGGCAACCATGCTAAAAGAGATCACTTTCTTACACCATCTTACCTGGATGGGTTGAGATCACTGATACTGAAGCATGCCACACTCAGTGGGTGAGGCTTTGTCAGCCAATATATTTGGCACTCTATGGCAAATGATATCCCATCGTGATTTAAAGTAAAGGGTTGCTGTATTTTCAGGTGTAGGGACCTAAATTGGCTTAACTCTGTCTAGCCATTGCACTCGGGTGTGTTTATCTAGAAGTGTTTGTGGAGGGTGTGCAGTTGTGTATCTCCACCTCTCCTTGTGTTTGCAATTAGCAGTTATCCAGGTGTGTCCAAGTTTGCCAGACTTTATCCTGTAAATCCCTTATGGACAAAGGGTAGACTTTAATTGTGGCTTCAGAAATCAAAAGCCAAATATACTCCCTCCTGTGGGAATAACCCCAAAAACTCTTCAAACATGGCAAAGAAACTGCAAAAAGGGTTCATCCAGACCAAAGATATTTCTCTAAGCATTCTCCTGAGGAGATCCCTTCAACATCATAGGAACCTCCAAGGAAAGTTAAGAGGATGTCTCATCATAAATTCATTTAGGGATCGAAGTCTGTCTTCTGAGGTGTTGGAGTTGCCGAATAAATCCTTTTCAGATAGACCTAGATCTGAGCTTCCTACTCTATAGATTCTTTTGTAGCTCATCCCAAAATCCACGTCATCGATCTCTACACCACCAACGGAATCTGCACTGATGAGACCAGCATCAAGAACACTATATTCATTGAAATAAGAGGTGTCTCCCGTCAACACTACTTGGTGAAATAGGGAGTGATTAAAAATATCTGGATCATAAGTAGCTTAGATATTTAGGTAAAGGTCACACAGCTGGGAAAAAATTAATCTGCCGGTGGCAAGATGTATTGGGTCTTAGGGGGCTAATGTTGAACGTCATAGGAGATCGGCATGATTCCTCCTCTGGTCAACATCCAAAATGGAATATAAGGGAAAGTTACTGAACCGATCTATTAGATGGTATAGTAATGGACAGCATGTGCAGCAAGTAGAGCTTCAGGCTCAAAACATTTTTTATGCTTTATCCTCTACAGTAAAAAGGTGAATTAGCAGATTTGTGACTTAACACATTGGCATTTTTGAAACCTGTACCTATATCATTTGCTGGTACACTCCTGCCATCTAGTGTTGGGTGTAGATATTGCAACTTGCTATTCTTAAAAGAGATTTCGGTTGAGAGTTCACTAAGGATCCCTCCATAAAACCCACATAACACAAGGACAAAGACTCCCTTAGCATCAGGGTCAGCTATGCTACTCAAATGTCAAGACACTGAATATTGCAATGTGCCACCTGATGTCCTAGAGTTTGGTTTTTTCACCTTCTAGAACTGCATGTTTTCATTCTAGAAGAGGCATGTCTACCCACTACGGTATCTTGCTGCACTGCCAGGTGGAAGAGTTTTGTCCGCTATCAAACAAAACAAGCAACCCTTACAGGATTCCTACCATACAGGACATCATCTGCTATTTGCTTCATGTGCAAAAATCAGTGTATGCTTTTGCTGCGGTCCACTTAGAAGCATACATGCAAAACAGACAACATTAATCTTTATTCTAACTTTATATTGTTATGCATTGCTGGAGGAGCTTAAGAGTTACTTCATCCCCTGACAAGAGTACCCAATCCCCTCATTAGAGCCTCTTTGTGTTTCTTAAATGACTTCAGTCTTTGCTAGTATGGGATCAAGAGCAGGGCTTTCCAAATGGTGGGTGGCAACCCCCTCATAGATCACCAGCAGATTTATTGTGTGGTCGAGAAAGTCCACGCAATAAATAAAGATGCTCTTAAATTCGGTGTTTATCTTGTCATACTTGCCAGGGCTTCAAAGATAGAGATTACATGTCAGGCTGCTTTATTATTTTAGCATGGAGATTGCTGTTTACTTTTCTTTTTTAAGTGACTTATGTCACAATATTGCTGGAGTACAGATGAAGTTGTGTTTTTTTGCCCCACACACAACGAAAAAAAAAAGTCCTGTAAATGCACTATGTGCATTCAGCCGTCAGTAAAGAAAGCTGAAGCATTTTTTTGTTGTTCTCAAGTGTGCTGGAGATTTTAATAGGATCATAATAATCAAAACTTTAAACAACTGATAAATATTAACTGAAACCTGATCTCCATACGCTTTCATTTGTATGCTATAGAGTTTCATCAGTAAAAGTGTCTGTGCATATGTAGTGCCCATTTTAATGGAATATGTGCTGTGTGTAAATGACCCTGCGCTACCACATAATGCTTTAGATTCGTTAAAAAATCATTCCACCTCATGTCCATTTAAAGTAGGTGGGTTGCGAATGATTAATATTCTAAAAAGTGCGTTGTGGTTCTAGGAAGTTAAGGAACCACTGATCTAAAAGCACAACGTACTGCAAATGGAAAACATTGATTACCTGTAACAGTTGGTTTGCGTCTTATAGTATAGTGGGAAATAAAGGTGAAAAACGAGCACAAAGGGGCAGAATAAAGGTCAGCATAGAGCAGAAAGAGGCATGAGAAAGGAGCAGAAAGAGGCAGAATAGAGGTCAGAAACAAGCAGCAAGTGGCAGAATAAAGGTCAGAAATGAGCAGAAAGAGGCAAAATTAAGGTCGTAAACGAGCAGCAGGAGGCAAAATAAAGGTAAAAAAACAAGGTAGAGCAACATAGAGATCAGAAACTAGCAGAAAGATGCAAAATAGAGGTCAGAAAGAGGCAAAATAGAGGTCAGAAACCGGCAAAAGAAAGATCAGAAACTAGCAGAAAAAAACAAGCAAAATAGACACCAGAAGCAAGCAGAAAAAGGCGAAATAGACACCAGAATCGAGCCGAAAGAGGCAAAAAAGAGATCCGAAACGTGCAGAAAGAGGCAAAGTAAAGGTCAGAAACAAGCAGAAAGAGACAAAACAAAGGTCCGAAACGAGCAGAAAAAGGCAACGTAATGTTCAGAAACCAACAGAATATAGATCAGAAAGGAGCATAAGGAGGCAACTTAACCCCTGCCACGCTCATGACGAGCTCAGCTCGTCATGACCATTAGAACGCTCGCACGCGGGGCTAATTCCCCTGCTGTGCTGGGCGTTCTAAGGAACGGGCGTGGTCATGACGAGCTCAGCTCAGCTCGTCATGAGCACCATGGCTCATGACGAGCTGAGCTAGTCATGAGCACCGGGGTGCTGTGCGCGCCACCCAGCACAGTGGGGGAATCTGCCCCGCAGCGAAGGGGTTAAAGGTCAGAAGTGAGTAGGAGAAAAGGCCAAAAATGAGCAGAGCCCCTCCAGGCACTCATGCACCCACGCACAGATGAATTCAAACACATGCATCCATTCAGACCCAGTCAGGCACTCATGCACCCACTTACAGAATCACTCCTACTTTCTCTCATCCACTCACAGATCTACTCAGACTCGCACACTGAGTCAGACTCTCACACCCACACTCAGACCCACACAGACACTCGTATACCAACTTACAGCCCTACTCATACTCTCACACCCACTTACAAACCTACTCACATTCATACAACCACTGAGACACTCAGACTCGCACACAGTGTCAAAGATTAGTGGTTATGGTTAGGAAATAAAATAAAATTAAATAAAAATAATAATCACAATTTCATTTAAAAAAAACAAATGTTACAGGGACGTTATAGTTGGGAAATGGATTTTAAAAATTGTAGAAGTTCACTGAAAAAAAACAAAGGTTACAGGGACTTTTAAGTTAGGCTAAAATTTCACTTGTACAAAAGCAGTGAAATTCTAGTTACCTGAGCTGACTATAACCTACGCTCCTGTAGTGCACTGCTTATGACCTCACATATTACATCACTCATGACATTGTCAGTGATATCACTTATGACCTCTACAGAACCACTAACACCCCTGTAATCCTCTCAAACACCCACCCACACAACCACTCACATAACCACTCAGACTCCTACACGTACTTCAACAATCACTCACTTATCCATAGTCACTCACACACCCATAGAGCCTAATCATACCCCAGTACACTCATACAGCCACACACTTTCCCATACAGCTTCTGACACACCCAGTTATTCACCTTTACAGCCACTCATACACCCACTCACCCATACAGCCTCTCAGCAGAGCCACTCACCCACCCATACAGCCGCTCAACAGAGCCACTCACTCACCCACCCATACAACCACTCAAACAGCCACTTACATACCAATTCACACATCCATACAACTTCTCACACAGCCACTCACTCACCCATACAGCCACGTATTCACTCACTCATATAGCCATTCAGACACCGACCCACTCACCACTACAGTCACTGACACACCCAACAAACCCATACAGGCACTCACCAATACAGCCACCCACACAGCCAGAAAGTTACCCATACAGCTACTCAGACACCCACTTAAACACCCATATTTCCTCTCGGACACCCTCTCACACACCTGTA
Source organism: Lissotriton vulgaris (assembly GCF_964263255.1). Lineage (NCBI taxonomy): Eukaryota > Metazoa > Chordata > Amphibia > Caudata > Salamandridae > Lissotriton > Lissotriton vulgaris. Next base: position 1,346,594,255 of record NC_141685.1, on the reverse strand, counting down.
AAGTCAGTCAGAAAGGTAAACAATGTTTACAACAAACTTTCTCCCCGCAGGTAATTACAGCGCAATCTATTAAGCACAGATTTATTAGAGCCGAGAAGAAGCACATTGCAGTAGTCCAGGCAAGCCAGGATAGAAGCTTGAATAATCAACTGGCGTGTTTGGGCATCAAAAAGATCCAAAATTGGTCTGAGGCCACGCAGAAGTCCAAAACACATCCCTGTCACTGATTTGGCATGTGTTTCAAGATTGAGATCTTTGTCAAGTATGACGCCCAAACTTTTCACCGCGTGTTTAGGGTCAGGGGGGTCACCAAGTACCAGGGGCCACCATTCATTCGTCCAAAGTTGGGATTCTCTGCCAACCAGGAGAATTTCCATTTTGGTGGAGTTCAATTGCAGACAGTTAGTTAGCTGTTATCAATCCTGGGATAGCAGAGATATCTTCTTTAAATGTTATTTTGTCTTGATTGGGATTATTAAACAAGGCAATCAACAGTTGGGTGTCGTCTGCGTATGACACCAGGGAGATTCTTTGTTCTTTGGCCATCCGTGCCAAAGGGCTCATATATATATTGAAGAGCGTAGGGCTCAGTGAAGAGCCCTGGGAAACCCCACAGCAGAGAGGGTGGACATGGGAAGAGAAAGGGGGATAGGTCACTTGGAAAGTCCGGTCGGCCAAGAAGGAGAACCACGATAAAGCTTTATTTCCAATTCCTATCTCCTCCAAACGTAGGAGCAGGATTTCGTGGGAGACTGTGTCAAAAGTAATGTCACTCACCATGTCATGAGTGATGCATGGCGCGCTGAATGTTGCAGGAAATCATGTCGTGCCGCAGTAGGAGAAACTCATTAAAGAAAATAGTGCTTAGAGACTAAATAAGACATGCCATGGAACAACAAAAGTAAAAAGACCAGTCCTCCTGGGAGGTTACAAATGAAGACAATGCCGTACTAAGGAGGGACTAAAAAGCCTATTAACGAATCAGAGACCAGCATTTACAAAGGACAATGACACAAACCAATGAAAAATATGGGCAGAGTTTCAAGTCCATACACTAATAGAGCATGCCTCACAAAGCCAGCGCATGCGCTGCCCAGGTTGTACCTAAAAATAATACACATTGTTTTGTTAAGTAGTGCATTGGACAGTGGTAGCTACGTTCAGTGACATTTTGCCTGAATACTTAGCGTCTCCCTGGAAGCAACTACTATTTCTCATTGCAGGTTAAGATGCTCAGATCAATTGCATTGGTATGTGTGTGCATATTTAAAAACTCTTGGCCGGAGTCTTACACTGTTGCTGCTTCAGGTTTGGGATAGCACTCTTCTAGAATCTACTTTAAGATGTAAATCACTGTCCTACCATTACTCCACTGTTACAAGTTGTAGTGCAGTGGCTTTGTAATGTGGTAGGGCTGATACTGTTTACTGAAGTTATCAACTTGGGAAGCTATATTATTGCATCTCTGCCAAAAGACTGCCAGTGGCCTCCCATCTGCCTTACTTAAGAAGGAGTGTTTTCTTAGTACAACTTGACCTGACCCAAACTTGGATTGATGGATTGGAAGAATTGTTGAATGTTAGGAGCATTTCCACTGAAAGCTTCAGCATGACACAATTCTAAACAGTACGCATTTTAAACTGGCAAACCTGGAAGAAAGAAACTGTTTGAAATCTGATTTGTGCAGTCACTGGAAGCCTATTATTGTAAATACTTGAAGGGATGAGGTTTTGTGACTGTTGGCAAGTTCATGAGAACAATGTGATGGAAAGTGGGCAATGTTAAAGGGTATTCCCAATATACCCATCTTCATGCTCAGGACATCTATAGGTTGTGCGTGACTGAAGTGTGATTGGCAAGGTGTATGGAGTAATTGCGCAACCCAAAGATAATTAAAGTGACGGCACAATGGCGTTCTCCTTTGGAAGTTTATTGTAACACTTGCCAGAATTGCTTCTCTATTGGCAGTTGTGACTCAACAGCCTTTTTTCTTTAAATGGTTTATCTAAAGCATTGAAAGTGTAACACATAAAGTGCATCAGAATTGTTTCCTGCTCAAAAGAATTCCATGAAAGCCAGGTTATCTGTGACTTTGCAGGTTTGCAACCATTGATGTCTAACCAGCAGCAGCAGCCGCCATACCAGGGTATGATGGGCGTGCAGCAATCCCAAAACTCCAGTCTCATCAGCAACCAACGAACCAGCATTGGAAACCAAATGCAGGGCATGATGGTCCAGTACACTCCTCTTTCATCTTATCAAGTAGGTAGCGTGTGGCAGACCTGTAGATTTTAAAACTAAACACTATTGAGACCATCTAAAATACTCCTGTTTGTTTCTTGGCCTACTCCATCATTTCTGGATTCTTAGATGCACTGAGGCCCTAGGATTTAGTGATCATTAAACCAGATGCTTCCAGTGCAGTTAAAGAATGGACTTTCCGATACATATCTATGGTTTCTGTAAGATCAAAACCTTTTTTACTTTGTGTCCTAAACTTTAGTTGGAAAGATTCTCCTGCCTTGATTACCTGACTCAGTGCTAGTCCTTATTCTACAAATGATTATACAATTCTTGATGTTGCGAACTCTTTTGATTTTGTTATCCAAATAAGCCACAAAAGTTATAATTTTGCACAAGTGTTTTACATTGGTAAATCAGTAATCTAGTTAACCAAAAGTAACACATTTTATTTTGATTAAACCAATGTACTATTGGAAGTGGGATTGCTACACACAACCCTTTTAAGTTTTGAATCATTTGTAATAAAGTTATGTATTTTATATATATTATACAAAATATGTGGTGTTGACTTGACTTTTATGATTGGACATTATGAAGCTTGATTCTCCGTATGAGAGCACTACTAGGGAGTTCAAAACACTTGCATGCCATGGTTTGATTCAAAGATACGATATATTTTTTTTTTTTGAAGTTTCATTCAACAGTTACTTCGGATTCTTCCAAGAAAATTGATAGTTTAGGCACTTCTGAATTCTATGCTGTTAAGCACGTACGTCTATGTCTAGAGAAGTAAATCAAGCGCAAAAACCTAATATTAAATTAAACTGTTCGGTAAAAATGATGTGTGCACTTGAAAAAAAAGTTATAATTCTGAAAGTTACTTGCAATAGTAGTTGAGAATACCTCAACTATCAGTCTATTAGAACATAATGATGAAAGTCTTAATAAAGCTGCAGATACGTAGTAGCAAATATTGCCTTAAAAGTAAAATTAGGTCATCTCTCTTCATGTAACCAGTATATAGTTATGGTCTTAAAGCATGTGCAATGAATCTGACATCCAGTAGACTCCAGGAAAACCCAATTTGGTTGGCATCCATGTTGACCTTCGTATTTCAACCGGGCGTTTTGGCATGCTGACGAGCTGGGGCTGATTTGTTGATGGAGACCTGCGTGTGCTGAACGAAATTCGTTTTGCTTTGCTTATTTCGAAACACACGCAGGTCTCCATCAACGAAATTAGCCCCCACCCCAGGGACATCAGCTCCCGGCTCGGCAGCATGCCAAAACGCCCGGTATCCAGTCCGACCCTGTATGTGTGATACCTCATGAGTGGCGAAGATCACTGTTGGTTTCCCTATTCAGGAGGGGTAATCCTAAAAAGGTGTACACTTATTGTATCTTTGTCAAGCTGAGCCCAGCAGCTAAAATATCCACAAAAGTGTTAAGAGCTAGTAAAGCTCTTTTCCCCGTGGCACAGTTTCTCTGCATTATGTGTTTGGACTTTCAAGTAATTTGATAGAAGTGACAGTTCCATTGTTAGGCAAAGATGCTGATGCTGGGCATTCTCCCACCACTAGTGAAAATACTGAGGGCTAGATGTAGGTAAATTCATTTTACCACTTCTTAAATACCGAATCATACCGATTCGGTATTTAAGAAGTGGTAAAATGGGGGGGGGGGGGGGGGGGGGGGGATGTAGGTATTTCAGATTCGGTAAATACCGAATCGTTGAGATTCGGTATTTACCGATTCTATAAATACCGAATCGGTAATGCCCATTGATTCCTATGGGCTTTGCAGCCCATAGGAATCAATGGTCATTACCGAATCGGTATTTACCGATTCGGTAAATACCGATTGCAGCAAGGGTGCAGGGGGTGTCACTTTGACACCCTCTAGCAACCCAAATACAGGCATGTGTGCCATGTGGCACACAGACATGCCCTAAGGGCATGTCTGTCTGTCACATGGCATAGGTGTGCATGCACACCTGGATTCGGTATTTTACCACCCAATTGGATTGGGTGGTAAAATACCGAATCTGACAGGCCTTTGGGACTCAGAAGAGTCCCACCTACATATAGAATTACCGAATCGGTAAAAATACCGATTCGGTATTTTACCGATTCAGTAAATTTACCGAATCGGTAAAATAGGCCCCCTACATCTAGAAAACCCATTTACCGGTCGGTAACGGCCGATTCGGCCGTTACCGGCTGGTAAATGGCGACCTACACAGGGCCCACAGCCCTCTATCTTTCGATTGCTAGGTTATTATGCAAGCTGCCAGCACTGTCAATAAGAGTCTTTGCTTACCTATAACATCTGGTGTGTGACAGACTGTCTGCCTCGCTATTTAATTTGTGCTCAGGTGATCTAAAAACTTGACTAGCTGTTATAATTATTTTCATCGAAACTCTGACCATTCGTGGGTTAAACAAGTTATGCTTATTTAGTGATCTTGGATAAAGCTCCAGTTGGGCTAGAACGTTCAAAAAGAGCACTTGCAGCCTGTATGTCTTAAAATGGCTTTAAAAGTATGGTAAAACAGATGTTCTAATCTTTGGCTTTAAAAGTTACAGTGGAAAGTGGTATATGGGTAAAAACATTACTGTTGTAGACAGTTATAAATATCTTAGGATACAATTCAGCCATAACTGTACATGGTGCTTAGCTTGAGATGCTGAACAAAAATTGGAAGGCTTTAACCACAGGTTTGGTATTTTTTCTGTACTGCTGTTGGACAGTGCATCTGAGGTCACAAGTGCAATGTTCTGAACTCAGGTTCTGAACCCTGTTTCTGCATTGTAGGTTTTTCTTTGATCAGAAACAGAATAATTCTGACTTATTGTTTATTACTGTTAATAAAATATTTAGATATAATTCCATCTATTGTAATGGCCACCACTTTCTGAATAACTTCAAACTGTTGAGGTACCCAATCCTATATATATAACTTGGAAATTTGCCTTCCTGATAGATGCTTCCTCCTGCAGATTTCTGACCATATGAATACTCTTCAGGTGTAAGACTTGGTCCGTAAACCTTTTCTCCAGCAATAGTTCTCCAGTGGTGTCCTATGTCTTCAGCTGCTCCTCTGCCCTCCCATGATGTAACAACTTCATAAGGCACCAACCGGTGCACTGGCATCTGTTTCCTTTTTGCCTCACCCCACAAATATGGATTGTAGCTCTTCTCTGTGCTTCACTGACTAAATTCCTCAGATTTCAATAGCGACTAGGTCAAATGACTGCATAAGATTTTGGAATTTAAATCTTGTTCTATATGTCATAAGATGAAAGTCCCTTGTTGCATCCATGACATCTTTGTGTTGCCTCAAATCAGAAAATGACACTTCTGCCTGCAGTTATTGTTCACTCATGCACCTAAAGGCCATTAGGGGGCGATGAAGCCAAGCTATTTTAGGGTCTGATCTTCCTACAAAAAGCGGTGATGGATCAAGCCCTGGATCAAGCCCTGATCTCTTGACTGGGTAGGAGTATTCTGCATCATTCAGAAACTCTGTCCATCACCACCCCCTTTTCCAAAATCGATTTTGTCCACGCTAAGTGTGGGAGGGTATACTCAGACTTGAGTCCCTTGCTCATTGCACCATCAGGATTCAAGCAAGCCGGGCCGACGACGGCTGAAATGCCAGAAACCGGTCCCCGGAAGCTTGTTTCCTTCCCAGTATAAGAATTGGCTTGGTAGTTTGGTTTGCCCTGTTCCCATCATGCACTGGGACAGGAACAGACTAATTTGCATGTAGCCAGGTTCTGAGCTGGGATGGTGCAGTGAGCTAAAAAACGGTGATGGATCAAGCCCTGATCTCTTGACTGGGTAGGAGTATTCTGCATCATTCAGAAACTCTGTCCATCACCACCCCCTTTTCCAAAATCGATTTTGTCCACACTAAGTGTGGGAGGGTATACTCAGACGTGAGTCCCTTGCTCATTGCACCATCAGGATTCAAGCAAGCCGGGCCGACGACGGCTGAAATGCCAGAAACCGGTCCCCGGAAGCTTGTTTCCTTCCCAGTATAAGAATTTGCTTGGTAGTTTGGTTTGCCCTGTTCCCATCATGCACTGGGACAGGAACAGACTAATTTGCATGTAGCCATGTTCTGAGCTGGGAAGGTGCAGTGAGCTAAAAAACGGTGATGGATCAAGCCCTGATCTCTTGACTGGGTAGGAGTATTCTGCATCATTCAGAAACTGTCCATCACCACCCCCTTTTCCAAAATCCCTTCCTACAAAAAGCACCATAGGAAGGAGTAATCCTTTTGTTCGAGAAAGTGGTTGCACTCAGGGTATTGTTTGGCGTCTTGACACAGACCATTACTGGGCTCTTCCTCATTACTTGAGTCCATTCTGACATTAAAAAAGATTAAACTAGTACTCCCTACTCCACTGGCTGACTACAGTCAGGTCAGGGCAAACCACCCTGGATATTTTCTAGATGGCTCGATTACCCTCTAGGAAGTTCTTGAGGTTTAGCAATCTTACTGCTATGACTATGATGCCTCCTGACTCCGCCCATCTACAGGCTCTGGCATCGACACTGGATCTGACAAAGCCAATGCCCTACAAGTTACTGAAACCGGTGTGCCAGACTTAGCCCTTGACACTGGTGCTGCCTCTGACCCTATTTCAGCTCCACCTCCACAGCACTCCAAGTTGGCAGGCATTGCCTGAGTAGAAAAAGAAAATGTTTGGGCCTGTTTTTATGACCAATCCTTGGTACAACCATTGTCTAGAGCTCATAAATTTGCCTTTGTGGGGGAACTCTTTGGTTCAGAATCCGATGCTATGGTAGTGCACAGTGAAGTTTATGGCTGAACAGAGGATGATAACTTGAAGGCAGATAATCTCTTTTTTTTACAACATGGTTACTGTTCTTTCCCCAGGCTTACTAATTTCAAATGCCCTACATATTTTTCCAGAAGGGAAAATACCTTTTCCTTGGGACCTCCTTCAGAAAGTGTTTCTTCATTGACTTCAATGGTAGGAAAAGCAGAAGAAGAGTTGGAATTATCTTTGGCCACCACTGATCCAAAGCCTCACTTTCTGAGGTAGATTTTGTGGCTTCTCTCTGCAGTCACAGAAACTCAGTTGCCATTCAAGGAGACACCAATGGAGCCTGTGGTGGCTACGTGAGAGAAGCCCTTTGTTAGCTCAATAGTGCACACAAATGGCTTATGACCCAGAATTCGTATCACTTCCTTCTTTGGAGAGCATGACGACAAAAGCTTCAGCTGCTAAATTGTACTTCAATTAATTTTTAGGCTTCTCCAGACAGAAGGTCTTAAAAAAATAACACTTTGTGACAATAGGTTTTTATTTCCGACAGCCTTTTCTTTTGCAATGCGAATGCCACTTACCTTCTGAGCTGCCATGTCCACGCACGGTGTAGGAGTTGGCAATACTGACAGTTATCAGTTTTCCACATTACCTGAAAAAGCCTTCTCGGATCTAGTTGGTGGCAATTTGAACTCTAATGAACAGATCTTTAAGTGTGGCCTGGACTGTGTGGAAATCATAGCTCTGTCCATGGGCACAACTGTAACACTGTCAACACGCTTGAATGCGTTCTGCTGCATTCCTTAGAGATCAGCAACTCTTGGGGGACCTTCGAAGGTGAACTACGGTTCTGAGAGAAGGAAGACTCCTTCATGGATCACCTCAAAAACAGTAAATCTATGACATGCTCACTGATTCCAGCCTCCCTGGGAAAAAAATTCCACTGGCAGGACGAGAAGGTTCACGGCTGCTCCAGGGCCAACCTTGGCTACTTATCCAAACACCCCAATTTATGTACCACTCCTTTCTGGCTAGAGACAAATCTAAGGGATGCTGTTATCACAGCAGCCGCTCCAGTACTGTATACCTTTTGCTATCTTGGCTGCCTCAAAACTTCAGATTCCACAACCACCCTCAAGCATTCTACTTGCAGTGGGGTGGGATGGGTGGCATTGTCTCATTTCTTCATTTTGTTAATCTGCAGTGACTTAGCCGTACCTTTTCTGTTTTCTCCATTGGATAGCCCTCCTACCTCCAGGTTGAGGTCCTTGGCACATACCTTGATTTAGGAGGTAAACTGGCTTGTCCGGCTGAACAAAGTGTACTATTGTGGTGTTCTCCATGGGTGCATGGGATTGTATTCCCTTTACTTCTCAGTCCACTACAAGGTCAGACAACCAAGCCCATCCTGGGCAAGTACAATATACTCTCCCTGATGCTGTCCTTGAGCCAGTTCCAGTAAACCCTCTAATGTCATGGGAGAAAGGGGTCATTGGCCGGTGTACAGATTCCTCTGAGATGCTTAACCTAATCTGCTGATTCTACCTGCTAAAAGGCCCTCCCTGAAATATGTTGTTGTGTCTCAGTAATACCAGTTTACGGTTCTGCTGTTTGGGCTGACTGCTACTCATATTTCAACCAAGGAGGTGGCTGTAGTGGCAGCCTAACTGTGAACATGAATAGTCTGTGCTTAACATCCTGAGCTTCAGTCAGCAAGCAGAAGTCTCATCTTATGCAGGGTGCTGAGTTTTGATTCGGTCCTTGTGAACCTGCACTTGTTTGTGTGCCTCTCCAGTCTGTTGGTCGGTCGTTCCCTCAGTCTCCTACAGTTACAAGCTACCGTACGAACGCCTCCCCATTGTGCTGGTTCACCTATCATGGCACAGAGCCTTGTTAGAGCTGTGCCTAAATATAAATGTGTTGGAGCTGCTGGAAGTCCATCTTGCCATGAAGGCTTTCAACTCTTCTATCTTAGGCAGTGGTATTCACCTTCTGTCAAACAACAATACCACCACCATCTATTAAATCGACAGGTGTGAGGTTACAAATCAGAGTATCTGCCCTCATGTTAAAGGTGCCTTTGAGGCATGCTAATAATAGAGAAAATGGCCCATTGTAAGGCTCTAGCAACAGTAGAATAACCTCCCAACATAGGAAGCATCTGTGGGGGATGTTTTTAGGATCAGCTAGTCGGGGAGACTTGCTTTATTGGTTAAACTAAATTTTGTCTTGAATTCTATAAAAAAAAAAAGGCGCAAGGCGAATGAGCACTGCTGGTCCTGATTGCTCCAAACTTGGTGAGTTGGATTTGGAATGTTGATTTGTTGGATGAAAGCTCTTGAGGGGGCCCCCTCTTCTCCTGTACCTGGTCGATCTGATCCTGCAGTAGGATGGCCAGGCCCTCCATCTTAATGCCCAAATGCTATGGCTGCACTTGTGGAGATTTATCTGTGCCAATTATTCTTTCTGCTTGCTGCATCAGTTTGTGGACGTCATCTCAAGCTTTTTCCAGTGATTCACATAAAAGGATTTTGTGGATATTTTCCTGGCAGTTATTAAGTGGTATGAGTTTGAAGGCTGTTTCAGTCTTGGCTTTCTGGGGTTCCACAATTCTTTCTAGGGAGGGCTTGGCAGTGGCTAATTCAAAGATTTATTCGACATCCCTAACTCCCTTCTTGTGTGTGTTTCTCACCAGCCTTCTCTGTTTAAGTCTGCATTAATAATGCTCTGTTCGAGGCATGTGAGCTGTAGATCACATGCTTATGCAAAGATCTCTATCTAGTGTTGGGTCCGGATGTTTGCACTTTGTTTTTCTTCTAAGTAGTCTTCCTAGTCACGAGGTAGGTGACTCCTCCTTTCGGTGATAGTGAGCATGGTCATCAATTCCATCTTCAGATTGTTTTTTTTCCGCCATCTGGTTCAGATGTGACTCGCTACGCTCCGATTTGATGCCAATCCTTCGGTTCCTCACCTCTCGTACAACATTCACCTTCGACTGTACTGTTTCCGATCACGTTCCCCTTTCTTCGCGAATCATGTTATTGCTAAAAACTAATTTCGATCGGAGAACTCGTGGTAGGCCGTCGGGCCTAGCCTTTGGTTCGACTCGCAGTCGATGGAACAAACTCCCTTTAAGTTCTGCCCTCATGCCACGTGCAATACCCGTGCACCGACTCGCACGCTGTCTGCAATCTGTGTTTGTCACCGGAACATAGTGAACTCGACTGCGACGCGTGCCAAGCTTTTCCCTCCAAAAAGACTCTTTGCGACCGTCGGGCCCGATGATGCAACATGCAGAGCCAACACACAGGCTCCATTCCGGACCTCTTCAGACCTGATACAAACGACGTGGTTGTGCGTATAGGGATTTTGGCACCTTTAGGTTGGATTACACTAATTAAATGTTGTTTCAGAATTACGCTAACGGTGCTCAAAGGTGTGGAGAACCACTTAACTCCACGAGGCAAGAGCGCAACTCTCAAAACATACGTTCTACTCCCAAGCACCCGTTTTAAGTTATGACAAGGTTTCCCTATTAGTAACAAACATATACAGTAATGTGATGACAAAATATACAGTATTTCTTTTTTGATTTTTCAGGTGTTTCCAGCAACATCCAACACGTGTTTCGTCGCAATAGGGTGTGATCCCGCGACTTCCTCAAGGCTATTATGTCCAAGTATATGATTTGTAAATGTGGTGTTAATTCCGACCCACAAAAGGTTTCTAAGGATTAGTATTGTCGTTCATAAACTTATTCCTTTTATTTTCAATCCAGTTATCCACCATATAGTTCGTCTCTCTTAATTCGGGGCAGAGTACTGCAACAATTCCAAGTCTCAGCAAACACAGTGTGCGGTATGCAAGCTGTATACCGCACACGGTGTTTGCTGAGACTTGAGGAAGTCGCGGGATCCCACCCTATTGCGACGAAACACCTGTTGGCTGTTGCTGGAAACACCTGAATAAAGCGTGACGAGAAAAATCAAAAAGAAATACTGTATATTTTGTCATCACTATACATTACTGTATAGGTTTGTTACTAATAGGGAAACCTTGTCATAACTTAAAACGGGTGCTTGGAGTAGAACTTATACTCTTCGGACCTGAATCGGAGGAAGAAGCCGGGGACCCCATCGGAGCCGATGAGGAACAGGAAGAAATCTCGCTTTCGGACGTTGGCTCCGACCAGGATGAAGACATCCCGTATGGACAATGTACTGTACGTACAGTCCTTAACTTGCCCCAACTTCCAGTTCCATTGAAAAAGAAGGCTCCGACACAACCCGCGCCCGGACGCCCCGGTGGGCACTGAGATCACCCTTCCGATGTCCCGCCTGCAGGCTCGGCACCGAAGGCTACCAAAAAGCCTTCCGGCTCCGAAAACCCCCATGCCAAATCTTTTTTTACCCTGCCTCATCCTTCTGAGGAAGAGGCAAGACTCCACCGTCTAGACTCAAAAAGAGCGTTGTCGTTCTAGCTTGACCACACAAAAGACTTCATGATGGATGAGCAAATTTTCATATTGTACCTCGGTCAAGAAAGGGAAGGCTGTACAGAAAGGAACCATCTCCTGATGGATAGTGCTCTGCATAAAGATCTGCTACATATTGGCCAAGAAGCAACCACCTGAGAGCTTGTGCTACCAAAGCCAAACCTGCGACCACTACACTAACTTGCGGAGTTCCGTTTACTAAGCACCTCTGCCTGGAGAGTCAGGTCTGTCATGATGAGTATTATGCCCATTCAGACATGCAGGACTTTGTGATCTATATTGGATTTGCAGACCCGCCTTTAGGGAGGCATTGCTTGGGTATCTATTCTAAGGTAAGGAATCCGCTGCTAGAAGTTTCTGTCAAATGAACAACTTACTTACCTTTGGTAACGCCTTATCTGGCAGAGACTGTCTAGCCACAGATTCCTTGCTGATCCTCCCTGCTCTGTGACCGGATTATAGGATGGCGGCTTCCCCTAGAAAAGGTCAGTAGAAATTCAAACCAGTGGTAAGTATTTATCACGGCTCTGCACTCCTGGCGTGAGAAGTCAAGAAAATTAACATCAGCGACCCAAGGTGCTCCTGTGTAAATGCTGCCTATGTCACTTTCATTATGGACGATGCTGACCGGTGCTGGGGTGTACTGCTTGAAAATTTCTGGTTCCAGTCTGACCCCTGAGGATAATTCTAAGCTAAGGAATCTGCGGCTAGGTAGAATCTCTACCAGATAAGACTTTACTGAAGGTAAGTAACTTGTTCTTTGCAAAACCTCTTCACCGCTGCTCATCACATCAACCTGGAGAGTAATGTGGTAGCAGTCTTTCTAAACACTGCCAAAGCTTTTGACTCGTTTGAGTGGTCTTTTAAAATGAGGAGACTCTGTAGAATGGGCCTGGAGAAGGCGATGATGCGCTGGATAGAGCTCCTATACATGCACCCAATTACATGATTTACTAGTCAATGGTCTGATGACTAACCTTATAGCAATAAAGTGTGCTACGTGAAAGGATGCCTCATGTCACCACTGATTTTCGCACTGGCAACAGAGACCCAAGCCTGTATATTACTGGAGTTTCATGGACGTAGGAGCGTACAATGGTACATTATGGTTATTGATGTTTCTATACAAAGATTGTATTTGTTTAATAGTTAAATACCCAGATGTGAACTTTCAACCAATAATAAATGAAATTGTGGCCACCTTAATGCCACTGACTGCTAACAAGAAGAGGCTGACACTGATGCAGCCACTACATTGGCAAGAGACCCCGATTTGCTACTTATGAGGGCAATTTCACTGCAGGATATCAGTAGTCGTATGTGAGAAATATGGCAAAATGGTGGATAAAATCACGATCAATATGGAGAAAGGTGGTTATTCTGCCTCAATTAATATATTTCAGAATATCTCCATACGTCTCAATATAGTGCACAGGGTGCCTGCCAACCAGGTCCCTTGTGCCAGTGCTTCTTCCTTAAAACATATCCACAATTGGTACTTCTGCCCCTCTGTATGTCCCTAGTAAGTGGTACCCTCGGTACCTAAAGCCTGGAGACCACGGGACCCCCCTCACTATGACCATGCCACTGCCCCTGCACATTGCATGCCCCTGTGAGGTGAAAAATGATAGTCCACATCGTACCCTGCCTGGGTGCCATGCCAGCCAGCTCTGCTTGAAGGTATGATAGGTAAGTAACACCTCTAGCAGGCCTTACAGTCCTAAGGCAAAGTGAACTATGCCACAGGTGAAGGCATACCTGCATGATTAGATATGCCCCTAGAATACTTAAGTCAATTATTAAATATTATGAGTGCCAGGGAAGCCATAAGGAGTCCATGGGCTGGAAACTAGACAACAAGAGTTCCCCAGCACCACGACAGCTTCACTGAAACCAGGAGTGTTTGGTACCAAACAGCTCCTTGTAATGAATCCACACTGATGCCAATGTGAGGTTTATTAAACCATGTACTTGGAGGGCACTTCAGAGGTGCCCCCTGAAAACCTACCGACCCTGGTGCGGTCAATGACTGGCTTTAGTCTGCCTGCCACACACGTTTCTGGACCCCTGAGTGGAAAGCCTCTGTTCTCTGGGACCAGAAACAATGCACATCCTGGGCAGAGGTGTCGCACCTTCTCATCCAGGTTGGGCCCAGTGCTCGAGGGGGGGAAGCTTCAAAGGCCTGCCGCCTTTGTAATGTGACCCTCAGCCTCTGCTGCTAGTGATGGGACAGAGAAAGAGAAAAATAATATCAAGATGGTGACTGTGCTGTGGAGCATTTTGTACGTTTGCTTGATGTTATTGGGAGCCCAAAAAGAAAGACTTGGCTTTAAACAATTTCTAGACCCCACAAATTGGCAGAATAATACACAGCGTGTGAATCTAGAGAATTTTCAAGGTACAAAACTATTCTTTTTTAATTTTTATGGAAAGATTTTGTTGTTTTCTAAAACAGGTTATTATAAACTATGACTTCTCAGCTTACATGCAGGTGTATAATGATCCTGTTTATTATCTGGTCCCGATTGCCGTCTGCCCCACAAGCCCCCGGATAAACATTGAGGCACTCAGGTGTCATATTAACCAACCAGTGCATGATAGTCCCACCATTTCCTCCATATTTTAATATACTTCTGGGGGCAGCCCCTCCCCTCATACATTGCTTCTTCCCATTTTCCACACCAGTCAATTCCTGACGTCCAGGCTCCCACAGCAAAGCTGTATGGGATGTCCATTGGCGGGCTGAGCAGTGAGCAAAAATAACAAATCCGGGACAGAATGCAGAGAAAATCAAACATTAACACCGCACAGTCACAGATCTGAGTTTAATCCATTGTTGTTTTGCTCAACACCCCACCCCATCCCAGTTTGAACCTAGCCATATGCAAATCAGTCTTGACCCTGCTGCACATGGGAACAGTCCAGCTCAAACAGCCAGGCCATTGGCAGGCTGTGTCACATTTTGCTATGATTGTGCCAAGACAAATCCGAGATCTATCCCTCCAGATCCCCCAGAATACTCCAGGATTCCCAAAAATGTAATACTGGATTAGACTCGATGGGGAGCCCTATCACCGCAGAGGAGACGTTGAGAATGGTGTTCCAAATGGGTATGAATCACTGAAAAGTTCAAAACCATATGGAATAAGTCACCCCTCTGGTTTTGGCACCTAGGGCAGGCGGGAGAACTACGGATACCAGCCTTCCAGAGGCTATATAGTGATAAATAGGTTTATAGACATATCGCCAGTGTATAAGATGGAGATTACAGCCAGGATCCGAGGGGACATACAAGCATCTTTCCATTCGGCTTCATCAAACATCCCCAGCACAAACTTCCCATTTCACCTTCAAATCGTCTAATGTTGGGGAGTGAATGACCACAGACTTGTATATTTGAGATATCTTGCACTCTAGGGGGCTGTACTCGGGGACATTTTCCAATTCTGCTTGATAAGGGGAGATGGCATGATGGAGTTGGCGAAAAATTGGGAGGATGACATCTGGAACTCTAAGGTCCTGAAAGGACTTCATGTGGCCATTCTCGCAGATATCACCCAATCTTGAGATTCCTATAGAATCCTCTCCTCAGAAGCCCTTCAAGGACGAAACGTATCCATCCTTCTACTCTCCGACAGCGGAGTTTCTAATGTAATTTGCGATTCCATCCTGTCCAATGAAGCGAGTCTCTCCATGGTCAGATAGCTACTTGTGTTATCTCTGGGAGAAAGAAGGGGACAGGATTTTACAAGAGGCCCATTACCTTACCTAAGCCCAGTAGAGCCAGTTCGCCTCTGTAGGCTGGATCGTCCCATCCTCTGTGTTGCCAGTCGTTAATGGGAACAAGGTGTGCCATCCAGTAGTAGAGCTGTATGTCAGCCATTGCCAGTCCCAGTCATATGTTGCATGACTACATTTCCCCCAGGCCACCCTAGGGACCTTGTGGGCCCCTGAAAAATTTTCGCCCCATGTTCTGCATTTCATTAAACACACGCAAGAGATATGTAAAGGGTAATATCTGAAAGAGACACGTTAGTGATAGATTCCTTACCTTAGAATATCCCCAGGCGACAAACTGGATCCGGAAATTTTTGCGTAGCAGTACCCTTGCGCGTCATCTGCGGCTCCGGGGTCGTGGGCGCCGTGATGACGTCGTCTGAGTACTTAGACGCCGCCTCCGCGTGCTGACGTCAGTTCTTCTTTTTTCCACGCCAGCAGCGCAGATCCGGAAAAAGTGGTACCTTAGTCACTTTTTGATCCCTTTTGATCATTTTTATTGAGTCTTGCGACTCCGGACGGTGCCGATAGGGATGCCAGGTTTCAAGCCTTGTGAGGATTGCGACCAACTGATGTCGGTCACCGACCCTCACCATCGGTGTCTTCACTGTCTTGGCGTCGACCACGACGACAAGGCCTGCCCCGACTGCCGGGCCCTGACTCCGAAAGCTAGGCAGAAGCGGTCCCGCAAGCGACTCAAACTCCGGCAGTCGGCCCCACGCCGCAAGAAGTCCTGGTCCCAACGGAGGTCGAGGGACAGGTCACAGGATAGGAGCCATCACAGCTCCGGGAGTCGACCTCAATCCTCCGGGTCGAAGCCGTCCGGTAAGCACAAGAAGGCGAAGAGACGTCATCGCTCTTCCGACCACCGCCCACGCAGCTCCGTCGGAGTCGCAGGCGTTGCGGCCTGAACCAAACCCTCCGGTCCCTGGGCAGAACGCAACGCCGGGGGAGATCGAGCGGTTCCTCATGGCCATGAGGTGCCTTGCTTCTCCGACTGGTTCCGCTGCGCCTTCGGGCCCAGCGGACCAGTCTGGGGGCCCTAGCGGGTCGGGTGCTTCGGCCCCGACGCCGCCCGTGCCTTCGGGCCCGGCGCCGCAGGGCCCCACTGGATCCGCTTCAGGATCCGGGTCGTCGCCGGTTGACCTGACGACCTCACCGGCGCCGATCCCTCAGGTGCCTCCCTCGTTCCGGCGTCGGAACGGCGTCGCTGGGCGCCGCTTTCGACGCCACTTGGGGAGTTTACCTTCTATGAACCTGCCCCATCCTTTGACAACCCTGATTATCAGGAGATGGGTGATGAGGAGTATTGGGAGGGGTCTGAGGACCCTCTGACATGGGAGTGTCAGTCCCAAGAGGACTGGACAGGTGGACTTGGGGATGCCAGTGGTCTGGACACCTCGCCAGACACTGGCTTTGTCTTGCCTCCTACGGTGGCTACGGAGGAGGGGGCAACCTACAGTGTGGTGTTGACGCGGGCGGCCAAGGCCTTGGGCCTTGAGCTCCCCGTCGCGGCCGTGAGGACCAACCTCCTCACTGAGGTCCTTAAACCACAGTCAAGCTCGGCTGAGCCTCTGCTGCCGTTTAATGAGGCCTTGACTGACATTCTTTTGGGCACTTGTTCCAGGCCCGCTACGGGTTTGCCCGTAGATAGGAACGTGGCCAGACGCCACCGCCCGGCCCCAGGCGACCCATGTTTCCTGTCCACCCACCCCACCCCCGAGAGCCTGGTCATCCAGGCTTCGAATTCCCAGACCGCATTCCCATCGGCTCCACCGGACAGGGAATCCAAGAGGTATGAGCAGTACGGCAAAAAGGTATTCTCCTCCCTGAGTCTGGGACTGCGGTCTTCCAACACCGCATGCCTCTTGGGCCGCTACACCCACTCTCTGTGGGACACGGTCGCGGAATTGCTGCCAGAGTGTCTGTTGGAGGTACGGGCCAAACTCGGCCAAGCCCTTCTGGAAGGTCGGGATGCAGCAAAATATTCTATCCGGTGTGGGCTGGATACCACCGACTCACTGGGCAGAGCGATGGCAACGACTGTGGCGATTCGTCGCCACGCCTGGTTGAGGTCCGCCAACTTTTCGGCCGATGTCCAGAATACACTCATGGACATGCCGTTTGAAGGCCGTTGCCTTTTAGGCGACAAGGCAGACCACGCAAGGACTCCAGGGCTACGGCCAAGTCCTTGGGCCTCTCGGCCCGCGCCAGCAAACGGGTGCCTTTCGCTCCTTTCGTGGCCAAGGAAGGGGCGCCCCCACACGTGCTGCCAGCCACGCACCGCAGACTAACATCCAACGCGGTGGCGGCCGTGGAAATCGCCGTGGAGGCGGCCGGGGACAACGGCGAGGCCAGTCCACACCTTCCCCCGCGGCATCCTCCTTGAAACCCTCCTAATCCGTGCTTCCAGGCCCATGTGACGCCAGTGGGGGGCAGGGTTCGCCATCACCACTCCCACTGGCGCACTGTCACATCGGACAGGTGGGTGCTGCAAATCGTCCGAAGGGGCTACTCCCTCCTCTTTGAGACGACCCCTCCAGCCATGCCACCGCTATACCACCGCATATCGGGGGATCATCTGCGGCTTCTGCAGGAGGAAGTTACGGCCCTCTTGGCCAAGGGGGCCATCGAGCGCGTTCCTGGGCCAGAAGTAGGGTGTGGTTTCTTCTCCCACTACTTTCTGGTACCCAAGAAGGGCAAAGGGGGCCTACGCCCTATCTTGGACCTACGGAACGTCAACAGCTTCCTCCGGAAGGAGAAGTTCAAAATGCTTACACTGGCTCAGGTCTTAGCTGCCCTAGACCCAGGAGACTGGATGGTAGCGTTGGACTTGCAGGACGCTTATTTCCACATCCCCGTCCTGCCGGCCCATTGGTGCTACCTGCGGTTCACGGTAGGCCGTGAGCACTTTCAGTTTACTGTGCTCCCCTTTGGCCTTACCAGCGCCCCACGGGTGTTCACGAAAGTGATGGCGGTGGTCGCAGCTCATCTGCACAGGTTAGGGGTTTCAGTCTTCCCCTACCTCGACGACTGGTTGTTGAAGGCGGGCTCACCCCAGACAGTCGTCAGTCACCTCCAAATGACGGCGGATCTCCTGCACCTGCTGGGGTTCTCCATGAACGTGCCGAAGTCACACCTGTGTCCCTCTCAAAAGCTCCTCTTCATCGGAGCGGTTCTCGGGTTTATCCCCCCGAGCAGCGGGTTCGGGATATTCAGGCTCTGATTCCGATCTTTCAGCCTTTATCCAGAGTCTCGGTCAGGTTGACGCTGCGGCTTCTGGGGTTGATGGCTTCCTGCATCCTTCTGGTGCATCACGCCCGTTGGCGGATGCGGGCTCTGCAGTGGGACCTGAAGTTTCAGTGGGCCCAGCATCAGGGCAACCTGTCCGACCATGTCCTGATCTCAGAAGGCACTGCGAGACAGCTGCAGTGGTGTCTCACGGACCGCGATTGGATCAGCGGCAGATCCCTCTCCCTTCCCCAACCGGAGCACGTGGTTGTGACTGACGCGTCCCTCCAGGGCTGGGAAGGCCACATGGGAGAGGCGGAGATCAGAGGCCTCTGGTCTCCGGCGGAGTCTCGGCTCCTTATCAACCTTTTGGAGCTGCGGGCGATTAGTCTTGCACTGAAGGCATTCCTCCCCTCAGTCCGAGGGAGTGTAGTGCAGGTGTTCACGGACAACACCACCGCCATGTGGTACTGCAACAAACTGGGCGGGTGTGGACGTGGACCCTCTGCCACAAGGCTCTGCGCCTTTGGCAGTGGCTGGAACATCAGGGCGTGACCCTGGTGGTTCAACACCTGGCAGGTTCTCTGAACGCCAGGGTGGACAAACTCAGCCGCCTGTGCATGAAGGATCACGAATGGTGTCTGAACTCTGATGTGGCGCAAGGTCTCTTTCTGCAGTGGGGAGAGCCTTGGTTAGATCTATTCGTCACCAAAGAGAATGCGCAATGTCATCAGTTCTGCATGTTGGAATTTCCAAGGTGGCACTCGCTCTGAGACGCTTTTCGACGCGAGTGGAGTTGCGGTCTGTTGTACGCCTTTCCGCCTATACCACTACTGCCCAGAGTGCTGAAGAAGATCAAACGCGACCGGGCCCAAGTCATCCTTGTAGCTCCGGACTGGGCACGAAGGTACTGGTATCCCGAGCTACTCCGTATGTCAGTCGATCCCCCGGTTCGTCTGCCTCTTCAGGAGGACCTTCTGTCGCAGCAACAGGGGCTGGTCCTCCACCCGAACCTGTCCAGTCTCCACCTCCATGCTTGGAGATTGAGCGGCGACAGTTGAGGCCATTTGACTTGCTGCCTGAAGTCTGTAATATCATTCTAGCAGCCAGGCGTCCCTCCACAAAGTCGGTATACGCCTGCAGGTGGAACAGATTTGTGGCATGGTGCGCAGCAAAGGCTTGGATCCTCTCTGCCCCTCTCTCTGAGGTTCTTCTCTTCCTTTTTTCTCTTGCCCAGCAGGGCTCTGCTCTGGGAACTATCAAGGGCTACCTTTCTGCCCTGTCAGCCTTTCTAAGGCTGCCTGATCAACCTTCTTTGTTCAAGTCCCCTATTGTAAATCGTTTTCTGAAAGGCATCACACACACGTTTCCACCTGTTCCCTTCGTGATGCCTCAGTGGGACTTGAACCTGGTTCTTACTTTTCTGATGTGCGCTCCCTTTGAGCCACTTCACAACTGTCCTATCCGCCTTCTTACTCTGAAGACTGCTTTCCTGGTTGCCATCACCTCTGCCAGGAGAGTGAATGAGCTCCAGGCTCTATCCTCGAAACCTCCTTTCCTTTCTGTCCATCCGGACAAGGTTGTGTTGCGGACAAAACCCTCTTTCCTGCCCAAGGTAGTCACAGCCTTCCACATCGGGCAGTCCATCACCTTGCCCACCTTCTTTCCGCCTCCGCATCCCTCGAAAGAGGAAGAGAGGATCCACCGTCTGGACGCAAAACGTGCGCTCTCCTACTATCTGGGTCGCACACGCCAGTTCCGGGTGGATGACCAACTTTGTTGGTTACGTGGGCGCTAAGAAGGGACGGGCGGTGCACAAACGGACCATCTCTCAGTGGATAGTTTTGTGCATCCAAGCGTGCTACTCCTTGGCTAAAAAGGAACATCCTGTTGGGCTGAGGGCCCATTCCACTCTGGCCACGGCGACTGCCACTGCCCTGGGCCGAGGAGTCCCCTTGCAGGACATTTGTCAGGCAGCTACGTGGGCCTCGCTGCACACGTTCGCAAGACACTACTGCCTGGACAGCCAAGTCCGAAGGGATGACTTCTTTGGCCGTTAAGTCCTCCAGGGCTTTCTGGTGTGATTATTGGTTTGCTGGGGTATCTATTCTAAGATAAGGAATCTATCCCGAACGTGTCTCTTTCAGATGCACAAGTTACTACTTGTGTAACGATGTATCTGTAAGAGACATTAGTTAGTGATAGATTCCTTACCGCCCCACCCATCCTCCCCGTTATGCGAACCGATATCTAGGGTTAAGATCATCCCCTTTCAGGGCCGTAGTTTCAATGGCACCAGTGTTGGTTTTTGACATGGCTCTGCGTTTTTGGCGCGGAAAAGCTGTGTCTAAGAACTGACGTCAGCACGCGGAGGCGGCGTCTAAGTACTCCGACGACGTCATCACGGTGCCCGCGACACCGACGACGGACGCGGAGACGCAGACGACACCTACCGACGAGCAAGGGTACTGCTACGCCTGGGGATATTCTAAGGTAAGAGATCTATCACTAACTAATGTCTCTTACAGATATATTGCTACACTAGTAGTAACTTGTGCTTTGCAAGACAAAAAGCAGTTCAGGGGGAGACAGTTATTTTAAACCTAGTGATACAGCCCATAATGTTAAGAGGGAGATGTTCCAGCACATCAGGTCTTCCTGTGCCAGGTGCATAACAGGGCGGAGGTTTAAGCTCTATATGAGGTCAGGTTTGCAGGAGACATGTACCCTAAGATCTAGGAAGCTGACCCGCTGTATCGGGATCTGTGACTGCCGTGTCTTGTCTTGCCAGTCACCTCTTAATGGGACCAATAGTCCAGTTACCCCGTGATCCTGAGGCCTCCCCACACAACCCCAGTATCTGGAGGAGTCTGGCCTCATTTCAGTAGGACAGGACATAAGCAGCAATACAGCAATACATCATCAGCATAAAGTGCTACTCGTTCCTCCATAGCAAGGCCCCATACCTTGGCATCACACCTGATCCAGAATGCCAAGGCTCAGTAGCCAGCACGAATAATAATGGAGAGCAGGGCAACCCTGTCTGG
Source organism: Lissotriton vulgaris (assembly GCF_964263255.1). NCBI lineage: Eukaryota > Metazoa > Chordata > Amphibia > Caudata > Salamandridae > Lissotriton > Lissotriton vulgaris. The sequence goes on along the minus strand of NC_141685.1, from coordinate 1,346,572,660 downwards.
TACTTCTCTTTATAGAGAATTTGCGGTAAAGAATGCCATATACCGGCACACGAGCCCGTGGTCCGGTAGGTAAGGCCCTCACATACAGACCGAATCGGGCCCCAAAACCCTGGTTTGCCAGGATTTATTCAAGATAGGTCCAACGGACCATATTGATTGCCTTTTCGAATTTAAATAAAAGGAAGGAGGCCGGATTTACTAGAGCTTTTATGCGGGACAGGGCGATGTGGATACAATACCTAGACACGCGACGGGGGATACATCTGCACTGGTCTGGGTGAACGTGGTGAGGAATGACCAGGAACAAACTATTGGCCAGTAATTTGACATACAGTTTAACTTCACTGTTTATTAGGGCGATGGGTCGAAGTGAGGCTAAGGCTACCGGGGAGGGGCCCAGCTTGGGTAGGACTATAATTGTGGCAAAGTCAATATTTGTAGAGAAGTGGCCTTTGGCAATTGTAGGAAGCTGGGTTTCTATTGCAGGAACACCACCCCGCGCACACACACATTTTTTGCCAGACTACTGATGCACTTTGACTTGATGTGCCCTGGGTCCCTGCCAATCAGGTTCCCAGGGCCTGTGTTCTTTCCCAAATCTGTACCTTGTACCCCCAATTGGCACCTCCCTGGCCACATGTCAGTCCCTTGTAAAAAAGTAACAAGGGTACCAAGGGCGCTGTGGCCTCAGAAGGCATCTAAGGGCTGCAGCCCTTATTGTGCCACCCATAGAGGCCCTGTACCTTTACACATGCACACGCTGCCATTGCAGGCTGCTTGTTGTGGTGCAGAACAAAGTGAAGAGTCCACATGGCCATGCCTACAACCCACTGCCCTGGCATAGGTCAGCCACCCCTCTAGCTGGGTGCACTATACCAGTGGTGAGGGTACAGGTGCATGAGCCATGTACCCCTACAGTGTCTAGACCAATTTTTAGACATTGTAAGTGCAGTAATGCCATTAGGAGTATATGGTGCTCGAAGCTTGTCCTTACGAACTCCAGAGCACCATAATGGCTTTACTGAAAACTGGAGAGTTTGGTATCAAACTTCTCAGCAAATTAAACTCATACTGATGCAAGTGTGGCATTTAATGAAAAATGCACTCAGAGGGGATCTTAGAGATGCTCCCTGAAAAACGACCAGCCTCTGGTGGGTTCCCTGACTGGTACACACCAGCCTGCCACCACAAGACAAATGTTCGAGGCATATGAGCTGCAGATCGTACACTATGCATTAGATCGCCACCTGGTGTTGGGCTCGGATGATTGCAGGTTGTTGTCTTCTTGGAGAAGTCTTTGTAGTCACGATATAGGTGACTCCTCCCTTGGACAATACTGCCCAAGGGCATCAGCTCCATCCTTAGACTGTTTTTCGCCATGATGGGAAATGATGGAGTTAGTATAAGTGAAGAGAAAAAAAGGGATGTCCATGTGTGTGCAAATTAGCACAGCCCAGAAGGTGTGCATACCTCTACCAATCGCACCCTTCAGGTGGGGTGTGCGAGGTGAAGCCCACTCTTCAGTGCCCGCCATCTTGCACATGGCAGGCACTCTCCAGTCAGGATTAGGGATTGTGCCCACTCTCTCACGTCGGGTGAGTTCACCAAGGGTGTAGTTACCCTAAGGTCAGTAGCCCATTGGCTACTGACCTCGAGACCCCTAAATACAGTATTCAGGAGCAGCCCTGAATCAAGAAGACCGATTCCCGCAATCCCAGAAGAAGGATGAAAGAAGACGCCCAGCAGAGTACACTGCAGATTAGAACTGATTTGGCCCCAGCCCTTCCGGCCCGTCTGCAGTTTCCAGAGATTCTGCGCCAAAAGTCGCCTTGTCCTGCAGCCAGCTACCTCCAGAACCCTGGGAAGACCAATTGCCTTCAACAAAGGCCCGAATCTTCTGTGAGCAGCAGCTCTGTTCAGAAGAAACCCCCAAAACAGACTCTGAGCCGGCTAAGGACAAAGAAACCCGACGCCTGGAACCATCACTGCACCCGACGCCTATGGCCCAAGTCCGGGTGGCTCACCGGTCCTAGTGTGGTCCCCCAGCGCTGCAGAGCCCGAGTCCACTGTGGGTTGACCCCCCAACCGTGAGTGGCCTGGTAAGGTGAAATACAACCTGAAAAAACACCCCTTCGTCCAGCCACCCTGCGCCCTGTGGAAGAGAACCCGAGGTGTACCTATGTCCCCGTGCCCATCAAACTTACCTGCCCATCTTTTGGTTCCTCCTGATAGTCTTCCTGGACCGAGCCTGCAGCCAAAATACCAAACTGGCAGTCCCCATTGAAATCAACAGGGCACCAGATACCAAAACAGCACCCTGCGCTGCTGCTGCTGGTATACTTTGGGTGCGAACTCTGATCCACCTTTGGCCTGAACCTAACACCAGGAGCTTTGCTCCCACAACCTTGTGGCCTGCTCTTAATCAGCCACCAACCGGAGGCTTCCTGTCCCCATTGGATAACATTGGGCCTCAGCTCTCTGCACCCAGCTGCCCTCGTGCCGCTGAGGGTGTTCTGATAGTGCATCCTCAACCAGGGAATCCTGGTTCTAACCCCAAAATACCAACTCCCACAAATAAGTACTTCCCTGCAAACCGTCAAGTTCATTTCCTTTCATAGGGTTTCATTGACTGCTTTTCCTTAAAAAGTATTGAGTTGGTTTGTATGAAACATTGACAAAACTGCAAATGTACTCAAAGTGAAATACTTACCTTTTGTCTAGGTAAGGTCTCAGTGTGATATCTAAGGATATCACATTGATTAGCAAAAGTAAAAATAATCTAAAAAGTATCATACAAAGTAATCTGTAAAGTAACTAAAGTAAATTCGAACTGTTGACTTGTCTGGTATTCAGCCAACTGCATTTGAACCTGCATTTAACTGTAAATCACTGCATAAGATTTTGCAAAGTATTATTTCACTTACCTGCACCAGGCTTGGTTTGGTTCTAGAAATAAAATAACTAAATGAGATTTTTGATACAAACAAAATGGTCTGAGTTCAGTCTTTGACGTGTGTGACATAATTTCTTGCCTATGTGTGTACAATAAATGCCTAACACTACCCTCTGATAAAGCTTAACTGTGCACCCACACTACCACAAATAGAGAGGTGCTATATACTTTTACCTGTGCCTACCTTTTGGGTTTCACTGGACTCTATTCACACTATACCTCATTTTGGTATAGTATACACAGAGCCAGCTTCCTACAGCAATGGCTTCAGAGAACAGTTGGAACAGAGATGGGATAATGGTAGGGCAAACCTTACGAGGCAACTCGACCAGAAAGCCATCCGGACCTGGTGTTTTGCTAGGGTTCAAGTCTTGACAGGGTTTCACCAATTTTGTCTGAGTAGATAGCCTGGTCAAGGGTGGTCCTGTGTGAGGCAGTCAATTGGAGCATAGGAATTTCCAACACCAGTGGGGCTATCGACTTATGCTCCGGTCGGGCCTAAGGCGCATAGAGGGTCTCCTAATATTGGGCAAACACAGCTGCGATCCCCCAAAAATCCTCAATCCATTCCCCAATCTGTCTTGTTGCCGGGTATGACCCTGGACTCTGAGTGGGGTGTGGCGATCCAGTGCTGTAGTTTGCTAGACTTGTCGCTCCACTCGTACACCTGTTGTAGGGATGTCATCCAACATTGGCATGCAGCTTCTAAACAGAGCTGGCGAAGAGAGGTTCTAACTAGCTCTAGTTGGCGTTGTTCCAGGGCGGACATGGCCATCTGCCCTTAATGCTTCTTGTCTAGTATCAAAATTACCAACTCTGCGATGCGACTGAGTTTGTCCTGATAAATACCCCTGATAAATGGAGCGGGTCCATGCCCATTTTTCCCATAAGACCCCTTTTGAGGTCACAAGTCCCTTTTCAGCTCTAGCAACACGTGAAATTCCATTAGTAGGTGGGTCACACTCTTCATCTTGAAGAAACCAGATGCACCTATACAGACTATGTGCCCACCCGGTCTCCAAACCACAGTTAACAATATCATTATAGGATGTAGTGGTGCTGGCATGTAAATACTGTCAAAACTGCTTTGTGCCCGGTCAGCTTGCTCCCTGATCCATATGAGCGTCTGATGACTCCAGGGTCACTTGAGCTGCAATTACTCACTGTCTGTTGGCTTCTTTCTCCTTCAGAGTCCCAGTTAAGTCCGGTTCCTGTCCTACCAATCGTCTGCAGTGTGACCGCTACCGCCCAACCTGTGACCCGCCAGGGCCACAATCTGATTTCTTGAAGGCTTCAGAGGACATCCATGGTGGTGTTTGATTAGTTATGATTGGTCATTGTTCAGTAAGCCATGCCTCCTTTAGAGGTTTGAAAAACATGGTTTTGTCCTGGTGGTCGATGTGCAGCTTGGCAGGCTCTAGAAGCATATAGGTTACATGCAGCTTGAATTTAGTTTGTTAAAAGGATTTATGCTGCATTTGTACCCAGATGGCATAATCCGGAAAGATAAGAACACATCCGGTTTGGACTAGAAGATCATTCATGGTTCGGTCACAGAGGAGACCCCCATCTCTGTCATTAAAATGTAAGGACTACCTATCATCGGTCTGGGTGGTGCTCCAAGGGGGGACTTCTGGGCCAGGAAACTGTGTGCACTTTCGATGATGAAGCAAGAAGAAAGGTGTTTAGGGTATACCCAGGATTTAATACATTGTTCAAGAAATTCTTCTGGAGCCTGGCTTTCCGAGCCCTCGAGAAAGCCGATGAAGTGAAGGTTGTTATGGTGGACCCTGTTTTCTGTATCTTCAACACCGTCTTGGATAGATTGTGTCTTGTATTAGCCGGTATAATTCTGAGGATAGATGCTTCACAGTATCCTCCAGAGTCGACATCCTTTCTTCCCCCTCTGAGACCCTCGCAATAGTTTCCCCAGGCTATTCACTCTTCGGGCTCCCCTGCCCATTTATGCTGTGTGCGGGCCCCAAGGCGGTGAGCAATGTTTCTAGTTGCTCACAGATACTGCAGGAGGCTTATCAATCCCAGATAGGGAGAAGCGCTCTCGAGCCTCCCCTCTGCGTGGTTGCCATATCTGAAGGCCCAAGTGTAGAGAGCCTGCCAGCCCTACAGGCAGATAGATCATTGTGGGGCCCGAAGGGGTGTCCGGTCTCCTGTGCCTGGTGGGCGCTTCATTCTGAAAGGCCCACAGCCTCCACTTCCAGTTGCGAACACCACCGGAAAGTGGGAGGCCTCAAATCCCACTGTTTACAGCGGCAGGCTGTTCGCAGCTACTCCCGATACGCCATCTTGGGACAGATGTGCTACAGGCCGTTGCCGGGTACTCGCCGCTCAGGGTTCTACAGGCTCCAGAAAGGAGCCGTCATAGCTCTTGTATCCTTCGTAAGGCTGTGGCAGTGTTTATATTGCATCTAGGGCATGCCAGCATCCATTGTATGCGATAAGGTAACAGCGGGAGCGCCAGAGTTGCGCCCGCCATCTTGGCTGTCCAGGCCATGCCTCTCACAAAATTATTCTTAAATCTAAGAAAACCGTTTCTTATTATTTGACCTTGTTTTGTTGAACGTAGCATACTGGAAGCAGCTTTCATAATTCATGCCACTGTAATGTCCATTAAAATATTGAATGCAAAAACTGTATACTTTAGTGCTGTAGATGATAGAGGGTGTAGCCACTTCTCCCTCCCTGCCTCTTGGTTTGGTTAATAAGAGAATTTCGAATGTATGTATATACTGTTCTCCTGGTCTTTGTCTAAACACAAGTTTAACTTTTTTAACAGTGTATATTCTAGAAATGTTACTGTGCCTTTTTTTGTTCTATGCAGTGCTTGACCGATTTTTGGCACTTGATGAGAATCAGGGCTATCTAAGGCTAATGTACTGGATCTCTCAGGCTCATTATGTGGGTCGGATCTTGATTCTCCTCTGTTTTGAAAACCAAATCTTTGTGCAGCCCATCTCTTCACATTTATGTTACATACAGATTGCTTATTACTCTCCATGGCGATACTTTTTCAAAAGTCAGTCGGTTGGCAGTACAATGTCAAAGAGAAGAAATGGTGGCAGGTTGTGACAGTATAGAGCTAATGTCTAGGAATTACTCAATTACATTTAATGTAATGTTAATTTTATACACTTTTTAAACTTTAAGATTCCTCACCGTTTTAAAGAGTGTCTCCTTAATGTAGGTTCCAGTGGGGAACGAGTCACAGGGCATCGTGCAACAGACATATCAACAGCCAGTCTTGGTTCCTGCCAACCAAACCGTTCAGGGAGGCATGTCAACCGGGGGAATGCCTGTTTATTACAGTGTTATACCCCCAGCACAGCAGAACGGCTCAAGGTAAGAAAGTTCTTTCCACACTAGTTGCTGATTACAGATGGGCACACTGCTGTCACTAAAGCATTGTAGACAGTCCAGGCATGAATTGGCTGTTGAGAAGCAAAACAAAAGGCACTCCGCCATTTCCATTTAAAACCTATATGGTTGTGTGTTTAAGACCCATCAATATTATTGTCTTTTGTAAAACTCTATTGAAAGCATGGTATGTGTTTATGTATGTGGAGGCGAAGAATTTAAATTTCCTTATAAAATTTAACCTGATTGCTTAGATAAATGAGGAATGGCCCTACCGAAAACTCTCTACTCCTTTGAATACAATCTGTTCTGTGCATTGACAATTAGCCTCTTCCTCTGTATTGTATAGGCTATTGGTTTATATTTAGTTGAAACTGATGAAAGGATATGATCCCTTTCAATTTGTAAGCTAAGACTTTGTGTTTCTGTTAGAGATGGCACAGTGCATATATAGTATATATATGACTGGTTACCCCTTTGTTTTTTCTTAAGACAAATTAACTTGCGGCTAACAGTGACATCACTGTTTCGATTTCCTCAGAGACCCCTCTTCTTGAGTATTATTCCTTCAACTGTTAGGTTCCGTTTTACCAGAACTGTGAGCAGATCTTGGCTCAAACATGTAAAATGTTCTCCACAGCATAGTAGTAGGAAGAGCTTTCAGTGCTGAGATTCCATATTACAGTTTAATGTAATGTGTTCGTATTACCTTTCTTGTCCATAACTATTGCAAATGGTTTAGTCTACCATCATTTTTTGCTTTTGATCACCTGGTTCTTGCACCTATACTTTAGGTGGGTCTTACTACCAGAGTCGCGCTCTCTGTAAAATCATGGATTGTTGTGCACAGCCCAATAATTGGCACATCTAGCCTGCCACAGAAGGAGCTCTGCAAGGATAGGTGCTGACCTGGGATAGGCCTTATAATAGTGGGTGTTCATAGATAGGTCAGTAGGATGTGCTGGAAATCTGAATTACTTTCACTGTATTATACATGTAGGTGAAATATACAAGAGTGCAATTTCGCTGCACTCAGGCCTACGCAATCTATCAAGGTATTAAACTGGGGTAAAACAAGCGCACATAGTTTTAATATGCAGTTCTCAACACACTACATATACATCTTAAGGGTCGTAAAGAATTGTCATATTTCTCAGGCCGAGCTCATATTCAGATTCTAGGGTTTATCACCCTTACTGTGCCATATTAATTGCTCTGCTCCCCAACAGAAAGAGAAAAGGCCTCCCTTAAAAAAAAGGAGCTATTATCAGTGATTGACCCAAAATTCTGGGAGAGGAAAGGGGCAAGGGAAAATCTGCATCTTCTATTTAGCTTGCAACACTGCACCTAATCTGGTACAGCCCAGGCCAACTGAACAAAGAAGGAATCCCAGACATATGGAGTTAACACCTTCATTTGATGGTTTCAACATTGCCAGTGTTTCTGTCACTTTCTGACGTAAAAAGTAGTTCTCTAGTCAATTAAAATACATTTTATCTGCCTACCTGACCGCCACATCCGTGGCAGAAGTCCGCACTACAGGACCTTTTCCTGCCGTATCCTGAGGTACGAGAAGATTTGCCTTTATGGGGCAGAAGAGTGACACAGACAGCAAGAGGCCTAATCTGAAGGAGGGACATCACGAGGAGAGGGTCAGTCCTCTTACAGGGCTCTTCCACCTTCCTCTTAGGGCTCGAGGAGAATTGAGATCCTCAAAAACAATTTACTTTCAATTCGATGTCAAGGACATTGATTCAGAGACAAGATACAGTGCCTACATCCGCGGGGTCGATGTCAAGAAGGAGACAACATTCAATGTCAAGACAAAGGAGGTCAACGTTGAAGGATTCCACAACTTTGAGACAACGAAACACTCAATGTCAAAAATTTAAGAAAAATGGTCATTGAGGAGCCCTACTACGTCAAGGTCTTCCAGACCTGCAGAAAGGGTCAAATTATTGAGACCAAGAAGATTTATTCCAGGGTGTACTTGCCATAGTCGCCGATCCTTAATCCGCTTTCTCCTCCTCCGCAAGTTCCTTCAGTGCCTATGCCAGCCACGTACCTCACATTCACCTCTTCCTCAGAGCTCCTTCACCGGCGGGGCCTCTATTTTCCCCTCCAAGATCAAGCTCTCCTCAGTCCGGATCTCACCATAGATCGTAAGTATAAGCACCTTCAAGACATTATCATTGTTCTAGGTACTCCTCATCAAGACGCTCCTTTCAGCTCACTCATAGATATCGCCCAATTCCAGATCTAGGTCACAATCAAGATGAAGGCGAATTAATTTCACCTCTTCCTTCAGTGCTGGATGATACTCACTATTCAGAAAAGGGGGTGGTGATGGACAGAGTATCTGAATTAAGCAGAACACTCGTACCCAGTCAACAGATCAGGGCTTGATCCATCACCGTTTTTTAGCTCACTGCACCATCCCTGCTCAGAACCTGGCTACATGCAAATTAGTCTGTCCCTGGCCCACGGTGATGGATCAAGCCCTGATCTGTTGACTGGGTAGGAGTATTCTGCTTAGTTCAGATACTCTGTCCATCACCACCCCCTTTTCTGAATCGGATGATACTCACTGTCACTGATGGATTCCCCCCAGTCAAGAGTTCCTTCCGTTTATAAAATAAACACCTTTCAAGAGGTGCTTGTACGAGGGTCCACAAAACGGAACATTTCGTTACCTGCTCCATCAACAGCTACATTTATTATTCCTAAGACTCTTCACAAACTCTTCACCAGCTTGCAGCATCAAGACCTCTTCTACCTTCCGGGTTTATTAGGACCAGCTATGGAACTTTTCCTTAAGCCAGCGGCAGCAAAAGCAGCTCAGTCTAGGCTACAGAAAAATATAAGCCTCTGGAGCAGGATCAGTTATTCCTGAAGTCAGATCCTCCTCCTGATTCAGTTATTTTGGCTGTAAAGTAAGTTCATTCTACTACTCCTTCAGCCACAGTTCCAAAAGACAATAAAGTAGGAAATTTGCTTCAGTGGGGCTCAAGGTATATTGCACAGTTGCAGCAACCATTAAAGCAGCAAGTGCATCTTCCCTGCTAGTCGGGTATGACGGGTCCTTATGGGACTCCCGGCAGCAGTTGTTTGAACACCTCCCAAGAGAACGCAGAGAAGACTTCCTCTAAATCACGAGTGAAGGTATAATGGTCTTGAACTTAGTGATTTAGTTCTGCTGCAATTAATCTTTGCTGGCAGCCCATAGCTGCTGCCACGGATTGGCGGACAGACCACATTCTTTGCTTAGTCTTATGGCACTTGTGCAAGAATCTCAGCAGAGAATACTTAGTCTTCTTTTCTCCGGTAACACTCTATTTGGGAGTCATGCTGATGATGAAATGGCTAGAATAAAGACCGAGATGAAGACCTTGAAGGCGGTTGATCTGGAGAAATACAAGGAGAAAACCTTACAAGCCATAGGATAGGCATTTCTATCAGCAGAGGGTTCAAACCACTTTGTGGTTGCAAGGACACCACCAAAGGCAACATCAAAGACCTTTCTAGCAGCACCAGAGGGGAAGTGTCCAGGCCACCAACCTGCCCAAGCAGGAAAGTCTCCTACAGGCTACAAACAATGAGGCTCTGCTTCCCTTTCTTCTGTTGCTCACTCTGGTAAGGAGGAAGTATTTTGCAATTTCTAACAGAGTGGAAATCCATCACAAATGGTGCTGGGGTTCTGAATATTGTACAGAATGGCTATTGTCTCAGATTCACTAGTCCACCACTAAATATTCCTCCAAAATCATCCCACCAACATCTACATCGTAGCCCCCAACCAACAGGGATGACAGATTTATTTCTGTTATTTCTTGTGGAAAAAGAAAAGTCCCAAAAAAAGGAACTCTGACCCATACTAGATCTGAAAGATAAAAACAAATGGATACTGAGAGAAAAATCTAGAATGCTAGTATTACAACAAATGTATCCTCAAATTCATCTAGAAGAATGGCTCTGTTTTATAGATCTTGAGGATGCATATTTTCACATTTCAATAGCCCGGAAACACCACAAATTCCTGAGATTTGTAGTAGGACACGACCACTTCCAGTGCAAAGTGCATCATTTCGGCCTCAATTCATCCCCTAGAACGTTTTAAAAGTACATTGCAGTGGTCGCCGAACTTCTCGAGAAGCTCAGAAGTGTAATCTCTTCTAGGATCGATGGCCTCTTGCATATTTCTGACTCCAAATGCCCATCTCCACATGAGACCACTAAAAGCGTGTCTGGAAGACCAGTGGAGTCACTATTTGGGCAACTGGAAAGACAGAGCGAGGCAATCTCTCAAATGGTGGTGCAAGCTGAAAAATCTAAATATAACAGGGGAGAGGAGAGACAAAGTGGATCCGTTCTCCCTATACAGAACTAATTAAACAGAAAGAATCCACATTCAGATGTTCTTATGGTGGTCCCTACAATGGCGGGGAGCACAATGTGTTCCTTAACCCCTTCCATGCTCATGACGAGCTCAGCTCGTCATGAGGCACAGTTGAGCTGTGCTGATGACGAGCTGAGCTCGTCATGAATATAGGAGAATTCCACTATCCAGCACAGGGGAAAAATAACCACAGCAGCGATGTGGTTAAATACCCCTCACACACCAAAAGGACCCTTGGTGTCCTGCTTTATCATTGGGGTCTTCGCACCCCTCTACGGGATGCGGCGTGCTGCTAACCGGCGCTACACGGGAGCACTTTTAATTTTTTGCTATGTGTGGTGTGTGTGAGGTTTTGGTGTGTTTTGATGTGAGTGGGGAGGTCTGAAAAGTGACAGTGTGAGGATTTAAAAAGTACCTGGCACATGCGGTCTACTAACATTTTTAATGGGGCCCTCGTGCTGGTACTGTTAAAAGGGTGATTGTGAGGTGTTTTGTATGTTAATGTACAACACCTCTTGTGTGCGTCGTCTACATGTTTCGAAGCTAGGCTTCTTCTTCAGGACGAGGTGCACAGATCCCACCCTAACTCACGTCCTCCGAATATTATCGGTAGAGTCGACAGAAAAGTGAATTAAATACAAGAAAGGCTAATATGTGCCTATTAGTCTATTGCGAAGTATCTACATTGAGAAACCTGAAAAAAGATAAAGGAAAAAAGAACACAACGGAGAACCCAATTGGAATTTGTCATTGTAAAAATCGTTGAATACTGGTTCAGTGACCTACAGACAAGTGAGGGCAACAACTGCTAGACATAAATATGTCATTCTATTGTTATGGTGTGCCCTGTAAAAAAGAAGACAACAGGACATACATAACACTTAACATAATACACACTCTCTAGTTCATTGTCCCATGGGTTTGTATGAAGACGAGTCTAAATTGGTATGCCATCAGGGAAAGAAACAAAGACATTGTCAACATACTTGTTGCTGAAGTGTTGTCTGACTTCACTATACTAATTTTCAACACTAATCCTTAATGGGTTCCGGAGTGGCGTGCTACTCGCCAAAAAAGCGCTTCATCACCCATCAGGGGTAACAAGTGCTATATGAATGCAAATCTTTCTTCCCCTTTTATCCATCCGCTATCCTTCTCACGCCAAGTAACAGACTAATATCCACCACTGAAATTACCTCATATTAATTCACCACTAATCCTTTATAGGCTCCCTGAATAGCATGCGTCAACAAGCGAGCGATAAATAAATACTAGCCTTTGTCCTACTCTATCCTTCTGCTATCATTCCAAATCCAAATAACTGACTAACCTATCCACCACTTAAAATGTACTTGCATGTTTCACTATACTAATTCAAAACGAATCCTCTGTGGGTCCCGGAGTAGCGTGCTACCCGCTGAAAAAGCGCTTCGACGCCTCGTCAGGGGTAGTAAGCGCTATATAAATGCAATTACAATACAATACAATATGCGCACTAAACGAGGCGCACTTACGGTCTCATGTAACAGTGTGATTATAACCATTCCTTTTTCGCTAACCACAACCTCCTGCGCGTGAGCGGGACCATAGACCGAGATCAATCCTCCCGTTCATGAGCAGTATTGAAGACATTGCATCTCGCACATGCGCGGCAAGCCTAAATCGCCACGGCGCATGCGCTGCACCCAGAGGAGGCAAAGGCTACTTCACAGGCAACCCGGAAACCCCATATATGGCAGATAACTTTCCCGGTTCTTAAATAATTAATTTTAAAATTAACAGTGATTGGCGGCAGTACTTAAAGCCCAGATACCGAGCTCTTCACAGAACCGACGGAGCCTCGGACGGGGGAAGTAAGCCGCAGATACTGTCCTGTAGCCATGAGTACTATTGCCCACTGTAACTTCCTTTTTCCACGACCTAAAGTAAGTGAATATCGGCGATCTTTACAAATTGTGCACTATACCATAGTATACCTTATTCCTAGGGTGCGAGTAGCACTTCAACCCCACCGTTTGGAGATTCAAGAAGTCAGACAACACTTCAGCAACAAGTATGTTGACAGCGTCTTTCTTTCTTTCCCTGATGGCATACCAATTTAGACTCCTCGTCATACAAACCCATGGGACAATGAACTAGAGTGTGTGTTTTATGTTGTGTTATGTATGTCTTGCTTGTCTTCTTTTTTACAGGGCACACCATCCCAATAGAATGACCTATTTATGTCTAGCAGTTGTTGCCCTCACTTTTCTCTAGGTCACTGAACCAGTATTCAACGATTTTTACAATGACAAATACCAATTCGGTTCTCCGTTGTGTTCTTTTTTCCTTTATCTTTTTTCAGGTTTCTCAATGTAGATACTTCCGCAATAGACTAATAGGGACATATTAGCCTTTTTTGTATTTAAATCCCTTTTCTGTAAAATCTACCGATAATATTCGGAGGATCTGAGTAAGGTGGGGATCTGTGCACCCCGTCCTGAAGAAGAAGCCTAGCTTCGAAACATGTTGACGACGCACACAAGAGGTGTTGTACATTAACATACAAAACACCTCACAATCACCCTTTTAACAGTACCAGCACGGGGGCCCCATTAACATTTTTTGTAGACCTCACGTTCCAGGTACTTTTAAAATCCTCACACTCACTTTTCAGACCTCACCACTCACATCAAAACACACTAAAACCTCACACGCACCTCACATAGCCAAAAATTAAAAGTGCTCCCGCGTAGTTGCCGGTTAGCAGCACGCCACAGCGAAGACCCAGAGGATGAAGCATGACACCAAGGGTCCTTTTGATGTGTGAGGGGTATTTAAAGAACACAGTGTTCCCCCCACCATTGTAGGGACCACCATAAGAACATCTGAATGTGGATTCTTTCTGTTAAATTAGCAAGCTGAAAAATCTCCATTAAGGGAAGCTTTTTTATCCACATGTTCCCTCTCATACAATAGTGACAGATGCCTCTCTGTACGGTTGGGAAGTGAACGTGGATCACCTTCAAATTCAGGGAACATGGTCCACGATGGAAATGACTTATCTCCTGGAACTATGCGGCGTTCATTCGGTTTTAAAGTCTTTCCTACTATCCTTCAGGACGAAATCCCTTCCTGTTCAGACAGACAACACAACAGCTATGTACTATATGAGTAAGCAAGGGGGACAAGGTCCAGACCCTTGTCACCGGGAGCTTAGATAATATGGAATTGGTTGCTAGCCAGAGACCTGAGAATCCCTGCAGCCCATCTTCCCACGATACAGAATGTTCAAACAGAATCTGAGCAGGATTCTATAAGAAAATCACAAGTGGGTTCTACTCAACGACATTGTTCAAAACATCTTCTGAATGTGGCTTTTTTCTCACACAGATTTATTCGCAACTGCAGAAAACAAAAAATGGCTAATCTTTGCCTCAAGGTACTGCCAACCAGGGACATTGAGGAATGCCCTTTGGATCGACTAATCTGGCAAATTTATCTATGCTTTTCCTCCAATTCCCCTAACTCTATTAGTAATCATCAAGCTGTCTTACTCAAAGCCCAGAATGATTTTGATAGCTTCCACACATGAAGCTGCCGTACAGACCGAACCTCCTCACGAAATTTGGAAGTCAGATGTTTCATCCCAATCTCTCCTCTTTAAATTTGGCACCATGGCTGCTGAGCTCGTACAATATGAGCATTAAAATTTACCACATGAATGTATGAACATTTTCAAAGTGGCTAAATGTCGATCAACAGATTCAGCTTACTCTTTTCAAATGGAATAGATTGTCAGTCAAGTAACTTTATTTCGGCCATTACGGCCATAAAAATATCACACACAAGCAATAAAAGACAAACATACTAAAACAGTCAAAATGGAATAGCAGTCCATACTAGCATATACATTTTCACTCTTGTGGTCAAATTTTTATAAGAGTCCAAGGGGAGCAAAAGAGTCCACGAAGATGCATATATCTTCGGTATAATAGGTGAACAATCTTCTCATAACGCAAGATACAGAGTTAACCAAATCTATCTTGTCCCCAAGGATTCATTTCCTGGGCTTTTTAAGTGTAAGTGCCTAAAGTACGGAAAAATCATAATTGATTACAAAAATCAAAGGATAGTTCATCTCGGACTAATTAATACAGTATTACAAAAGAATTTGGACAAGAACAATAAAATAAATTTAAAATCTGAACCGGAAATGATATTGGCAAAAGCCTATGCTACATAATTCAACGGCATAACCGGTCATGCAGTACAGTTCATGGTTAATACAATACTATTCTATAAATTGCTTATTTAAAACTTGTTCTAAAAAATGAAAACCACAATGACTAACAATTGACTGGACACCGCGTACCTTCTGCTGATCCACATTTTGCCTAAAAATGTGGCAACAGCAGAGTCAATTGGCGTGCTGGTGTCGATTTTTAAAATACGCAGTGCAACATCATGACTGAGAGGGCCTATTTGTTTACAAATAGGAACTAACAATCTAGATCTCAAGTGGCGGTACCTAGGACATGTAAATAATATGTGGCTAAGAGACTCATTTGCAAGAGAACAGCCGGGGCAGATCAAAGAAGCCGAAGAATGTTGGGACAAAGCGGCTACAAAAGTATTAAGAGGGAGAGTGCCCACCGATGTTTGCCTCAGTTTGCAAATAATAAGATTTATACAAAATAAAATTAAAAAAAGAGAGAGAGGCCAAATCTAGATTGCGTACAAAGTTTCCTTTCCTGGGCATTGGTAATAACTCCAAATATGGCTCGAAGGCACCTTCCAGTTTAAACTCTATAAATTCGAGGGTCAAACGGCCCCCGATTGGATGGGTAATGAGGGACTGTGCCACCCAGTCCCAATACTGTTTCTTAACCTGGGCTTTCGTTTGTAGGGATTCTAAGGTATCCGAATCCCTTGTGCCTTCTTTCCCTATGGAGGACATCAGTAGCTTCACCCTGGTCAGCCAGCCAATTTTCTTATGACAATCTAGAGCATAGACCTCGTCCAGGGTAGCAGCATATGGGTGTAGCTTGGGGGTGTAGCAGGGATTCTGCTCCTACACAAAACTGTGCATAGAGACTTGGAACCTCAGTGAATTAGGGTGTGCCAAAATTCACCTTAGTAGCCAAAATCCCCTACCAGACTAGCAATCAGTGTCTCGTTGGTTCTTCCATACCCCCAATGATTAGACAACCCAGAACATGGAACTTAGAATACCTCAGGCAATGTGGAACACATGAACACTCTTTCGTTGTACACTCATACTAGTCCATAACAGGGAGTAAATGAGGACACGTGCAAGTTTGAAATATTTATTTCGAATGCCATGTTCTCAAGCGCAGTATCTTAACTAATACAAGCAGACATTATAAGCAAGAAGATTATCAGCATAGTTACTATTCCATAAAATACAAAAGGAGAAAGCATGTTAAAATGCTAAATGGAAATAGACTAGAATACTCCTAGATTTCACACTCCTTTACTATTAGGTTATTTTATATCTACTGAAGGTCTCTTAGGTTTAGAAGGGCGGCCCCATACCTCTGGTCCAAGTAGAAATGGATCACATCATTTTCCACACCAGCTCTCTGCATGTGAATGTTCCCAAAAAGTGTGTGTGAGCATGCCTGCGCAGTGCATTATTAAACGCACCAAAATCAGAGGTGGCCACAGCTGCATATATGTTATGTCCAGTGGAGTGGTGTGGCTCACTGGTTAGAGTGGAGTTGTGTGGCTCACTGGTTAGAGGCGGCAGACCCGGCAGCAGAGAACGGCCCGGGACCAGGGTTCAATTCCCGACGCGGCAGGGTCGTGGACCAGGGTCAGCGGACTCGATAATTCTCGCCTCTGTGCCTACTCTAACCAGGGATCACACTCGGCAACTCTGGGCATTAGCTTGCCTCATCTCTACAACGGCCCCCCACATTCGCCGGGGATGCCTGGTTTCACCTTGGAGATACCCAGTAGGGACCATCTCACAGGGATAGCCAAGACGGGTTCCCCAGCGGTCTACAGCGCCACGACGCCTCAGGGCAGCAGTGCGCTTTACAAGACCACATACATTACATTACAGAATGTGCACTGATCAGACCGAACAACAATGACTGTGTTGAAATAACCTTGAAGGCTTCGGCACTCACTGTTCAAACAAAGCTTACCAAGCAAATCTGCTACCATAGGAAAACATATTATTCTCGTGTGAAGCAAAACAGTCTGCTAGACTCTAAACATTTATAAAAATGTGTGTCGTGTGCAAAGGCAGCAGAAAGGAAAAATGGCGTTTAAACTTCTAATAAGCTCATGCCAACTTAACACAGCGTAATGCAAGGGTCAATCCCGATGACACCCTCCCTTGATCCGAGCAAGGATAAGACACGGGGCAAATGTGGAAAGCAGAGTTCAAGAACGAGAGTCAGAATCAAGTTCAAATTGCCACAGGGAAAAAAACGTGAACACAAAAAAAAAAATCCATAGTTTGAATGCTTTTCAAAGCAAATAACTCCAGCCATGGACATAGTGAAGTCAATAGGTCTGTGCAGAGAAGAAAAATCAAAACTGGTAATTTGAGAAGAAAAACAATATATAAAAAATGTCCAACTGGTGATCACGGACACGGACGAAAGAGAGAAGTCATTCAATCAATCATTGTATATGCAAAAAATGTAGCAACAGCCTCCAATAGGAAGTCACGGTTCTCATCCGAAAACATGTCAGCCATCCAATTCAGCAAAGGGAATGAACATACATGTTCTTCAATTACCGGAGCCTCCAGTACCATCAGAGGGAAACTTGGTGTTTCTTCAATGAAGCTGCATGCCAAGAAATCTTGTGCCGCTGCGAAAACATTCCAATGTCCCAGGACACCATGCATCGATGCAAAGACCATAATCCCTCCGCCAGAACAAAGCAATTCATGAGCAACTAAGGTGTTCATAAACTGATTATAATCCGCATTTGGAGACATTGCAGAGACACAAATCCAGGGCCCAGTCGAAATCGCAACTCAGGCGATGAAAGACAGGCTGGACGCATGTAAAAAAGGAAAATCGAAACGATAATCCATAAGCCGCACTCAAAGTAGCAATAGGCAGCGCTCCATAATACTCAAGCATTCGGTTGCGGAGCAGCAACAGTCATGACAGATCTTCTCGCAACACAGGACGTGCATCCATTTTGAAATAAACAAAACAGAAGTACGCCTGCGGCCAGAGCCAGCAATAAGTGAAATCCACCAAAAAGGCTGGAAAAAAATCGAATGAAAAAATGCCGGGAATGCACCAAATATAGTTTGAAAGGAAGACACCAGGCCACTTCTAACAACTTTAAAAAAGTGCTCCGGCCCTGTGGTGGGGGATGCATTAAAGATGGTGTGAATTAACTCACCGAAATGCAAGGGCAAATCAGTATTTATTAAAGCATGCACCTCTGTGCGGGTGTTTGCAACGTGAAGGACAAATGTTTCACGAGCAGATGTGAGGGCGACTTCTTTTTGGGACAATAGAGCTCTTATACGGCTCATCTTGTTGAACTCTGCTTTCAAGGTCGGAATCGTTGGCCAGATGGAAACATCAAGCTTCCCATGTGGAGGAGGGAACATTACATTTTTACGCGCTCACTGACTGTAACCACATAAGCAATTCCGGCAACCATCCCACAACAATCCTCATCATTTATAAGCAAATAACTCCTGTTTGCCAGCAATGTGAATGTCAGTATGATAGCAGGTGCTGGTGTGCCTTTCAAAATACAGGCTAAATTTGGCTCGTTCTGATTACAAGAGCCATCTAATTGGAAATGTCTACACATTGAGTGATCTGGTGTCGTAGTGCAATCCTCACCATTTATGTAAACCTCTTTTCCCTCCCTAAGGCACCTATAGGTAAAAGGTAATGACCAAGCTTCATGAAGATAAGCGGTGCCCAGAGGTTCATATCTGCCAATTGCATAGTACTTCATACAGGCCTCGAACTTGAAAAGAGGAAAAGGTAGAGTTATTAACCTGTGGATAAGCCACGTTGCCGAATTGGTCTCAGCTACAGAAAATGGTAACTGTTCTAAATTTTCAATGTGTAACATAGAAAAAGTTGCATCTTTCATTGACATAAAACGTTGTTTTTCAGTCAAATTAAACGGGGCAAATAATGATGACGTATTCATGTAGTGCCATTGCACTTTTCCAGCTTTCAGAGTTTGCAAAGTCCATGCAAACTGCATTATAGAACGCAATTGATTTTGACCATGGTACAATACAGACACTTCATCTTGCACAATATCAACAACAGATGACACAATATTATCTAACGTGTAAATGCGGGAATAAAGCGTGTTAATGCTGTTATCTACAACTGCTAGCACTTCCTCTAAATTCACCTGATCTATAGCTCTAATGCTGGAAGCCGCCTCAATTTGGGACCGTTTCCAGACCTCGTTGTGAAAAGCATATATCCATCTTTTAGATCTACCCGAAGCTGGGCCTTTTACTAAAGCATTCAGATCAACATCGTCAGTCAATTAAGATAAATGCAGCTTAACTGACCCCAAAGTGGAATGTTTGAGCCAACTCTGACATAATTTACCTACAGAATAGGTAGTCACAGAATGGTAACTTTCAAAACGAGGATCCACCCTGACCTGCGTGTAGCCTGGAGCTAAACCCAGAAAACGATGCTGGCATGAATCAGCACTTCTGTGCCACAGCAACCAACCCTTAGGATCCAAACTGGATATATTAAAGGAAGAATTCAGTAACATGGTCTGTAATTCTCTGATGGATAATTTGGTATGATTATTCCAACCGGAATATTCTTCCAATTCCGGAAAATAAGGGGCATTTAATTTTTTGATAGTAGCCAATCCAAAGCATGTCGTTTGCGAAATTGTAGAATTAAAAAACAACATATGGTTTGGGATGAGACATGCACTATGCAAAGCCTCAGTGCCTTGCCCTTACCAACTTTTAGAACCTCAAACAGATTTAAGATCAATAGTATATTTCCACAGCCCGTAGCCCCCAATAGCCAATTGGTCTAAAAAGGACTTGGAATACAATCATTTTGTGTGGGTAAGTCTTACCTTGGAAGTGGACTTTTTAGTCATTTTAAAATAAAATGCATTGGGATTTGACTGATTAAAATCAGTTAAATAAGGGTACCTCTTTAAAAAAGAAGTGGAGCTGCCTTGTACAGGAGCGGGGCAATGCTCCCACTGGGTATAATTAAAAGTATTCCTCCTGGTGTTTGCTTCATGCAGGTAGTGATTGCCAAAATGTTGATAACAAAACAAATCACCATAATTTGCAGGATCTAAATACACATCTTCAGCATCAAAGGAAGCATAATATTTCAAATCCGAAATCAAAGCTTTAACGGCCTGAACATCCCAATCATCAGAATGTATATTTGTTTAATTACATCCCCCATAGAAACTCTTAGGACGTTTGGGACATTTAGAACCTCAGTGGGCCCATGGATTTGAAATCTAACAGCATCCCACACATTCCCATCTAAGACGGGCCAAGCTGTAATATTAACAAAAGCCAGTTCCCTCTTCAATCTGTGTGATGAGGAATGGGGAGCCAATGTTCCATTAATATGTCGAATGCATGTTCTTTCTTCCACATAGTGTCCGTTGACAAGGCGGAAACAATACACCACAAATCCAATAGACATGAACAGGTAAATTGAAAAAAGCACCTACCAAATGTAGGTCCAAGGAGGAATCAAAAAATGTGTTTTAAACTGTGTTGCAAGAACATATATCTTGGAAGGGGTCTTTGATGTGTGAGAGTCAGTGTCAAATGAAAATCTGGATTCTGTAGCCAAACAAGTTTGCAAATCAGGCATCGATAAGTCAGTGGGGTAAGTAAATTCAGTCTCATCAAGGTGAGCACCAGTTAACAAGCTCAATAAAGGACTTGAAACTGCAGGCAGCATCTCGAGTGTAACATCAGGCCTGGAGTTAAAAGCCAGGGCCAAAACAGAATTTCTCAATCGATGGACATGAGACTGCCGGAGTCATACTAAGAAGAATCAGCCACTCTGGTAGTTTGACATCAGCAATGGAGATGTACCTCTGTTCTTTACGACATGGAAGTGGTCGTAAAATGACTGTTCTTGTGCCCTTCACGCCAAGAACTGGAGCTCGATGTGAGGGACCAAATTCTTTCTGGTTTTCGATCTTCTCACGAACCAGTTCTCCAACTTGGGGTAGCCAGCCAACTACCGGGATCTGCAACGCCTCATCAGACGTGGATGGCAAGTGTGCCTTTTCAAGACTGTCTCTTGTAGATTCTGTAAAACATGACAATGTTCATCTACGTCAAAGGGGGCAGCAACTGCCGCCTTGTCTAGACCGTCAAGGTCCGGGACGAACATTTTGACACCAAAGAGCATTTCGTATGGGGTCCGCCCACCCAGAGACCTTCTAGGGAGATTATTAAGGGCACTCTGCATGCCATTGAGGTGGGCCAGCCAGTTCCTGCCAGTGCCTACAACTCAAGCTGTCAAAGACTGCTTACAATCTTGGTTCATTCGTTCCACTACACTATTACCCTCAGGTCTGTATGGAGACCAAAATTTGACTTGGACCCCCCACAAAGTCATGGCATCCTTATACGCCTTAAGGGCGAAAGCCGGACCCTGATCCGAATGGAAGGTACCACAGGCAAAAATCCCTACAAAGACACACAAGTCTCTTATGACAGTTTGTCAATCAGCGCTGCGGTGTGGCCACTCCCACACAAAGCGTGTGCATGAATCAACTGCTACTAAGATGTACTTATACGCAGTATCAAAAGAAAAAGGACCGCAGTGATCTAAGTAAACACAACCAAGTGGCTTATTAGAAATGTGCAACTGTGTCTGGGGCAGACGCGCAGCAGTCGAAGGTTTAATCTGCTGGCAAATGTCACACTGAAGGACATAATCATGCATCTGTTTGTACAGTCCCCGCCACCAGAAACGTTGTTATAACTGAGATGCAGTAGCCGAAACGCCTGCATGCGCAGACGCAACACCCTCATGGGCAGCTGTAATCAGTGTGGACCTGCAGTCCGCGTTAGGAATTAACCTTTCACCAACGTCCGGTATTTTCACATAAGGAACTTTATCAGGACTTAAGTGGTATGAATACTTTGAAGGGAACCCCTTAGGATATTTACTTCTATCTCAGTTGCGGCTACAGCTGCCAAGATATCATCATCAATCTTACTCTTGGAACGTGTAACTGCTGCAACTAAATATGTTGATACTGCTGATTTCGCGGCCTCATCGGCCGAAGAATTACCAACAGCATGAAACTCCCATGCACTGATGACCGAGAGTGTGAATTACATACACTAGTGGCAACTGCTCTTTAAGCTCAGTCACTCGGACCCAGATCATTTTATGTTTTATTGTGCTACCTTTGGAGTCACGGAAATCATTCTGAAACCAAAAGAACAGGTTTTCGTTGTAAGACTGGACACAGTAGTAAGAATCCCTCACAACCAGAGTTGTCACACTAGGATCAGCGTACTCCAATGCAAGCATCAGAGCACGGAGCTCTGCCAATTGTGCGGTACAGTCCCCTAAAGTCTGTGTGTGCACAACCTTGAACTTGAATTCATCATTCATCATGGTACCCACCAAAATGGCGCAAGTTGAGATGTATGCGTGCTTAGACCCATGCGCAACTTGCACTGAACAATCAGTGTAAATGATACAATGGAAATCCTCCAAAGGTCACATAGTCAATGGCGCAGGATGAACAAACTCGTACTGTAAAATCTCCTGTAACTGCAAGGAGGCTTCAAAAATAAACGTGACATCCGGAGACGTCAATGATGCAGCCCATTGTATCCACCGGGGGTGCAAAGCTTTAGAATTTGGTACACTGGCTTTCGTCACTGCCTCTAGTGCAGGATAAGGGGTAATAACCAACATGCGTTTTCCCTGCGAAAGTGCATGTTCCTTAAGAATCGCCATTTGCACTGCTGTCAAAACTTTTATCACAGTGGAAAATCGCATTTCAGCCGAAGTGTACAAGTGTGACTTGTAAGCGATAGGCACTGTGTCACTTTCGTTAAAAGTAAGGTAAGTGAAACCCACCGCCCCAGGGATGATTCTTATCACCAGGTTGGTGTGGTTATCACGAGTCAGTAAGAATTTAGATTCTAGAAGATCTGCCTGCAAAGATTGCAAAATGGCTGAATGTTCTGGCAGCCAGCACGATTTGGTAAAAGTAGGTTGTATCAAAGCATACAAAGGCTTGATACGCTAGGCATATTCGGGAATGTAAGTACGCCCAAAATTTTAAAATCCCAGCAAGGACTGTAACTTTTTCAGTTTTGTAGGAGCACGCAACTGTGCGCATTTCTCCAAGAAGTGAGGAGCCAATCCTCAACCTTCATTGTTGTGCTCGTAGCCCAGGAACAGCACTGTGTACTCTGCAGTGTGAGACTTTTCAAAGTTGAATTTGTAACCGAAGTCCGCAAAGTTACAAATTATGCGGTCTACGTGACACAGATGCGCCCAAAATCGTCGTCTGTGAGATAAATGTCATCCACATACAAATACGCACCTGGGCGACTCTCTCCAAGAGAGACAATACGGGCCGCAAACACACCTGGACTATTTTTATAGCCCATAGCCAAGCGTTTAAATTGGCATTGTTTGCCGCCATAGGTAAAACTGGCCTTTGGGAACTTAGACCATCCAAATTGTGGGCAAAAAAAACGTTGGATATGTCAAGGGTGTTTATAAACCGTTTTCGCACAAGACCATCCACTAGAGCAGAGCCGTGGGTATTCTGTACTGCACAGGTACGGCAATGCGAGTTCAAATGCCGGCAATCCAATACCAAACGGTACAAACCGTCTGGCTTGGTCACAGTAAAAAGTGGGTTATTCATCGGTGACACACAAGTTTCAATTACACCTCGATACTCCAATTGTTCAAGGATTTCCGCAACGGAAGCCTTAGCTTCACGTTGTATGTGATATTGAGGTTGAGGCTGTGGCAGAGACCGTAAGGGAATCTCGTGATCTGGGGAAAATTTATCCCAACCACAGTGCGTACGGTACAGAGCCGGTGCAAGGGCCTTAGGCCACTCTTCCGCAAAATTCAGCGCATGCTCCTTCGAGACTGTGTGCGCGAAACTAGGGAGGATCAACTCCTCCCCTCTCGGAGCCGCGAGAACAAAAGGTGGGGGCCAGTCAGCCTCCGCTAACAAAATGTCATAGGTAGTTGTAAGATTTTCCCAAAATACCCCGTTTATGGTACGTTGTATGTCACCTTCAATTAAAAGGACTGTTTCATAAAGTCTATCAGGGGGAGCGACTCTGTTATCAGCTGTCTCCATAACAACATATCAGTCAGTCGCTGTCACCTTCAGTAGTGGACGCAGGGCCTCTCGCGCTATGGTAATCTCCGCCGCGCTGTCCAACAACGTCAGCGCCCATGTCTGATCCCGAAGCTGCATTCTCACTATCTGTGGCACATCTCGCTGTTAAAGCGGCAACTTTCTTCTTCTGAAACTGGGGTCTTTTCAGTGTTGACTCGTCCTGCTTGCCTTTACCGTCTTTCGGGCGGGGCTGGTCGCGTCCCTGGCCTCCCCGACCTCTGCTGCCGCCTCCTCCACCACCGGTTGATGAGGCCGATGAGTCCTGAAAAGAACGAGGAGAGCGTTGTTCAGAAACCTGAAAACGATCAGGTGATTTTATCGTTGCGTGATCGAGCAAGTCATAAACACGTTCTGTAGACTTAGGCACAGGAGATGCAGGATGTGACCCCCAGTTGACCGTCCTGATTCCCTCAGAAGCGGTCGCTCCTCTCTGCTCCCTGGTGTGATCTGCGCTCGTGGTATCGTAGCGCTATACTTCCAATTTGCTGTGTGCTTGCTCGCATTGCTCCCATTATTCCCAGTGCCTGATCGCCTCGCATATTTGCATATTAGCGATATATTTCGAAAGTGCGCTTTGACGCGATTTGCATTGCCATTAATATTTCATTTGCCTGTATCTACCATTTGTGCCTGACTGTGCCGGTGCCACTAGCGTTTTCGTCGCGTTTAACTACTGTGTGCCCCAATCCTGTTTCGCGTTTGGCTTGCAGCCATTTTGTTGTTTGTTTGTTGTTGTGCCTCCCTGCCCGGCCCCCCACCACGCTCCCGCCTCCCAGCTACTCCTCCCTCGCCCCTCCACTATCCACATATGACAGATGCCTTTACGCGCAGCGTTCACGCGCAGCGGTCGCGCCCCATGCGCGCCGAAGGTGCGCCAAAGGTAAGCCCGTCTACGCCCGTCCGCGCCTGGACCGCGCCCAGCGCCAGACCCCCTGGCCCCCACAAAATACATTCCACCCGCATAACGTACGACGCCGCAACGCTCTCAACACTTTTACAACGCCTCAGTAACATCGGAATACAAGGAAAAGCACTTGAATGGATCACCTCGTTCCTCACCGGAAGAACCCAGAGAGTCCGCCTTCCACCATTCAAGTCCGAGGCCACTGAAGTCATCTGTGGCGTACCACAAGGATCCTCACTCAGCCCCACCCTCTTCAACGTATACATGAGCCCCCTCGCGGCCATCGCCCGCCAACACAACCTCAACATCATCTCTTACGCGGACGACACTCAACTAATCCTGTCTCTCACCAATGACCCCAGCTCCGCCAAAACTAACCTACACGAAGGAATGAAAGAAGTTGCCGAATGGATGAAACACAGCCGTCTGAAACTGAACTCAGATAAAACAGAAGTCCTCATCTTAGGTACATCCCCCTCTGCATGGGACGACTCTTGGTGGCCGGAAGCCCTTGGGAAAGCGCCCATCCCGACAGACCACGCACGGAACCTAGGCGTCATCCTGGATTCTTCACTCTCAATGAACAGACAAGTCAGCGCCGTATCCTCATCCTGCTTCAACATTCTTCGCATGCTCAAAAAACATTTCGCTGGATCCCCACCGAAACCAGGAAAACAGTCATCCACGCTCTGGTCACGAGCCGACTGGACTACGGAAACACCCTCTACGCAGGTACTACCGCTAAACTCCAAAAGAAACTCCAACGTATCCAAAACGCCTCAGCCAGGATCATATTAGACATCCCGCGCAACGAACACATCTCTGGTCACCTGAAAGCCCTCCACTGGCTACCCGTCAATAAGAGAATCACTTTCCGACTGCTAACCCACGCACACAAATCACTCTACGACATCGGACCAGAATGCCTCAACTCACGACTGTCCTTCTACACCCCCTCCCGCCAACTACGTTCTTCCAGCCAAGCCCTCGCCACTGTACCTCGCATCAACAAGACCACCATGGGAGGCAGATCCTTCTCATACCTGGCTGCTAGAACATGGAACTCACTCCCCACTTACCTTCGCCTTACCCAGAACCACCTAGCATTCAGAAAGCAACTTAAAACGTGGATATTTGACAAGTAATCCTCCTCTCCTTCCTAAGCGCCTTGAGACCCTCTGGGTATGTAGTGCGCTATATAAATTCTTTGACTTGACTTGACTTAACCCCGGCCGCACGCCACAATGCTACCAAGCTGCCCCAGGACACACCCATGGACCCTTCACCTGCCACTCCTGCAGGTTCAACTACATCAGGACCCACACCAAATCCACAAACCCCAAACAGAGCTCCGACACTAACCACCTAAAGTGCATCCTGCTCAACACCCGCTCGGTCCACAGACACGCCATTGAACTCTGGAACCTACTAGACACTAAATCGCCGGATGTCGCCTTCCTTACAGAAACCTGGATGAACGCCTCATCAGCTCCTGACATCGCCATAGCCATCCCGGACGGCTACAAGATCATCCGAAAGGACCGCACCAACCAAACAGGAGGAGGCATCGCCATCGTCCATAAGAACACCATCCGCATCACGACCAGCTCAGACGATGACCTTGCTACCGCCGAACACCTTCACTTCCAGATCCACACCGACCCCAAGACCACACTCAGAGGCACCCTCATCTACAGACCACCAGGACCCCGCACACAATTCAGCGAAGACATCACCGATTTCATCAGCCCACACGCCCTCCCCTCCGAGGACTACATTCTACTTGGAGACCTCAACTTCCACCTGGAAAAGAACAACGACAGCAACACCACCACCCTTCTGGACAACCTGACCAACCTCGGTCTCAAACAACTTGTCAATACCCCCACCCACTATGCAGGACACACGCTCAACCCAATCTTCACCTCCAGCAAGCACATCTCCTTCAATCACACCACAGCTCTCCACTGGACTGACCACAGCTGCGTTCACTTCAACTACAAAAAGACCACGACCCACAACCCCCCTCAACCTATTCCCCGAAGAAACTGGAACAAAATTACCACCGACCAGCTCTTCACATCGCTTCACCAAAACCCTTTCGCCATATCATCGGACCCAAACCAAGCAGCCACCAACCTCACACAATGGATCACCCACAGCGCAGACGAACTAGCACCCTTGAAAAACCATCAAATCAAGCAAGGTAGCAAAAAAGCCCCCTGGTTCAACGATGACCGTAAGAAATCCAAGAAGCTCTGTCGAACCCTCGAGAAAGCCTGGAGAAAAAACCCAACCACTGACAACCTGACCACCTTCAAGAACGCCACCCGCAAACACCACCAACTGATCTGATCCACCAAGAAATCAGCATTCAAGGATCGTCTTGACAACAACGCTCAAAACAGCAAGGAACTATTCAACATCGTCAAAGAATTTACCAACCCCACCGCCGGCACCAACGACATCACTCCCTCCCAAGACCTCTGCGACTCCCTAGCCTCATTCTTCCACCACAAAATCGCCGACATACATAACAGCTTTGGAAACCAGTCCGAAGACCAGTCCACTCCACCCACTTCCGAACCAAAACCGCCCTCTAACATCCTCTGTGACTGGAACCCAATCACCACTGAAGACACCATCCGCCGGAAAGCTGGAAACATGCCGAACTTAGCGCCCTTCTAAAGAAACCCACAGCAGACCCCACTGAACTTAAGAACTACCGTCCCATCTCGCTCCTCCCATTCCCTGCAAAAGTCATTGAGAAAGCCGTCAACAGTCAGCTCGCCGCCTACCTCGAATCCAACAAATCCCTCGTCCCCTCACAGTCTGGCTTCCGAGCCAAACACAGCACCGAAACCGCCCTCATCACAGCAACAGACGACATACGAACGCTACTGGATAACGGAGAAACAGCTGCCCTCATCTTACTTGACCTCCGCAGCCTTCGACACAGTATGTCATAGCACCCTCATACAACGACTTAGCAACGTCGGAATACAAGGAAAAGCATTGGACTGGATCATCTCGTTCCTCGCCGGAAGAACCCAGAGGGTCCGCCTCCCCCCTTTCAGATCAGAGGCCACCGAAGTCATCTGCGGCGTACCCCAAGGATCATCACTCAGTCCCACCCTCTTCAACATATACATGAGTCCCCTCACATCCATCGCACGCCACCACAACCTCAACATCATCTCCTACGCAGACGACACCCAGCTGATCCTCTCCCTCACCAAAGACCCAAACACCGCCAAAACCAACTTACACGAAGGAATGAAAGAAGTAGCCGAGTGGATGAAGAACAGCCGTTTAAAACTGAACTCGGACAAAACGGAAGTCCTCATCTTAGGTTCATCCCCCTCTGCCTAGGACGACTCATGGTGGCCACCGGCCCTGGGAACCGCACCCATACCTACGGACCACGCACGTAACCTGGGCTTCATCCTGGACTCCTCCCTCTCGATGACCAGACAAGTCAACGCCGTCTCATCATCATGCTTCAACATCCTACGCATGCTCAAAAAAATCTTCCGCTGGATCCCCACCGAAACAAAGACGGTCACCCACGCACTGGTCACAAGCCGACTGGATTACGGAAACACCCTTTACGCCGGAACCACAGCCAAACTACAGAAAAAACTCCAACGCATCCAAAACGCCTCAGCCAGACTCATACTGGACATCCCCCGTCAAGCTCACATTTCTGGTCACCTGAAAGACCTCCACTGGCTCCCCGTCAACAAGAGAATAACGTTCCGTCTCCTCACCCACGCACACAAAGCCCTCTACGACCTAGGACCTGAATGCCTCAACACGCGACTGTCCTTCTACACCCCCACCCGCCAACTACGACCGTCCAATCAAGCCCTCGCCGCAATTCCGCGCATCCATAGATCCACCATGGGGGGAAGATCCTTCTCCTACTTAGCGGCCAAGACCTGGAATTCTCTCCCCACCCACCTCCGCCTTACACAGAACCACCACTCCTTCAGAAAGCAACTAAAAACTTGGATATTCGATAAGTAAAGTACCCCCTCCCCAAGCGCCTTGAGACCCTCTGGGTGAGTAGTGCGCTATACAAATTTTCGAACTTGAACTTGAACTTGAACTTGTTGTTGTTGACCCTGTTTTGTGTTCTTCTGCCAATTTAGCTTTTTAGCCTTGGGCTGTTCGTCCGTTTCTCGCTTTTGCCTTTTGGGGTTGCTTTTTCTCCTTAGTAGAGAAAGGCTTGACACCCAAACTATTACGGCCCACTGTCTTATAAGCCGCCATAATAATTCTCGGTAACTGTCGGGGTTTATCGGCATCAGGAACAGCCTGCAAAGCATTAGACACCTGAAAGCTTACAGCATCTCCCTTGACATTCACAAGTAGGAGATCAGAAACTACGTCAAAAGCATAGCCTCATTCCCAATTCAACCGCTGCCTCAGGTCCGTGCTCATCTTGAACACGTTTATTGACTGAGGGAAGGACGGTCATTGACGGAGTGCCGAAGCACCTCGTTTACACCGCTGCAAAAATCTTACCCCATGACTCAGTCACCAATCTCCGGTATCAAGTCTTTAGGCAAACTAATTGTTAGAATCCTGTGTTTTTCAACAGGAGTCGTGTTAGGAAATACTGCTTCCAGCTGGTCATATTTCTCGGCAAGCCAGAAAGGCATATCATCCTTATCCTGGGGACACTTGCCCATTACTGTATTAACCATTACAGGACTAAGTTTCATTCCGCTCGGTCCGGCTGGAAGCGCCGCAACACCTGGGGCCCCGCCCGGTAGATTGCGGGTAATGTATTGTACTAACGACCTAATAACGCTAATCGCAACTGTATGTAGGCGTCTTAGATCTGCAAGGGGACACGCTCCTGCTTGAGGTTGCGGTTTTCATCCAGCCAAAACAGGCCAAGTAGCGCCTGGCATGGACAAAGGACCTAACCTTGTTATGGTTAAAGAGTGGGGTAGGACACCATTAAACCAAACTCTGTCCTGCCGAGTATTAACAGGAACTTCCTGTGTCCTATAAGGAACATATTCCGCGGGCACGGTTGTGTGAGTATACGTGTGGAACAAACCAGTATTTGCGTTCACAGCAGGGAAGGTCACCCACAAGTAAAAAATCTCAAAAGGTTAAGCCACTTCCGCACTCACAACCATGATAACTGCCATGCCCTCCAGGGCGACGTTATAAGTCTGCAAATGATTGCGGACGGCAATGCTAATATGCTGTGGTATGTCAACGTCACCCATAACAACCCAGTAGGAAAGTGGTACAATGAAGAACCTATGTAGCACAACTGGGTAGCAATTCAAAAGTAAACAGTTTGAAAAGATTCAAGCTTGAAAAGACTTATGTAACTATAGGTAGGTTTGTCCGACACCACTGTTAGCCGGAAACAATAGTGAAGGGGTTAAGGACGGAATGAAGCACTACTTAAGCGTCATGTAATAAGACCACCAATGGTTGGGAGCCATGTAGCAGGGATTCTGCTCCTACACAGAAATGTGCATAGAGACTTGGAACCTCCGTGAATTAGGGTGTGCCAAAAATCACCTTAGTAGCCAAAATCCCCTACCAGACTAGCAATCAGTGTCTCATTGGTTCTTCCATACCCCCAATGATTAGACAACCCAGAACATGGAACTTAGAATACCTCAGGCAATGTGGAACACATGAACACTCTTTCGTTATACACTCATACTAGTCCATAACAGGGAGTAAATGATGACACGTGCAAGTTTGAAATATATATTTCTAAGGCTGTGTTCTCAAGCGCAGTATCTTAACTAATACAAGCAGACCTATTATAAGCAACAAGATTATCAGCATAAAAGCAATGTCAAGCGCACACAACCTAAATCAGTTTATAAATTGAGTCTTGTTATCATTCAATAAAAAGGATAAGATCCAACTCCAATGTTTTTAACCTATTAGGTGTTTATTGTTCCGGTGTGAGTATTTGTTTCACAAGAAAACCAGCCAACACGTGTTTCGTCAAAACCGGGGTAAACCTGTGACTCTTCAGGGCTGGGGATATAAAGTAGAAAATGAAACAGTGGTGAGTAAGGGTCATATTGTGACGGGGGAGTGGGTTGGGAGGCCAGTGTAGGGGACGTGAAGGGTGGGGATGATTGGCTCAAGGCCTATCTTGGAGACGTGGAGACCTACAAAGGGAGTTTGGAGATGGACATGGTGTGAGTTTGAAGATTGCAAGAACACCCAAGTGGGACATCAATGAAAAGTGAGTGGTGTAAGTGTGGTGGTGAGCTGCTGTTAACATTATTATACATTCAAAATGCAGCGACGTAAGCAAAAAACCCACATGGTGAGTGTCATGTGGGGAAAATGTGACAAGCTGAAAATCGGACAAGTATGCAAAATACGTTCGAATATATCCTGGGGACTAAAAGGGAGAGAACATGGAGAATACAAATCATCAATTGTTTACATTGCTACGGTATAGGTGGTATGTGGCATGCAGTGCCTCTACATACTTAGTGTTCAAAATTGTGACAAGCTGAAAATCACAGGCAACTAAGTATGCAAAATACAAACGAAATTATCCTGGGAAATAAAAGGGAGAAAACATAGAACAAAACAAATCAATTGTTTACATTGCTAAGGTATGGGTGGTATGTGGCGTGCAATGTCTCTACACGCTTGATGTTCAAATATCATTGTACTTTTACAGTATGTACATTGGATACGTTACGTCGAACAAACGAGAAAGTACTGATCATATTGATCCCAAGAAGTGGTGGTGGAGTTTATCAATTAAGGAGAAAGAATGGAACGAGAGACTGCACTGTCTACATATGCACAATCATAACAAAACGTGACAGCAATGTTGCTGGATACTTTCTTAATCTCAATTAGTACATTATAACTAGGTTTAGCCATCCTAGTGTTATATATGTGTTACTGTAAAATGTGCTTAGTGATGTCCTAAGATATGCGAGGAGGGTTCGTGATCATAAAATGGCGGTGAGTGTTGCAACAATAGCGTTTAGCAAATCACAGTACTAGATCTTAAAAAAATGGAGCTGACATACCTGTGGAGTTTTAGGATGAGAGCGGTGTCTGTAGAAGGGGGGGAAATAGTAGGGGTATTAATGTAAATCGTAAAAGGAGACTGATAGGAAGGGAAGTAAATGAGTGTAATGCAGCGATTTATCAATAATGAAGGCTAGACTCACCGTCTGACCGGTGATAATTCCAACCCGGTCCTAATCGGGTGTAAACCAAGGAAGACGCGAGAAGGAAGTGCTTCTGATACGTCTAGGTGGCGTGTTAAAGGTGGAAAATTCTGCCGCCGGGTGCGCGGACGGATCGAGCAGGGAAGCAAATCCGCTTGCCCTCGCTTGTGAACTGTAGTAAGAATAAAGTAAAAACAGACGGGCAGTAAGCTGGAGTCCGAACTGGACAGGGGTCTATATGAGAGGTTTGGGATGCATAGCATCTCTGGTAACCTCAAAGCATTATCTTGCTGATTATCTTACCTTCTGGCCGTCGTAAAGAGGTGAGACGAAGTCCGTTGGTGCTCGGGTATGTGAGACAAATGTGGGTCGCTACTGGCTTGCTCACTGACATCTTATGCTCCTTGATCAATGCCCCCGAGATACGCCTTAGCTTTAAGTTCTATCTCCTAATTTGGGGTCTCCAGGTAAGATCATCTGAGAGAGTGACACCCAAATATTTGAAGGTGCTCACTCTTTCTAGTAGTTTTCCCTCTAAGAAGATCTTCCCTTTAAAGGATCAGTGGGGATTAATCATTAATAACTTAGTCTTTGCAGTGTTTATCTCAAGCCCTCTTAGTGCGCAGAAAGACTCAAAACTTTTTAAAAGAGTTTGCAGGCCACTTGGGGTCTTGGAGACTATCAACGTATTGTCAGCAAAGAGCAAGGTTGTCACCTTGACCCCTCCCCAAGTCGGCGCATCAGCTGGACTCTCAGCAAGGAACTGAACCATTCCATTATTAAAAAGTGAGAAAAGGATATGAGCCAT
This sequence comes from Lissotriton vulgaris, assembly GCF_964263255.1. NCBI lineage: Eukaryota > Metazoa > Chordata > Amphibia > Caudata > Salamandridae > Lissotriton > Lissotriton vulgaris. The sequence goes on along the minus strand of NC_141685.1, from coordinate 1,346,539,654 downwards.
TACACATCCTTGTCTGACACCTCGGTCTACCCTGATTGGGTCTGACAACTGGCCTTGGTCTCCCCATTGCACCCTTGCATAGTTATTCTTGTGCAAATGAGTGATCAGTGATAGAATTTCTAGTGGAAGGCACATCTCCTTCAGAACATTCCATAGTTTATGTCTAGGGATAAGGTCAAAAGCAGACCGTAAATCAATAAAGGCCACATATAAACTTCAGTTAGAAAGTGTCATTGTCTTCCATGATAGAAGTAGGAAGCGAAAGACCTGATCGGCAGTACTAACTTTCTGTCTGAACCAGACTTGGAAGGGAGTTAGAATTTCTTAACCTCTGTCCAAGTGTGAACTTTCATGAGAAGCGCTCGGGCAAAGACCTTTTGAGCCTGTCGATCAGGCGGATGGGTCTATAGTTTGTGGGAAGTGAACGATCACCCTTCTTAAACACTGGAATATCTTCAGCCCCTTTCCATGAAGGCGGAATTTCTGAGCCAGCGGCTATTCCATTAGCCATGCCAAGATGTATATTGACCAATTGTCGACGTCACTAAGGAATAGGTCACCAGGAATTGCGTCTGGCCCGTGGGCCTTTGATCTAATAATTGCATTAATACTAGATTGTATTTCCGCTAGGGTGAAGAACCTACCATGTACACAACTATCTCAGGCATCTGTGGGTCTTCATTAGCATTGGTAGGCTCTCCAGTATATAGAATGAAAAATGGCAATGCCATTCATCGACAGAGATATTGTTACTAAGTGATTGGGATCTATTTTCTTCCCCCCTTGTTACTAAAAGCCAGAAACGCTGTTAGTCTTTTTTTTTCACAGGCCTTGCAAATCACTGACCAGCGCTCCGCTTCCCACTCCTTTTTGGCCTTAAGAGTAGTTTTTTTATATGCTCGCCTTAATTCCCTGACTTGACTTACATTATTCAAACGGATTGCTGAGGTCAACTGGGTTCTGAGGTTCCTGCATGCTTGCGTAAACCATGCAAGATGTGATTTTGCACTTGAATTCTCTTTTTTCTGTTGTATTTTAAAGTAAATGACCATTAAGTTAGAAAATGTAGTACGGGAGTCAGCAACTTTTGCAGGATCACCCCTAGACTGGACATCAGTCTAGTGGTGACCTCCAGGTTGGTATTTGAGAGAGAACTTTTCCGGGTCCATTGCTACCCGCGCCCATTTGAGACGCCTACTATTGTTGGTAGGATGGCTCATCTTAGTTGCAAGAGTATCCTTAGAGAAATTAGGGCGTCTGGCCCAGGGAGAGACTAGAGTTGATTCTAGGAGGTTGTGATCAGTATCTGTGGTAAACCCTACCATCATATCAATAACTTTAGGCCATAGTTCTGCTCATATTAGTCGTCCGGTTAAAAGTGTTTGTCACCACGTTTCTTGTAGAAAGCAGATGTCCTGCTTTTTTATGTATTGGACACAATGTGCAAGTGCAAGTTTAGATGGAACCCCAGCTACGTTCCAAGACAATAGAGAGACTGTAGTCCTCTGATCTATGCTATCCATAGGTACAGGGTTTGCACACTCTTCTGAATCACCTCCCTGATATCCCATTCTGTGTGTCTCGGAACTACCACCCTCGTTGCGGCAACTGATTACGGCCAGGTTCACTTTGCTGGTTAACGAATCCTGGACAGTTGCTGTGAGCAGGGTTAAAGGATCAGAATAAATTATTCCAGAAACACAGGGAATTGGGGTAGGGGGACGAGCTATAGAATCTAATTGCAAAGTTGAATGAGCAAGTCAGTCATTTGCATCAAGATTTGAACCAGATGTTTGTTGGTGAGTCAGATTATGGGTGGTTAACCATGGTAGACGCATTTGAGGGCAATACTTCATCCGAATCCCTGTACAAGAGGAAGTATTAAACCTAGCTTCTAACGCAATCAAGTCATGAACAATGTTTGCATTCCTAAAAAGTAGCTCTATACAATCAGCGGGGAATTAGTACCATGGATCCTTTTGGCCCCACAAATGCCCTCCCTAATTACTGATCGGCAGACTCTCACATGGCTTAACTAGTGTATGCTTTTGTTATTAAGGGAATCTTAATTTTCATGCCTTGTAGAATATGGCAGTCTGGGGACATTGATAAAAAAGATACTCTTAGGTGGTCCATGTGATGTCAGTTGCCCACTAGATATATTTTGAAAAGGGTTATTGCCGGCACAGGGGGCATCGGGAAGTCACTATATGGCAGCTGGACTGGAGTTCGCCTGTGAGTTATATTTGTATGCAACTCAGTGACTGAGCAGGGGTTCTGAAGAGTTCTTACGGATGGACTTAGATCAGCATTACCTAAAGGAGGAGTGGAAGAGCTAGCAGTGGTAAAAGTGCTGGCCGAACATTCGTTAGGAAACTGCTTAGGCAATTGGATTCCATTATCACCTTTATTTACTAGCAATTTTATTTGTCATGTCCGCTCTTGTACTGTTGTTTTTTTAGAGCATCTATCTCGGATCTCAAGTCAGCCATAGTCTTACGTGGATCTTGAGCCTGGTTAGTGGTCGTTGTCTCGCTTAATGACCATGTTGAAATATCACCGGGGCCATGGTCAGCTCTTATTTCCTGATTCCCATTGTCTAGATTATGGCTTTTGCCTAATCCCATCTCCACTGCCCCTAATGGCTCACATATAGGCTGAAATGGAAGAAACCTATTAGAGAGGGTGAGGGGGTTACTAATAGCTGAGGCATAATCTCGAATCCTAACTAGGGGTTCAGAGTTTAGTGTCCCCTCTGTCTCAACTACCTCTACTCTATCTGCGTTGAGCTTGCCCTGCAATAGTGAGTGGTCAGTGGAGCAGTTCTTTGCACTGCGTGTTTTAGGCTTACTAAACATGGATGGGATAAGTCTATGCTGTCTGGACTTTTTGCTGCTAGTGAGGTGTGATGGACTAGAGGGGTCAGTGGTGAGACAGTTGGTGAAGAAAGAATGTCCTCTCATTCAACAAAGAGGTTGTCTATACGATCAAGAACACCTCCTGCCGACTTGCACGCTTTGGAGGTTTTGCTTACTTTAGTCTTTGGTTGTGACCCTCCATCCCCACTTTCAGGGTCTGTAGTGTGCTTTTTCCCCATGGCGTATTACAGTTGTTAATACCTAGCAAGCCTAAAGAATAGACCAAAATTACTCCCCAAAGTTCTTTTCTAGTCCACAATTAAAAAAGGGTAATTAGAGCTAGTACACCCAGCAAGTGGGTAAGAAGCACACAGATCCCAACCGCGATAAACAGGCAGCTCTTGTACTGATGCCAAATCCCTCAGTTGTTGTTTTGCATTTGTCACCCCGAGTGGGAATGGCATGCTCAGACGTGAGTCCCATGCTCTCCACAGCACTGGAGTCAAGCTATCCTGGCTGAAGACGGCTGATAGCCAGAAACCGGTCCTAGCATGCTTGATTCTGGTCCAGGAAAGACATGGCTTGGCAGTACGGGCTGGACTGTTCCCATGAGACACAGGGTCAAGGCTGATTTGCATATGGCCATGTCTGAACTGGGGTGGTGTGGAGTGCAAAAAAACAATGGATTTAGGCCCAGATCTCTGTACTGGGGTGAATGTATGACCTTGTTCTGCATTCTGTCCATCAATCGTTGTTTTGCATAAATCAGAATACAGCAAATGACAGCCAGATTCCCATCTACCCAGGGCATTAAGAAAAACTCCAATTAGCAAGTAAGCCATGTTCCGGTATTCAGATCTTTCCAGTCTACAATTGTTCTAATAGATAGCAATTAGTAGAGCCCAAGCATAGTCTCAATAATAGGTGCCAAAGCGAAGATGTAAACCAAGTGAAGATGGATTAAACTCGCAATTAGAAGGTCCACAAATCAAAATGGGGGTGGCTCTGCCCTGACTCTTTCTGGCAATGACGGGCCCGGGCGCGGCCCACGCGTGTCTCACGCTGCGGGAGTCTTACAGGTTTTTTAGCGCGAGATGGTATGCACGCTCCTCCCTCCTGGGAAGAGCAAGAGTCCTGGGACTTAGAGTCCCCTCCAAACAGGTAGACAGGCAGCAAAGTGGCGGTAGAAACCGGGCTAGTGCAGCGTACCCCTTAAATAGCACAATGAATGAGGTACTGCTGGAGTCAGGGACCATCTTCTGGGGCCTGGGGCTTCTGGAACATGCAGTCCCCGTTCAGTAAACAAAACAAAATGTCAATAATAGATTGTGTATCTGGTGATCTGACAAGAACTTTGATCCAACGACGTGCCAGGAAGCTATACTTCCATACTTGCTTTATCTGGCCAATCTAGCTTGCAATTCTCTTCTATTAAAGTTCATTTGGTGGCTGTTACTGCCTAGAGAAAATGTCCTCCACAAACCTCTTTTATCAAAGCCCCTGTTATGAAAGACTTCCTAGAGGGTATAAAGTGTTCACTCCAATACACTATCCCTACTCTTCTTGGGATTTGAACATAGTACTCTCACGTCTCATGGCATGTGTTTTTGAGCCCATCCATAAAGCCTCATTACAACACCTTTCATGGAAGGCTGCTTTCCTAGTAGCTATTGCGCCAGCGCATAGGGTTAGTGAGATTTAAACTTTGTGCTCACTAACCCCTTACAGCATTCCATTGCAGTAAGTTGGTTAGGAGGACTCATCTGAATTTCTTACCCAAAGTTGTTTCGGATTTTCACATTTACCAGTCCATTACTTTGCCTACTTTTTTCCAGCACCTTGCCACGCCAACAGAAAGAACTCTCCACACTTCAGATGTTAGACTGGTCTTAACATTGTATCTAAACAAAACTACAGACGCACGCAAGTCTAATCAATTGTTAGTAAACAATGGCCTTGTACGTACACGTTTTGCCTCGTTTGAACAGTCTATATCCAGGTGGATAGTTTCTTGTATTTTGTGATGCTACCTGAAAGCAAATAAAATTCTGTCAGGTAGACCAAAAGCTCATTCCACTAGAAGGAAAGCAGCTACAGCTGCTTTGATGAGGAATATTCATATTGAATAAATATGTAAAGCATCTACGTGGAACTTATTTCACACTTTTACCAGACACTATTGTTTAAACTCAAATGCAAGAATAGATGATCATGTATTTCTGATAGATACATCTGCCAGTGGATTCCTCACCTTGTGAATATCCCCTGCGCAGCAGCCAATCGGAAACTGTTGTAGCTCTCCACGCCGGCGAAGTCATGGACGACGTCACAGAGGGTACGACTCAGCTTGCGACCCCGCTGACGTCACTGGATCCATAATAGGGCCTCGTCGGCGTGATGACGTCAGTTCCCTTTTTTCTGCGCCGTCGACGCCAACGGTTTTCTGGGACTCTCTGTAGTTACATTGTTATTACTAGTGTTCTCGTCTGTTCTTCTTGTTTCCTTTCTAAGATGTCGGGAAGAAAGTCCGGTTTCAAGCCCTGCAGGGAGTGCGGGAAGCAAATGTCCATCACTGACCCGCATCAGGACTGTGTATGGTGTTTGTCTTCCGATCACGACATCGAAGAATGTGCGTGCTGCAAGAAGATGAACTCAAAGGCATTAAAGGAAAGGGAGGCAAAGTTGTTTATGGCCAAGATGAAGAAAAAGGAAAAGAAGGCGAGTAAAAGAAAATCAAGATCGAGGTTGAGGTCTTGTTCCGAATCCAGGTTTGGTTTAAAGTCTGCTTCGGGGCATTCGAAGTCAAAAAGACATAAGAAGAAGAAGCACTTTTCGAGGCGCCACTATGATAAAAAACCGGCGCCGAAGTCATCTTCTCGGCGTCGCAGAGATGTCGATCCTATGCATTCGGATCCGGCTTCACTGGTGAAGGTAGTGACTTCCGAAGTCGAGGTCTCTCGATCTCCGACGCCGGCTCCCTTGGATTCGATTCACCTATTGTGTTACGTTTTATAAAAGGTCTTACCAACAAATTCCCTCCAACTCCATTTATTGTGCCTCAATGGGACTTGAATCTTGTGTTAACTTATTTGATGGGTTCTCCCTTTGAACCCTTACACAATTGTCCCATGAGACTTCTGTCTTTTAAGACTGTTTTTCTTGTAGCAATTACCTCGGCAAGGAGGGTAAGTGAGCTTCAAGCTCTTAGTTCGAAACCCCCATTCCTGAACATTCATGCTGAGAGAATGGTACTCAGGACCAGGGCTTTTTTCTGCCTAAGGTGGTAACTCCCTTCCATCTGGGGCAGTCAATTACACTTCCTACCTTCTATCCTCCCCCTCACCCTTCCAAGGAGGAGGAGCGGCTTCACCGCCTAGATCCTAAGAGGGCGGTGAGTTTCTACCTCAATAGGACTAAAGACTATCGTGTGGACGACCAGCTTTTAATTGGATTTGCTGGCTGTAAAAAAGGAAAAGTGGTGCTCAAGCGCACGCTGTCGAGATGGATTATCCTGTATATAAAGATCTGCTACGCCCTGGCTGGTAAAGAACCTCCGAAGGGTATAAGGGCTCATTCTACTAGAGCAAAGTCTTCAACATCTGCTTTGGCTAGAGGTGTGCATGTAGAGGATATTTGTAGAGCCGCGACTTGGGCCTCCCTCCACACTTTTGCGAAGCATTACTGCTTAGATACCGAGGTGAGGAGGGACGGCCACTTTGCCCGCTCTGTCCTCCAGGATTTCTTGGTATAGCAGAGTGGACACCCTCCTCCGGGAGAGGGGACTGCTGTGGGACTCTATTCACAAGGTGAGGAATCCACTGGCAGATGTATCTATCAGAAGAACAAGTTACTTACCTTCGGTAACGCTTTTTCTGGTAGATACAGTATCTGCCTGTGGTTTCCTCACTGACCCACCGGCCTCCCCTTTGTCCACTCTTCTATACCTGCTAAGTGTATATTTGAAACATTTTTAATGGATGTATTTATATGTTCTTGCTTATTGCATTGATTTCACACTGTGTGTGCTGTTTTGAATGCTGTGTACTATGTATACTATTACTGTTTATGTTGGTCTGTCCGTGTGCCTCGGGGGCACGGAAAAAAGGGCGGAACTGACGTCATCACGCCGACGAGGCCCTATTATGATCCAGTGACGTCAGCGGGGTCGCGAGCGGAGTCGTACCCTCTGTGACGTCGTCCATGACCTCGCCGGCGTGGAGAGCTACAAAAGTTTCTGATTGGCTGCTGCGCAGGGGATATTCACAAGGTGAGGAATCCACAGGCAGATACTGTATCTACCAGAAAAAACGTTACCGAAGGTAAGTAACTTGTTAGTCAGGCTTCCCTGAGGAATCTCTTAGCATAGTTTTCTCTATGGATCACTTTTTTTTTTTCTTCCACCGCAGTTTGTAGGGATGAGCTTGCTACTCTATTCAGTGCTTATGATTCTCAATGGAGATGCCCTAAGGGAAAGAATGATTTTCTACCTGTAATCCAAGTTCTCTCTCAGGGGAATCTCTATTGAAATCATAAGCAACCCACCCTCCTCCCCCTGTGGAAGAGACAGACGATTAGTAGACATTCTGTTTACCTAACTAATAATACTGTTTGATTTGTAAAAGAAGAACCACTGCCACCTACTGGGCATGATGGGATACTGGTGAGCTGAGAGCTATTTAAGGCACAGTCTTTTTTTCATATCTGCAGAGCTGTAGCCTAGAACTTTACATTGTCCCTTCCTTTGGCTCCTATCTCTCTTGTACTGTCTAAACTCAATTGCACCAAAAGCCGCTACCACGAATAATCATTTACAACTATGAAAAGACTACAATGGAGGCAGAACTCTGCTGCCAGACTACTCCTACATGTAATGTCACAAGCCCACATCTCCCCTGCTTTGAAGGCCCTACATTGGTTACCGGTTGTCAGAAGATCCATATTCAAGCTGCTTTGTATCACCGGCTAAGCGTTGCATGAAACAGGGCCGCTCTTCATCCGGAATAAAATCACCAAATACATTTAACAAATGAATCTCCTCTCTAGATTGGCTCCTTGCCCACCTTACAAGCAAAAGTGTGAAAGGTGCCTTATTGTCTGAAACAAACTGGTACCAATTTGTGTGTCGGAGTAAACGAATAGGGCCAGCAATGTTAAACCTTCACCCACTCGCCTCTTTCATTGGGACTTGTGTGAAAAAGGCATAACTTCTGTCTAAAGAAAGAGTCCTCCATCACCACTTATCTCAAAGTGCTATTCCTCACTTTAGTGCCCAAGGCTTAGAAAGGAGCCTTTTAAAGAGGACTTGCTTCTAAAGTGGTGTTCATCTTTCCGACAAAGAATACATACCAGTGTCTTCATTCATTTGAGTGAAATACTGAAGCCTGCCCAGTAACATAGGATGTTATAATATACGGGTTGACCCAACAGTACTGGGACCTGGGTAGTCCGTAGTATATGAGGAGGGGTCCCAGTTGATACAATATCAAAAGCACAAACTCATAATTCATACACTAAACAATAAGAATCTTCATAAGAATAATTTAGAGAGATGCTATTTAATATACATCCTCATTTGAAAATTAATTACCATGTCTTCACAACAATACACTTTATGACATTTACTAATATGCCCAAGACAGGGGGGCGTGGGAAAGAAAGAAGGGTGAGAAGAGGGAAAAAATTGTGCAGGATAATGCAAAAAGTCAAATTAATCATAGGATAAGTACATAGTACGTGGTCTCATCCACATTTAACATTGAGTCCCACATTGGACATGTATACATTGTCATACATGTATTCATATACTCGAAAAAATCCTATCCCATTTTCAGCTTGCAAAGTCACAAATGATCCGTTGCTAACAGGTAGGAACAGAAAAGGGTGTGTCGACGTTTTTACCCCAGATAAGTAGGCGACGCTATTGCCCTACGGCGGGGTCTTCCTCAGGACAAGCAGTGGTGGGGTGTTGGGGCAGTGTAGAAGGGCACGGATCATTTGTGACTGTGCAAGCTGAAAATGGGATAGGATTTTTTCGAGTATATTTTATTTATTTATTTATTTATTTTTTACACTTATAGAGCGCACTGATACCGGTCGGCGTCCTGGCGCTAAAGTGATAGTTCCAGAGAAGCGAAAATCTAGGTACTTATTGGGAGAAAAGCCATGTTTTTAGATCCTTCCTGAATGCCAGGAGATTTGTATTAAGTTTGAGGGAGAGAGGGAGGGAGTTCCACGCCTTCGCAGCTCCCCTGACAAAGCTCCTTCCACCCCAGCGTGCCCTCTTGATTCGGGTGGTTTTAACCAGCCCCAGACTGGCCGACCTCAGTTGTCTACCTGGTCTATACCACTGAAAAAGATCTTGAAGAAACACTGGGCCAAGGCCATGCAGTGCCTTAAAGACAATGCAAAGGGCCTTGAACCTAATTCGTTTCCGTACCGGAAGCCAGTGCAGTTTATCCAACTCCTTAGAGACTGAGGAAAACTTGGGCAAACCCCCAATCAAGCGGGCAGCCGCATTTTGTAGAACTTGAAGCTTGTTGAGCACTCCCTGTTGTGCCTCGAGAAAAAGACTATTACAATAGTCAATGCGTGATAAAACGAGGGCAGTCACCACCGTCTTTCTACAGCCCTCAGGAAGGTACGGTAGAACCTTTCTGATAATTCTCAGAATGTAATGTACTGAGGAACTCAGCGCATTGACTTGGGGTTTAAAGGTGAGAAGGTTATCAATAACGACCCCCAAATTCTTCACCTTTGTAACAGGGATGGGAGGGGCCCCCATATCAGTGGGCCACCAGTTAGGGCTCCAAAGGTTGGTACTTGTGCCAAAAATGATCACCTCAGTCTTTGATGAGTTCAGTTTTAAACAGCTTTTAGCCATCCAAGAGCTGACTGCCGACATGCAATCCCGAAACCTGCCTGCCACCTCCCTCTCAGTCCCCGGGAGCACCGAGACCACAATCTGGGTGTCATCGGCGTATGATGTTAACTCAAACCCGCAGGATCTGATTACAGGGGCAAGAGCGGCTACGTAGATGTTGAATAAAGTGGGGCTTAGGGAGGATCCCTGCGGGACCCCCCCCCGGGAGCTCGAAAGGTCTTGATTCATATTCCCCCATGGCCACCACTTGTACCCGCTCAGTTAAAAAGGCCTCCAGGAGCTTGAGTGCTTGTCCGCGAACCCCGCAGCCCTCCAACCGATCAAGTAACAATGCATGGTGGACGGTATCGAAGGCTGCCGACAGGTCTAAAAGAATCAGCACTGCCTGGCCCCCTTCGTCAAGCACCTTCCGGATCTCCTCTGTGGACTTAATCAGAGCCGACTCAGTGCTGTGACCCTCTCTAAAACCATGTTGTGCTGCGTCTAAACCTTTAGAATTGCGCAGGAAAGAGCAGAGTTGGGAGTTCATAATTTTCTCAACCAGTTTCGCAGGCAGTGGCAACCTGGATATTGGTCTGTAGCTGTTGGGGTCCGCAATATCAAGGGAGGGCTTTTTGAGGAGCGGGCTGATTGAGGCCCGTTTCCAGATCGTAGGGAAATTGCCTTTTTCAAACATTAAGTTGAAAATCCCTGCCAGTTTATTCGCCATAGGGCCAACCGCCAGTTTAGCAATAGAGGTGGGGCAAGGATCGTAAGGTGAACCAGATTTGGTGGCTAGCAACAGTTTTGCTACTTCCTCTGCCTCCACAGGTATAAAGGCTGAGAAAGTAGCTCCAGTGGATCCCGCATGGGAAATCTTATGGGGAGTGTCATGGAGGCTCTGAGCCACCTGAGGTTCAAGAGAGGTAAATATCACCTGCACTTTGTTCTGAAAGAACTTTGCTAAGGACTCACATAGTTCTAGATTAGGCGGGACCATCACCGCCTTAGGAGAGGCCAGACTGGTGACAGTATCAACGAGTTCTTTTGAGGAGTTCTTAGCCATCTCAATACGCTCCGTAAAGTATGCCCTCTTAGCTTGCCTGATCTCATCTTTATAGGCCCTTTGGCCGGCTTTAAGCTTTTCCTTGTCATGCTCCGAATAGGTGGACCTCCAAATCCGTTCTAGCTTTTTGCATACTATTTTGGCATCTCTAAGGACGTCCGAGTACCAGGGGGCTGATGGCACTGACCTAGCGGGTCGACATCGTTTAGGGGGTGCCAACTTAAGGCAAGCATGATCAATCCAGTCTGTATATTCGGAAGAGGCTATGCTTACGTCTGTCGGTCGGGCCGGGTCGGAGGCCAGAAGCAGCTCCTCCAAGTCGTTTGCTTTGATGTTTTTCCATGGCCTGCACGTACTGCTGGTTTGCCCCTCACCTGTCACTGTTTTAGCCTGAGGAATAAGAATGGTGAACCGCACCACCCCATGGTCTGTCCAGGGTAGGGGTTCGGCTTTTTGGAACATAAGATCAGAGCTGTTGGTGAAGATTCCATCTAGAGTGTGGCCAGCCTGGTGGGTTGGCCCTACTACCGACTGGATCAAGCCCACTACCGACATTACGTCTAGTAAGGCCAAGGAATCTGAGTCGGCGGGATCTTCCAAATGGAAGTTAAAGTCCCCCAAGACAGTAAAGGAGTCAGCCCCAACCGCCTCCTCTAAGATACTGCCAACTGTTTCGAGAAAGCGGGACTTCGCCCCAGGGGGTCTGTAAAGCAGGCATCCCTTAAAGGAGTAGTGGTTGGAAAGATCCAGCTTAAACCCCAGGGCCTCACACGCCCCGGAGGAAGTTGAATGTATGACAATGTATGCATGTCCAATGTGGGACTCTATGTTAAATGTGGATGAGACCACGTACTATGTACTTATCCTATGATTAATTTGACTTTTTGCACTATCCTGCACAATTTTTTCCCTCTTCTCACCCTTCTTTCTTTCCCACGCCCCCCTGTCTTGGGCATATTAGTAAATGTCATAAAGTGTATTGTTGTGAAGACATGGTAATTAATTTTCAAATGAGGATGTATATTAAATAGCATCTCTCTAAATTATTCTTATGAAGTTTCTTATTGTTTAGTGTATGAATTATGAGTTTGTGCTTTTGATATTGTATCAACTTGGACCCCTTCTCCTATACCAGTAACATAGGAAGCAAAAAGAAAAAGGTCAAATGTAAAATAAGCGTTATTCTCAAAGTGTATGCAGCTCTAGCTAGTCCTTGATCTGCTACTTTGATGCATACAAGTAGCAATTCTAGACTATAGCTTTGTGAAACGAGCCTGATGCATTGCTTGTACATAAAAGGTGAAGGGCTGGACCTGGTAACTACCTATAAGTGTTTGGGTGTAATTCTGGACTCCAAGAACTCGTTTAAACCTCAATTTGACTCCTTACGAGGAAAGGGAACCATGACCTACTAGGCCATAAAATCTTTAAAGGCCAAACTCCCTGATCTAACTCTCAACCCTCTTCTCCAGATCCTGCGCGCAAAGTTACAGCCGCACTACTGGACATAGTTATAGCTAACTCATACAGGGCTATCTTTAACCTGCCAAGATACGTCTCGCCTGTAGGAAGGTGGATATCTGACTATGGTTGCCCCCAACTTTTTGCCTGGTGTTTTGCTGGTTTTTTCGACTTAGTTGACCTGGGACCCTGCTATTCAGGACCCCAGGCCCACTGCTCTCTCTGTAAAATGGATTCCATGTACCTTAGGTACATATCTAATTGGATAGTGAGTCACCTTATCAGTCCCTGTACAGTATACCTTAGGTATCCAGGGCATAGGTGTACCCAGGGCCTACCAGGGGCTGAAGCATGTATTATGCCACCCCTGGCTGGCCATACAAATCTGACACAACTGGCTGCACGACAGCTGGGGCAAGGTGGTGTAATCACCCTTTGCTTTAGATGTAGTATCTCTATATCTAACCCTAAAATGGACACATAGATTCCTATCAGTCACTCCTATGGCAGGCCTTATCAATCCTGAAGGCAGAGTGCTTGGAATTATGTGAGATGGTGCTCTGGCATGAGCTGAGCCCGTTTGCAGCTTGCGGAACCAAGTCCTAATAGCTGTTCCATGATAACGCGTAACATATACTCTTAAGTGCCTTATAATCCTCGCGGTTATTTACCAACTATGGTAACGCTTTATCAAAACATGTCGAGTAAGGTGTCATACGAATTGGAATACTAACCCCTCGCCAATTCTGGCGACGGGGTTAGCATTCCACCCTTCTAGAGGGACACGACATGTATGTAACTGTGAACCCCGGTTAAAGTTGACTCGAGCCTCAGCATCACAAAATGGATGCTGCCACCACAGACACAAGTCTGACCTCCTGCTGCTGGGAGTCCTTCCAGCGAGGAGAGCTCGGACAAAGGGTTTCCTGTCAGGGGCGGTGCTAGCACCATCTCAGACAGGATTTTGTGTATCCCAGGTAGGCAGGGCTGAGAGGAAGGTGACTGCAAGTGGCACCCCGGTGCTCACTGTGCATATGCCGGCTCAAACCAGTTCCAGGGGCACCCCAGCCCCTGAGCTGGGGAGAGACCGGATAAAGGAGAGGGGTGTAACCACCCCCCTCCTGGTCCCACCCATGGGCAGGACCTAGTCGCGTGCCAGCCCCTTTTCTTAGGATAAAGGTAGGAGCAGGCCCCCTTCCCAGATGAGGTAATCTTGAACTACTTTCCACGAAAGGAACTCTTGACATTCTCTGAAGACTCTCCCTTGTGGCTAAGGAGTAGCCACCCTGCACCAGCAGGCACCACCTAAGCGGTTGCGGTTTGCTGCACGTCCATCCTCCGGATCAAGACTGACAAGCTCAACGAGACCCGGATTCTCTGCCATCTCTGACCTCTACCTGCATCATCAGCCCAGCTGAGATTCGTGGGTGTGACGAGACCTGAGGGACCGGCCATCTTCAAAACCTGCACGACGCTTAACCAGCACGACCGCCTAGGGATCCTCGAGTGAGTGCACTGGGGTTTGAGAAGCCCCAACCCCGAGCAGCTCCAGCACCGAAGTCCAGCCCCCCAGCATCCACGAGATCTGCGTGGGGCCCTTCTGCTCTTCTGCTGCTTGCCACGTTGTCCGGTCACTTGCCCGTTGGCTAGTGACCCTCCTGACGACGTACCACGACGTTTTCACCGCTGGTATGGTTGCTCCAGACTGGCCCTTGCTCCCTTCCAAAAGAGGAGCACCCCGGACCCTCCTGGTCCACTCCAGACGCCATTTTGACTCCACTGCGTGGGCTTGCCTTTGCCAAGGCTTGTTGCTCCAATCCTGGTTTCAGCATCGCCAACAGCAGACACCATCGTGGGACAGCTCGCACCTCCAGCCTGGTCGCCGACAACGCCTCCTGGCCCGTGTGACTGCAGAGTCCAGCGTCGCCCACTCACCTGATCGTGGTGACCTCATCCGGTGCCATCCTGGTGCCCACACAATCACTGGCTAGTGATTAAGAACTGAGTCCCCTCTGCTTTCAGGTCGTCTCCATCACCGATCCAGCCTTGGATCACACGGAACATCTTCACTGGTCGCCTGCCAGCAACTTCTTCTTTCAGGCTCCATAGACTACGAGGATTCCCGACGTCTTTTGAACCCTATGCAGCCGCAGCCCCTGGGCTAGGTAACCCGAGCATTCTGGTGCTCCAACGCAGGTTCACTATCCAAGTGTCCAGATCCTTTTTCGTTTTTAGTCTATCTAGTCGGATTCGTCCGGAAACAGTAACTTTAGAATTGCTAGCATCCATAGACTTTGTCCCGCATCCCGCGTGAGAGTGCACACTCTGCACCCGAGTTCCCTAGGCCTCCTGCTCCTAACCTTAGAGTTCAGTAGTGTAGTCCTAGCGGTCCTGAAGCCTCTGGATCGTGTTACTCACCTGCTAGTATTTCGCATTCCACTTTTAGAGTATATGGTTTTTCGTGCCCCTCGGGCATTTGTGTAAATTGTGCAACTTGTAGTATTTTCGTAAGAGTTTTGTATTGTGCTTAGCTCCCTGACTCATAAAGAGTTCAGGGTAGACTTGTTATTAATAAATATCCTTTATTTTTCATAACAACTTGTGTGGTGTCCTTTCACTTGGTGTTCAAGGGGTATATGTGATGGTAAAACAGCTGGCTTAACACGCCCTCTAGAGTTTAGCCTGAAGACTGCTTTTGTCCACACTACTAGGATAGCTGGTCTATAAGGTTGACTTACAACCAATCATCAATAAGGGTCGTTTGGTATGATACACAGTGATCACTAGAATAGTGAGCACTATATATCAGGCCAACTTCTCACATCGCCTGCACAGATCCGGCTAGAATTCGGTATTCTTACACAAACACTAGAAAGGCGGAGTGCGTATGTTACCAGCTGGCATAAGATTCGCAGCGCTGAGGTTGGCTCTCTAAACTCCAACGTATGGGAAGAGTTGCTCCGACATCACAAATCCTCAGCTAGAGATTACCTATTTGACTCACTTCAAGTCCTAGGTCTGCCTGATGTCTGGGGCACCCCAACAGACCTCTTGTCTTTCAAAAAAGTTGCGAAAAAAATGATCACGTATTATTTCATCTATTGAGGATAAGGAGGCATTAACAATAAGAGCCCATGGTTGGATCCATGTGATATGTATTTGTCCCAAACTAAAGGACTTGAGGTACAATTTATTACGGTCCTCTTTTAAATTACATGGCGTTCGGACATGTAGGTAGGCTGTTAAACTGTGCTTTAACCCCAGCAATACTAAATTAAACTGCTGGGTCGTAAAGTTTTTGGATTTAGCAGAAAAAAGACACAAGCGCGCTTGATGACCATTGAAAGATTTTATGGACAATTATGAACTGATACTAATTAAACTTTCTAATTGAGAAGATTGCGCACAAATAAACTTTTAAATCAATTTTTAGCATTGTTTTATAAGATTTTAATTAATCATGTACAAATAAATGACTTACTTGCATCGCTTGTAGTTAGTGCAGCCGATTTGGAGCAGAACAGCACAGCAAAGTCAATGAAAGCTCTTCTAATGATGAAAAAATGGCTTTATGTCACCTAACTCTTTCTTATTTTTATCATTTCCAGTTCTTCAGTGGGCTTCCTTCAGCCACCTGGATCTGAGCAGTACCAAATGCCCCCATCCCCTTCCCCTTGTAGCCCCTCGCAGATTCAGCCACAGTTTTCAGGTAAGGACATTTGCAGGACCCTACCCTAGTGTGATTTGAAGCATGCAGTGGTTAGCGGGGTAGGAACAATCAAGCTCACATACTGAACATTTATGTAAAGCACATGGCAAGCTTTGTTTCTCTTGGCCTTTATTACTCAACTCATTTGCATTCATTTTGACAGTTCTGAAAGAATAGAATTTTTGATTGGCCCTCTTGGGATTTGAGCTTTTAACCCCTTCGATGCTCATGACGATCTCAGCTCGTCATGAAGCACGGTTGAGCTGTGCTGATGACGAGCTGAGCTCGTCATGAACAATGGGTGTAAAATATCTGCAGCACAGGAGGGGAATTGCTGCACATTCGATGTGGTTAATATGCAGGATAAGCTCCAGTGTCTGCAGTACCACCTCTGAATTCTTATGGACGGAGTTTGTTGTATCTGGCAGTCATGTATGACAACCTAAAGATGGAGGTTCGAGTCTAGCTCTGCACCGTCCTCTGCTTTCTACTGTTGTATAAGTTCTTTAAACTATCCGATCTTTGGATATTCATGATTTCCTGGTAAGTGGTATTGATCCGGGGGAAACTATTTGATCTCCTCCTTGTGACCGACCAGGCCAATTGCAGAAAGAGATGGTGCCTAAACATAAACCATCTAAAATTAAATATCACCATATCTTTCTTTCAGGAAACCTCTTGCTTTCACTCATTAAACCTGGGAGAGGAGAGTGATGTAAAGTAATATTTGCAAATTATTGAGCTCTGATTTATTTGTATTACATCACCCTTCTGAATCTCAAAGTAAAATTAGTCTGATTTCTTGGAAGGTTTGAAATGGTCCTCTGAGGGCTGACGACAGTTGTGATGGAAAACCTCACAATAAGATCCTCAAGTTATCTAGAGCTTTTACTTATATCATTTAAAGTTTGAAAGTAAGCAGTACAGTGTGGCACATTGTAATGCTGTGGGTTCTGCTTGTGCTTCATTTCAGCAAGTGAAATCTTACAGGACTACTTCAGGGCTAAATGTTGGCTGGCCACACAAATATCGGTTTCTGTCCATCGATTTACTTGGGTCAAGGTCTCCACTGCCCCAGTACAGTGACGGCTTCTTATGAGTGCTTCTCTGTAAAGAATTGTTGTGCCCTGAAGATAGCTCACGTTTGTTTGTTTACAGGTGTCAGTCCCACTGGACCGGGGATGGTGGTTATGCAGTTGAACGTCCCCAATGGTCCCCAGGCTGCCCCTCAAAACTCCCCAATGGTCCAGTGGAGCCACTGTAAATATTTTGGTCTGGATCACCGGGGGCAAAAAGCAGACCACTTATACAACCCAGATGCCAATTCTCAGGTAAGGGGGTATGTTTGAGTTGACTTTCATAACCTGAATTCCAGAAAGCGGATTTTCTCTTAGGGGTTGTATTCTTCTGCTCTTTGGAGTGTCCCAATAATGTTATGTTCGAGGATGAGCTGCAGATTACACACTGTTGCGTGGATCGCCATCTAGTGTTGGGCCCGGATGTTTGCACTTGTTTTTGTCCTAAAAAGTTCTTTGGAAGTCATGAGATAGGTGACTCTTCCTTTGGATCACATTGCGCATGGGCATCGTCTCCATCCTCAGATTTCCGCCATCGGGCTCGGATGTGTTTCCTGCACTCTGGTTTCGAACAGAGTTTTCGTTCACTGTGCAATCCCTCACCCGTTTCTGACGGTATTGCCTCGAACGCGTTTCCCTCTCGACGCAAGTCTCGTCAATTTCGAAGTGTTCGATTCCGGTCATCGGCGAAGGCCTTCGGGCCTACCTAGGCCTTATCTTCTGGCTAATGGAAAGGACGCCATTCAAGAAGTGGCCTCAATGTGGGTCGGAGTTTCCCCACACCAATCTCCATGAGGTGTACAATCTTTGCCTCTCACCAGAACACGAGGCCAGGGACTGTTCGGCTTGTGCCTCCTTTTGCTCCAAAACGACAATTCGGGACAGATGAGCTCGAAGGACGATGCCTCTCTCGTCCGTTTTGATCCCCAACGACATCTTTGAAGAGGGCGTCGAGGTGCCAGAACAGCAGCGGGCCGAAGAAGGCTTAAGCTACTCCGACGCCGAGGACATCACTCCAGCACAGCGGGTCGTAAGTACACACGTCGACCCCGACCCTTCCTCGACATCCTCTAAAAAGGCTTCAGTCACACCCTCGCCTTCTGGCCCGGGTGCACACCGAGAGACTGTTTCCCATGCCCCGCCTTCGGGCTCGGTAAAGAAGCCTACTAAGCCTTCAGGCGACTCTGGCTCGAGTCAGCCTACCCTCGGTGCCGACACACACCTACCGGCACCCAAAAAGAAGCCATCCTCCTCCTCATCCACGCCGACCGCTGCTTCGACATCCAAGCACTCGGCACCGAAGACTGGAACCGGCTCATCAACGCAGAAAACACACTCGGAGCCCACCAAAAATCTGCCACCTAAGGCCCCCGACCTCCATGCTTCGGAGCCGAAAAAGGCCTCGGAACCGAAAAAACAACACATTCCGCCGGCCAAGGACACTGCAAAAGGTCACAGTTCCAAGCCAAAAGAACCTAGAACAGCTACAGAGTCTGTGCCGAAAAAGCTTCCAGAACCAAACACTTCGGCACTGAAAGTTCTGCCTTATACAGTGGAACTTTTTAAACCAGATCCTACCCAAAATACTCTTGTGAAAGATCCTAAGACTGGTCAATTGGTTCTTTGATCCAAAAAACGAAGACTAGAGGCGCCTGCACCATACCCTCCTCCTAAAAGAGTCATTGCAACCTCTCCATTAAGGATCCCTTCTCCTCCTCCCCCACCACATCCCCTACCCCAGTAGGACGTGATGATGACGATAATGTGGATACTGATTCTGACGATGTGGATACTGATTCTGATGATACAGGGAAGGTGCAGATGATCCATTAGGGAACCCTAGTCCTCCTCACTCCCCTAACCCATGTGATGATTATAACACCCCGGACCCCCCCTTATGTTCCCTAGGGTGATATATATCCCTCCAGGCCTTCCCCCCCAGAGGACACTATAGGCTTTAATCAACTTGTCCATAGGGCTACCCAATACCATGGAGTTGACCTACACACATACACAGTGGAGGAAGGTTTTTATTGGACACTTTCGACACCAAACAAAGGTCCACTTCAATTCATGCTGCTCATAGGGATGATGGCCTCTTGCATATTCATAGTGCCTCGTGCAAGACTACAAATGCGTCCCCTTCAAGAGTGCTTAGCACTCCAATGGAACCAGGCTCAAGGTCAGTTGACAGATCTAGTGTTGGTAGACGGTCGTACTCATCGCTCTCTGCAGTGGTGGAACACCAAAAACCTTTCCAAAGGATGACCGTTCCTAGAGCCAGTTCCTCAAATAGTCTTGACAGCGAGATAGAACTTCATCCACAAGTTCTTTAACCGTTCTTTTAGATGTGGGGACAACCTCAGATAGACCTCTTTGCCACCCACGAAAACGCCAAATGCCCAAGCTTCACCCCCAGATATCCAAACCCACTGTCCAAAGGCAATGCGATATGGATGAACTGGTCAGGCAGATTTGCGTACGCTTTTCCGTTTCCCCCATTCATGCCACTAGTAGTGCGCAAACTACAGCAGCATTCTCTAACCTTCATCCTAGTTGCTCCAACGTGGGCCAGACAACCGTGGTACACCACACTGCTGGAACTTTCTGTAGTACCGCACCAAAAACTATACCTATCTCCACGCCTCTTAACCCAGAACCATGGAGAGATCAGACACCCGGACCCAGCTCAGCTCAACCTTGCGATCTGGCTCCTGAGGTTCTAGAATTCGGTTACCTTAACCTTCCTCCTGACTGCATGAATGTCATAAAAGAAGCTAGACGTCCAACCACTAGAGCATGCTACGCAGCCAAGTGGAAACATTTTGTAATATATTGTCACAGCAACAATATCAATCCCCTAGATGTGTCTATTCAACACATAATAGGCTACTTATTACACCTCCAAAGATGTAACTTAGCCTACACGTCTATTAGACTGCAACTTGCTGCCATAGCAGCATATCTACAAAATAAACAGCATCCATCTCTTTTCAGAGTACCTACTGTTAAAGCCTTTATGGTAGGCCTTAAAAGAATCATTCCTCCCAGAGCACCACCTTCACCAGTGTGGAATTTAAACATTGTTCTCACACGGCTAATGGGACCTCCCTTCGAACCTTTACATAAATGTGAACTACAATTTTTAACATGGAAGGTTGCGTTCCTAGTAGCTATTACTTCTCTACGGAGAGTTAGTGAACTGCAAGCACTAACTATTCAAGAACCTTTCCTGCAAATGCATCATAATAAAGTTGTTCTCCGTACTAATCCTAAATTCCTTCCTAAAGTCATTTCTCCCTTCCACCTCTATCAATCTGTGGAACTGCCCGTTTTTTTCTCGCAGCCACAATCAGTCGCAGAAAGAGCTCTTCATACCTTAGATGTAAAAAGAGCGTTACTATACTACATTGAGAAAACCCAACTCTTTCGTAAGACCAAACAATTTTTCGTGTCTTTCTCACCACAACATAAAGGTAACCCTATATCAAAATCTGGGATTTCCAGATGGATTGTCAAATGTATACAAATTTGCTACCACAAAGCTAAACGTACATTATTTGTTCTGTAGTAGGGGATCTCTGTGCATAGTCATAATCTAGTGAATAGTCCCGCCCATGTGCGTGGACCCCGGAGCAATCAAAAATGATCTCTTAAAGTGTCGAAAAAATGCAGAACTGCACAGACACTGAAGAGCGAATTTAAAGACATATAATGCAGCCTAAAACAGGAAATTCCACCAAAAATCCACAAAACAGCAAAGCCTGTCCAGATTTCCCTTGCCTTCAGCAAAAACCTCTCTGGAATGATAGAGAGGAAGACATGGACAGACAAGCCCCATAGGCTGCCATTATGTGGCTCAGAACAGGATACTGTGCCTTTAAGAGAACTTTCCAGAACTTCACAGTATCCCAGAATGCCCTGCAGGTCCCTCTTACTTTCAGTTCTTTTTTCCGGCTTCAGCTAGCAGGACCCTGGAGCATTGAGCTCTCCCTTTTTGGGACTTATTTGGTGTTTTTTCACTAATTTTCACAGATTTAGTACTTTATTGTGCTGTGGGGCTTTTCTTCTTGGTTTCTCACTGGTTTTTTTTTGTCGAATATGCCTGCATTATTCGACAAATGCCCGGAGTGCTCCAGGAAAAAGGCCAGGTCGGACCACCATGAGGTGTGTATCCTCTGCCTTCCAGCTTCTCATGTTCCAGAGGAGTGTGTTATCTGCCAAGGCTTCTCCGGAAGGACCCTGAGGGAAAGGAAGAAGATCAGACTTCAGGGTCTCGAAGAAAGAAGACTGAAGGCACAAGGTGGGTCTGAAGGGGCTTCTTCTGCCCATGCTGACTCCCCTGGGGGCCTCCCCAGGGGCAGGAAGACTAGCAAGCGTCACCATTCTCCGCCTGGGTCCATTGCGCCCACTATGGCGTCGAGAGGAATGACTGCGGTCTGTTCCCCATCGTCGGAGACGAAACGACTTCGAGGCTCGGCGTCGAGAGATATCACTAGACTTTCGAAGTCCCCGGTGACTGTTTCATCGTCATCCTCGTCGACGTCGAGCAATCGACGTCGACGAGCCAGGCGTCGGTGCTCGCCGTCGAGGCGATACCGCCGTTCGCCGTCGGCGAAGAGGAGGCAGACGTCGTCGTTGAGGTCCTCGCCGCCAAGGCCGCCGTCGAGGCGCCGGAGGTTTGCCGTCGAGGCGCCGGAGGTTTGCCGTCGAGGCGCCGGAGGTTTGCCGTCGAGGCGCCGAGGTTTGCCGTCGAGGCGCCGAGGTTTGCCGTCGAGGCGCCGAGGTTTGCCGTCGAGGCGCCGAGGATCGCCGTCGAGGCACCGAGGTTCGCCGTCGAGGCGCAAGAGGTCGCTGTCGAGGCCCAGAAGGTCGCCGTCGAGGCGCAGAAGGCGTTCGACGCCGAGGAAGAGACGCTCGACATCCAGGGGCCGACGCTCGCCGTATGGTCGCCGTTCTTCGACGCTGAAAAGAGGTGGAAGGAGACCTGACGCCGTGGGAGGTTCACCTACGTCCCAGGCTGGAAGAGAAGGGGGTTCGCCGCACTCTGTGTAGTCCGAGGTGTATACCCCGTCGGGGAAGGTGACTCCACCTCCTCCGTTACCGAGGGGTCCCCCTCCGAGGACGCCTACTCCGCCTCCGTTGCCTCCACCGCAACCTGGGTCAGGGTTGCCTGAGAAGCCACCTCCGGTTCCACCGAGGTCGACTTCGTTACCTAAGCTTCCGACGCCTCCCAAGGGTACACCTAGACCGAAGGCTCCGTCCAAACCCAAGTCACCCGTTCCGGTGGACCCGGTTGATCGTCCTCGGCCGAGGAGGTCCCGTTCACGCTCCGGACGGAGAGGAAGATCAAGGAGTCGACATAGATCCTCCACCAGATCAAGGCGTCGCCATAGGAGGCGGGGGTCTAGGTCCCGCACGGACTCTTCCCGGACCCATTCCTACTCGCCAACCTTATCGGACTCTCCTGAGACCAGGATCTCTCCAGTGGACGACATTGCCACATTCCAGGAAGTTCTCCTGAGGGGAGCTGCGAAGCTAGGTATCACGGTGACGGCTCCAACACCTACGACGTCCGTGATATTCGAGACGCTTCACAAGAAGCACTTGTCTCGCCCTCTTCTGCCTCTGGTACCTGGATTGAAGGAACCTGCGGAGGAGCTGTTCCTCACGCCAGCGGTGGTGAAGGCCGCTCCGTCCCGGCTTCTAAAGAAGTACAGGGCCCCGGATTCGGACCCTGCCTTTCTGAGAGTGGATCCGGTACCGGATTCAGTGAAAGTGACGCCGGCCAGGAAATTGCATTCTACCTCCCCGTCATCCACAGTGCCGCCAGATAAAGAGAGTCGATGGATCGACTCGGCGGGCAGGAAAGCGTGTGGGACCGCTTCCGCAGCCATGAAGGCTGCCAGCGATACAGCTCTGCTGGGCCGTTACGACCGGGCGCTGTGGGACTCCCTACAACAGTTCGTGGAACTGCTACAGAGAGACAAGAGGGAGGACTTCCAGGAGATCCTCAAGGAAGGGATGCTGGTATCAAACCAGGTGATCAGTGCAGCGGCGGACGCCTCCCTGTTGGCCGCACATGGTTACTGCCTTGGAATCAATCAGCGGCGGCATGCCTGGCTACGGCTCACGTCACTCAAGCCGGAGGCCCAGCAGCGGGTGGCCAATCTGACCTTTTCCGGGGAGACCCTATTCGGAAAACGCGCAGATGATGAGATGGCCCGCATGAAGGCGGAGGCGGAGACCCTGACGGCTGTGGGCTTGGAGAAGCCCAAAGAGAAGAAATCCTTCAGGCCTTTCCAGAGGCGCTACGGCGCACAAGGAAGAGGACGGGGGCAGTCTTCGGGACAGCAGCAGCAACAACAGCAGCAGTTCCGGAGACCCTTCCAGAAACGTCAGAAGGGTAGAGGGGGACAACAGTCCTCTACCGCGAACAAGGACCCGGCCGGGTCTCGACCCTGAGCGGTTACTTCCCCTTCATCCGTTACCCGCTCCGGTGGGGGGAAGCGTTCAATTTTTTCTGGCAGAGTGGAGAAAAATTACTCAGGACAAGTGGGTGCTGAATATTGTTTGCAATGGATACAGTCTTCGGTTCATCAGCCCTCCTCCAGCGATCCCTCCGGTCAGCTCGCAGTATCAACTGCGCGAGCTCCAGGCGGAGGCCGATATCCTGTTAAGGAAAAGGGCGATAGAAGACGTACCTCTGTCTCAAAGAGGGAGAGGTCTGTACTCCCGGTTCTTCCTGGTTCGCAAGAAGGACAAGAACGAGTTCAGGCCCATTCTGGACTTGCGGCAGGCAAACAAGTGGATTCGCAGAGAAAAGTTTTGCATGCTGTCGTTGCATCAGATTTTTCCTCAGTTGCAACAGGGGGACTGGCTTTGTGCCATAGACCTACAGGATGCGTACTTCCACGTGCCCATCGCGTACAAACACAGGAAGTTTCTACGATTTCAAGTCGGCACCAACCATTATCAATACACAGTGCTGCCATTCGGGCTGAAATCTGCGCCCAGGACATTCTCGAAGTGCATGGCAGTGGTAGCGGCACACCTCAGGAAGAACAAGGTGTTTGTATACCCGTACCTGGACGATTGGTTGATCAAGGCCTCCTCCTTCTCGGAAGCTCAGGCAGACTTCCAGAAGACGTGCGTTCTCTTGAACAAGTTGGGGTTGCACATCAACATGTCCAAGTCTGTCCCGATCCCGGTCCAGTGCATTCAATACTTGGGAGCCACCATCAATACGCTGTCAGCAAGCGTGTCTCTTTCGGAGGAGCGACGGCGATCGATCCTTCGGAAGGCTCAGGCTCTTATGACCGCTCCATCTACAACAGTGAGGACGGTGTCTTCTCTACTGGGGTCGATGCCTCTTGTATCTTCCTCACTCCTCATGCACGACTACACATGAGACCTCTGCAGGAGTGCTTGGAGGACCAATGGGACCAGAGGAAAGGATCTTGGGACGACAAGATACAACTGTCTCTGCATGCTCTTCAGTCTCTGAAGTGGTGGTGTTCAGCGGAGAATCTCCCCAGAGGGGTTCCCTTCCACAAGGACATTCCTACTCAGACTATTGTGACGGATGCTTCTCTCCAAGGCTGGGGAGCGCATTCGGGAGACTTACAGATTCAGGGAACATGGTCTCAGATGGAGTCCACGTATCACATCAATTTCCTGGAACTCAGAGCTGTTTACTTGGCACTGAAGGCCTTTCATCCGTCCTTCCAGACCAACTCTCTGCTTGTACAGATGGACAATACGACCACGATGTATTACCTCAACAAGCAGGGGGGGTCGAGATCGCGCACCCTGTCTCGGGAGGCGCAGACGATCTGGCGCTGGCTTCTGGCCAGAGGATTGACGATAACGGCTACCCATCTACCAGGTGTGCAGAATGTTCAGGCAGACGCACTGAGCAGACTGATTCAGGAAAACTACGAATGGGTCATAAACGACGACGTACTAGGAGAAGTCTTCGAAAGGTGGGGGACTCCAGACGTAGATCTGTTCGCCACCGCCGAAAACAGCAAATGCCGAGACTTCGCCTCCAGGTACTACCAGCAAGGGACGCTGGGGAATGCACTCTGGATCAACTGGTCGAACAGCTTTGTTTACGCTTTTCCGCCCATTTCCCGGATTCCAGCGGTGCTCATCAAGCTGTCGCGGTCCAGGGCACGGATGATCCTGATTGCCCCGGAATGGCCCAGACAGTGGTGGTTCACGGACCTTCTACACCGGTCTCTACTTCCACACATACGGCTGCAGTGCAGGCCGGACCTTCTCACGAAGTTCGGGGGGCAGATGTTGCACCCCAACCTCTCGTCCTTGAGTTTGGTGGCATGGCTCCTGAGATAGTGCAATATGGCCATTTGAATCTGCCCGAAGATTGCATGGACATACTGAAGGAGTCTAAGAGACCTTCCACTCGGACTTCTTATGCTTACAAGTGGAAGAGGTTTTGTATCTGGTGTGTGTCCAGGAACTTTGACCCAACGACGTGCAAGGAAGATGTCATCCTTCCTTACCTTCTGCATTTGGCGCGGTCTGGCCTTAATGTTCATTCCATTAAGGTTCATCTCGCTGCATTGACTGCCTACAGGAAAAGCCCTTCACAGGCTTCCTTCTTCCAGATCCCTGTGATCAAAGACTTTTTGGAAGGCTTTAAGAAAGTGTTCCCTCCTGTCAGGCTTCCTTCGCCTTCATGGGAATTGAATGTGGTGCTGTCCAGTTTGATGAAGGAGCCTTTTGAACCCATTCATAAGGCTTCGTTGCAGCACCTGTCCTGGAAGGCGCGGCGTTCCTCGTGGCCATTACATCGGCCCGCAGGGTGAGTGAAATTCAGGCGTTGTGTTGTAATGAACCTTATACTGTATTTCATGCTGCTAAGGTTGTTATGTGTACTCACCCTAAATTTCTTCCCAAGGTTATTTCTGATTTTCATGTCAACCAGACTATAACTTTGCCTACGTTTTTTCAGAACCCTTCATCTCCAGCGGAAAGGTCTTTACATTCCCTGGATGTTAGGAGGGTGTTGACATTTTATCTGGATAAGACCAAAGGTATTCGTAGGTCAGACCAATTGTTTATCAATTATGGATCGGTCAGGACGGGTCTTGCGACCTCTAAGCAGTCCATCTCTAGGTGGATTGTGTCCTGCATACAACTGTGTTACCAGAAAGCTAATAAGACCTTAGGAGGTAAGCCTAAGGCTCATTCCACCAGGGGCAAAGCTGCCACGACAGCCTTGCTCCGTAATGTGCCGATTGCAGAAATTTGCAAGGCCGCCACTTGGAAGTCGGTTCATACCTTTGCTAAGCATTACTGTCTGGACACTGATGCCAGAGCGGATGCTCAGGTTGGACAGGCTTCGCTGCGGAATTTGTTCGCACAATAGTGTTGTTGGTTTCTTTTCTCCACCGCCGCTTTGGTGTGGGGATGGGCTTGCCATTCTATTCACTAGATTATGACTATACACAGAGATCCCCTACTACAGAAGGAGTAGTTTCTTTTCTGTAACTCCAGTTCTGTAGTAGGGGTATCTCTGTTATAGTCATAAGCGCCCGCCCTCCTCCCCGGTGGAGAAAGATATTCATGTAAGGAATGCTACAGGTCTGGCGTGTTATGCCTTCAAAAAGAACTGAAAGTAAGAGGGACCTGCAGGGCATTCTGGGATACTGTGAAGTTCTGGAAAGTTCTCTTAAAGGCACAGTATCCTGTTCTGAGCCACATAATGGCAGCCTATGGGGCTTGTCTGTCCATGTCTTCCTCTCTATCATTCCAGAGGGGTTTTTGCTGAAGGCAAGGGAAATCTGGACAGGCTTTGCTGTTTTGTGGATTTTTGGTGGAATTTCTAGTTGAAGTACTGGACAGTGTAGCCTGTTTTTAGGCTGCATTATATGTCTTTAAATTCTCTCTTCAGTGTCTGTGCAGTTCTGCATTTTTTCGACACTTTAAGAGATTATTTTTGATTGCTCCGGGGTCCACGCACATGGGCGGGACTATTCACTAGATTATGACTATAACAGAGATACCCCTACTACAGAACTGGAGTTAAAGAAAAGAAACTACTCCTTCCTCCTCTAGCCCACTTTATTAGAAAGATAGTAGCTTCAGTAGCTTTTTTAGGGAACATTCCCTTCGATGACATCTGCAAAGCAGCTACATGGTCTACACCGCACACATTCACAAAACACTATTGTGTAGATGTGCTAACAAAACAACAAGCTACTGTAGGCCAGGCTGTACTAAAAACACTATTTCAAACTACAGCAACAGATACTAGTGGTCGCCGCGAAAAGGGGGTACTGCTGTATAATCTATGCAACAGTGTGTAATCTGCAGCTCATATGCCTCGAACAGAAAATGCTACTTACCAGTATGCATCTGTTCCTGGCATGAAGAGCTGCAGAGTTGCACACGCCCACCCGCCTCTCCGGCTACCTTTATCTGTTCCAGTATTATCTTAATTAGATACAGCTTACATGTACATCCTTCCTTTTCTTGCAAAGCTCCATCACTTCCCTAATGGCGAAAAACAATCTGAGGATGGAACCCATGCCCATGCGCAATGTGATTCAAAGGAGGAGTCACCTATGTTGTGACTACCAAAGAACTTTTCAGGACAAAAACAAGTGCAAACATCCGGGCCGAACACTAGATGGCGATCTATGCAACCGTGTCTAACTCTGCAGCTCTACATACCAAGAACAGATGCATACTGGTAAGTAGCATTTTCCATTTTGCTACATGCTTGAATAAAAAGAAAACTCTGTTGGAGTCTCATGCAGATGTTTGTATTTGATTCTTAGCACACAATGCGGACACATTTCTTATCATGTGACTTTACTTGGGCTTTTCGGCTTTTGCTGCTCTCGGACATGGGTTTTAGTTAGCATAATGTGAAAGGTGTGTGTATGAGTGTGTGCGCATTAGACTTCTCATTACGTGCAGTAGCAGACCATCAATGCAGTGAATTAAAGGGCCATTTTCTTGGATTAAAGGACCCTTTCTGCTTTAGGGTCTTTTACACCTGCTAGCTGGGAGAGAACAATAAAGCCTGGCATAAGAGGAGAAAAGCTTGGTCACTTGTGTCAGACAGGCTGTACGTTGTCTTTTCAGTCAGTGTCTTGCTCTTTCAGGCATAAGATTTTATAAGATTTTAAAGTGCCATACATTTACAAATCCATAATATAAACACATTTCAAATGCAATTCACTACACAATAAAATACTTCTTATTATCGTTAAATGCATCGGTAGAATTATACCATTGTTCAGAAAAAAGAGCGGTTTCTATGACCAAAACATGATAGTATTCATTTTTTTTAAACATTTTTATTGATTTTTAAGTACAGTCATATATATCGGTCATATTAGGTTAACAATCCAATAGGCCCACAAACATTATTGTTTCGACCCCCGCCAGAGTTCTTGGGTAACAATGTCTGACTGGTACTCTGAAAAAACCTCCCTCATAATTCCCCCCACCCCTACCCCCCCCCCCCCAAATACCCCCCCCTCCTGCCCAAACTGCGGTCACATCCCATATGCAGCAGTGTCATCAATACATGTACACTCCAATATCCTCTTATCCAATTCAGTAAGGTATAACACAACTATATCATTTTCTATATGTAATAAGATAAGGACTATTGGTATGAGCGTCCCCACAGGCATGGATACAGCCTAAGCTGACATATCTATCTCTGCGGATTTGAGCTCTTACAACAGGGTTCCCCATTCCAGTGCTATTGGTATCCTTCGGAGCCCTTGCGCCTCTTCTCTACAAAGCACTGCGCCCTCTGCATTGCCCCATTTTAACATTTCCGTATGCCAGGTGTGCACCTCCGGAGGTTTACTAGACTTCCAACGCATCGTGATATTCCTAACAGCTAGAAGTAACGCCAGATCTAAGAATCGATATTGTACCTTGTGTTTTGACCTGTGCTTGAGTAGTCCTAGCAGACATTAACATGATAGTATTCATTAGTCGCTAAAGTACAAGTATATGATTTCCAGAGCAGATTCTAAAAGTTACGTAGTACTGCACAGTAAAGTTTCTTTAGCCCTGTAATTTAATTTAGTTAAATGTTTCTCACTTTGTTTATTCGCCTCGTATCAGCCAACAAAAGGGGCAGGAGAGTGAAAGCTCGAGTGACATTATTTTTAACATGAATTTTGTCTACTTAATTATCTGTACTCACTCCTGCTCACAGAGACTTCATTAGATATGTTGTAAATGCTGGTCTACATTTGGTGTTTAGCAGGATGTTGATTTTTACAGCAGTAAGAACCAACCCCGTAATCAGCACAGGCATGAGACTACAAACTGATAGAAAACGCTTTCAGTCATACTGTAAGAAAAAATACTTTAACTCAAACTAGTCTGTTTGCACAATGGCCTATTTAACCTGTTCTATAGCAAGACCTAATCCTTAAGTGAGTAAAGGTACCCTGCTGTGTGAGCTATTTCATTTCATCAGCAATAATCATTATATGATTTGACACTATGCATATAGTGATAATGTTTTCCTCAGTACAGGAAATAAAGAAAGTTTAAACGGTAGAAAGGACATACAAGATTCACTGTTCTCAAAGGAAAAACAGGCATGAATCTAGTAGTGCATTGATTTGAAATTAAACACTTTACTGTGCTTTGGGTGAAAAACTGGTACAGGACTGAATGTTGCATTTCATGAAATGGAAAAGAATAGAGAACATAGGTTGAAACAGGCAAGTGTCACAAACCCTTTCGTGCACTCTGGAGGAAAACCAGGAGTGAGTGTGAGGATATGGCGTGGCAGTAAGATTAGCTGATGAAGGGGTTGCAACCCATCTTTGGACTTTTAAACATAAACCTTCGTATTTGGCTCTCCCAAATGACTCCCACTTACATGTAGGCCTTGCACTTAAATTGGCAACTGGATATCTGAATTCCAATTTAACTGTCATGAATAAAATTCAGAACCTTGATTAAGAAAAGTGCCAGAGAGAGAAACAACTTTGGTTAGTTATTGATTTGAGTCCTGGGTCTTAAAATGAATTACTGATTATAGTAGTGTTTGTAATATGTGCTGCTGTTGTTCATGTGCTCTGCCATCTGCGTTTAGGTGTGGACATGGACACCCTGTGTCTGGACTGGAGGCTCCAATTAGGCTTCTCTTACTTTACTGCATCAACAAACAGCAAACAATCGTAAAATGTTTAATATTTAAAACTACATTTCCCATGACCATTATCCAGTTCTTCCTAGCCCATTCCTCAATCACAGGTCACCAGCCCCCATAAATACAGGGAACACTATGTTCGTTCCTTTTTCTCTCTGCTGCTCAGAAGTACTCCCCGGTTTTCTTATATTGATATGTTGCTCTGATATGTTGCTCTTTGACTTTGCAGTATTGCGTTTGTTTTACAGCATGGGAGCGTGTGTATCCATGGCGAGTGATTAAACAAGGTTGAACCGTAGTGGGGTCACGATACCATGTTGCGTGTCTATTGACATTTGCTGGTTTACAACTTTGCCATTGCAGGTGTTTTTATGATGGACCTTTGTTGTCTTTGTGTACTTCTCGACAGTCTTTCCAATAAGTGGAGCAAGAATAAGGAAATGAGGACTGCGTCGGCTGAGCTCCTCCGACTGGCGCTGCCCTCTTTCTTTTGTTATCACGGACGCACCCTCTTGTGCGACCATCCTCTATTCTAGACTGGTTTGGGTTATACCACTAATGCAGTGCTTTTGGCTCCCCGTGTACGTCCTGAGGTCAAGAGATGGCTCTTAATTCAATAAATTATTTAATAATGTGCAGCCCCAGTAGAAGCAGAGAACTCCTTCCTCAGTCACAGTAATATGGGTTCATTGGGCAGCTTGGGCTTCTCTCCCCCCTCATTAACTCTTCTCGGTCTGTATACTAAAAACTGTGCAACTGCTTAGGGTTGTGAATGTTTGTCCTGCTTTGCGGATTCATAAAACGCACACACATTGGCTCTCGATTAGAGTACATAATGAATGCAGTCGACTGTTGGTCGGAATCCAAATTTTGTTTGTTATATCATAAACAGTTTGTTGATGTTGCTTTAGTGGTTGTAGGACAGCTTTGAACAAGCGTAAATGCAGCCTCTGCTCCTGACATAGAATTAAAAACATTTCTAGCTAACACTTCAGGAATTTTCAAATATATTAAGGGCATAAGTGCAAGGATTATCCCACCCCTTTTCTGTTGATAATGAGGTCTTCCAGTATTCTTGTATAGTTTCTTTTCTTTGCCCACTCTATTTGTGATACATTTTGAATCAATGAGACAATTTTTATGGTGCACTTTTTCTTTTCTTCCCGGGACGGAGCAGAAACACAAACAAGCCCAGAGAAAATGTACTCGGTCTGGATATGGCAAATATTGTCATGTTTGACAAGTTGGGTTGTTATTACTCTATGATTCTGGAGCTGTTGCTGTTGTTTTTTTCCTGAAGTTGGTTTTTAGTTAGGAGTACATTGGTTTTACTTCACTGCAAAGAATGGTTTTACTTCACTGCAAAGAAAGAAGAATGGACATAATGTTCCCTGTATTTATGGGGGCTCGTGCTGTCTGATTGGTGGATGAGCCATGGTGAACTGGATAATGGTCATGGGATATTTAGTTTCAAATGTTCTGATTGTCTGCTATTTGTTGATACTTTGAAGAAAGGGAAACATAATCCTCTCCTCCGTGTCCTGAATAGAATTCTTGATGCGATAGCTAGGAATTTGTTTTGATTTTCTTTCAAGTATTAGTTTCAGTTTTTAGATTACTCCTTATGACTCCCCAAACACCACATCGCACTACAGGGATGTGGAATTCCTTTAGTCCAAAGCCCAGTACATAGTTTGGGGTGAAGGGTGACAAGTTTTCATGTGTATTTTGTCCTTGGGACAAGTACTCCCAAATCCTTACATCACAAACCCTTTGCATGCCAGTTACAGTACCATATTATATAGATCAGGGAAGGGCATTGTCTGCAGTTAAGGTACTGTTTGTGACCATGTGGTAAT
The DNA here is from genome assembly GCF_964263255.1 of Lissotriton vulgaris. Lineage (NCBI taxonomy): Eukaryota > Metazoa > Chordata > Amphibia > Caudata > Salamandridae > Lissotriton > Lissotriton vulgaris. Next base: position 1,346,507,598 of record NC_141685.1, on the reverse strand, counting down.
GATGTTCAAACTAGGCGTGGGCGGAAAATCCGTTCCGCTCGCGGATTTTGCGGATTTTCGGGAAATCCGCAATCCGCGAGATTTGCGAATTTCCCGCAAAATCCGCAAATCCGCGAGCAGCGGATTTTGCTCGCACTGCTCGCACTGTTCGCGTGAGTTCGCGCCCCGCGAATAAGTGCAAAATTGCAGAAATACGATTTTAGCAAAACTGAAAGTAACTACTTACCAGGTTCAAAAGTTCAGGCTCATCATTAGTAGCCATTTCCTGGAGTGCTTCCTGAGGGGCCCCTCCAGAGTTCAGTTGCCAGTTGAAACTAGTATGTGACCCTGCTCTGAACCTCAGAATAGTTACACATATGCCACAAAGGTCCTGAATTACAGCTAAGGGAGACAAGCAGGAGCCAGGCTGGAAGTTAAAATCCATTAATCAGCCCCTAATTCATTATTGTCAGTTGGGGCAGGGCAGGTGTTGTAACTAATTTTGCAACAATGAAAGCACTTAGCAAGTGCAAAAGATCACTAATCAGGGCGCACTAAGGAAGCAGGTGCCAGCTAAAAAAAATATTCTGTGACACATGAATCAGCCCCAAATTAATTCAGGTCACTTGAGGCAGGGAAGGTGTGCTTTGCTTTGCCGAAAATAATGTACACTGGACAACCAGAGGGTGTGGTGATGAAACAGAGGGTGGCATGGGTGGGCCAGAGGGTGGCATGAGTAGTCAGAGAGTGGCAGTGGTGACAGAGAGTGGCAGTGATGAAGAAGAGTGTCCCAAACAGGCTGGACACGTAGAAACAACAAGTTCGCGAAACTTGCGACCCGACAGGTAAGTTCGCAATTTGCGAAAGTGTACAAAACCCTCGCGAACTGGCAGAAACACGGGCGAACACAAAAAAAAAAAAAATCCGCAAATTCGCGGGAATTCGCGGATTTTGCGGATTGCGAATCCGCAAATCCGCAAAATTCGCGAACGCGAGATCCGCAAAATTCGCTCATGCTTAGTTCAAACTTGTATTTATGGTTCATTAATGCAAAGCCTTTATTATTAGGGTGCTACGCAAATAATGGACGGAATGCTGAATAAATCATACATTCACCCTCAGTCAAGAGATCTGGGTCCAGTATAAAAATGTGTACACACATTTTCAAAGTTTAGCAATATGAGGCTATGTATAATGCTCCCATAAATCTCTCTGATTAGATGCAAATATTTGCAGAAGCTTGAAAGCAAGAATGATTCTTTGCTTTAAAAAATTAAAAAAATGTTCACAAAAAAATGCAAGTAGAAAAAAAATACTTTAACATTCTAAGTACCATTTCTTTGCAGTATCATTTAGTAAAATGTGTTGATGTATGCTAGTATTTCCCAAAATATTCATAATGGAAAATCAGTGTATACCAGTTTCAGTAAGATTATGGGAAACAAAAATAAACAAGCAATAGCAAAGCCAATAGATCTGAAATTGGGTGTCAGCCTTTTGATTTTTGTCAGTGCTTGCCTTGTTATGGAATGGTTTTTGTAAAGTCTTAATGGGTGTGGGAGCTGCCGGGCCCTCACCATTCTAACCAACATTGGCAAAAGCAACAAAAAAAAAATTGGGGACTCAAAAAGCACTCCTTCCCATAGTAGTTCCTGGCACTGAACAAAACTACTTTGTGTGCTGATTAACCCTGGGCGGAGTGGGCGGAGTGGGGCTTCGCGGAGCTACGCGAAGTGGGCGAGAAACTACGCCCACCTCCGCACTCCGCGTAGCCCCACTACGCACCACAGGCCTGCCTCCCTCCCGCCCTCCCTAAATACTTTAATCTAAATGGTATAAAGAATTAAAAGGCACTTACCTTGCCCGCCGCTGCCCACCGCGTCCCAAGGGGTCCCTCTCTTCATCGCCGCCGTCTTGGATAGTAATGCGCATGCGCGGGCGGCCGCGCATGCGCATTTCTCGTGAGAAAGTGCCTTTTAATTCTTTATACCATTTAGATTAAAGTATATAGGGAGGGCGGGAGGGAGGCGGGTGGCGGGCAACTCCGCAACGCCCACGGAGTGGGCGTAGTGCTGCCGGCTCCGCATACTCCGCAAAGTGCGGAGTAGGCAGCACTACGCCCACTCCGTGAGCGTAGCGGAGTTGCCCGCCCACCCTTAGTGCTGATATGCTCTTTGTGAGAGAGCAGAATGCTGTCACTCACAGTGAAGCCAGCTGGAAGACCGACAGAGACAAAAGTTTAATCAGCACAAAAGGTCATGGTTAACGCCAGACCTAATTAGAAGGCGCAATTATTAGAGAAAATCTCAAAAGTGCACCCATGGTATATGTCCTTGCATTAAGTGCAGATATAAGTCTTTCATGAATTCACAAGAATTTACAGAAGTAGGCCAAGAAATAGTACTCCTAGAAAAATTTTGAACTGTATTTTAGCATAAGCAAATTTGCATGTGTAGATTTGCTCATGCAAAAATCTGAGCGTTAGCATGTTCACTTTCCCGTCAACCACTTTTTTCCCAACCCAAGAAGAAGTTTTACGTCTGCTGTTGTCTGGTATAAATTTCCAGTCTTTCTCAGTTTGGGAAAAGATTAGAGATGAGCTGGCAAAAACCCTAAAAACATGCAAGTTAGTAGGTTTGCACTGACTCAAAAGGGCATTCCAACCATGGAACTATTGTTTACCACTGTCTTCAGCCCCAGTATGTAGATCTGTGGAAACAAGGCAACATAAGGCTAGTATTCAAACTCTACTATGGTATGCGCCCTAGCATAATCAGAGAGGCTATATCAGAGTTCTTATATAATTGGATAGCTGCCATAATTTGTTGCTGCATTACCTGGCACAAAAGTTGATTTTGTTACAGGATAAGTAGATTTCATGATACAACCTCCGCCATGGACAAGTAGATATTGTATTAAATTCCACACTCCTGCACTAGGACAAAACTGTATCTCAGATTGTGTTTTCTGCTATCGGGTTTAGACGTACTCCTTGACCATCAAGCTACAACCAGGACGCATTCGACTCCATTGACCAGAATCACCAGCTAATGCTTTGAAATGACTAACTTTCATCAACAACGCTCCGAATTCAACAGAAAATTGGGGGATTGCCATGTCAGGTCATATCAGAATGCAGTGGGGGCTATGAAGAGAACACCATTTCAGTTTATACCCAAATGTAATTCTAAATTCCTGTGATCAGACCATCACCAAATTCGCAATCTCTCAAAGTCTTTAGCACTGGTCTCAAGAGTCTGCCATTAAGCCCCGAGACTAGGATCAAAAGATCTAGCGTGTCTGCTTTGTCCACTGCCCCTGAGCCTACTCAGTGCGATCGTTTTAGTGCAAGGGCCTAAACCTCAACTCCAAGCCATGTCCTTCTCAATTGTGAGCCACCAGTCCAACTACTTTGGTGCTGAAT